>NC_086119.1:36902535-38102535 GCF_963921235.1 Mobula hypostoma
TGACATTCATATCAAGAGGGGTAAAATATAAAAGGAAGGATGTAATGTTAAGGCTTTATAAACCACTGGTGAGGGCTCACTTGGAGTATTCTGAACAGTTTTAGGCCCCTTATCTTAGAAAGAATGTGCTGAAACTGGAGAAGGTTCAAAGGAGGTTTACGGAAACGATTCCGGATTGAATGGCTTGTCATATGAAGAGCGTTTGATGGCTCTGGGCCTGTATTCACTAAAATTCAGAAGAATGAAGGGTTACCTCATTGAAACCTGTTGAATGGTGAAAGGGCTTGATAGACTGGAAGCGGAGATGGTGTTTCCTATGTTGCTATGTTGGGAGAGTCTAAAACCAGTTTCAGAACAGAGGGGCCATCCTTTCAGAATGGAGAGGAGGAGGAAATTCTTCAGCCAGAGAATGGTGAATCTATGCAATTCTTTGCCAAAGGCAGCTGTAGAGTCCAAGCTTTTATGTATATTTAGTGCAGAGATCGATAGATTCTGGATTGGTCAGGGCATGAAGGGATATGGGGGAAGGCAGGAGATTGGGGCTGAGAGGAAAATTAGATCAGCCATGATGAAATGGTGGAGCAGACTCAATGGGCCAAATGGCCTAATTCTGCTCTTATATATTGAGGTCTTAAATTGATGACTACCAAGGTGGAATATGAGGGTTTTCTCCTCTAAACTGTATCTGGCCTCACTGTGCAGTAATGTATGAATGGGGGAATGTGAAACAGAATTGAAATAGGTAGCTACTAGTAGATCCTGGCTGGTGTAGTGGACAGAGCAAAGGCGCTTGATGAAGTGGTCCCGCATCTGCTTTGGGTTTCACTAATGTAGAGGGGCTACACTGGGAGTACTGGATGCAATAAGTAACTTTAACAGTCTTTAAGGTGAAGTGTCACCTCACCTGGAAGAACCGCTTGGGGACCTTGAATGCTGGTTAAGAAGAAGGTGTAGGAGCAGGTGTAGAACTTAAAAGGATTGTTGGGATAAGTGCCAGGAGGAGGATCAGTGAAGAGGGGCGAATGGACAACGGAGTCGTGGAGAGCCCAACCTCTGTGGAACTCAGGGTATGGTGGGGGTACAGAGTGCAAAGTAAAAGATGTGCCTAGTAGTGGGTTTCCAAGATGGTGGAGGATATGGAGAATAATGTGCTGGATGCAGAGGCCCATAGGGTAGTATGTAATAGGTGAGGACAAGGGAAACCCTATCCTTGTTATGTCGTCAGTGAGGCAGATGTGCGGGATTTTCCATCACAGCTCAACCAATTTATTTAATATCTGTTTTGAGACCTTTCTTTGCATTCACCTTCATTGCTTTTTTTTTTGCAGTTGCGATGACCAAGCATGCAGTTGGGCTTTGCAAGGTTGCTGTATGACATTTAACTTTGTGCCATTGAAACCCTCTTTCCTCGCTACTTTTTCAGTCTGGTCTGATTCTTCCTTTTATAAACGTATTTCTGTGCTAACAGCTATGGTGCTGACAGTTTGTCAAGAAATATTCTAAGAAGGTTCTCATCATTGAATGATAGACATTGATATTCTATTCATTGCTTCCCCTGATGCCGCAATATACTTCCTTCTAACAATGTGGTTAATGTGTTCCCCAATGCTTTCAAGTTTTTTGACCAACATCAATGGAAAAATGGTATTTCCAGTTGCAATGACCACATATAGAACTTTTCTCAATGTACTTGCTTTCACCTTACCCACTGCACAACTATCTAACACTGTCTTTTGCAGAGCCTTCCATATCTTTTCATATACCTTTTCTCCTTAACTCACTCTGGTCTGAAACCAACACTTGTTAGTTTACCTCTTGGAAACTCTAACTGGGAGCATACACCAAGTCTTGTATATGATGGACCTTGTTGTTTTTCATTGTCTTTTTTATATTATTCTTGGATCCCTCTTAGAAACAATTAGTTGCATTCCTCATAATCTAATAAATCATACATCACTGCATAATTGCAACTCTTGTCTGATATTAGTCAAATTCAAAGCAATAGAACAACTAACTGTAATTATATATCCAATCTAATTTTACTTGGTTATAATCTACTTGACACGATTCAGATACATTTAGATTAATTTATTTTTAGACCATTCAGCTCAGTTGCATTAAAGGTGGGACCAAAGTCTTGTTTAAATACATGTGTCGTAAAGATTCAACTGGATTGACCTTGTTTCTCATAAGTGTATTCTAAGGACGACAAAGCTACATTGAGTATATATTGGAGTATTCCCTGTATTATATCCAGAGTGTATTTTGAAAATAAACATTTAATACTTAGTTGACATTCATAGTTTTCTTTTATTAGAGATCTTACTGTTAAGTATTACATTTATCTTAAATAGTTGTATCATGTCTCGGAACTTTTTACAGGCAGAGATCTCCAGCTGTAAAAGACTGTGTGATATTGGGTTACCTATTGCCCTTTCACCTAGAGACATCACAGTAAGGGATGTAAAGGTGGCTATAAGGTTAGTCAGGTCATCGCTACAGAATTACTAAATATGTCTGAAACACTGAAATAATTTTCACGAGCACTTGGTGATATTTAATCAAAATCATTCTCCAAATTCACATTTCATGAAAAAAAACTAGTAGGTAAAAAATGTGATTTTTTGTGAACTTTAATACAGAACTGATTAATTCTTATAGTTTAAATTATATTGTATTCAAATGGCTAGGTTTCTGTAGTTTCAGATTAACCTGTTAATTAAAATCCATTTGTTAGTTTCAAAATTCACTGCCACAGGGTACTGATTATTTTGTTCAGACATTGAAGCTAATAATTTTATCTTGAGTAAGAATACTCTGTTATTAGCACAGTAACAGCCCCTTCCCTTTGACATTGTGTTAGTGCCAGCCTTCCAAAGCTTCTTTTTAAAATGTGTTTCTTTCTGACATTTCCCAATGCTTATGGTTAATGAACATACTGGCCATGGCAAGCAGCCAGTATTAAAAGTCATTGTGCATACATGCCGTGGTTAGACAGAATTCTGATAGAGTACTTATTATTTAAGCTAATATCTGAAGATTACATTGTATACTTTAGAAAGATGCTCCAGGGAATTAGGGGTCATAAAACAAGATCCAAAAAAATCATCAACTTGGGAAAACAGTAAATATTCTGATCAAATATTGTAAAATATATGTAATGCCAAAGGGCAAAAGTGCATGTTCTAAATGACACGCTACCATTTGCTCAAGAGTCGGCTCTGGGAAGCTCTCATTATCCTTCAGTGGGCATTCTTGAGGTGGTATAACATTATTCCATGAGCATGTTCTAGGTCCCATTGCTTTATGCATTGCTTTATTTCACTTAAAGATCTGATGCCTTGTCAGAGTTGTAGAATGAAACATGAGATAGTACAATGATTCAGGGAATAACATCAGTGCTTTATAACATGTCCAGCTTCAGGCTGCTAATGCAGGCATACTGTTCCTCAGAAGAGAAGGCATTTCACTGGACAGTGCTGTATCTTGAATAATACAAGAGCCTCTCCGTTCATTCAGGTGAAGATCCCCCTCTTCCTTTCTAGATATCCTGATTTTTTCCACCTCCTCCACCCTCTATCTTCCCAACACCAACATATTCTTCCCTTTGGTTCTCTCTCCCACTACTTCCATTTACCCTTTCTACTTCCCTCCCTTAATTCAATGCTCCGCCTTCCTCTCTCCACCTTCAGCCCTTTGTCACTTCTACCTATCAGTTCTAGTGTTATTCCCACTGTCCCTTCCAAGTGTCTACCACACCCTTATCCTGGATCCACCTACCTCCTGCCAGCCCTTGCTCCACCCCTTCTTTCCCCCTTTTTATCTACTTTCTATCTCTCAGTCTAAGTGAAGGGTCTTGTCCTGAAACATCCATTTCCCCTCATAGATTCTGTCTGACCCACTGGGTTCCTCCAGCCTTTGCAAACACATTGCATCTATTTGGGCCTGCAAATACATTAGTCGTCAGAGAGGTCGGGATAGGATGTGGTGTCTGTGGAAGTAGACGCACATCTGTGCCTCCTGGTTAAAGCAGAAGGAGTCATTATATTTAATAAGTGGCTGCATGTATACTTAAGAAGTCATGATCTGAAGAGCTATGGTCTCATTGCTGGAGTAGGGATGATGTTTAAGTTGGAGTTTTACACCTTGGTCTTTTACAAGTGGCACAGAAGATGTATGCTGAATAGAAACATAGTAAAACTACAGCACAATACAGGCCCTTCGGTGCACAATGCTGTGCCGAACATGCACTTACTTTATAAATTACCTCGGGTTAGCCACAGCACTCTATTTTTCTAAGCTTCATGTACCTATCCAGGAATCTCTTAAAAGACCCTATCATATCCGCCTCCACCACCGCCGCCGGCAGCCCATTCCACACACTCACCACTCTGTGTTTTAAAAAAAATTACCCCTGACATCTCCTCTGTGACTACTTCCAAGCACCTTAAAACTGCCGTCTCAGTATAGCCATTTCAGCCCTGGGGGAAAAGCCTCTGACTATCCACATGATCAATACCTCTCATCGTCTAATACACCTCTATCAGGTCACTTCTTATCCTCCATCGGTCCAAGGGGAAAAGGCCAAGTTCACTCAACCTATTCTCATAAGGCATGCTCCCTAATCCTGGTAACATCCTTGTGTATCTCCTCTGCACCCTTTCTATAGTTTCCACATTCGTCCTGTAGTGAGGTGACCAGAAGTGAGTAGAGTACTCCAAGTGGAGTCTGACCAGGGTCCTATATAGCTGTAACATTACCTCTCAGCTCTTAAACTCAGTCCCATGGTTGATGAAGGTCAATGCACCATATGCCTTCGTAACCACAGAGTCAACCTGCGCAGCAGCTTTAAGTGTCCTATGGACTCAGACCACAAGATCCCTCTGATCCTCCACACTGTCAAGAGTCTTACCATTAATACTATATTCTGCCATCATATTTGACCTACCAAAATGAAGAACCTCACACTAATCTGGGTTGAACTCTATCTGCCACTTCTCAGCCCATTTCTGCATCCTATCGATGTCCCACTGTAACCTCTGACAGCCCTCCATGCTATCCACAACACCCCCAACCTTTGTGTCATCAGCAAATTTACTAACCTATCCCTCCATTTCATCATCCAGGTCATTTATAAAAATCATGAAGAGAAAGGTTCCAGAACAGATTCCTGAGGCACACCACTGGTCACCAACCTCAATACAGGATATGACCCGTATACTACCACTCTTTGCCTTCTGTGGGCAAGCCGATTCTGGATCCACAAAGCAAGGTCCCCTTGGATCCCATGCCTCCTTATTTTCTCAATAAGCCTTGCATGGGGTACCTCATCAAATGCCTTGCTGAAACCCATATACACTACATCTACTGCTCTTCCTTCATCAATGTGTTTAGCCACATCCTCAAAGAATTCAATCAGGCTCATAAGGCACGACCTGCCTTTAACAAAGCTATGCTGACTATTCCTAATCATATTATGCCTCTCCAAATGTTCATAAATCCTGTCTCCCAGGATCTTTTCCATCAATTTACCAACTACTGAAGTAAGACTCAAGGGTCTATAATTTCTTGGGTGATCTCTATTCGCTTTCTTGAATAAGGGAACAACATCTTCAATCCTCCAGACCTCCCCTGTCCCCACTGATGATGCAAAGATCATTGCCAGAGGCTCAGCAAATTCCTCCCTCACCTCCCAAAGTAGCCTGGGGTACATCTCATTCAGTCCCGGAGACTTATTCAACCTGATGCTTTCCAAAAGCTCCAGCACATCCTCTTTCTTAATGTCTATATGCTCAAGCTTTTCAGTCCATTGTAAGTCATCCCTACAATCGCCAAGATCCTTTTCTGTAGTGAATACTGAAGCAAAGTATTCATTAAGCACCTCAGCTATCTCCTCCGGTTCCAAACACACTTTTCCACTGTCACACTTGATTGGTCCTATTCTCTCACGTCTTATCCTCTTGCTCTTCATATACTTGTAGAATGCCTTGGGGTTTTCTTTAATCCTGCTTGCCAAGGCCTTCTCTTGGCCCCTTCTGGCTCTCCTAATTTCATTCTTAAACTCCTTCCTGCTAGCCTTATAATTCTCTAGATTACTATCATTACCCAGTTTTTTTGAACCTTTCGTAAGCTTTTCTTTTCTTCTTGACTATATTTTCAACAGCCTTTGTACGCCACGGTTCCTGTACCCTACCATCCTTTCCTTGACTCTTTGGAATGTACCTTTGCAGAACACCACGCAAATATCTCCTGAACATTTGCCACATTTCTGCCGTACATTTCCCTATGAACATCTGTTCCCAATTTATGCTTCCAAGTTCCTGCCTGATAGCTTCATATTTCCCCTTACTCCAATTAAACACTTTCCTAACTTATCTGTTCCTATCCCTTTCCAGTGCTATGGTAAAGGAGATAGAATCGTGATCACCATCTCCAAAATGCTCTCCCACTGAGTGACCTGACACCTGACCAGGTTCACTTCCCAATACCAGATCAAGAACAGCCTCTCCTCCTGTAGGCTTATCTATATATTGTGTCAGGAAACCTTCCTGAACACACCTAACAAACTCTACCCCATCGAAACCCCTCGCTCTCGGGACATGCCAATCGATATTTGAGAAATTAAAATCTCCCACGACAACCCTGTTATTATTACACCTTTCCAGAATCTGTCTCCCTATCTGCTCCTTGATGTCCCTGTTACTATTGGGTGGTCTATAAAAAACACCCAGTAGAGCTTCTGATCCCTTCCTGTTTCCAACTTCCACCCACGGAGACTCAGTAGACAATCCCTCCATGTCTTCCTCCTTTTCTGCAGCCACGACACTATCTCTGATCAGCAGTGCCATGTCCTCACCTCCTTTGCCTCCCTTCCTGTCCTTTCTGAAACATCTAAAGCCTGGCACTCTAAGTAATCGTTCCTGCCCCTGAGCCATCCATGTCTCTGTAATGGCCACAAAATCATATCTCCAAGTACTGATCCACACTCTAAGCTCATCTGCTTTGTTCATGATGCTTCTTACATTAAAACAGACACATCTTAAACTATCGGTCTAAGTGTATCCCTTCTCTGTCACCTGCCTGTCCTCACTCTCGCACTGTCTCCAAGCTTTCTCTATATGCGAGCCAACCCTCCCCGTTTCCTCCGTCCCTTCAGTTCGGTTCCCACACACCAGCAATTGTAGTTTAAACTCTCCCCAATAGCCTTAGCAAACCTCCCTGCCAGGATATTTGTCCCCTTTGGATTAAGTCCAACCCGTCCTTTTTGCACAGGTCACGCCTGCCCCAAAAGAGGTCCCAATGATCCAGAAATCTGAATCCCTGCCCCCTGCTCCAAACCCTCAGCCACACATTTATCCTCCACCTCACTCTATTCCTATATTCACTGTCGCGTGGCAGGATTAATACCTTTGAGGTCCTGCTTCTCAACTTCCTTCCTAACTCCTTGTAGTATATTTTCAGGACCTCCTCCATTTTCTTACCAATGTCGTTGGTACCAATATGTACCACGACCTCTGGCAGTTCACCTTCCCACTTCAGGATATCATTGACATGATCAGAAACATCCCTGACCCTGGCAGCTGGGAGGCAAGCTACCATCCGCATTTCCTTCCTGCGTCCACAGAATCGCCTGTCTGACACCCCCCCCCCCACCCTCCCAACTATAGAGTTCCCTACCCTTCTGAGCCACAGGGCTAGACTCTGTGCAAGAGGCGCGGCCACTGTTGCCTCCCCCAGTCAGGCCGTCCCCCCCAACAGTACTCAAACGGGAGTACTTATTAAGGGTGACAGCCACAGGCATACTCTCTAGTATCTGACAATTGCCCTTCCCTCTCCTAACTGTTAGCCATTTATCTGTCTCCTGAAGCCCCGGTGTGACTACTTGTCTATAGCTCCTCTCTGTCGCCTCCTCACTTTCCCTGACCAGACAAAGGTCATTGAGCTGCATCTCCAGTTCCCTAACCCGGTCCCCAAGGAGCTGCAGCTCGATGCACCTGGTGCAGATGTGGCCGTGCGGGAGGCTGGGATTCTCCCAGACCTCCCACATCCAACACCCAGTACAGAATAAACCTCTCTAACGACATAAATTTTCTATGAATCTCTGTGGTGCTTTGACATGATGATTCAAGCCAAGAAATGAGCCTTTCTTTGATAAAGAGCCACAGCAGCAGAACCGATTCTTAACAGGCTAGAGGAATGTCAGTATTGTGCCCATTGCTGTTCTTTATATATGTTAATAACTTAATCCAGGGTGTAAAAAGATGCAATTTCAATATCTGTATTTGCCACAGTGTAGTAAACTGACAGAAAGATAATGATGTATTTGAAGAAAATTCAGACAGACTGATGCACTGCATACGCAAGGCAGTTGCAATTTAACATCAGGTTTCAGCAGCAATTACCAGGAAAAATCAGTAAAGGGTATTGTTCTAAATGAAAGTAGGAAGAGAGAGCTGGGAATAAGCACTCAGTGGCCATTTTATTAGGAACTTCCTGTAACTAACAAAGAGGCCTCTGAGTATATACTTATTTGTGGTCCTCTGCTGTAGCCTATCTGCTTCAAAGTTCCATGTGTTGTGTATTCAGGGATGCTCTTGAGTTACTGTCAGCTTGAACCACTCTGGCCATTCTCCTCTGACCTCTCATTAACAAGGTGCTTTCATCTACAGAACTGCCACTCACTGGATTATTTTCCCCCTCGTTATTCTATGTCAACTCTAGGGACTGTAGTGCATGAAACTGGCAGGAGATCAGCAGTTTCTGAGATACTCAAACAACCCTGCATGACACAAGCAATCATTCCATGGTTAAAGTCATTTGGTGAGAACAAAACTGAATCTTTTGACCATGTCTGCATGCTTTTATGCATTGAGTTACTCCACATAATTGGCTGATTAACTATTTGCATTAATGAGCAGGTGTACAGTTGTGTACAAGTGGCCACTGAGTGCATGTACACACTATATATGTAGTTGGACAACATGAGAAAACAATTCAAAAACATTTTGGATCCTGGCCTAGTCATATAGTGAAGGTTATAATGAATCTTTATAAAATGCTGGTTTGGACTCAAGTGCAGAGGATTGCATTCAGTTTGGGTCACTGCGTAACAATAAGGCAAAGATGATAGAGAGAGTGTAGAAAGTTTTAAGAGAACATTATTGGGGAAGAAGGATTTCAGTTACATGAATAGGAGAAAATGGAGCAGAGATGGATGAGAGAGAACTTTAATACGGATGTTCAAAATCATAAATAAGTGTCAATGGAGAAACTGAACCAGTTAGCAGAAAGGTTGAAAATCTAGGGGAAACAGACTTAAAGGTTGTCAAAAGCATCCAAAGGCTATGTCCTTCAGTGCAGTCATGGTCTGGAATTCAATGCCTGAAAGTGAAGTTGCGACAGAATCAAATGGGAACTTCAAAGATTCAAAGTACATTTATCATTGATGTATGGGTAGACAACCCTGAGATGCATTTCCCACAGGCAGCCGTGAATCAAAGATCTACTACAGAACCCATTCAAAGAAAACATCAAAGAGGAAATGTGTAAAAAAAAAAGCAAATCATGCAAACAGCAAAATGTGAGCAAATAGCACACAGAATATCAAATATCTAAATAAATATCAAATGGTGTAAGACTGTTTAGTCAAGTTCAGTTTAGCATTTTGTTCATTACTGCAGGCCACAAAGCCAGCTCCAAACTGTGCAAGCAGCAAAACAAAAAGAGCTACTAGAAGCCAGGAACACCTGCAACCCAAACTGCAGAGGCCTCCAAAGTGACTCCAAAGATACGAACACTAAACATCAAACTGTAGGGTCCTCCAAAAGAGTTATGAGTTGTGCTGAGTAACCCTTGCACCCAAGACTCCAGAACCTTGCTCTGGTAGCAGTGTGCGAGAAGGAGAGGGAGAATGGTCAAACACAGGCAGATGGCATGAACACCTGCTTGCCTTCTGCTCTCGTCCTCCTTGATCTCAATCTTGCTCGACGTTTTGATCAGCGATGAGTAATGGAGTCAATCATGAGTTTGTGCTCTGGCATTAGGCTGCACACTCAGCTCTCACCTTGCCGAACTTCTGCAAAGACAGCAAAAGTGCCTGATTGCTTATCAGCCCAAAAACACACCATCAAAATGTAAACCATAGGCTCCACTTGTATGCAGTTCAGTAGAAGCATATTTAAAAGACAAAAAAGATGTAATTCCGTGAATTTTCAGCAAAATGTCACCTTTGGCCACATTTATCATTGACACCATCATTAAAAACAGTGTTGAGGAAGTAAAGAACTGCAACAGAATGAGGAAATTGCTGGGGAAAAATACTGAAAAGGTTGTTATTGAGGTCAACATTGCTTGTTAGGCAATATTGATTCTGCTGTAATACTTCAGTGATTGCTTTGCATAGAAGTTTTGTGTGTAGCTATGCCCCAAGTGAGTATTCAGAAAAATGTTCTATTGTGAAGATATCAAGAAGATCCTTTGTGGTTATTGCTGTTTTAGTGCATGACATCACATGTATAATGCTGAGGCATGTGCCTTTATTGATGTTAGTAAATTAGACAAATTCCCACTGGTCTGAATTTAGCAGCACTTAAGTTGCCAGAGTTGGAATAATAATGCACAGGTCCAAGTTGAATTCCACAGCAGCTATGGAATTTAAATTTTGTTAATAATCTGGTATGTGGAATAAGAATAATTAGTCTTATTAGTAATGATATGAAAAACTATCTGACTATTGTTTTAAAAAAAAAAAAATCCCTCTAGTTCTAACGTCCTTCAGTAGAGGAAATGTAAATAGTCTGGCCTACATGGCTGACTCACAAATGCTTTTGAAGTGTTCTCGCAAGCCATTCGGTGAGACCATTACAACTACCGTAGGTTCAGATCTGTCCCACAAACTAAAGCAAATCATCTCTTACAATGTATCAGACATCCAAATATAGCTTGTAATGGACAGAGCTCAGATTAAAGCACTGCAATCTACTACATCTAGTCATAAACTATATTGAGCAATTACACACTATCAGGAAAATATCCTATCATGGTGCGACCCAGGAGGTGAGTGCTGAAACAATCACAACTGTGTTGAACCAGAAGTGCCAAACAACTAATCTGTTTTGTCTTCCTTCTGCGATCCCAATCATCACTGAAGCCAGTATCCAGCCAGTTCAATTCCTTCCACTCCTGAATGCAATGGATACAGCAAAAGCAATGGGACTATAAAACATCCCATATATAGTATTGAAGATCTGCACTCTAGAACTAGCTGTACCCTAGCCAAGATATTCTAATATGCTTACAAAACTACACCTACCCAGCCAAAAAGAATTGTCATAGTCACAAAAAGCAGGACAATCAAATCTGGCAAATTACTGCCTGACCATTCCATTACTAATCAACAACAAATTGATAGCAGTGTCAACAACAGCTTCTATCAGGTGGCATCTACTAATTAATAATATTCTATGAATGTCCAACTTTGGTCTCACCAAGTCCACCTGGTTTCAGATCTCATCACAGCTTTGATCAGCACATAGAGCAAGGAGCTGAATTCTAAAGGCAAGGTGAAAGTAATTGCCCTTGACACCAAGGCAGCATTTGATGAAGTATGGTAGTTGAGATCCTTGAAGTCAATGGACATCAAAAAGAGCAGACTTCAGTGGTAGATTCATCCTTCTTACAAAGGCTTTTGGATGTTAACCACTCCAGCCCTGGACTTCACTGCAAACATTCTTCGGTGAAGTGAAGTGTCTTAGGCACAACCACCTTCAGCTTCATCGTCAATGATTTTCCTTCCAACATAAGATCAGTCAAGAGGATATTTGCTGCAAATTGCACAATTTTCAGCGTTCTTCAGCAGATTAAGTGGTACAGTAAAATCTAGACATTATTAAACTGGCTGGGCAATAAATATTAAGTAACATTCATACTACAAAATTGTCAAATAATTACCATCTCCACTAGTGTTGCAATGAATGAGGAAAACCCAACACAGGACACAGGCACGGAGATTTAATTAGGATGCAGGTACGGATGTGAGCATTGAACAGCAAACAGGAGGGAGAGCAGGAAGGCAGGAAACTTGACAGGGAGAGACTGGGTTTCACAGGTATACCTTGGAACTGGAGTAGAACCTAGAAAACTGATCTTGACACAGAGAGACTAAGCTTCACAGATAAATCTTAGTACTGAAGCAAAACTTAGGTCACACAATCCTAAGCAGCCAGGAAGTGTTAATTACCACACTGCAAAACCAACAATCTGGGAACTAGTGGGTGCAAAGCTGGGCTTTTTATGCTGCAGGTTTTGATGACAACCAGGTGTGCTGTCATCAAAGGGAATTAGAGAAAGTGGGGAATTAATAGTCGGAACTGTGGCACAATCAAAGGGAATCAGGAGAAAATGGGGAATTAAAGGTCAGGATTGTGACAACTAGGTCTTTCCACTTAGCCTTGATATTCAATATAATTACCATTGCTAGGTCTTTCAAGTTCATCATTGAGTAGAAACTCCAGTGGTAATACATGTTACATAATCACCTCAGCCTAAGGATCCTGTGGTGACTCTCATCCTGGCATCCCAAGACTTTCTACCATCTATACCGTATAAGATTTCATACCGTATAAGATCCTAAAGGGATTGGACAGGCTAGATGCAGGAAGATTGTTCCCGATGTTGGGGAAGTCCAGAACGAAGGGCCACAGTTTGAGGATAGAGGGGAAGCCTTTTAGGACCGAGATTAGGAAAAACTTCTTCACACAGAGTGGTGAATCTGTGGAATTCTCTGCCACAGGAAACAGTTGAGGCCAGTTCATTGGCTATATTTAAGAGGGAGTTAGATATGGCCCTTGTGGCTATGGGGGTCAGGGGGTATGGAGGGAAGGCTGGGGCGGGGTTCTGAGTTGGATGATCAGCCATGATCATAATAAATGGCGGTGCAGGCTTGAAGGGCCGAATGGCCTACTCCTGCACCTATTTTCTATGTTTCTATCTACAATCCACAAGTCGGGAGTATAATGGAATACTCTATTCTTGCTTGAATGTAATGTCAACAGTTCTTGGGAAGTTTAACATCATTCAAGATGAAACGGCCTGCTTGATAAGCACCTCATCAACCACCATTAAGGTTCATCCGCTGAGCAATGGCACACATCGGCCCGAATGTGTATAATCTACAGAATCTACTGTTACAACAAGCCAGTTCAACAGTACATCCCAAACCTTCAACCCATGCCAGCTTGAAGAACATGGATGGGAGGCACATGGAAATTCCAATACTTGTAAGATTTCAAACAACTTGCATACCATTCAGCTTTGGAAATAGATTAGTGCTCCATCATTATTGTTAGTTCTAATTACTGGGACTTCCTACCCAAAAGAACTGTGGGATTGCCTTCACCCGAAGGGCTTCAGCAATTCTACAAGATGTCTCAAAATCACCTCAAGGAAAATTAGAGATAGACAGTGGCTGCTGGCCATTACTATGATACCCAGTTCCTAGAATAAATTTTAAAAAACTGAGACATGATTGCAAATTCTACCAATGCAGGGGTGAACTTTAAATTGAATTACTTAAAAACAACGATTAGATTGTCGCATAAAAATCATCTGGTCTGTTTATGTTTTACAGAAAGGACTTTTAACTTTGTTACCATGTGACTTCAAACTCATATGGACACAATTGATCCTTAACAATGCACTTTGAAATGACTGAGCAAGTCCTCAATTGTACCAAATCATTCTCATTGGAACCACCCTGTAGTGGTCTAAATGTTGGTTTCAGAATGATAAGGGTAGATGTTCAGTCAGTAAAGTCTTTCTGAAATACAGAATTGGGACTGCTACACAAGAATGTTCTCTAGTAAGAGCCATGTTTAGTGTATCTCTTACTTGACAGTATAGATCTTCATCACACATTTGGAGTACTGGATCCCTTTCTGCCCACCATATCTCTGTTGACCATGATGTTTATCTCTGCTAATCCCACTTGCCTGCATGAGCCCATAACCTCTTTGTTCTTCCTATCCAAGTACCTGTTCAAATATTTTTTTAAATATTGTTCTAGGCTTGTGCACCTGTTACTTAATGATTATCAGAAGATCAGAATTGGGATGTTTACTAAAAATTATAGACGTAGAAACATAGATATCTACAGCACATTTCAGGCCTTTTGGCCCACAATGTTGTGCTGACCATGCAACCTACTCTAGAAACTGCCTAGAATTTCCCTACCACATGGCCCTCTATTTTTCTAAGCGCCATGTACCTGTCTAAAAGTCTCTTAAAAGACCCTATTGTATCCGCCTCCACCACCGTCACCAGCAGTCCACCACTATCTAATGGGTGGTTCCAAAGAGAATGATTTGGTACAATCGAGGACTTGCGAAGTCATTTCAAAATGCATTGTTTAAAATCAATTGTGTCTACATGTGTTTGATGTCACATGGTAACAAATTTAAAAGTATTCCACATGCACCCACCACTCTCTGTGTGAAAAAAATTACCCCTGACATCCCCTCTGTACCTACTTCCAAGTAGCTTAAAACTATCCCCCCTCATGTTAGGCATTGCAGCCCAGGGAAAAAGGCTTTGGCTATCCAAACGATCACATGATTATGGAGGATTTAGTTTGATTTACAGTTCCGAGGGTGATGAAGCAACACTTGCCAAGCTGTATTAAGATCAAGACAACATTCAGGCATGGATTAGCAAGTAGCAAATAGTATGCATGCCACACAAGCGCTTGGCTATAATTATTGTCAGTATGAAAGAAGCCAATTAGTGCTTCTTGACATTTAATTTCATACTATATAGAATAGCTCAATATAAAGATCACTATGGTTTATGCAAATGATTCTAAAACGGATGAGAACTAAATATTCCATGGCAAATAATATACTTGATTGAGTGAATGCATCTTTAACAACAGGAAGTTTGACACCATCCAGGACAAAGAATGTTCTTTTATCCACATGCCATCCACCATCCAAACGTTCACTCTCTCTTTTATTTCTTAATAACACCACGGCTACAAGTGTGGATTAGTGCCCGGGTATCCTGTAGAGAAAGACTACTCCCGAACAGCCCAAGGTCCTTTCACCATCTGTAAGGCACTAATTTGGAGTGTGAGGGAATACTCACAACTCTCAAGAGACTCAAAACAAAGTAGTTTGCTTGTTCAGCATCCAACAGCGCCTCCCAAACTCATCAACCTTACCAACAAGAACAAGTGCATGGAAACATTGTCCACTGTGAGTTCCCATCCAAGTTTTATTCCATTCCGTAAATATGTCATTGGTCATCCAATGTCTCTGGGTCTAAATCTTGGAACTCCCTACTCAACAGTACTACCGGAGTACCTTCATCAGAAGGATTTCACCAATTCAAGAAGCCAACTCACCACAAATTTCTCTGAGCAATTAGGGATAGTCAATAAAAGCTAGCTATATCTCAAAACTGAGAATTAAAAAGAGGACTAGAAAATATTCCTACCAATCAGAGAGCAAATATAGGTCAGTGTCTATTGATCTCATAGAGTCATAGAACATGACAGAACAGAAACAGGTCCTTTGGTCCATCTAGTCCATGCCAAACTATTATTCTGCCTGCTCCCATTGACCTTCATCCAGACCATAGCCCTTAATTCCCCTCCCATTCATGTACCTATCCAAATTTCTCTTTAAATGTTGAACTTGAACCACATCCATGACTTTTACTGGCAGTTTGCTCTGCACCCTCACCACCCTCTGAGTGAAGAAGATCCCCTCACAGTCTCTTTAAACATGTTATCTTTCAGTTCCCATGACCTCTAGTTCTAGTCTTACCCAACTTCAGTGGGAAAAGCCTGCTTGCATTTGTCCCATCTATACCCCTCATAATTCTGTATATCTCAATCAGATCTCCCCCTCATCCTCCTTCGCTCCAAGGAACAAAGTCCTAACCTATTCACCCTTTCCCGATACTCAGGGACCCAAGTCCTGGCAACATCTTCGTAATTTTTTTTCCTGCATTTTTCAATTTTATTGATAACTTTCCTGTATGTAGGTGACCAGATTTGCACACAATACTCTAAATTAGACCTCAACAACGTTTTATACAACCTCAGTATAACATCCCAACTCCTGTGCTCAACACTTCTGATTTATCAGAATCAGAATTAGGTTTATTATCACCGGCATGTGACATGAAATTTGTTAACTTAGTAGCAGCAGTTCAATGCAATGCATAATCTAGCAGAGAGAGAAAAATAATAATAATAATAATAATAAAGAAATGAGTAAATCAGTTACGTATATTGAATAGATTTAAAAGAATGTGCAAAAACAGAAATACTCTATATTAAAAAAGTGAGGTAGTCTCCAAAGCTTTAATGTCCATTTAGGAATCGGATGGTCATTTATGAAGCCCAGTGTGCCAAAAGCTCTCGTTACAACCCTACCACCTGTGAGGCCACCTTCAAGGAATTATGGACTGTATTCTCAGATCCCTCTTTTCTACTGCAAACCTCAGTGCCCAACCATTCACTGTGTAAGTCCTCTCCTGGTTTATCCTCTCAAAGTGCAAAACCTCACTCTTGTTTGAATTAAATTCCATCTGCCATTTTTCAGCCCATTTTTCCAGCTGGTCCAGATTCCGCTACAAGCTTTGATGGCATTCCTCAATGTCCACTACACCCCCAATCTTGGTGTCATTCACAAATTTGCTGATCTAGTTAACTGCGTGATCATCCAGATCATTGATACAGATGACAAACAACAACAGGCCCAGCACTGATCCCTGTGGCATACCACTAGTCACAGGCCTCCAGTCAGAGAGGCAACCATCTATTACCACTATCTGACTTCTCCTGCGAAACCGATGTTGAATCCAATTCACTATTTCATACTGAATGCCAAGCGACTGAACTTTTTTGACATACATCCCATGTGGAACCTTGTCCAAAGCCTTGCTAAAGTCCACACAGACAACATCCACTGCCTTGCCTACATCAACTTCCCTGATAGCTTGCTCAAAAAAATTTATAGGATTGGTTAGACACAACCAATGATGCACTATCCCTAATCAGTCCCTGTCTTTCCAAATACTTACATATCTGGTCCATTAGAATACCTTCCGATAACTTACCCACTACTGATATCAGGCTCGCCGGCCTATAGTTTCCTGATTTATTCTTAGAGCCTTTCTTAAACAACAGAACATTAGCTATCCTCCAATCCTCCAACACTTCACCCATGGCTAAGGAAGCTCTAAATATCTCTGCTAGGGCCCCTGCAATTTCAGCACTAACTTTCCACAAGGTCCGAGGAACACCCTATCAGACCCTAGGGATTTATCTACCCTAATTTACCTTAAGGCAACAAGAACCTCCTGCCCTGTAATCTGTATACAACCCATGGACCACTGTTTTGCCTTGGTTCTTCCTTTTCTATTAACCCCTCTGTTATGTTCTATTATGATCAACAATGCAAGTTTTCGCAAGTGCTGATCAGTAGTAGAATGCCATGTTTCTGGAATTGGAATTGGTTTGTTATTGTTACATGTACCAAGCTACAGTGAGAAGCTAGTCTTGTGTACTGTTCCTACAGATCTATTTATTATAGAGTGCATTGAGGTAAAACTATAACAATGTAGAATGAAATGTAGCAGATAGACAATAAGGTGCAGGGTCATAGTGAGGTAGATTGTAAGGTCAAGAGGTCATCTTCTCATACTCGGGGACCATTTGGTAGTCTTATTACGGTGGGGTGGAAGCTGACTTTGAGCTTAGTGGTATGTGCTTTCAGGTTTTTGTACCTTCTGCCCAACAGGAGAGGGGAGAAGAGAGACTGTCTGGGGTGGGCTGGTCCTTGATTACACTGACTGTTTTTCTGAAGCAGTAAATAGTATGGACAGAGTCCATGGAGCAAGGCTAGCTACCATAATGTGCAGAGCTGTGTCTATAACTCCCTGCAATGTCTTGCAGTAATAGGTGGGCAGTTGTCATACCAAGCCGTTATGCATCCAGAGAGAATGCTTCTTTGGAGCATCGATAAAAATTGGTAAGGACATGTCATATTGCTTTTGCTTCCTGGGGAAATAAAGGCATTGATGAGATTTTTTGACCACAGAGTTGAACCAGTGACTCATTGTTATTTAAGATATGGCCCACTGCAATGGTGTCATCTAGAAATTTGTTGTTGGTGTTAGGGCAGAATCTGGCCACGCAGTTGTGATTGTATTAATATTATTATTGGTTTCTTATTGTTATATGTACCAAGATGTGTTGGCATGTAGCCAAGTGGTTAAGGCGTCGGTCTAGTGATCTGAA
This sequence comes from Mobula hypostoma, assembly GCF_963921235.1. Lineage (NCBI taxonomy): Eukaryota > Metazoa > Chordata > Chondrichthyes > Myliobatiformes > Myliobatidae > Mobula > Mobula hypostoma. The sequence continues at coordinate 36,920,840 of NC_086119.1, forward strand.
GATTGCTAGTTCAACCTTTGCTGAGGCAGCGTGTGTGACCTTAAGCGAGGCACTTAACCACACATTGCACTGCGATGACACCAGTGCCAAGCTGTATGGTTCCTAATGCCCTTCCTTTGGAGAACATCGGTGGCGTGGAGAGGGGAGACTTGCAGCATGGGCAACTGCTGGTCTTCCATACAACCTTGCCCAGGCCTGCGCCCTGGAAACCTTCCAAGTTGCAAATCCATGGTCTCACGAGACTAATTGATGCCTATATTATATATGTACCAAGATAGAGTGAAAAGCTTGTCTTGCATACTGTTAACTGTATGTAGAATAAATCATTGCACAATGCATTGAGCTGGAATAAGGTAAAACAATAACACTGCAGAATAAAGTGTAAAAGCTACCAAAAGGTGCAGTTCAGATAAATGATAAAGTCCAAGATCATAGATTGTGATGTCAAGAATCCATCTTTTCATAAAGAGGTCCATCAGAGGTCTGATAACAGCAGGATAGAAGCTGTCCTTTAGCTTGTTGTACAGGGAGCAGAGCAAAGGGCTGAGGACACAACCTTGTGGAGCGCCAGTGTTGAGAGTATGATGACTGAGATATCACTACTATCCTTACTGATTGCGGTCTCTTGGTCAGGAGATCAAGGATCCTGTTCCCAGAATGTTCCACTAGGTGTTTTAGAAATCTGCAGACTCTGGAATAGAATATCAATAAATTCTTTTCACAATGACTTATTTTGTCATTCATAGTCATTCAGAGGTTATAATAACAAATCTTCCATCAAATAGGATTGACGAGTTTTGGCACTGTGTAAGGTGTAATGACCTGTTAGGTTTTGAGGTAGGTGTGTTTTGCTTTGAACGTCAAAATACTTTCATAACAAGGAATGTAAAGGTCAGGTAAAACTGTCATTTCAGGAGTCTCTATTGTCTTAAAGCAACAATTTAGATTCCCAACAATTACTTGTGCTCAGGAAAATCCAACAGACTCTGCAATTACAGTGCAGGAAAATACTCAACTAAATATAATCACTAAATGAGAAATACAAGGTTCTTTGACTGGTTTGCAAAATAATAAAAAGTTAGGATTTAAGTTGATGAATTTTCTATGCAATTAAAATGTATCAGAGCCTCTTTGGTCCTTGTCAGGTGAGACTACATTTCTATCATGATACATATCAAGTAACATTACAAATGTTTATGGAATGCTGCAAATCTTTCAGTTAGGAGAGGACAGTATACTGACCTTACCCAATTATTCCGTAAACCTGCTTCATTGGCCGATTTCCCATTAGTAAAGAAATACACTTTGACACTTAGACCTACTTGAATGCTTGCTTGTCTTGCTTCTTTTGCGTAGCTGGCAATATATTTGAAGGGGAAAAATAAAAACTAAGAACTAATACATGAATCCTAACAAATGTACATCCAGCTGTGCTTCTGGATCTAGTTATGAAGCTCCCCCTCCTGTTGGGCTGGAGTTATAGATCTGGCTCCCCTGATATGCATGTTATTGCTGTTTGTCTCTGAACTAGTGTACAGTTAGAACTTCAGTTTTCACCTCTCTTGAACATGGATGTATATTTTTCAGTCTGTCAGAGATTTCCCAAAAATTAAAAAAAATACAACTCCTATATAGATATGTTACAGTATAATAAATTTTAAATTGTCCTATTCAGGCCTAAAGATTTAATCACCGTGGATAATTTCTTACTGTTGTAGGATTACATCTTTACATTCCTGACAAGGGAATCACTCTGCTTTGCAGGTGAGACTTGTGACTGTAAACCAATCTCAGGTTCTGGGGCCTCTATGGTGGTTGTAGGAGTTGACTTTGGGACTGCAGGAAGTGGTTCTGACAGCTCTGGCCACCTTTCTTCTCTAACAATTGATTCTGTTCTCAATTGATCAATGAGCTGTCTCCAGATGGTATCAGACACAATCTTCACTGTGTATGAGAGTGGTCCAGTATTGCCCTTAATCTTTCTGAGAACCTACTTTTGATCATCTCCGTTGTCCCTTGCCAGGACTGTTTTTCCAGGAATGAAACATTGAACCTGCTTGTTTGAGGAGTGTTCAATGAGATTAGGTTTGAGGAGATCCAGGCATGAGTGTAAGCTATGACCCAGGAACAACATAACTGTTGTTGACTGTGCTGCATTGTGATATGCACTGAGGAAGTTGATGAACTTCTGATTCAGTGTCAGTGTAGTGTGTTCTGCTGATATTGCTCACAATATGTTCCTTTGTCTGTGGACAAATCTTTCTGCCAAGCTATTTGTAGCTAGGTGGTACAGTGTAGATGTAATAAGTCATACTCCATTCATTTTCAGGAACAACTTAAACCTCCACAACAAACTGTGGTCCATTGTCACTGACTAAATGCTCTGGAACTCCAATCCTTGAGAAGAGACTTCTCAACACATCAACAGTGTGTGAGGCTCTAGTAGAAGATATTGGGCACACTTATGGCCACTTTGTAGTTGCATCCACTATTACCAAGAAATTTGTGCCCATGTATGGTCTGTCAAAATCTACATGAGCCCTTTGCCAGGGCAATGAAGGCCATTCCCAAGGGTGTAGTGGCAATGCTTATGGCATCATCTGGAGGTGTTGGCATCCCAAACAGTGCATGGCAAGCTGGTAGATACGCTGATCTATCCTGGGCCACCAGACAAAACTTCAAGTTAACACCTTTATTTTGATGGTGCGTAGATGACCACCATGTAGCTCCTCCAACACATTAGCTCTTAGCTTGGATGCTACAAAGCCCTCAATTCTCAGGTAAGACAAACTTCATCAAGTTCATCCTGGCACTGGTAAAAATGGGAGAATGGGAATTTCTGCTTCTCACTCTAGCCATTTTGGGTGACCATATAGACCTGAGACAGTATGGAGTCTTTTCAGGTTTCACTTTCGAATAATAGGGAGACTTCCAATTTAGAACTAGAACAATTAATTAGGTGTATTTCCATAGAAACCATAGAAACTACAGCACAGAAGCAGGCCTTTTGGCCCTTCTTGGCTGTGCCGAAACATTTTCTGCCTAGTCCCACTGACCTGCACACGGACCATATCCTTCCATACACCTCCCATCCATGTATCTGTCCAATTTATTCTTAAATGTTACAAAAGAATCCGCATTTACCACCTCGTCTGGCAGCTCATTCCATACTCCCACCACTCTCTGTGTGAAGAAGCCCCCCCTAACGTTCCCTTTAAACTTTTCCCCCCTCACCCTTAACCCATGTCCTCTGGTTTTTTTCTCCCCTTGCCTCAGTGGAAAAAGCCTGCTTGCATTCACTCTATCTATACCCATCATAATTTTATATACCTCTATCAAATCTCCCCTCATTCTTCTACGCTCCAGGGAATAAAGTCCTAACCTATTCAACCTTTCTCTGTAACTGAGTTTCTCAAGTCCCAGCAACATCCTTGTAAACCTTCTCTGCACTCTTTCAACCTTACTTATATCCTTCCTGTAATTTGGTGACCAAAACTGAACACAATACTCCAGATTCGGCCTCACCAATGCCTTATATAACCTCATCATAACATTCCAGCTCTTATACTCAATACTTCGATTAATAAAGGCCAATGTACCAAAAGCTCTCTTTACGACCCTATCTACCTGTGACGACACTTTTAGGGAATTTTGTATCTGTATTCCCAGATCCCTCTGTTCCACTGCACTCCTCAGTGCCTTACCATTAACCCTGTATGTTCTACCTTGGCTTGTCCTTCCAACGTGCAATACCTCACATTTATCAGTATTAAACTCCATCTGCCATTTTTCAGCCCATTTTTCCAGCTGGTTCGAGTCCCTTTGCAGGCTCTGAAAACCTTCCTCACTGTCTACTACACCTCCAATCTTTGTATCATCAGCAAACTTGCTGATCCAATTTACCACATTATCATCCAGATCATTGATATAGATGACAAATAACAATGGACCCAGCACTGATCCCTGTGGCACACCACTAGTCACAGGCCTCCACTCAGAGAAGCAATTCTCTACCACCACTCTCTGGTTTCTTCCATCGAGCCAATGTCTAATCCAATGTCTAATGTCCAATGTCTAATTTCACTGTTACAAATGTCATTCCCACAGGAGTTATCTTTTCTCCAGTCTAAATTCTTAGTTGGATATCTGCAGGCTTCAGTTCAATATCTTTGAAATGCTGTTCAAACACATTTTGTGGAATGATGAAAACAGTCAAGCCAGTGTCTAATTCCATTTTAATTAATTTCCCATTCACTTCTGGTCTATTTTTAGTTTTCACATTGTAAATCGTAAAGCTACTCAGTCCTGAGTCACTTTCATTATTCTCAGATTTTCCATCAACAGCACACAGATTAGTGTTCTTTTTGAAACAGTAGCTTGACTTTTTATCTTCCCTGTGCAGCCCATTTATTTTAGTCTTCCGAACATGCTCTTTGTGTGTGTCCTACTTTTTTGTATTTTCCAAGGCACCAATGTAGCATTTGACCAAGTGAAGCCATATGGTCTGGCAACCATTACTTTCCATAATAAATTAACTGCAGGTCACATACCATCTGATCTGGGAAAATATACTGTATAAGCATTTCGTCATGAGTGTGACCTACCACCACTTTCTCCTCAGCAATCAGCAATGAGCAATTAATGATAACTTTGCCAGAAATTGCCCGGACCCCACATGTATTCCAGCTCGAGCAGGATGCTGCTCATCTTGCTGAGTTCCTTCAGCAGACAGTTTTTGCTCATTGTGACAGAATCATGCAATAATCTATCCCACAACGACTCATGTCTATTAATCAATACAGAACTATCATCCACACTAATCAGTTTGTAATGAACCCTATACTATAACATGCACAAATACCCCTTGCACAATCTGTCTCTCTCTCTCACACTCACACACACACACACACACACACACACACACACACACACACACACACGTATTTTAACATGCATTAAACTTCACAGAATGATCCGAAAATGCACATACTACAGCCATCATAATGTTGTTTGAACTAAAAAGGCAAGTAGAGGTCTAAGAAACTTATTACTGTTCCAAAGACTAAGGAAACAAATACATAATATCCTTTTGTCGTTATCTAGTCCAATAACCTGACTTTGGTAGAGCTAAATCATCACTTCAAATTGGTAACTAAATTGCTTTTGGGTTGGATTTCATTCTGTTGTTGTCACTTTTATTTCTTTTGTTATCATAATAGGCATTTTTATACACAGCAAGACGTCGTCATTTTATAGCAGATCATAGGGCATAATTACAAAGACGTGGTGAAGTGTTTGACTTTGCAAGTCTTCTCATAAAAGATGAGGGATTATGTTGGAGTACAGTAGATGTTGAATTTGTGCAACAATAATGAGTGAATGAGCAGCCCATATGAAGCCAGTCAAGATGCTAAATAAGCCACTTGATTTACCATTCCTATCATATATTATTATTATATCTTTTCCAATATTATGATTTGAAGATGTAATGGCTGATTGGGCTGTGACTGCTGGTGGAACGGGGGAAAGTACAGGGCCATATAATCCATTCAGTAATCATAGGTTTCAGCACTGGCACCTCCAACCATTTGGCATTTGTCCCTGATGCTGTTAATCTTTTGATTTATTCACTCAGTGTTGTTACAATGTTCACATTGTTCACACTTACCTAAAGTAGAAGCAACATATGAAACGTAAGTAGCTGGAAAAGGGGTAACAATCTATGCTTTTTCAGGGAGTGGCCCTCCCATTAAATAGAAGGATTTTTGATAGCAGCACTCTAAGAGTGTGAAATTTGTGTAAGGTCAGTGCTAACAGTATATTTACTTCTGTGAGTGCTGCATTTGAATTTTAAAAATTGCCTGACAATATTTAAATTTCAGGTTGGTTCATACCCTTTAGTATAAAATAAATGTTCTTTATTTATAAATCTGTTCTTTCGGTAGAAGCAAAATGTAATGTTCTTTAGTATTAATTGAAAAATATGGGACCAACTGTTGAAGTCAGCCACAGGATGCTAGATATAAAAGGAAATTGGTTGAATTTCACTTTATCCATTATTCCACAACTCTATAAAGATATGTGAGTAAGTACAGTGATTGACAGGTAATGGGAGGGTCTCTGAGGTGCTGCCGCAGTCAGCTTTGCTTTATATTTGTCCTTCTTGGTGCAGTGTTGTTTTATCTCCATTTTAACGGCTATGTCAGAGCACCTCAGTAGTAGCTGCATTCGTACATTGCCGCAAACACGACAGCTAAAAGTCTTCGAACGCATATCTGTATTAACCCTGTGTTTTATTTAAATGGAATCTGACAAAAGCAATGTGATTGAGAGAAGTGTATTGGGATTGCAATGTGATTCGCTACTATGATGATGTGGAATGAGTACAATGACAGTCTCCTGTATGCTAATGAGTTTGAAATCCAAAGAATTGTTTTGAATCAGTACTTAAATTGGTATTCTGTGCTTGGGTGATGCATGGCTGTTGCAATGGAAGCTGGTATGTTGTTGCTATAAGGAGCCGGAAGGATCCTGACTGGGTGCCGGGTAATTGATTTACAAGCAGTGGGTTATTAACCCAAATGGGCATTGAGGCACTGAATTAGAAAAGGGTTAATAATGTGATTGTGTTATTGTGTACACAGTGAGTTATTAATATTGCTGGGTGGTGGGCTTTTAATGTGACCAGACTAGATGGGGTTATGGATTATTCATATAGGTGGGCACTAGGTTATTAAGGTGGTACTGATGTAATTAGACTCTGGGCTATGAGTATGATAGTGCTGTATTATTAATAAGATTGGCATCCTGTCCTTGATATCACTAGGCATTGGATTATTAATTTAACTATTTTCTGGTTATGTGACCAGCATCTAGATTATTGACATAACTGGGCACTGACTTCATAAGTAGATGCTGTTTTTTTGTTGTGATTGGATTCTGGATTATTGATGTGACTAACTGATGATCTAGAGCTATGAACTGAGTGTGTGTTTGACGTGATTTGGTCTGGGTTGATGCTGTAATTAGGTAACCCCTTCCTTTCTCTTTTTGCTGTAAAATAGGTCACTTGCATCTTTTACCATCACTGCATCGACAGCCTGACTCATGTATTGAATGTCTTTAAAATGGTACCTGTGTGGATTCTGCACACGTTCCTTGTTGCTTCTTTTGTGCTTCAGACTGACAGAGTAAATGCAGGTGAGAAATTGAACCTGACCCTTGAATTGTGCCTGGTAATTTCATAGAGGGATATTTCATGATATTAACTCCTGAAGCAGACTTATTGGGTTTAGTCGAGATGAAAATGTTAGCTTTGTTCAGAAATGTAATCTGAGAAAACAGCAATATTAAATTTACAAATCGGCATTCATAAGACATAGGAGCAAAATTAGTCCATTTGGCCCATTGAGTCTGCTCCATTTCATCAAGACTGATTCATTTTGCTCTCAAACCCATTCTCCTGCCTTCTTCCCATAATCTTTCATGCACTGACTAATCAAGAACCCATCAACCTCTGCCTTAAATCACCCGGTGACTTGGCCTCCACAGTGGCAACAAATTCCACAAATTATTACTCCTCTCTTTTCTAAATGGACATCCCACTATTCTGAGGCTGTGGCCTTAGATCCTAGACTCCCCCACCATAGGAAACATCCTCTCCACACCCACTCTGTCTGGGCCTTTAACATTTGATAGTTTTCAATAAGATTCACCACCACCCGTCACTCCTCTAAATTCCAGTGAGTAAAGACCTGGAGCCATCAGCTGTTCCTCATACATCCTGGAATCATTCTCCTGGACCTCCTCTGAACCCTCTCCAATGTCAGCAAATCTTTTCTGAAATAAGTGGCCCAAAACTACTCACAATACTCCAAGTGAAGCCTCCCAGTGCCTTATAAAGCCTCAGCATTACATCCTTCCTTTTAAATTTTAGTCCTCACAAAAATGAATGCTAATATTGTATTTCACTTCCTCACCACAGACTCAACCTGCAAATTAATCTTTAGGGAATCCTGCATGAGGACACCCCTCAGATTTTTAAACTTTCTCCCCATTTAGAAAATTGTGTATGCTTTTATTTGTTCTACCAAGACAGATTAGGAGAATTGACCAAGAAGTGGCAGATGTAATACCACATCCATACATTTCCCAATGCGGTATACATTTGTCACTTCTTTGTTAATTCTCCTAATCTGTCCCAGGCCTTCTGCAGCCTCCCTGCTTCCTCAACACTACCTGCCCCTCCACCTATCTTTGTATCACCCACAGTCTTGGCCACAAAGCCATCAAATCCAATTATTCAAATCATTAGCATACGAAGTAAATAGAAGCAGCCCCAACACTGCCAGTCATTTGCAGCCAATCAGAAAAGGCTCCCTTTATTCCCACAATTAGCCTCTTGCCAATCAGCAAATGCTCTATCTATGTTAATATCTTGCCTGTAATATCATGGGTTCTTATCTTGTTAAGCAGCCTCATGTGCGGCACCTTGTCAAAGGCCTTCTGAAAATCCAAGTACACGACATTCAACAATTCTCCTTTACCTATCCTGCAGATTTGTCTAGCAAGATTTTCCCTTAAGGAAAAAATGCTAACTTTGTTTATTTTATCATGTGCCTCCAAGTACCCCGAAACTACATCCTTAACAATTGACTCCTATATCTTCCCAATCACTGAGGCCAGGTGAACTGGCGTAAAGTTTCCTTTATTCTGCCTTCCACCCTTGAAGAGTGAAGTGACATTTGCAATTTTCCAATCATTTGGATCCAGGCCAGAATCTAGTGTTCTTGAAAGATCATTACTTATGCCTCCACAATCTCTTCAGCTAACTCTGGGGTAGCTGAAGTGATTCATAAACCTGGGGTGTGGTCCACCTAGTCCAGGCGACTTATCTACCTTCCAACCTTTCATTTTTCCAAGCACTTCCTTTCTAGAAATAGCAAATACAGTCACTTCTACCCCTGACACTCTTGAACTGCCGGCTCACTGCCAATGTCTTCCACAGTGAATGCTGGTGCAAAAAACTTATTCAGTTTGTCCACCATTTCCTCAACCCCCCATTACTACTGTTACGTACTCTGTAACTGGGTTGCCAAACCAGCAGAAATGGATCACTCAGTTGGAGTCTGGATTACTAGAACTAAGAAAGTTTTATTAAAGAAACAAGCAACACAGTACTCTAATCGAAAGGATAATGAATGCAACAGTTCAGCAATGATAAACATACATGTACACAGAATTAAGATAACAGGATCAATCAAGCTCTATCATTGTCTAGGGGTAAATGACCAGTTTCAAAGTGACGCAAAGTTCAGTTCAATTTAGTTCAGTTCAGTTTGCAGTAATCGCTGCCGTGGCGATGGACAGTGTGGGGGAAGGAGAGAGAGAGCAAAACGAATGAATATTCAAGGCTTCCACACAGACCTTCGCAGTCAGCTTTCAGGCGAGTCCTTTGTGATGTCATCTGAGGTCACCGACCGTGACCCCTCCGTTTCCAGATGCGATCGTTTCCCTGCTGTGAACCCAGCACCTGGGCAAGGGTGGACACACACCAGGTTCCCGCCGATCGTGCCTTTCCACCCTGAGCGTCTATGGCTTGTCCCACGACTAGCCGTCCAAAACTTCCCACCAACTTGTGAGAGGCGCACTGCTTCCAGGGTCTCGTTACCTCGGGGTGTCGTGTGTGTCTTGCCTTAGCGAACCTGTCCCTTTTTATCCCCCTGCTGGGGTATCGCTTGTCCATCACTTCAACAGCTCGGGGTTCAAAGGGGGAGCCAATCTTGGCAGCTCTCCTTCCCTTTCATTAACATCTCCAAATGCTGCTCCATTGTTGTCCTTATCTCTCTCTCTCCTGAAGACAGGTGGCAGACCAACTGCTGATCCCACTGGTGCCAGCACAGGACAGCTACATTTTAATCTATGTGTATTCTCGTCACACTATCTCTCCAGCATCATTTTTTCAGCAGTCCAATATCTACTCTCAACTCTCTTTTACTCTTTATATATCTGGAAAAAACTATTGGTATCTTCTTTGAGATTGTTGGCCAGCTTACCTTCATATTTCAATTCCCCCTTCCGTGGCTTCTTCAGTTGCCTTCTGTTAGTTTTTATAAGTTTCCCAATTCTCCAACTTCTCACAAATTTTTGCTCTATTTTATGCCCTCTCTTTTGCTTTGATGTTGGCTTTGACGCCACTGTTGCATCATCCTGCCTCTAGAATAGTTCTTCTTTGGATTGTACCTATCCTGCACCTTCCAAATTGTTCCCAGAAACTCCAGCCATTGCTGCTCTGTCGTCATCCCTGCTAGTGTCTCCTTCCAATCAGCTTTGGCTGGCTCTTCTCTCATGCCTCTGTAATTACTTTTGCTCCACTGGAATACTGATATATCTGACCTTAGCTTCTCCCTCTCAAATTACAGGGTGAATTTTAACATGTTATGATCACTGTCTCCTAAGGACTCCTTTATTTTAAGCTCCTCAATCAAATCCACTTCATTACACAAGACCCAATCTGGATACAGCTGATCCCCTAGTGAGGTCAAAAGCAAGCTTCTCTAAAAAAAATCTAGTTGACATTCTAGAAATTCTCTTTCTTGTAATCCAGTACGGACTAAACTTTCCCAATTTACTGCACATGCATATTGAAATTCCCCAGGGCTATCATAACATTGCCCTTTTGACATACCTTTTCTATCTCCCATTGTAATTTGTAGCCCACATCTTGGCTGCTATTTGGAGGCCGGTATATGACTCCGTTCAGGGTCTTTTTTACCCTTGCAGTTTCTTAGCTCTACCCACAGAATTCTATATCTTCCAATCCTATGTCACCTCTTCCTTAGGATTTGATTTCATTGTTTACTAAGAGCCACACCACCCTCTTTGCCTACCTGCCTGTCCTTCCAATATAATGTGTATCCTTCAATGGTTCAATGGTTCAATTAATATCAGACCAAGCATGCAGTTTAACGCTGAGGATGCGTTCCTCGGAGGTGGAGCCCTATGTAAATTAGTGCCATTCGGGGTCATTTTTACATTATGGAAATTGACATGTGTGCCTGATTAAAACAAAATCAAACCCAAGATTACTTATGCATGCACAGTAATTCGTGGAGTAACAAACACGCAAACAGGCCTAACGTGTACATCAGTGGAGCAGCAACACATCGCAGCAGCAGTGGAAGGAAGCGGGTGGTGGTTACATCTTTGAGGAGGGACCAGGCTGTGGGTCCTCCTCTAACTTTGGCTTCTTCTTCAAGTAGGCATCGAGATTTGACTGCCTTTTCCTAAGTTTCCTCTCATGAAACAGTTCTCAGTAAAAGGAAATCATGCTGAGAACACCTCACTTTGCTTTATTGCTTCGTTCCCAGTCAGGGTCATTATCGATGAACTGGTCCATGATTTGTGTGACTGTGGTGACGCTAGTGCTGAGGTTTCTTGCTGACATTTCCTCCTCTCCGACGGTGCCCTCAGATTCAGGCTGTTTTGCAGACGTTATGGGTGATAAAAATGGAATAACTTGAAGAGTGAGCAAGAAAGTTTACACACATGGGGGAGGCAGAGCATGAACTGATACATGATTGGTTGTGATTGGCTCAGAGTTTATGTAAAGCGATCTCATTGGCTGATTGAATGTATACTGTAATGGTGGCCACTCTTGAGGAGTTTTAAGTGTTGTTTAGAAAGAATTTTTGTTATTAACCCTCAACCATCAGACTCCCAAACCAGAGTGGATAATTTCACTGATCCCAACACATAACTGATTCCACAACCAACGGACTCGCTTTCAAGGACTCAAAAACTCATTCTCTGTATACAACCTGACAGAATTCTCATTCTCTTTCTTTCTTTATTAATCTTTTTATTGATTTAAAAAGAGCATATACACAAACAAGAGGAGAATTATCTCAAATATATATATCAATAACAATACAAACAGAAAGTGAAATAGACATTCTCAAAATCATACATACTCATTCTCAATATTATTTATTTATTATTATTACTTTCCTTTTGTACTTGCACAGTTTGTCGCATTTTGTGCATTGGTTGTTTGTCCATCTTTGTGTGTAACTTTCAGAATGAGAATCAGGTTTAATATCACCGGCATATGCCATGAAACTTGCTATATTTGATTCCATCGTGTTTCTTTGTATCTACTGTGAGTGCCCACAAGAAAACTAATCTCAGGGTTGTATATGGTGACGCATATGTACCTTGATAAGAAACTTACTTTGATCTTTGGACTTATGTAGTAGGTGTGAACTACACTGGAACATTTCAGTGGATGCCAGATAATGGGAGAAGGGCGGATGGAATCAAATGTAAAGATATTGCTTGCTGAAAGAGCTGTGAGTGGCGCAGGTGATGGCATGAACTGTTTTAGATTCAGCCCAGGAATATCCTCACTCCCAGTCTCTGTTTCAGAAATGACTCCATTGGTGATCCTAACCTCCAGATAAATAAAGCACTGTTATCTAGTCTCTGTTCCTGAAGCAGTTTAATCCTTGATTTCACTTTTGGTCTTCATATCTGTTTAGACCCTACATTGATCATCATATTTGTCAAATGCAAGGAAGGAGTTTCGACTCCAATTGCTGTGTTACTTCTGTTGCTCCCTACTTGACTTTTCATTTCGTCCAGCTGCTCTGGTAAATTTCTCTACTCCGTTCCTTACTCCTTTGCAATAGGAGGCCTATTAGAGTTTAGATAATCACATTTCTTTGTTCTTCGGGAAAGGGAATCCAAAACTAGAGGTGAGAGGCAAAGACTTAAAGGGGACCTGAAGGGCAACTTTTTTCAAGCGGTGTGTGGTGGGTATAAGTAACAAGCTGCCAGGGAAGTGGCTGTGGCTTGTACTATACCAACAGCTCAAAGACTCATTGTCAGTTACATGGATGGAAAGGTTTTAGAGGGATATGGGCAAAACTAATTTCGGTAGGTCTCCTAGTCAGCATGGACAAGTTGACCGAAGGGCTTGCTTCCATGTTGAATGGTTCCATCACTCTATGACATTACCTGTGAGGCTAAGGTGCTGTATTCTTACTGTGCGTGCAGGTTTTGCGAAAGCCATGGGCAGTTTGTTTGTACACAGTGCTGTACAGAAAGCTATCAAAATGGTGGACAGAGCATATAAGGAAAGCAGAGGTGGGTGAGTAATTACCTCAAAACTGTAAACTTCAGACCGGAGGCTGTTACACCGTGCACTCTAGTTTACTATTTATACACTTCAGATAAGTCCAATGGCTCTGGATGCAGATGAACAAAAAATAAATCATAGTAATAAGAATTAAGTTCCACTGGTGCACTTAACTTTCAGGTTTAATGCTTTGTAGGTATACTTCATTCCAGCGTTAAGCTAACTTAACTTTGAATACTGTGTAGGTGGAGTAGCACATGCTTGCTTAGATGCAGAGCATCAAGAGAAACACTAAATTTCAAAATAAATTTATTATCAAAGTATATTTATGACACCATATACTATCTTGAGATTTATTTTCATGCAGGCATTCACAGTAGAACAAGGAAGCACAATAGAACCAATGAGAAACTACTCAAAAAGACTAACAAACAACCAATTTGCAAAATAAGACAGATTGTACTAATTAAATAAACAAACAAACAAACAAATAAATACCTAATATTGATAACATGAGTTGTAGAGTCCCTCTGATATGATAATGCCAAGGAATTTAAAGTTTCTGGCCCTCTCCACCTCTGAGCCCCTAATAAGAACTGGCTGATGGACCTCTGGTTTCTTCCTCCTGTGGTTAAAGATCAGCTCTCTAGTTTTGCTGATGTTGAGTGAGAGCTGGTTGTTGTTGGCCCATTCAACCAGATTTTCAGTGTCTCTCCTTTGTGCCAATTTGTCACCACCATTGATTCAGCTAACAACGGTGGTGTTATCAGCAAATTTAAATTTGGCATTGGAGCTGTACTTAGGCACACAGTCATAAGTATAAAGTGAGTAGAGCAGGGGACTAAGCACACAGCTTTGTGGTGCACCTGTGTTAATGATTTTGGTGGAAAAGTTTTTGCTGGTCCATACTGACTGGGGTCTGCAAGTGAGAAAATTGAGGATCCAGTTGCACAAGGAGGAATTGATGCCCAGGTCTTCCAGCTTAGTGATTAGTTTTGAGGGGATGATAGTTTTGAATGCTGAGCTGTAGTCAATCAGGAGCGTCCTGATACATGCACCTTCATTGCACCAGATCTGAGGGAGGAGCCAATGGGATGGCATTTGCTGTTGACCTGTTATGACGGCTGGCACACTGAAGTCATTCTTTGTTGTGCCAAATGTTAAGGACTGTTTGCAGATCTGATAGAAATAAGCCTTGCACACACAATGCTGCACACAAAACACTTTATTGCTAAGTTACAACAAGAGGTACTTATCTCAGAAGCACGCCTGAGCCCATTTAATTGCAGCACCCCATTCCAACCACGTGGCCAGTGGTTAAGGCGTTCGTCTAGTTATCTCAAGGTCGCTAGTTCTAGCCTCAGCTGTGGCAGCATGTTTGTGCCCTTGAGCAAGGCACTTAATCACACATTGCTCTAGTCTGTGTGAGGAGTGGCACCCCACACAGACTTCCAATCTGCGCCTTGTAAGGCAATGAAAATGCCCGACGCAGGCCTCTCATGGTCTGAGTCGACGTTTCCTCCCTCCCTCCCCATTCCAATTGGTCCACAGCACCAGTCACAACCTAACCTGCGGTGAGCCCAAATCCAAGCGACCTCACCTCTGGTGAGCTCATTCTTTTATACCCAGGTCACTTATCTCCACCCTATCTGGGTCCTTTGTCCAGTTCAACCCATCAAGTGACCATTGCCTCAGGTCTGCAGAGACAATACCTTGGTCACCTAGCACCTAGGTCACCCTTCCCCCACACATCACACACTTGACCCCAACAATTGTTCCTTGCGCTCCCTGGCCGACATTTTGGGATTCTTACTACACTCCTCAGGCTGGAATTGATATGCTTTATGACTAACCTCTCAAAGCACTTCACAGTGGATGTAAATGCTACTGGCTAGCTGTTTATCATGGCAATTGACTCTCAATGGAAGTTGGAAATACAGTGTTGGAACCATTAACCATTTGACACTATTTCTTATGGGTAGTAGAGAGTTCACCAGTCTGAAAGTAGCAACTCTTAGAACTATATGCCAATATACACACACCAAGGATGTGATGAAATATTTCAGTATGTTTTTTTTTCTAATTTGCTATTTGATTATTGCTACAGGAATTTAGTCTGATTTCAACAGACCTTGAAGTCTAACTTGTTTTGTATGTGTCTGGAAGGAACTGGGAACTAGACAAAAATAAACAGATAATATGATTGGAGAATTGTGATTGAGGGGGAAGTGGGCAACGTTACAATAGTCTGCTGCCCAGGAACAAGAGGATATCTGGATGCATGGGTGTAGAACTGGACACCCACAAAGTAGGAGATGAACCTTTGATAATGGAATATTTTCATACATCACTGAAGTTATTATATACTGGGGTTTTGAATCTGTGATCACTTGGCCTGAAAGAATGTTATCAGTGAACCAAGTGAACTCTATGGAGAGTTGTGTTCATAGAAAACGGCTCTTATCACGATTTTCTGTAAAACATAGAGCAAGGTCATCTCATGGAATTAATGTGACTAACGATGCCAAGAAGGGCAGGTTAGAAAAAAATAAAATTTGTGTTTATTTACTTACTTTTTGTCACATAACTTTTGTGAGATTTTATTCTATATTTCAAATTTTTAGGTATTGATTTGTGAATTCTTTAAGAGCAAATTTCTGTTATAGTACCTCAATAGATATAATGTGGGGGCCACCTGTATTTGGTTATTGCAAGCAGCTCTTCATGATGTATTATAGTTTGTGCTATATTTTTGTTCTATTGTGCAATCTAATTGTTGATTCTATGCTGCTTCTGCACTGTTACCTGATTTCTGCATTTTTATTGTTTGTTGAATTTCATCTATTAACATCTAGCTGGAAGGAAGCACTCAACAGTACAGCAGGAATGAGGTGTTAGGGCCATGCTTTTTTTCCACTTCATGTCCATTATTTGCATTCATAAACTTAATATAATTTGATCGCTTTCCTTATTAGACCAAAGCAGAGCTCAGCAGAATGGCCAGTGTATGGCGATTGCTGGAGCAGAGTTGGAGCTGATTTAAAGCAACAAAACCGAAGCCAGACAGAGTTGAGGTGGCAGGGCCTAGGCCTGAGAGCAAGGAGCAAGCCGTTGTTTGACTGATTTTAGCTCCGGGTCCAAAAGTGAGAAACAAGCGCAGGTTGGGCTAATTTAAGCACTGAGCCAGTTTGAAAAGTCAGGGTGTCAGGGATGGGCCAATGTTCAGCTCACTGTTTGGCAAGGTTTACTCATCTCAGCGCTGAACTGAGGCTGTAGCCTGCAACTAATGGGCTCCTGGAATGGCTGTGGACTCACTTCTGTGAACTTCAGTTCTGAATGTTATTTGCTTACTTCTGCTGTTTGCAAGATATGTTTTTTTTCCCTTGCACATTGGGTGTTTGACGGTCTTCTTTTTTTAAACGGGCTATATTGGGTTTCTCTGTTTTGTGGCTGCCTGTAAGGAGACAAATCTCAAGGTTGTACATAGCATGCATACTTTGAAAATAAATACACTTTGAACTTTGGCTTGGGAAATGCCGCTTAGAAATTACAGAAAGAACTGCAAAAAGGCATGCAACTTGCCAGTAAATGGCTGATGCAATAAACTGCAGAGAAGCACAGGAAAGATAATTAGACAAAACAGATATTCCTTGAAAAAAGTAAAAGCTAATGTAGTTGTATAGAGTAAATATTCTAAAGACATTAGAGAAGTAATTTTCATATTAATGGAATGTTAAACTAAAAATAACAAATACAGTGAAATGCAAATCAAAGTAATTTTCAAGTTGAATACCACTTTGATCAAGTCACATCTTCAAGTTCTGTGCGTGCTTCAGGTCACTGAGACACTAGGGAAATATACAAGTGCTAGAAACAATGCAGAGGAACCAGGGCCCAATATAAGGAGCTTTAAAGTATGATAAAAGACTGAAGTAATTTTCACTTACTATTCTTAACTATTGGCTCCAATATGATGATCTTAGGAAGCTAGAAAAGACCATTCGGAGACCAAAAAGAGGGCATCTTTATTACATGAAAAAAAATTGCAAGAATTGTAAAGGTATGCAGGTTGAAACGCAGAAGTGGTAACTTCAGGACAGATATCAACACTTTGTGCAAAAAAAAACCCAGAATGAACTCCAATAAATTGGAGGTGAAAGTCCCAGATTTGCTTAATAAACAATTGGATGCTGCAAGGAACTGAAGAAGTTGTAGGATCTTTCTCAATGATGGCTGAATGGCTTTTCAAATTGCCACTTATTATGATATCTTTCAATTTATTCTTTCTGCCTTTTTGCAATACCAAAAATGTTACTTTTCATTAGAACTTAAGATATATTTTTACCGTTTGTATAATGTTGGTTTTATCTGAAAACAGTTGCACAACTTGTGAAATAATAATAGAAACACTCAGCTGCTCGGGTCAAGCTAGGCAGAGTTGATTTCATTAGCTGCTGTTTTTATTTCAGCATGACATTTGATAATTGTTACTTTGCTCAGCCAAAAGCTTAAACTCGCTAAAAGGTCAGTGACCTCAGCCTATTTCAAGCAGCCTGTGGCAGAGGCAAGAACTGTAGTGTGATCTGCAGAGTACGTAGAAACTGCACTGAGGCTCATCCAACATAATGCCTTCAGCATCCACAAACGCTGGCTCAATATAACAGATCAGTTTGTAAAGAACTAGGGCCACACGAAAGCACTGCATGGGCTCGAACACATCATTCATCAGGGTGTTAGTTGAGAGTAGTAGTAACCTTAGACCTCACCTGGATTACAGTTGCACTATCTCCTTGTTAGGAGGGCTACCTTCTCTTTTAAGATTTTTTAAGGAATTACCTCAGAATATTGTTGAAAAAGACAATGAGAGTGCCAGACAGGTGAGTCCAGTTTTGTGAAAGACATTCTGGCACAATAGCTCTACTGAGCATTAGTCCAAACACATCATGTGTCCTGTAGCAGTGAATGTGTCATTCTCCCACTTGCTCCACATCGGGGAAGAGATGGCACTGCAGGAAGTGAAGCTGAGGGATGAGTGATTGGCTCTCAGAAGCCTGAATGTAATGGGATTTGGAAGTGCAATAAAACATGCCATGGTGTTGTGCCTAGGGTATGAAGGACAGGCAACTGGTCTGGATGGTAGAGCGTTAGAGAAGAGGTCTAAAAGACACCACCAGCAGTGCACAGTGTGCGGCAGCGAATGTAGAACATAGAACAGTACAGCACAGGAGCATGCTCTTTGGCTGACAATGTTGAACCACACGAATTAAATTAATAATCAAATATCCACCCGATTTCTGCATTGTTCCATTTCCTGCACATCCATGTGCCTACCTAAGAGTCTTTTGAACACATTTATCTTATTTGCCTCCACCACAACCCCTGAGAGCATCTTCTCGACACCAATCTTTCTCTATTTACAAACACTTGCCACAATTTTCTTGAATTCCAATAAAAAAGGATTTACCGACAAGTGAAATAACATATTGCGTCCTGAGTAGAGGAACTTGTAAGCTCAGTCCCCCTTGACTGATGGCAAAGCAGGCTTCTCTTACCAGTTAAAGTTTCATTCAGTCTGTGACTTCACATTTTGAGAGTTTTTAATTGGTATTTGCGTTTCAGAAAACATTTATTTTATAATATTTAAAAATGTTTTGCTAATGGAGTTTGTATCCTCAAATCTTTCTTCTGACATAAAAGAGAATCCCAAAACCAGCATGATAATGATCTCAACAGTAATGATCCATTAAGTGGTTAGAACTTGAGGGGCAGTATACATTTTTAAAAAAAAAATATTTTTATTTTTATTTATTACGAACACACAAAAAATACAGCACATCCACAAAAACCACAACCATAACAAAATCAAATTAAATATTGAGCAGCAAAAGGGAGAAACATATAACAGCAAAAGTAAACACACACAGCAGAGGTGCACTGCACCAAAAAACCTCAGTCCTCACCCCGTGAGAAAGTCCAATACAGGGCCCCATATCCTTTCAAAGATGTCCCCTCTGTCTTCATTATATAGTCTTGGTCTCTCCAAATGTAAAGTATTTGCCAGTTCTCTCAGCCACAGATCGTACGTAGGCAGAGTCCATTTTCCACATTTGCAGGATTAACTTCTTAGCAATCACCATTCCAAACAATACAGCCATTTTTTCATACATATTGGCTGAAGATAGGGAGCTTGCTGCTCCAAGGATGGCTATGAGCGGGTCTGGTTCCCACCGCTTCCCAAAAACCTCAGAGAAACAGTGAGAAATACTTTTGCAGTATGCATTAGGCTTACAACATGACCAGAATGAATGTGACAAGTTACTGTTCACAGATTTACATCTATTACAAACTGGTGAAACATCAGGGTAGAAACTGTGCAACTTTTCTTTGGAATAATGAAGTCTATGTATACATTTTTGTTTGGAAATAAATTTACTATCTTATATATGGCAGACAAAATGAAACCACACCAGTTAGCACAGTAGGACCTTGATATGGAGCATCCTTTGGAGGTTATGATTTTCTCCCATGTGTATTGTTCAGATCTATTAATGGAGAATGATATGGACACCATCTCAAGGATCTTGGGCTGTTCAGTTGCATTTCTGCCCCCAGTTTGTGAGGATGACTGCTGGTCAAACAGATATAGGGCCATCAACTCTGAGTGCAACAACAGGTAGGCAGTGAAAAAGCTTGTAAGGTACATGAGTTCAGTATGTCCTCATCAACTGAGAAAGTCACTTTCTGAATGTACACCTGAACCATAAGGAGAAAAGTCTGTCGGTAAGGAAATGTGTGGTTAACTTTGGGGCATTTTGTACACTGTTTCTGGAATCTTCTATAAACATTGCAGTCACACAACATAGAAACGTAGAAAACCGACAGCACATTACTTCGACCCACAATGTTGTGCCGACCATATAACCTACTCTAGAAGTTGCCTAGAATTTCCCTACCGTATTGCCCTCTATTTTTCTAAGCTCTATGTACCTAAGAGTCTCGTTAACGACCCTATTGTATCTGTCACTACCACCTTCGCTGGCAGTGCATTCCACGCACCCACCACTGTCTGTGTGAAAAACTTTCCTCTGACAAAACCCTTAAACTAGTGACTATCTTGGAGTATGAACTGTTTTTTACAATAATTACTTAAAATACAACATTAATGAAGTTCCCTTTAGAAATGAAATTCAAAGCCATAACTTATTGATACATGAAATATCAAAACTTTAGTTGAATAATGTAATGATTGCATTTGAAGATGAAACCTCCCTGTGAGAATTAATTTCAGAATGGAAATATTGTCTATCGATTATAGTGATAAGTAGTAAAATAAGTGATCTAGAAATAAACTACAATCAGCTAGAATTCAAGCATACTTCCAATGTTGGCTGTACATCTGCTTAGCACAGGAGGGCACTCCCTTCCAGTACAGAAGAGAATTCAAAGTAGCATTGGCCAAGCTCCAAAATCAAGCATAATGTAATGTGGTAGTGGACACGATTTTCACTCAGTACTGTACTATATTCTCACCTGGTACTGAGTTTCTCTGATGGGGAGTGACAAGAATCTTGAATCCATGCCAATATGCTGAAGAGGCAGCTATGTTTTGAACTCTTCAGGTATTTGATAAAAGCTGGATTCTACACGACTGTGGTACTGTCCACATGTGTAATACTTCCAGATACAATGAGCTTTCCGCCAGTGGAACTCTGCTGCTCGTTATCAATCTGGTTCAATGCTGAGGATCGAGGCCCAAGGGTCAAATCAGAAATCCGGAAGTCGAGGATGTTGGCCAGAGCCCTGAGCCTGCAAGTCTGCCGGGGTAGATAAAGGCCCAATGCCTGCAAGTCCGAGTCTGCTGGAGGATGGAGGTCGAAGAAGACGGCCTGGCCTAGGGTTAAGGGACTGTATATGTGCGTGGGTGGGAGGGAAGGACAGGGCCTGTTTTTGCTGTTGCTGTCGAGATGCTTTTTGGGTTCTGGGTAGTTATTGACTCTTGAATATTCAATTTAGTGAACAATTGCAAAGTTGCCAGACTTCCTGCTGCAATCCATTTTAATTCCTGCTCCCATTCTCACACCAACCTAATGTCCTTTGCCGGCTCCACCACTAGGGAGAGGCTAAGTATGAGCAACAGCTCAAAATTGGCCTGGGCAGTCCGTAACCCAATGGCACATTCATTGAATTTGACAATTTCAGATAACCAGCTCCCTGTCACTTCTTTTTATCTTTCTTCCTCTTCTACCCAGTTCCTCATATACCCTTTGCAGCCCCTCCGTCACTCAGTTTCTTTCTCTTCCTCCATCCATCACCCACACAGTCCTCTCTCTACTGTTCTTATCTTCCCACCTCACCTTTCTTTCCTATCTAATTAGGCTCCACCTATCATCTTCCAGCTATCGCCATCCTTTCCTTTTTCATCTGCTTATCACCCTTTTGTATTCTGGATCCACTTATTACTTAAAAGTTGCTGGCGAACGCAGCAGGCCAGGCAGCATCTCTAGGAAGAGGTACAGTTGACGTTTTGGGCCGAGACCCTTTGTCAGGATGAAGGGTCTCGGCCCGAAATGTCGACTGTACCTCTTCCTAGAGGTGCTGCCTGGCCTGCTGCGTTCACCAGCAACTTTAATGTATGTGTGTTGCTTGAAATTCCAGCATCTGCAGATTTGCTCATGTTTGCGTTTTTAAATTCACTTACTGTATTACTTACTAGCTCTTGCCCCACCCTTTCCCCTCACCTCATTATACTGGCTATCTCCCTTCTATCTTTCAGTCCAGGTCTAAAACTTCTCCTGACCCTTTCCTTCCATTGATGCTTCCTGACCAGTTAAATTTCTTCAGTCATTTTGTGATCTTTGTATTGCCTGTTTTCTGGCTCTAACTGAAAAAGGAATACATTGTGGGAGACAGGAAGGAGTAGAATTGTATCTGGAAGAATCAGCTTCAGATGATTCAGGAATGTGGGTGTGGTGGTCTCATGTTGGTCCTGGGGGTCAGTAGAAATTAGAAGGATATTCCTGTAAGAAAAGTATTGGATCAGTAACAGATCTTGATCCTGTCACAAGGGCAGAGGACAGTCGAATGCTTGAATGGAGATTGGTAGTGGGTTGGAAAGGCAGCCCTGAGGGACTCTAGAGCTTTTAATATAATCTTATTAGACCAATAGTAAAAGATTGGAAAGTCAGTCCTGGAGACAGAAAGAATTTAGAGAAAGAAAATTTAGGAAATTCACGTGTTTTATTTTATCTATTTTCAGGAAGAAGCCTCACCTGGGAGCAGCTAATGTTGCATTTACCCGTTGGCTCCCAGCTCAATATGAGGATGGATTTTCATTTCCAAAAGGAAATGTTATTCAGGATTTCGTTTGCTGCCAGTAAGCAAAAAATTATTTGTTGGATAAAAGGGAGCAAAATAGATTTTTTTGCAGGTTAAAATCTTTTAAAGGTTAGCTTTATTTGTCACATGTGCATCAAAACATTGAAATATGCAGGGAAATGCATCGTTTGTGACAAAGCAAATCAGCAAGGGTTGCGTTAGGGGCAGTCCGCAAATCCAGTGTTAAATTCGTATGCCCACAACTCACTAACCCCAAATGTATGGGATGAAACCAGAACACCTGGAGGAAAGCTACATCGTCACAGAAAGAGCATACTAACTCCTGACAGACAGTGGTGGGATTTGAATCGGTGATGTAAAGTGATTGCGCTAACCACTACACTACCATACCGCCCCATGGTAGCTCTCTCTCAATGTCATTCTCAGCAAAAGCACTTCCCACATGTTTAGTTCTCCAACATTGGAGAGTCTTGTTCCATTAGATAGAAAGAGGCTGAAGATAAGCAATTGTTGAAAATAGTAATTCCTTCTGAATGAAACCTCTACCTCTTCAGCTTTCGGTTCCGTCACTACAGCACCCTTTCCTGATGAACATATGCCTGGAAAATTGTTACAGCAGGAATAAATAGAGCTGATTTTTGTAAAGATAATAAGAAAGAACACCAAGCATTGCCATGTGTCTTGTGGATAATGCAAAACTGCGTTCACAGTGGTGTTGTCTAACCAGATATTCTGTATTTGCCAAGCATTCTCAATAACCCTGTGCATACCCCTTATTCAGCAGAAGGCATATTCAGTATAATTGAAAATGTCAGCACTCTTAAAACATTTTCATTAGTTTGTTACTCTCACATATGAAAAATCTCTCTTTATGTGGCATCCAGGCAGATCACGCCCTATATAAGTACATTGAGGTAATGAATAAAATCAGATGCAGAATTTATTATAGCGTCTACAGAGAAAGTGCCGTACAAGTAAGCAAATAAAGTGCAAAGCTTTGATAAAGTCATTCGCGAGATTAAGAATACATTTTTTAAACAAAGCAATGTGTTCTTTAACATATTAACTTATTAACAAAAAATATTGCATTGTGCAATCTTTTCCTGATATGCAGGATAATATGTGGATTGCACCTAATTCTATGCAATCTTTCAAGTAGAAGCATACAAGACTTAGAGTAATAAAGCAACATTACAAGGTTACAATTCCAGTCTGGAGAAACTCCCTGGATCAGCAGTATAAGGTGAGGAGGCATCTCCCAACAACAAGCTTTAACGTGGTGTTTTGGACCCACTGAGGTGGAATAGTCCTTCAATTCTAGGTGCATAGATTCTTTATCCAGAATCCTAAGGACAATGAATACTGAAAAATTCCTATATGAATAGGTGTCTCTAGGAATAAGCCATATCTCAAGGACGTCGTAGATAAAGAAGAGGCCTTGATTGTAAACTGATACTGTCTAAAGTTAAATGAAGAAGCCCCAAAATATAACCCTAGGTGGCAAAAATGGTTCCTTCCTCATCCCTTCCAATATAGTTTTAAGAATTTTGGTGTTATTGAAGTAAGATTTTAAGGTTATTTGATTTATATGATGAAGTGTTTATGTCTAATAGGAATTCTGGACATCAATGTCTTGAAACACTTCCAGCAAATTTCAGAATTATGCAATTTCAATGGCCTTTGTTCCATCATAATATGCCTGAGATATTTTCTCACCACTGACACAGGAAAAGGTAAATCTCTCCAATGGGAAGAGGTTATTGTTAAATGTCTATGAGCCTTATGGTGCATTCCTAACATCAGTTAGATGAAGGTATGGGTGAAAGCCCATGTATCAGATTAGGACTCAGCAGATCAAGATCCCAGCTCCCGCTGGTATTGTCCCTTTTGAAATGGAAATAGCCAATGGCAGCTCCAAAAGTGTTATGCATGTCAAATGTGGTATTGGAAGGGGTGGGATAGGGTCTGGGGTGGGGCAGTGTGTATAATAAGGCTCCCAAAACCAAAAGTGTCCTTGACTTCATTTTAGCATCTTCCAAACAGGTAATCCCTGAGGTACAGCTGTCTTCAAACAGCAAGCATAGGACCCATTGAATGATTAATACTTGTGTCCTGATGTAGATCACTGAAAGCAGGGTTTGCACCTCCTGGCCATAGTGTTTAAGCTATACTATCTTTCTCCTAGCAACTGGCTACACATCAATAACAGGCACTTATTCTGATTCCAGATGCAGATGAGGTCAGTAATGGACATTTCATACTGGCAAAGTTTGGTGCTCTCTATAGCTTTCCAGAGCCAAGAATTATGTTTCCAAGAAATAAGGCCTAACATTATTTTATGCTTTATTTCTATCCTTTTTTTTCAGGTGCAAAGTGTTTCAAACAAGATTCTACGGGTGGCCAATCAGATTGTTTCCTTGGATCAGGACAATGCTCATACCTTCGTGCAATGGGGCCAATGGCTTGACCATGACCTGGATCTAGCCCCTCAATCAGGCAGCATCCAGACTTTCAATGAAGGCATTAACTGTGATAAAACATGTGCACGGAGAAGTCCATGTTTTCCCATCTTGGTCAGAATGCTTTGTTGTTGATATAAAGATAGAATAACACAGCAGAATTTTAACTTCAATTGCTTAGATATTGGCCAAACAACCCAAGAAAGAAGAGCTTAGTTTTCAGCTTTGAAGCAATAGTTTTCCATTAAACTGAACATAGCTGCAATACCAGAACCTTTGAAAATCATTTTCTCCCATGTTCTTTTAAAATCGTCACCAGTTTTTCCTTCTCCATAAAAAAGTGCACACTTTAGTTTCAAGTGGGTGAAAACTGCTGCTTCACTGCCAGCATCTTCCTGGTTTTCACTGACCTTGAATGAGCTGCTACCCCAAGTGCAGATCTGTCCTTCCTGCAACCTTAACTTTATTCCCGAGCACTGACCCAAGTGATACTCTCATTGGTTATGGCCTGTTGATTTACACTTCCTCAGCTGCACTGGCATTCTGACATTATTTATCAAAATATTTTCCTTCAGTTTTCAGTTGTAGATTGCCTCTCTTCCTTTCATCTTTGTCAGTTTGTGGATAGTACATATCTAGCAATAGTTAATTTTCCAATTCTTCATACTCCTGGATTTGTTGTTGGACTGTTCCTCTACCTAACTTACACCTCTCAAGTTCCAATGTCATCTTCAGTTGTGAAGTATCAGTTTCTATTTGGGCACTGATGACATTCAGCCCGCTCTCTTTACAAACCTTGACAACATATGCAAGATCATTCTAGGACGAATTGCATATTTGCACAGTTAAACAATAGGAGCCACAACCTTTAGATTTCAGTGTTAACTCTATTTCAGTGCTGATTCTATGTGTCTCCTTAACTATATGCCTTGGATTGAACCACATTATTCTCACACTCAGTTCCAACTTCAAGTTGGCTCCGTACCTATATGTAAACGTATTTGCCAGGCTGTGAATTCTGTTTTTCTCTAGACTCTTGTGCAAGTCCCTCCCTTCATCCTCCCATCAATGACTATACCTTTCATTGACCAGATTCAGGCCTGGATTTTCCAAATCCACCATTATCCCCAAAGCTTTCAACCTTTCTAAAAATATGTCTGCCCTATCAAGCTTGTTGTCAAATACTTTTTTCTTTGACTATATATCTATTTAGTTCTGGTCTATTGTATTCTCATGCTTATCAATGCTCTGTATAACTGAGTTGTTTTTGCAGACATCCAGTCTTTGGTAGCATGCAAATCACATGGGGTTGCTATTAACCCATAAGGTCTCTTTTGGTAACTGAAATACATACAATGCAAAAACCTTCAGTCATGTGGTCACATGTTAGATATTAACATTAAGTTTAATGACTTGAGGACAATTGTTTATTTGGTGTTCCTGAAAGCACCAGTGACTAGTTATTGTAGAGAGGGGTGCACTTTAAGACTATATTAGCCAGTTCTTTCAATGATGAATATCAGCCGGAATAACCCCTTTGCTTTTCTAGTGTCATTTTGTGTTAGTTGATGAATCAGAGCCAATCTGAATGTAAATAACCTGGCAGATCTCACTTAACTGCTTACTGAGTACTTGCACACTACTGTCCATGATTTATATGTCTGTAGACAATTCAGATCAATGCTAACTGAATTCATTATCTAAAGTGATTGCATTGTTATTGATACAGGGGAGTGGCACTCGATACCAGTCCAATGGCCTTGCTAAACATAATAAGATCAGAAACAACAGGAATTCTGCAGATGCTGAAAATTCAAGCAACATACATCAAAGTTGCTGGTGAACGCAGCAGGCCAAGCAGCATCTATAGGAAGAGGTGCAGTCGACGTTTCAGGCCGAGACCCTTCTCGGCCTGAAACATCGACTGCACCTCTTCCTATAGATGCTGCTTGGCCTGCTGCGTTCGCCAGCAACTTTGATAATAAGATCAGAATCAAGTTTATTATCTCTGGCCTGTATTGTGAAATTTGTTAACTTAGTAGCAACAGTTCAATGCATTACATGATATAGAAGATTAAATAAATAAATGAACAAGTAAGTCAATTACAATATATGTATATTAAATAGACTAAAATCATGCAAAAACAGAATTAATATACATTAAGAAAGTGAGGTAGTGTTCACGGGTCCAATGTCCATTTAGGAATCGAATGGCAGAAAGGAAGAAGCTGTTCCTGAATTGCTGAGTGTGTGCCTTCAGGCTTCTGTACCTCCTACCTGATGGTAACAGTGAGAAAAAGGCATGCCCTGGGTGCTGGAGGTCTTAATAATGGATGCTGCCTTTCTGAGACAATGCTTCTTGAAGATGTCCTGGGTACATTGTAGGCCATAACTAATATATAACTAATGCCAACCCTGTCAGTATTTCAGTGGTAATTGACAGTAGAGTTTTCCATAGATACTGTTAGTTCATTAGGACTGTATTATGCTTCACACTCAATTTAACCAGCTTAATTTTAGACAGCTTTCCTGAAGTTTACCACAAATCTTCTCTAATCTATTTATTTGGATCCTTGAAGAACTAAGCATGTAAACCTTCTAAAGCTGCTTCCACCTCCTTCCCTATGATCTGCTCTTCATTCAGCTTTTCTCCCCATCACCTAGATCTTTATAGCTAAGAAACTAAATCGATTTAAAAAAAGGACTTTTTAAACTTGTTTTTCTGTTTGTCCAGATAACTTGTCCACAGCTTTTGAGCGGTTAATCCTAAGTTCCTATATACTCTGAAAGGTTATGTTAACCGTCTACTGATAGCAATATCTTATTCTTGGGAAGGTATTTATTGCAGCTGAAGTGTGTGTGTGCATTTATCAGTGAAGAAGATTTATCTGCCAGGAATGCCGGTTTATGTCATGAATTAGTATGGGCATGCTCAAATGCCTGAAATTGGTTTTATTGCTCTCATTATTAGGTCCCTCGCAATGATCACAGCTTCAATAACAGTGTAGCCTGCATGCCTTTCTTGCATTCTGCTCCCATATGTGGTACTGGTGAGACGATCTCATTCTACGGACGCGGTAGAATTCGGGAACAGCTAGATGCTGTAACATCCTTTATCGATGCTAATATGGTATACGGGAGTGCCAAGTCGATTGCAATTCAAATCCCAAACCATACGTCTGGTCTGGGACTGCTGAAAGTTAACCAGAACTACTCTGACCATGGGCTGCAGTACTTACCATTTAGCAATAGTGAACAAGAAAGTCCTTGTACAATGAATCCCAACAACACTGGAGTTCCATGTTTCTTAGCAGGTGAGAGTTCCAACACAACACACATAGAAATATCCGTCCTGGTGGATCATTTTATCTTTTCAATTAAGATGATCAGTTCAACTGATAACTCAGTGAAATTAGGAATGAGGTTCTGCTCCAAAAATGTGATTTTGCAGAAATTGTGGATTCTGCAATATCAGGCATCTAACACAATGGGCCAGATTATCCTCTCTGCTCCCAAGCCAGAAACCCGCTGCTTCTGAACCGAGCCACCATGTTTCAGGAAGGAGCAGTAAACTGCAGCGTATCAAAGAATGTGCAGTACATTTGAAAAAAACATAGTAGCTAACTTAAAATCCTCATTAGCCTGTTATCACAACAGAAAAGAAGAAGACATTCAAATTACTTCCATTAATAAAATTACTTTTTTACATTTCTATTGGCCTTGGCTGCGACTCAGCAAGAATACTCTGAAATTTAAAAGGCATGTACTCAATGCCTTTTAAGTCTACATTTTAATTCTCTGAACTTTGAGTAGTTAGTTCAAGAATAAGACTTAAAGCCCTAATCCACTTTTTCATTCAGGGTATGAGAAGACCTTCATGTCTGTCTTCAACAGGTGAGAACACGATAGCCTGTGCTTTCTCTCCACCACTGACATTCGCCCTACAGCCTCTGTTCTCCCTCCATAATCAGAATCGGAATCAGATAACCTCGGAATCTGAACCAAAATCAGGTTTATTATCCCTGACACGTGTCTTGAAATATGTTGTTTTGTGGCAGTAGTACAGTGCAGGAAGTAAAATAAAATTTACTATAAGTAACAATAATAAACTAAAATAACAAATAATGAGAAAGAGGAATAATATGGTAGTGTTCATGAGTTCATGGACCATTTAGAGCTCTGATGGTGGAGGGGAAGAAGATGTTCCTAAAACGTTGAGTGTGTTTCTTCAGGCTCTTGTACCACCCCCCTGATTTGAAGAGGACATGTCCTAGAAGGCGAGGATCCTTGATGATGGATGCTGCCTTCTTGAGACACATATGTTTTAAAGGTGTTCTCAATTGTGGGAAGGCTTCTGCCTCTCGCTTTGACATTCAAGTTCACCTGTCAGGTGTGTTCCCTGTTGCAAATGGTCACTTCTCACCCAGTGAAGTTCAGAGGAGTGAATATTGATCCCCAAACACTCTGAACAGGAAATGACTAAACTGTGAGGCCGTCAGTGACTGCTCAATGCAGGATCAGTATGCCGTTAGAATTTTAGTTCATTCAGGGCACAAAATAAAAGTAGAATTAAAAGGCATTGAGTAAATGAATTGAAAGAAAGTGGAAATATTTAAAGGCTAGTCACATTTGAAATAAAACAAAAGATTGCACTGGTTCAGCTGCAATGTAACCTTGGTTGTGAAGGTAGGAAATGCGGAAGTTTTGGCCATAATCTTCCTATCTCCCTTAAATTCTGCCGGAGTGATGACTGTTGATATGTCAAAAGAGGTAAATTCAACAACTGTTGATAATTAACCTAATGTTGGAGGTGGGGAGGAAAACCTTGTTGATATAATCCAGGAAAAATATTAATTATCACTCAAAAAAATATGAATTAGTAAGTAAAAACGCTACATATTATACAAGAGCTTTATATCAAAAGCTTAGAAGAGAAACTTGAAGGAATTGTGAAGTCTGATGAAATTGAATTTGTTCTTCTAATAGCAGAAAAAATGAAGGGGAGATCTAATAAAAGCGTTTAAAATCATGGAGGGATTTGCTAGAGATCGATTTCTATGACAGAGGCTCAATAACTAAAGGAAACAGATGAAATGCAATTGGTGAATGAATCAGAGTCAACATGTGGGAAAAGTATTGATAAAACAAGTTATTACATTCAGGAATCCACTAAACTGTACTGAGTGAAAGGATGGAGAAGCAGATTTACTAACACATTCCAAAAGAGAATTGGCTCAATGACGTTGAAAGCTGGGTTAAGAGCAGGGTAAAGGGGCAAATTGGAAAACTTTTTTGAAGAACTGATAGAGATTAAAGGAGTTGATGGGCTTCTTTCTGCATATTTTCATTGTACGAATTTGTAATTATATCAAGTTAATTATATCAATGCAGCCAAAAGAAGTACAACAATAAGTAGATTTAACATAAGAAATGTGTCCATCAATAAAGCATTAGGTCTTTCATGTACTTGTAAGAGTGTAAGTGAGTGAATTGCAGGACTGAAATAGAAATAACCCAAGCAAAATTAATGTCTTTAATATAAATTAGTATGATACTCTGCAGAAGCAGAAATCAAATAAATTGCACAATAGAAATGAGTTTTTATTCATTTATATTGGGAGAGGAAGGTAAAGCGATAAGTCTGGGATTGATGAACAGTACATGGAAAATGTTGGTTCCTGGGGAACTCCCAGTAAGTTGGAAACAGGTAAATATGAACACTATTTGCAAAACAAGCTCTATTCAATGAGATATGGACCAAAGGTTTATCTTAGCTCTGTGTAAAATCAACAGAATGAATTATCATGAATTTTTAAAAAAGCATTATCTTCATGTAAACAATTTGAGAGATCAGTTGAAATTCTTGGGGACATAGCCATCAGCGTCCTATCTGGACATTGACAACTGACCAGTCTGTTCTCTTCAGCAAATGGAGGCAGAATCAATGACATTATTGCAATACTAACTTGGGGCCTGAGTGGCTAATGTCTTTCTTGAGGGCTGATGTGTGACTAAGATGTGATAAGGCCATAAAAACTCATTACTAAACTGTTTTGTATTAGGAGTAGTTATGTTCCTAAATGCCCCACAGGAAAGCTTTCTCTAAAGTGAACTCTCATTCCTTTCTTCTAATGAGGCTCTTCCTTAGAGATCACTCCTCAACATTTATCCAAGTTATGGCAATTGTGTAAAATCAGTGATTCTCATCCACTTCATTTTCATTCCAGGCAAGAAATAGTTAAAGAAAACTTTATTTAAAATTGTTTTATCTTGCTGCTAGCAAATAGAACAGAAGCAAATTAACATCCATGAATTACTACTGGAAAATTTTTTTAAAAGGCCCCTGTCTTTTCCATTAACTCTCTTTATTGAATATGGCATGTTATGAATTGGAAAATCTTTCCTGTTTGGCTATCTCATCTAATGAATCTCATTCAACACTATGTATATAAATGCTTAGCTACGTGTGAGTTGGGGATGGTCAATATACATAACTTTGATATGATGCCCTGATGAAAGATCTCGACCCAAAATGTCGACTGTCCATTTCCCTCCATTGATGTTGCCTGGTCCTTTGAGTTCTTCCAGTGTTTTGTGTGTAACACTGATATTGCTGTTTTGTTGACCAAATAGAATTGGTTTATCTCACTGAAACTACTAGGAAGTCTTTAATCTACTTTAGATAAAGGAGGGGGAAATGGGATTGAAAAATTGGGCAAAAAAAATAAAGGTAAGAAATAATTTCAAACCAAGACTGAATATAATTAATAAAATGCTGATATTTTCTTCAATGATGCAAAATTGTTGTCAATGTAATATTTATCTTGGATCAACAGGAGATGGGCGTGTGAATGAGCACCTGGGGTTTTTGTCCTTTCATATCTTTGTTTCTACGAGAACACAACTGTCTAACAAGAGAACTGAAGATGCTGAACCCACACTGGAGTGGTGAAACAATCTATCAGGAAGCAAGGAAAAACATGGGAGCATTTCATCAAGTAATTTATAATAGGATGCATCCAAATGAGAGATAGATTTTGTAAGAATAGAATCACATTCATAGAAAGATACAGCTCAAAACGAACCCTTCAGTCTATAGGATCTGCACCAACCATCATCAACTGTCTATTTACACTCATCTTAAATTTTAATCCCTTCTTGTCTTGTTCTCCCTACATTCCCATCAGATGTCTCCAGATATTACCACTTACATTGGCAACCACACAACTGGAATATCGCTGGGACCTCGGAGGAAATAGAATGCTTAAAGGAACCCCAAGGTTGTAGTGTGAATATCTAACTCCAGACAGATGGTGCTCAATATCAAAACTGAACCCAGGCCTTTGGTGCTGTGATGTAGTTCTCTACTAGCTGCACCATTGCGTTGCTCCAATTGGGCAGTGATGGAAAATGGAGTGGGTATTTCTTCCTTATTATCTTAATTCAATTTTGCATTCACCCAATTTTCTACCTCGTTTCTATCAACTAGTAGGATATGTTAAGGTGGACATGCATTGTACATTAAAGTGGCAATGGCATAGTGATAATACATTTTCTATTGCAGGTTCCTCTTTTATTTTTGACAACAATTATATCACTGTTTATTCATCATTCCTGACCTTACTGGTTCTAAATCCATGACCTCCATACCCAACAAATCCATGGTAGAACTTACACTCCAGTTATTGCTATTGTTCAGATGTGTGCCTCATCTTACTTTCTTAAGAACAGGAATGATCAATAATTGGTTGTGATAGCATGGCGGTCAAGCAACTGATGTATTAACTATAGTCCTGAACATTATTCCAGAGACAGGAGCAATTGCATCTAAAATGTCATCCTTTCACTTGTAACTCTCACACTGATGGATATCTCTGCTATCCTTACCCAAGCCAACCTGTAGGATTCAATGTGGTTGAAACTGAATAACCTCTATTCATCTCTTGTTAATGCTAACAAGAGACAGATGCTAAGCTTGCTGCAACATCCACATCTTGGGAATGAATAAAAGAGTTACATTGTAGTAGGTTGCTGAAGAAGATCACTATGCCCATAAAAAATTTAGTAAAAGCATCACATCAATCTCATTCATTAACTTTCTTTACAAAGCTCCAAAATTATTCTTTCACAAGTCACTATCCAGTTGTCTTGACCAAGGAATACAAGCTGGCAAGTGAGTCCAATTCATCTGCCAGCTTGTACTCCTTCTTCTCCCTCATCCCCGGCTGCTTCCCCCTTCTTTTCCAGTTACGAAGAAGAGTCTCAGTCCAGAACATTGACTGTTTATTTTCCTCCACATATGCTGCATGCCCTGCTGAGTTCCTCCAGCATTTTGTGTGTTGCTCTGGATTTCCAGCATCTGCAGAATTTATTGTGTTTACTTTTCAATTCCTCCTGATTGATTCTATTTCCATCACCCTTAAGTCAGCAAATTTCAGAACATCAATATTCTGCATAGAAAGCTTTTCTTCATATCACCCTGGAATATTTTGAACAAAATTTTAAATCTGTATCCATTAATGGAAGCAGTTTTCCCTCCAGTTACCATATATAACTGAAATCTCCCAATCTAGCAACTATTTCTGGATTGTCATATTCACTTCAGCTTCCTCTGATGCTGCACAACTATCAGTTAGAGTATCATTTAATTTATATTGTCTCACATTCTTTCAGTAAAGTGAGTCACTTCATACTTTTTAGTATTAAATTGCTTCTGCAGTCCAGATATTCTGTCAGTCATCCACATCTTTAAAAAAAAATTTAATTATTGAAATACAATTCAGGTCCTTTGAGCCACCCTGCTCTGCAAAGCTCAGTTTAACCCTAGCCTTATCGCAGGACAACTTACAATGACCAATTAAGCTACCAACCGGTATGTCTTTGGACTGTGGAAGGAAACTGGAGCACCCAGAGGAAACCCACGTGGTTATGGGTGCAACATACAAACTCCTTACAGACAGCGGCAGGAATTGAACCTGCGTCGCTGGTACTGTAAACCGTTGTGCTAAACACTACGCTACCGTGTCACCCATTATCCTATTCTTCTTGCAGTCCATTATTCTATTCTATTCATTGTTATCCTTCTCCTGTGCTTTGTGTCATGTGCAAATTTGGACATTTTTCCTTGCACACTATTTCAAAGTCATTGATATAATTATGTAAAAAAGCACAGTGATCCCAGCACTGTTTGTTGACAATTTGCCACTCTGCTTTGTTTTCCACCTTTAATCCAAATTTAGAAACATAGAAACATAGAAAATAGGTGCAGGAGTAGGCCATTCAGCCCTTTGAGCCTGCACCACCATTCAGTATGATCATGGCTGATCATCCAACTCAGAACCCTGTACCAGCCTTCCCCCCATACCCCCTGATCCCTTTAGCCACAAGGGCCATATCTAACTCCCTCTTAAATATAGCCAATGAACTGGCCTCAACTGTTTCCTCTGGCAGAGAATTCCACAGATTCACCACTCTCTGTGTGAAGAAGTTTTTCCTAATCTCGGTCCTAAAAGGCTTCCCTTTTTATCCTCAAACTGTGACCCCTCATTCTGGACTTCCCCAACATCAGGAACAATCTTCCTGCATCTAGCCTGTCCAATCCTTTTAGGATTTTATATGTTTCAATCGGATCCCCCCTCAGTCTTCTAAATTCCAACGAGTATAAGCCTAGTCGATCCAGTCTTTCATCATATGAAAGTCCTGCCATCCCAGGAATCAATCTGGTGAACCTTCTTTGTACTCCTTCTATGGCAAGGATGTCTTTCCTCAGATTAGGGGATCAAAACTGCACACAGTACTCCAGGTGTGGTCTCACCAAGGCCTTGTACAACTTTCTATCCAAAGTGCTAGCGACAGTTTAATGCCATTGGGCACAATTATCCTTTTACATGGAACTAGCCAGACTGCAATGAATTTTACCAAAAATTCCTCATCCTAATGATATAAATGCATGCCATTCAGCCCATCTTCTAGGGGTGCAATCCTAATAGGCTCTTTCCTTTTGTCCTTATTTCACTGTCGCTCTGCAACTTACCCCCTCTGATGTATGATGGTTAACTCCCCTTTGAATCTTCCTACCCCACTAAAGGTTAATTTACAATAATTAATTATCCCACCATCATATCTATAGGACGAGAGGGAAACCAGAGCATTTGGAAAAACCTGCCTGGTTAGGGAGGGAATAAATCAATTCCAGTGAGGTTCAGATTGATCCCAGATCTTTAGAGCTGTGATATTCCAGCACTAACAACTGTGCCACAGTTTATTTGTTGGGTTAGTAAATACCAGGGGAAAGGCAAGATGGTGTAAAAAAATGTAGATTCTAATATTCTAGAGAATTCTAACTTTCTAACAATTTTCAAAAAGGTATGAAGTATTTTCCCACTGGTCTTTCTGCAGCTGTTTACTGTACAGCAATGACTCTTGCTGTAATTAAAAAGCAAAACAGTATTCTCCAGGGAAAAGGACCTTTGCAATTGTGGGGATGACCTGGAGTGGACTAAAATGCTTGAGCATGTAGACATTAAGTAAGAGGATATGCTGAAGCTTTTGAAAAGCATTAAGTTAGATAAGTCACTGGGACTGGATGAGATATACCCCAGGCTACTGTGGGAAGTGAGGGAGGGGATTGCTGAGCCTCTGCTGATGAACATTGTGTCATCAATAAGGATGGGAGAAGTACCAGAGGATTGGAGGGTTGTAAATATTGTTCCAGCAATGTTGTTCCCTTGTTCAAGAAAAGAAATAGAAATAATCCAGGAAATTATGGACCAGTGGGTCTTATGTTATTGGTGGGCAAGTTGTTGGAGAAGATCCTGAGAGGCAGGATTTATGAGCATTTGGAGAGACATAATCTGATTAGGGATAGTCCGCATGGCTTTGTCAAGGGCAGGTTATGCCTTACGAGCCTGACTAAATTCTTTGAGGATGTAACAAAACACATTGATAAAGGTGGAGCAGTGGATGTAGTGTACATGGATTTCAGTAAGGCATTTGATAAGGTTCCCCATGCAAGACTCATTCAGAAAGTAAGGAGGCATGGGATCCGAAGAGACCTTGCTTTGTGGATCCAGAACTGGCTTGCAACAGAAGGCAAATAGTAGTTGTAGATGGTTCGTATTCTACATGGGGTCGGTAACCAGTGGTGTTCTACAGGTATCTGTTCTGGGACCCCACCCTTTGTGATTTTTATAAATGATCTGGATGAAGAGTAGAAGGGTGGGTTAGAAAGTTTGCTGATGACACAAAGGTTGGGGGTGTTGTGGATAGTCTGGAGCGTTGTCAGAGGTTACAGTGAGACATCAAGAGGATGCAGAACTGGGCTGAGAAGTGGCAGATGGAGTTCAACCCAGATAAGTGTGAAGTAGTTCATTTTGCTAGGTCATACTTGAAGGCAGAATATAGTATTAATGGTAAGATTCTTGGAAGTGTGGAGGACCAGAAAGATCTTGGGGTCCTTGTCCATATTACACTCAAAGCTGCTGCGTAGGTTGACAGTGTTGTTAAGAAGGCTTATGGTGCATTGGCATTCATCAACCATGGGACTGAGTTCAAGAGCTGTGATGTATTGTTACAACTATATGAGACCCTGGTCAGACCACACTTGGAGTAATGTGCTCAGTTCTGGTCACCCCACTACAGGAAGGATATGGATACTATAGAAGGAATGCAGAGGAGATTTACAAGGATGTTGCCTGGATTAGAGAGCATGCCTTATGAGAATTAGTTGAATGAGCTTGGCCTTTTCTCCTTGGAACAACGGAGGATGAGAGGTGACCTGATAGACGTGTATAGGGTGATGAAAGACATTGATCATGTGGTTAGCCGGATGCTTTTTCCCAGGGCTGAAATGGCTAACACAAGTGGACATCGTTTTGAGGTGTTTGGAAATAGGTACAGAGGTGATGTCAGGTTAAGTTTTTCCACACAGAGAGTGGTGGGTGCGTGCAGTGCACTGCCGGCAACAGTGGTGGAGGTGGATACAATAGAGTCTTTTAAGAGACTCTTAGATAGGTACATGGAGCTTAGAAAAATAGAGGGCTATGCAGTAGGGTAATTTTAGGTAGTTTCTAAAGTAGGTTACATGGTCGGCACAACTTCCTGGGCCGAAGGACCTGCAGTGTGCTGTAGATTTCTATATTCTTTGTTCTATGTTCTGACTCCAAGTGCTACAAGTCTGAAATACAAACAGTAAATACCAGCTTGTCAGGTGGCACTTATGGAGAGAGCAACAGAGTTCACACTTCAGGTAGAAGACCTTTCACTTGAACTGAGATGACTGATTGTAATATAAACTACAGTAAATTATCATTTAGTTTGCATAAGATGTAGTGTTTTGCTACTGTCTGAGAACATGGACACCTCTGAATTTTCTTTCCATT
Source organism: Mobula hypostoma (assembly GCF_963921235.1). NCBI lineage: Eukaryota > Metazoa > Chordata > Chondrichthyes > Myliobatiformes > Myliobatidae > Mobula > Mobula hypostoma. The sequence continues at coordinate 36,958,153 of NC_086119.1, forward strand.
TCTCTCCCTGGCTCATCTCTGGCAGATTATAACCTTTAGAGACTACATCTCTTGCCTCATTGGTCCAGCAACAATGCAGAGATTTCTCCCACCCTACAGTGGTTACAATGAATCCATTGATCCCAGAATAGCCAATGTTTTTGCCACCGCTTGTTTCCGGTATGCACATGTCACCTTCAGCCACTCGTCCATCGTTTCAACGAAAGCTACCAAGAACACCCACAATATCCAAACCTTCCCTTGTGTAATTCCTTCTTCTCTCCCTGGAGAATCGTAGATCTCAGAAATTACAGGATTATAAATTTGCCACATAGGTTTATGCTCGTGCATTGATTTGTTAGTTTAAAAATATGACATTCTGTTCAAACAATACACTTATTGCAAAGAATGTCAATATATGTGAAAGAGTTGAAGATGTTTTTGCGGTGTGATGAACCCTACACAAATGCGAAACTTTTAATCACAACATTGGTGAGTCAGCAAACTGACAACTAAGAGCTCAGTCCCAAATATAGATCAGCTTAATCAAAAATGCTTTTGCTAGGTCTTGCATCCTCAGTACATCGATGTTGGGCTGCTTTATCCAATTCCCATTAATATGATGTTTCAGTAAATAGCTACAAGGGATAAAAGAAATATAATTCCAATTAAATAGAATGTGCTTAACTGGCTGGTGGGGTGGAGAAACGTCTCGACCAAAGGAGGTGTAGGACGCTCCTTCCCTCTGCTAGCCTGCAGGTCACCCTTGGGCAAGGTGTGGCACCTGCTTAGCCCTCGATCAGAGTCACATGAAGCTGGATGGTTGTATGATCAGCTGGTGCATATCACAAATCCTGGTTACGCGACCACTGACGCCAGGCAGAGGATCTCTAAACAGTATTGATATTGGCTGGGATCACCCGTCTTGTAAAGACACTGCCCGGAGGAAGGCAATAGCAAACCACTTCTGTAGAAAAGTTTGCCAAGAAAAATCCTGGTCAAAAGACCATGTCGTACGACATAGCACATAATGATGATGATGTTCTAAACAGAGAGAGAAATCAGGCAATAATGATGGAAAAGTATAAAGCAAGCTTTATTCTAATTCTTATGAAAGTTGCAACAAAACAAGGTAACACACATCAAAGTTGCTGGTGAACGCAGCAGGCCAGGCAGCATCTCTAGGAAGAGGTACAGTCGACGTTTCGGGCCGAGACCCTTCGTCATCCCCCATCAGGAAGGTCTCAAAGCTCTCTGCTTCTCCCTGGATTCCAGACCTAACCAGTTCCCTTCTACCACCACTCAAATAAAAAGAAACATCTTATCCATGGACAGGAATAAACAGTCAACATCTCGGAACAAAATGGTGATTGCTTATTCTTCTCCATAGATCCTTCCTGATCTGTTGAGTGCTTCCAGAATTTTGTGTGTGTTGCTCTGGATTTCCAGCATCTGCAGAATCTCTTGTGTTTAGCATCTGATCATTTGATTTAGCATTTGAGTGGTGGTAGAGGGGAACTGGTTAGGTCTGGAATCCAGGGGGAAGCGGAGAGCTTTGAGACCTTCCTGATGGGGGATGACGAAGGGTCTCGGCCAGAAACGTCGACTGTACCTCTTCCTAGAGATGCTGCCTGGCCTGCTGCGTTCATCAGCAAGTTTGATGTGTGTTGTTTGAATTTCCAGTATCTGCAGATTTGCTCGTGTTTGCGAACAAAACTAGGTATCTGTTTTGAGAACAATGCAAAGGGAAAGTTTCATTTTACATCTAATCCCATTTGTGTTAAATCAGATAATGCAAATAAAACTTTATTGCTCAGTGCAGAGCTTGCCTTACAGGTATTTAATGCAGTGGGTGTGAAGTGAAACAATAATCATTTAGTTATGGCACGCAGAAACTCTGCACAAATGACATACATGCACTGTTCACATTCAGACATGGTATACATCTGCAAAAGTATATCAAACAGGCAGCATGCACACCTGGGGCCTTAGATACTATGCTCATTCAAACATTGTACAGATATAATTACAATGTATGGGCATACACACACAATGCACCTACAGGAACTGCAGGTGAAAGGGCAAGCAGGTACCACAGACATCCAGACAGCAACACACAATAGCCTCGCAAATGGGCAAACAGTTATCCATACATAGGAAGGTTGTGCTTCTCTCTTAAAGGATTTTAGATGAGACTACATCTAGCTTGCTATGTACAGAATTTAAGCAAGGATATTAATGCACTGGGAACAGGTCAGAGCAGGTTATTAGATTGAAATCTGGGATTGGTGAGTTGGCTTACGAGAAAAGGAAAGACTGGCTTGAATCTGCAGAAGTTTATAAAAGTGAGAGGGGATGACTGAAACTTGCATGATCACTTTGGGTCTTGATAATGTGGGTATGGATCAGATGCTAAACACAAGAGACTCTGCAGATGCTGAAAATCCAGAGCAACACACACAAAATTCTGGAAGCACTCAACAGATCAGGAAGGATCTATGGAGAAGAATAAACAGTCACCATTTTGTGCCAAGATGTTGACTGTTTATTCCTGTCCATGGATAAGATGTTCCTTTTTATTTGAGTATTTAGAATAAGGGCCATTGTTAAAAATAAAGGAGTCACCTCTATAAGAGAGAAATGAACCAACAACTTTCTTGTGAATCTTTGGAGCTTTCTTCCTTAAAGGGAGGTAGAATAATTGAGCACTTTTAGGCGAAGTTAAATATATTCTTGATAAACTTAGGGACGAAGGTGATCACAGATGGGTGACAATGCAGAGTTGAGTGACAATCTCACTGAATGGTAAATTAGTTCGTTTATTATTTTCACATGTACCAAGGTGAGTGAAAAATTTTGTTTTGTAAACCATCCGTAAAAATCATTTCATTACAACACTGCATTGGGGGTAGGACAAGGAAAACAAGGGCTTCAAGAGCTCAGAAGCCAACTATACCTTTTAACTTGTTCATATGTTCAGACACATTTTTTATTCTGTCAGGTGGGAAGGATAACAGAGTTAATATTTCATATTGTAGTCTCTGACAATGTTTCACAGTTGTTGTCTGACCTGCTGACAGTACCCACGTGATAAATTTATTTCAGATTTCCAGCCTTTGCAATTTGTTGATGGTCACTTACTAAGTAAAGGCATGAGTTTATAGAGAAATAATGATGGAATAAGAGTACCTGACCACCTTCTTTACACTGAATTTGAGGTGGTGCTTCGTGAGGTGCTGGGCTGAAAAATGTCTCGGTATGAACTCCGAGATAGCTGCTACATACCTTCATCATTCAGTATTTGTGTCTACAGATAAAGAGTTATGAACCCACACATGTACATTTCTACTATACCCTTATTGGAGCAAATGGTTGAGATAGGAAGAATAACCAAATTTTAAAGGGCAGTCGGACATGCACATGGATTGGAAAGGTTTAAAGTTCAAAGTACATTTATTATCAAAGCATGTGTACAATAAACAAATTTGAGATTCAACCTCTCACAGGCAGCTACAACACAAAGGCACTCACTGGAATCCATTAAAAAAAAGAAGATCATCAAACACCAAACATGCAGAGAAAAAATTGTCCAAGCAGTAAAAGTGAGGAAGTAGCATTCAGAGCTGAAGTTCACAAATGTGAGCTCATGGACACAAAGTCAGCGGCCAGTCAATTCAAGAGCCCTCTAACTGCAGGCCACAGCCTCAGTTCAAAGCAGAGATGGGTAAACCTTGCTGAGCAATGAGCTGAACCGGCCTGTCCTGCGCCCCCAGTCCCGACACCCCAACCTTCTGGCCCAGCACATAAATCATTGAGACCTTGGGTCATTCGTTGCTCTTGGATCAGGGCACTGCTGTTTCAATATGTTCTCCAGCCTGGGCCCGAGCCCCATCTCCTTAATTCAACTTATACCCAACCATTCCAATTTGATCCAGCACTTAAATCAAACCTCGCGTCTTTCCTCGCTCTCGGGCCCAGGCTCCACCTCAATCTGCCTTGCCTTGGTTCTGCCACATTGAATTGCCTCCAAGTCCTCTCTGGCAAACCCAAGCATTGGTTCCTTCCCCATTATCATGCCTGGGCCAAGCCACCTCAATTCAGCCTGTACCCACCATCCCACAATCTCAGTTCACACTGCAAAAATGGCAGGTCGTACAGGAGGTTGAAAAGGTCAACTCCGAAAGGGAAGTTACAGGCTGTTGCTTGCAGTGGCCATTTACCAGGAATAGGTTCAGCGGGTTATGGACTAAACACTGACAAATGGCATTAGTTTGGATAGGACACCTTACTCCTCATAGATCAATTCTGCCGAAGGGTCTGTTTTTGTGCTGTTTGACTCTATGGTTTTTGTAATGTTACCAAGCCTTCCAACAGAAAGATAAGACAGGCATTTTTATCCCATTGGGCTTATAGCGCTGATTTTGTTTATTTACAGTCAATCAACATGACGTGGTGGTGTACACAGGATGAATCCCTTCATCGATAACTAATAGGACCTGCGGTTTTATAGTACTGTGGTAGTATTGTTAGGGTTCTAATTTGTTCTGTATTTCCATATAAATAGATCATTTGTTACTCAGTTAAATAGTAGTTTGTCTTTTTTATATATATTTAATTATTTCCATGAAACTACAGCTAATTAGGGAGCTGCTTGATTGGGCTAAAATGTACTGTCCCAATGTGTCCCAATTAACTGGAGACCGCTGTATTCCCAGTCTCCTTAAGAGACAAAATATCCACCTCATTGCTACCTCAAATGGACGATTCCTTATTTTGAAACAGCTTAATACATATTAAAATGGTCTCTCCACTTCCACCATGTCAGGACCAAGCAAAATCTTATATAGTTCAATTAAGTCATCTTTCATTGTTCTAAACTCCAGCAGATGCAAGTGTAGCCCTTTCAATCTTTTATCATAATCCATCTGTTCTAGTTATTAGTCTAGCGAACCCTCTCCTAACTGCATCCAATGTAGATAGATGTTGCCTTAATTACAGAAAATAATGTACACAATACTCCAGATGTGCTCTCATCAACCACTTTATAACTAAAACTTAACTTCTGGTTATTTATAATTTAATTGTTCATAGTAAGTGAGAATATTCTACAATGCAAGTTAGCTGTGCAAATAAGGTCTGATCTAATCCCTGGTTTACCACTTTTTCAGATAACATGATGGGGTGGAGGGTGGGGGATAGAGAGCTTTAGTCCATGAATTACAAAGAGAACATTTTTGCTTCTAGCAATAGTGCTGACAGGAGATTTCTGTGTGGACATTGGACAAGCCTAGGTTCTCTGCAAATGATCTACCTTGCTGTTAGATCTCACTCATTTTGAACCATGATGTTGGCTGATTTAGGGCCCTCGCATAGAAGAAGTCGTAAGATTAAAAAATCTAGTGAGTAAAACCAAAACGTATTCCTTGCTTGCTCTCTCTCTAATAAACACAGGTTATAACGCCTGGAGGAAGTTCTGTGGTCTCTCTGAACCCAAGAGCGTGAAAGATTTCACAGTAGTACTCAGAAATTCCCATCTGGCAAAGGACCTATTCAAGTTGTATGGAACTCCAGATAACATAGAACCATGGCTGGGGGGAATATCAGAGCCATCCGTGAAAGATGGGAGATTGGGCCCATTGCTCGCCTGCCTGGCAGGACAGCAGTTCAAAAATCTGAGAGATGGAGACAGGTAAGAGCTGAATGCTTATCACATGAAAATAGTTTAAATGATTTCCTCACTCATGCCAAGGGGGAATTAATCCCATGTCTCATTGGTAATGCTCATATTGAATCCTTATATTTCTTTTGCAGTGTCAGCTAATTTTGACAATTCTTAGCCAAATTAAATTTAATGCTATTTGTAAGAAGAGAATAATGTACTCAGCAACTATTTAAACCGTGTAGTTCTGCCTGGGTTCCCACAATTTCTCTGGCATTTGACTAGTTTCGTCATTTTTTCTCATTTTGTATTTGCTCAGTTAGTTGTCTTTTGCATATTGGTTGTTGTCTGTCCTATTAGGGGAGGTTTCTCATTGATTCTTGTATTTACTTTGAATGCCTGCAAGAAAATGAACCTCAGTGTTGTAGATGATTGGTTGACTCTTATCTATGAATTTGAATGGAATTTTCCTTATCTATGTAGTATGAGAGAGTTGCACCATGAGACAGAACAACCCTAATTCTTTTTGCTTCTATCTCGCTTTGTTTAGCTGATCTCTATCACTGCCATTTCAATCTTCCTTTGCTCTGTCAATGCTTAATAAAACAATTGTGAAGCAACAAATTTTGTGCCTCTTTCCTGATTTCTGGAAGAACCTTGCATAATATATCAGAATCCAACGCTCGCAACAACCCATCGATGGAAAAATCCTATAAGTGACTGAAGTTATACTCTCTCTTTGTTCTTTAAATTCTGGTGGGAACATGAAGGCGTTTTTACTGTCAGTCAGCAACAAGCTCTGAAGCAAATTTCACTCTCCTGAATAATCTGTGATAACACCAGGATTAAAGAAGTTCCCCGAGACGCATTTAGGTTTATGTTATATCCAGAAGGATATGTAAATTGCACTCAGATTCCACAGGTAGATCTGTTGAAGGTACAGTATTCCTGGGAATACTGTATTCCTGTTGAAGGAGAATGTTGAAGGTACAGTATTCCTGGGAAGGAACTATGCATTTTTTCAGTTCTCAGTTCTCCTCTCCTGTCTGAATGTGCCATTTCTACCAATCTGTAGTGTGGAACGATGAGACCAGATACAGGCAGCGTGCGAGCTGGTTGGGTGAAACGTCATCCAGGTTAATATAAAGTGTGAAGTAAATAGACTGATCTAAATAATCTTTACACAGCATCAAACAGACCAACGAAGGGTTATCTTTAAAAAGATGATTTGTCTATAAATTGGACATATGATGAAGCTGCTTACATACTTGACAAGCAACTGAGCATGTTGTAAGATCAGGTCATTTTAACCAGGAAGCTCTGACCAAAATACTAAGTTTAAGAATAGTCACATAGTGCTACAAGGTTGGGGTACCTCTTAGGTTCAATGCTGTCTCCTGCAGAGCAGATGCTGCTTTTTCCCTGACCCAAAAGGTTGCTCTGTGGATTACACATACAAGATGCTGGAAGAACCCAGCAGGCCAGACAGCATCTACTGAAAAGAGTAAACAGTCGATGTTTCTGGCCAAGACCCTTCACAGGGACTGGAAAGGAAGGGAAGAAGTCAGAGTAAGAAGATGGGGGGAGGGGAGAAAGAAATACAAGATGGAAGAAGTACAAGGTGGCAGGTGATAGGTGAAACCAGAAGAGGGGGCGAAGTAAAGAGCTGGGAAGTTGGTTGGTGAAAGAGATAAAGGGCTGGAGAAGGGGGTATCTGATAGGAGAGGGGAGAAGACCATGGAAGAAAGAGAAGGGGGATGAGCACCAGAGGAAGGTGATGGGTGGGTAAGGAGATAAGGTGAGAGAGGGGAACACGAATGAGGAATGGTGAAGGGGGGGCAATTATGGAAGTTAGAGAAATCGAAATTCATGCCATCAGGTTGGAGGCCACTCAGATGGAATATAAGGTTTTGCATCACCAACCTGAGTGTGGCCTCATTCTGGTAGTAGAGGAGGCCATGGACTGATACGTTGGAATGGGAAGTAGAATTGAAATGAGTGGCCACTGAGAGATCCCACTATTTGTGGCCCAAAATGTCAACTATTTAGTCTTTTCCACAGATGCTGCCTGGCTTGTTTGATTCCTCCAGCATTTTGTGTGTGTTGCTTTGGATTTCCAACATCTGCAGATTTTCTCAAGTTTGCCCTGTGGGTACCCTGATGTTGCATCAATCTGAACACGATGCGTTAAGTCGGATATTGTGCAGAGCTCACAACTGGCCTAATGATATGGCCCACTTTAAAACAGAGCAGGCCTTCCTTCTCGGATGTGGTGATCTGTGGAGCAAACCACCCATCAGCTGCATGTCAGTTAGGTTCATCTCCCACAAAATCCATCCCATTACAACTCATTTCCCTAAGCACTCTTCCTTAAATTGGTTCTTAATCCTATTTAGCCTGCTGGCAATCTGAATGATCAGTTTAGGCATCATAGCCAGTTCTGGGCACTGCTCCTTCAGGACGTGAAACTCTAAGAGAAGGCATGAAATCGGTTTAGTAGAGTGGTCCCAAATGTGCATACAAGGCCTTCAGGTTTGCAGAGAGACTGGAGAATCTGGAGTTGCTCAAATACAAAAGAAGTGGTAGATTGCCAAAGGAAGCACCATTTCGGTGTTAGGTGAGATCTAAAATTGTCAAAGAACCAGACATAAGAAGAGATATATTTTGAGAGATGAGCTGTGATTTGGGGTGCACTGCCTGAAAGAATGGTGGAAGCAGATAGCTAGCTGAAGGGGAGGAAACAGCAGCACTGAAGACCGACCTGGAGAATGAGACTAATTGGATAGCTAGTTTTCAAGTGCTGTTGTGGGTACGATGAATTGAATAGTCTTCATTTGTGACTTCTGTTGTAACATTCTATAGTTTTGTTTCTTAATAAATTCTTTCTTCAGAAATTTTGTGGGTGAAGACTGGGTCAGCTTTATTTGCCCTTCTTCATTGTTCAAGACTACTAAAATCATCATAGAATTTTGCCCCCTGATTTTGTTGTCATTAAGCTAAACGCCCATCTTTGATCCTGACTCCTGCCAGTGATTACATTTTTCCCTTTACAGTTACTCCTGGTAGATCTGTCCCATCTGTGGCTCATGCCCATTTCTCAATCTGTAAGTCATCGGTCAGGTACACTTGTGAGTCTGGATATACACTGCTTGGAAATAATACAATAACGGGTGTGAATGAAGGACTGTGGGAACCTGCACCACCTACCTGTAGAGGTGAGCAGTGCAACTCAGTCACCAGTCAGGTGCTAATCATGGTGACTTTAACTTACATGCATATAGTGTGACTTTGTAATTCCAGTTCTTTAGTGTTAGAAAAACATCTTATTTCCTCAGTAAGTAGCTTTATGCAATTCATTTCGTACCAAATTTATTTTAATTATTAAACCGTCCTCACCTTGGACAAAAAAGCAAGGTGAAAACAAGTGAATAATTGCTTTTCTATTTCTGTATGTTAATTATTCACCAGTCCACCGTATTCTTTAATTCTGCTACTTAAAGATTAAAGGTTAGCTTTATTTGTCACCTGTACACCAAAGCATACAATGAAATGTGTTGTTTGCATCAAATCAGGTCAGTGAGGATTGTGCTGGGCAACTCACAAATTTCGCCGCACTTCCAACGCCAACATTGCATGCCCACAACTCACTAACCCTAACCTGTACATCTTTGAAATGTGTGAAGAAACCGGAACACCCAGAGGAAAGCCCAGCTGTCATGTGGAAACCATACCACCTCCTTGCAGACAGCAGCAGGAATTGAACCCCTCTCCTACAACTGGAGCTGTAAACCATTTTGCTGGCCACTATGCTACTGTGCAGACCACATACAAAAATCATCGTATTCATTGCCTTCTCGGACTGCTGATCAGACACAGAGGATGATGAAGGGGAGCTTGAGGGACAGCGCTGAGCTCCCTCAACATTGTTCCTCAAGATCTCCTTGATCTTTCTCACAGTGCCTGTGGAGATGCCATATCTCTATAATTCTTCTGTCCACAATTCCCAACCAGAAATGTACTCAGTCTGGCAAGATGTGTCTGAATGCAGCAGCTGCCTCAGAATTCCAGCAGCCCCACTTAAACCCTGGCATCAAAGTCTGTGTGGAGTTTGCACGTTCTCCTTGTGATCATGTGGGTTTCCCTCAGGTTCTTGGTTTCCTCCCTCAACCCAAAGATAAGCAGGTTTGTTGGATAATTGGCCACAGTAATTTACCCCTAGTGTAGGTAAATTTTCAGAAGATTAAAGGACAGGTTAATGGATATGTGAGAGAGAAGAGGTTACAATATGATTGCCAGTTTAGGTTGAGAGCCAGTTTGGACTTGATGGGCTGAATAGCCTTCCTCAATGCGATTCGAGTGAATACGAGAAAGTAATTGAAGGAACCAGAGCTCTGGGTCTGATGCACACGCAGAACATCAGCACATATAGAGGGGTCAAATGCCAAGAGGTATTCTATGGTAAAGCAGCCTCAAAGTGAGTCTCCACTCCAAAATCTGGATCAAATGTTAAGTGGTGGTTCTGAGGGATGACAATGTGATGCTGTGGGTCCGTCTGGTCACTGCTCACGGCAAGAATGTTTGAAATATGTTTGTGATTTCAGGAAAAGATCAAACGAGGGCATTGTTTATAGAGTATCTGCTTCACCTCTCCTGCAAAAAATGCACGTTTACATCTTATTCTATCTTGTTTTAAATCATTTTATCCTGCAGGCATCTTGGCAAATGAAAGATGATGTTTCAAAAGAATACATTGCTGAATAAGAATAACAGCTGTTATTAACATCCTCCAGTGTCCTTTCCCTTTGAGTCTGAGCAGGATTGAAAGGCTATATCCTGCGGAAACATCTGACCTCTCTTATGAGGGTTTAGTACAACTTCAATTTAAACATTGCTGATGCAAACGGACTGAAATGATGATTTATATTAACAGACAGTAAAATTCTATGGTATATTGATGTTCTCACAAGTATCAAGATAAGAATGGGACAAATCAGTTATTGTCAAATATACTAATTATACCTGATTATGCTTCTGGGATGTGTTGTAATCCTGTTGTAGAATTAACCAATAAAGACACTATCTTCACTAATTATGTTAATTGTTTGAATTGACTAAGTGCTAACTGAATGGGTTACCAGGAATGGAGAAGGGTGGGGTCAGAGTTGGATGTCAGGTGTCAAAGATAGATTAAGGATAAGAGTAAGGCATGACAGGAGAATTTATACAATTCTGTAATTGCACAATGGTTAAAACAGAGAAAATAAATATTGTCATATCAATTAATACCAGCAGTTCAGTAAAGGACAGCCTGACTATTATTAATCAGATTTTCTGTGGACAGCACTCCAGTCACATCCTCTGCCTAACAGATACCTTTCAAGGCTAAATAGAACTCACATTTGCACCCGGAAAAATGACCCTGCAGAATTGGTTAAATACGTTGTCATTTCCCTTAGCTAGATCAAGAAATCCTGATCCTGTCTTTCAACAGAATACCTGGTTTCTGTAGTCAGGGTATTTGTAAGGCTTGTGCAGTTGAACTTTTGGTTATTAGTGATCTCCCAGATATTGATGAAAGGGGCAATGAAGAGACTTTAAAAGAAGTGAGTGGCAGCAGTAAGGCCACTCGGGTGCCACAGATTGCAAGGTAATTAGGCACTAGGCTAGGGCCAATAAAAAAAGAAGTTAATTTTAAGTGCAGTGGCCATTGTGGGAGTTGCCATTGTGTGAGTGGACCAGTGTTAGAGTTGGGAGTTGAGTCGTTGGCAAGGAAAGGTGGACGCTGGAGGCAGATTTCGGATGATTTTCTTTTCTTTCTTATTGTACAGTTAGAGCATTGGGAATGCCTTCCAGGATAGTGGAATGCTGCTCTTGTGGGATGTGAGAAGGCAGAGACATCTCCATTGTCCCTGACGACTATACCTGGAAGAAATGCATCCTGCTGCATGTTAAGGAGTTGGAGCTGGAGCTAAATGACCTCTGGATCATTCAACAGGCTGAAGGACTGATTAACAGACAATACAGGAAAGTAGTTAAACCTAAGGTGAAGGACACAAGTAACTGGACAACCATCAGGAAGAGGAAAGGGGATAAGCAGCCAGTGCAGGGTACCCTGTGGTCATTCCCCTCAACAGCAGGTATATCGCCTTGGATACTGCTGGAGGGGATGACCTAACAGTGGAAAGCCACAGCGGTCAGTTCTCTAGTAGTGAGTCTGGCTCTGTGACTCAGAAGGGGGAAGAGGCAAGATATAGTGATCATCGTATCATTGAATCCCCTATCACTACAGCTCACAAGTGCCAGGGTCAGGGACATCTCAGGTGACTCAGAGGTTGTAGTCCATGTTGGTACCGATGACATGGGTAGAAAGGGTGACAATGTCCTGCAAAGTGAATTCAGGGAGTTAAGTTCTATACTAAGCAACAGGACCTCCAGTGTTGTGATCTCTGGATTACTACCCATGTCATGTGCTGCTGAAGCCAGAAATAGGAAACTCATTCAGTTTTTACATGTGGCTAACGGGATGAGGCAAGAGGGAAGGTTTCAGATTTTTGGATCATTGGGCTTCCTTCCAGGAACTTGTATAGATGAGATGGTTTGGACCTAAACTGGAGTGGGGGCCAGGACTAATATCCTTGTGGGAAGGTTTGCTTGTACTGCACCGGGTGGGGGAGGGAGTCGAACTCACGTTACAGGGAATGGGAACCAGAGCATCAGAACAAGTGGTGGATAGTTGTGGAGAAACATGTTCTTAAGCTCACATAAAAAGCCAGGAATCAAAAGGTTGAGTGCGGTGGGACTAATGGTCTGAGTTGTGTATGTTTCAATGCAAGAAGTATTGTAGGAAAAGCAGATGAGCATAGAGCACAGATCAGCACATGGGGTTATGATATTGTAGCATTAGTGGGACTTAGTTGCAGGAGAGACAGGACTGACAGCTCAGTGCACTGTGGTTCTGTTGTTTTAGATGTGATAGAGTGAGGGGGATTAAAGGGGAATGGTGGCATTATTATCCAGGGAAATAACATAACAGTGCTCAGACAGAATAGTTTGGAGAGCTTGTCTGTTGAGGCTATATGGGTGGAACTGAGGAATATGAAATGGATGACCATATTAGTGCTCGCCTAATATTATAGACCACCTAATAGTCACGGGATTTAGAGGAGCACATTTATAGAGAGATCGCAGACAGTTGCAAGAAACCTAAGGTTGTGACGGTAGCTGATTTTAACTTTCCGCACATTGACAGAGAATCTCATACTGTAAAAGCTCTTGATGGGATAGAGTTTGCCAAATGTGATCAGAGAAGTTTCCTTAGTCAAAATATAGATGTTCCAACTAAGGAGAGTGTGATACTAGATTTCCTATTAGGAATGGGACAGGGTAGGGAACACTTCGGATCTAGTGATCATAATGTCATTAGCTACAAGGTAATTATTAAAGAGGCTATGTCTGGTCCTCGGGTTGTGATTCTACATTGGAGAAAGACCAATTTTGGTGGCATCAGAAAGGATCTGGCAGGATTGGGACAGGTTATTTTCTAGGGACCCAGCTGGTGGTGTAGTGGCATCAGTGCCGGACGTCGGGATGAAAGGTCCCGAGTTCGAATCCAGCCGGCTCCCCTGCACGCTTTCCAACCGTGCTGGATTATGAGCTGGTGATCTCTTTGGAAACTCACCCGGCAGAAGGCAATGGCAAACCATTGTTGTAACTTGGCTCGTACGTGGTTCCCCATTACGTCAGAGAAGCATGGAGGGAAATCGTCTGCTGACTGAAGAAACTCCCGATGCGACATACCTTTCCTTCCTTTCTATTTTCTGGGAAAGGTGTGCTTGGTAAGTGAGAGGCCTTCAAAAGTGAAATATTGAGACTACAGAGTTTGTACATAACAGGTTTACTGAACCTTGGTTTTCAGCGATATTGAGGCCCAGGTTAAGAAGAAGAAGGAAGTGTGTAGCAGGTATAGGCACAAATGAGGCATTTGAAGACTATAAGAAATGCAAGAGAACACAAAGAAATCAGAGAGCTAAAAGAAGGCATGAGATTTCTGTAGCAGATAAGGTGATGAAGAATCCTGAGGGTTTCTACAGGTATATCTAAGAGCAAAAAGAATGGCAAGAGACAAAATTGGTTCCCTGCAAGATCAGAGTGTTCATCTATGTATGGAACCAAAAGAGATGACGGAGATCTTAAATGGAGTTTATGTTTACTTAGGAGACAGAGACAGAGTCTATAGAAGTGAGGCAGGAGTCTATGGATGTGAGACAAAACAGCAGTGACGTCATGGACCATATACAGATTACAGAACAGAAGTTGTTTGCTATCATGAGGCAAATTAGGGTGGATAAATTCCCAGGGCCTGACAAGGTGTTTCCCTGAACCTTGCTGATAGTTAGTGTAGAAACCAGAGATATATAAAATATCCTTAGCAATGGGTGATGTATCGGAGGTTTGGAGGATAGCTTAATGATCTTTCATTGTTTAAGAAAGGCTCTAAGAATAAACTGGGAAGTCATAGGCCAATGAGCCTGACATCAGTAATGGGTCAGTTATTGTAAGGTAATCTGAGGGATCAGATATATGAATATTTGGATAGATGGGGACTGATTAGGGATAGTTAACATTACATTGGGCATGTAGGTCATGTCTAACCAATTATACAGAGTTTCTCAGGGATATTACCAGGAACTTTGATGAATATAAGGCAGTGGATGTTGTCTGCATGGATTTTAGCAAGGCCTTTGGCAGGGTCCTGCATGGGAGTTGGTCAAGAAGGTTCGGTTGCTTGGCATTCAGGATGAAGTTGTAAATGGATTAGACTCTGGCTTTGTGGGAGAAGCCAGAGAATGATAGTAGATGGTTGCCTTTCTGACTGAAGGCCTGCGACTAGTGGTGCGCCGCAGGGGTTTGTGCTGGGTCATTGTTGTTTATCATCCATATCATCAATCTGGATGATAATGTGGTAAACTGGGTCAGCACATTTGCAGTTAACACCAAGATTGGGAGAGCACTGGACAGGGAAGAAGACTATCAAAGCTTGTAGTGGGATCCAGACCAGCTGGTAAAATGGGCTGAAAAATGGCAGATAGAATTAAATGCAGACAATTGTGAGGTGTTAAATTTTGGGAGGACAAACCAGGGTAGGATTTGCATGGAGAGTGCTAGGGCACTGATGTGAGTGGTAGAACAGAGGAATCTGTGAATACAGATCCGTAATTCCTTGTAAGTGATGTCACAGATAGATTAGGTCATAAAGCAAACTTTTGACACATTGGCCTTCATAAATTAAAGTACTGAGTACAAAAGTTGGAATGTTATGTTGAAGTTGTATAAGACATTGTTGAGGCCTAATGTGGAGGATTGTGTGTAATTCTGTTCAACAACCTACAGGAAAGATATCAATAAGATTGAAATAGTGCAGAGAAAATTTACAAAGATGTTGTCAGGACATGAGTTATAGAGAAAGGTTGAGAAGGATACGACTTTATTCTCTAGAGCATAGGAGAACGAGGGGAGATTTGATAGATGTATACAAATTTATGAGGGGTATAGATAGGGAAAATGCAAGCAGGCCCTTTCCTCTGAGGAATGGTCATGGGTTAAGGATGAAAGGTGAAATAGTTAAAGGGAACATGAGGTGGAACTTCATTCTGAGGGTGGTGAGAGTATGGAACAAATTGCCAGCAGAAGTGGTGGATGTGTGTTCAGTTTCAACATTTAGGAGAAATTTAGATAGATACATGGATGGGAGGGTTATGGCCCAGATGCAGATCAATGGGACAAGACCAATTAATAGTTTGGCATGAATTAGATGGGCCGTAGGGCCTGTATCTGCGATACAGAGTTCTACGACTCTATTATTTTAAAACAGTAACTAATCTCAATGGCAGCATTTGGTTGTTGGACCCTCTCTTATTGGAGATGGCATTGCCTAGCATTTTTGTTGAGCATACATATTACTTGCCAGAATCAACCTCTGCCTAAATGTTGGTTTGGTCTTGTTGCATGCAAGCATGGATTGCTTCACTTGATAAAAATTATAAATAGAATTGATTCAGATTTAATTATAACATGTACACCAAAATATACAGTGAAATGCATTGTTTGCAAACAACTAACACACTGAAGGATATGCTGGAGCGCATATTCTGACACCAACATAACATGTGCACAGTGCTTGATAGAACATGCTTGACATGCACTCAGATCTGCAGCTGGATCTTCAACTTCCTCACAGACAGGACCCAGGCTGTAAAAATAGGGGACAAGCTCTCCTCTACAATCACTCTGAGCACCGGTGCCCCACAAGGCTGTGTACTCAGCCCCCTGCTGTGCTCACTGTACACCCATGATTGTGTAGCCAAGTTTCCATCAAACTCAATATATAAGTTTGCTGATGACACAACAATTATAGGCCGTATCTTGGGTAATGATGAGTTTGAGTACTGAGAGGAAATTAAGAACCTGGTGCCATGGTGTGAAGACAATAACCTATCCCTCAACGTCAGCAAGACGAAGGAATTGGTTGTTGACTTCAGAAGGAGTAGCGGACCGCATGACCCAATTTACATCGGTGGTGCGCAAGTGGAATAGGTCAAAAGCTTTAAGTTCCTCGGGGTCAATATCATAAATGACCTGACTTGATCCAACCAAACAGAGTTCACTGCCAAGAAGGCCCACCAGCGCCTTTACTTCCTGAGAAAACTAAAGAAATTTGGCCTGTCCCCTAAAACGCTCACTAATTTTTTATAGATGCACCATAGAAAGCATTTTTCTAGGGTGCATCACAGCCTGGTATGGAAGTTGTCCTGTGCAAGACCGAAAGAAGCTGCAGAAGATCGTGAGCACGGCGCAACACATCACACAAACCAATCTTCCGTCCTTGGACTCACTTTACACCACACGCTGTCGGAGCAGTGCTGCCAGGATAATCAAGGACACGACCCACCCAGCCAACACACTTTTCGACCTTCTTCCCTCCAGGAGAAGGTTCAGGAGCTTGAAGACTCATATGGTCAGATTTGGGAACAGCTTCTTTCCAACTGTGATAAGACTGCTGAACGGATCCTGACCTGGATCTGGGCTATACCCGCCAAATATCCGGACCTGCCTCTCGGTTTTTTTGCACTACCTTACTTCCCATTTTTCTACTTTCTATTTATGATTTATAATTTAAATTTTTAATATTTACTAATTTTTACTATTTTTAATAGTTTTAATATCTAATATGTGTAATCTAGGGAGCGGGAAGCGCAGAATCAAATATCGCTGTGATGATTGTACGTTCTAGTATCAATTGTTTGGCGGCAATAAGGTATAAAGTATAAAGTAAAGAAACGACACAGAACACAACAAGCAACAAAACAAAAACAACAACACAAGCCCCCTTTCTCCCTCCCACCCCCCGCCCCCCCACACACCCACAGTTCTCCAACTCCAAGACAGGCCTCCGGGCCTCCGGTCTCCAGGTTTTGGCCATCAGAATTTGACTTCCAGACTTCCAATCAACTTTCAGGCTTCAATCTTCAGTCTCGACCCCTGACCTAGCCAGTGATGGGATCCCAAACTCTGGGCTCGTCAAACATTGTGTAATCATCAGCGTTTCCTGTTGCTGACCTTAAGATGAAGCAACTGAAGATGGCTGGGCCTAAATTCACTGTTGTACAATGTGTTCCGGAGCTGGTATGACCACCCTTCATCAAATATACTATTTTGTATGAGGTATGACTCCAAACAGTAGAGAGTTTTCTTTTGTTGCTCATTAAGCTGAATTGCAGCAGGGTACTTTTGCACCAGAGAATGTCAGATTTTAACTCAAAAGGGCAATCACCCTCACCTCACCTTTGGAATTCACTTCTTTAGTCCATGTTGGGATCAAGACTGAGATGATGTCTGGATCTCAGTAGTCTAGTGAAACCTAAAGTGGGCATCAGTGAGCAAGCTATGTATTACTGCGATATTGTAGATACCTTTCATTAATTTGCTGATGATAGAGGGCCATTTGTTTGGGGGTGGCGTTATTCTGCAATGAATTATAATTGTTGGTTGTGTTGAGCATGCTTCCAGATGCATGCTGTTGCACTCCAAGAAGCACACGATGCTTCGCAAATCAACCAACTGATTCCAATGGCATGGGAACCACGACAATTGGAGCTGATAGATATGTTGCAGCCTTCATCCTCCTTCACAGCCATTGTGTTCAAAGTAACTTTGTCCGCCTGTTCCACCGTTGAAGTCTTGATTGGATCGTTCTTTGTCAGGGACCTCACCCTCGACCTTACTGCCATGGGTGACCCAACCAGGAGCATAGCTGCAGACGGCATCGCTCTCGGGATCACAGGACCACACAAGCTTCTCCACCACGACAAGGTGACAATCCACGGAGAAGCAAGAAACACAATTGTTGGTTGTGTTGAGCATGCTTTTTTTTTAATGAGGGAATCTGCAGATGCTGGAATTTCAAGCAACACACATGAAAGTTGCTGGTGAACGCAGCAGGCCAGGCAGCGTCTCTAGGAAGAGGTAAAGTCGACGTTTCGGGCTGAGACCCTTCACCAGGACTAACTGAAAGAAGAGCTAGTAAGAGATTTGAAAGTGGGAGGGGGAGGGGGAGATCCAAAATGATAGGAGAAGACAGGAGGGGGAGGGATGGAGCCAAGAGCTGGACAGGTGATTGACACAAGGCATATGAGAGGATCATGGGACAGGAGGCCTAGGGAGAAAGAAAAGGGGGAGGGGGAAAGCCCAGAGGATGGGCAAGGGGTATAGTGAGAGGGGACAGAGGGAGAAAAAGGAGAAAGAGAGAAAGAATGTGTGTGTATAAATAAATAAATACCGGATGGAGTACGAGGGGGAGCTGGGATATTAGCGGAAGCTTGAGAAGTCAATGTTCATGCCATCTGGTTGGAGGCTACCCAGACAGAATATAGGGTGTTGTTCCTCCAACCTGAGTGTGGCTTCATGTTGACAGTAGAGGAGGCCATGGATAGACATATCAGAATGGTAATGGCACGTGGAATGTGCACATTTTAATCAAATTCTAAATTTGTGTATATTTACAAAATACAATTAAATTGGTCAGTAAAACTATTTAAAATCTTTTCTTTGTACTTCTGTCAGTTAAATAAAGCTTCACGTGAATTAACATATCGCAGATTTTTGTTTTTATTGCATTTTGGAAAATATCCCAACTTTTTTGGAAATGGGGTTTGTATATACACACATTATTTTTCTCTCTCTCCTTTTTCTTCCTCTATCCATCTCTCTATACCCCTTTCCCATCCTCTGGGCTTTTCCCCCCCTCCCTCTTTTCTTTCTCCCAAGGCCTCCTGTCCCATGATCCTCTCATATCCCTTTTGCCAATCACCTGTCCAGCTCTTGGCCCCACCCCTCCCCCTCCTGTCTTTTCCTATCATTTCGGATCTCGCCCTCCCCCTCCCACTTTCAAATCTCTTACTCACTCTTCCTTCAGTTAGTCCTGACGAAGGGTCTCAGCCCGAAACGTCAACTGTACCTCTTCCTAGAGATGCTGCCTGGCTTGCTGCATTCACCCGCAACTTTTATGTGTGTTGCTGCAATTGTGGGATGATCTGCTTTTGTGGAACTTGTATGTTAGTATTAAATAAAATTAAAATTCCATTCATGCAGTGACACACCCAGGTATCTTCCAAAAATTGGTACTAAATTTGAAAAGATTTCAGCATTAAATCCAAGATAATAAAAGTATCTTTCACAATCTATATAGCACACTTCCTTAGAAACATAAGCAATGGTTTTGACTTCCATTGAGGAAGTTTTTTATCTTAAATATCATGTCAACATTTCCACTGAGGCGAACAGAATTTCATCATAGCCTTTGCTATTTACAAGATGTCAAATTCCCTTTCAGGTCTTCTCAGGAAATTCTCAGGTGTGGCATCTTAAATTTTGTGAACTATCGAAAGGGATATGAGGGAGTAAGCTGCTTTATCTATCAGAAGGAGCAAAAAGTAATCTCTGCTAGAAATAACATTTCACTCAGGTCATACATAATTCAGCACTATACAGTTAACTTTATTTTGCAGCATCTAAAGGCAAAGATAGTCAGCACTGAATCTCATTGTCATAGTTAGAAAGGCAAAGCATTAGTTTAGAACATTATTGACACAGAATAACAAGAGTTTAATCTATAGAATACAAAATATGTTCATGTACATTAGACAACAACAGATAATATTCAGTTGAACTTGTGATGAAGGTAAGTGAAGTACGCAAATCCCACCCAGCTAGTTCTCACGGGTAAAATAGGAGTTTCATTGATTGAAGAAGCAGGAGGCAGGTGAACAGACTTCATCTTTTAATTAGAAAGGTGTTAATGCTAGGCAGATTGATTTGATACATTATCCACATACAAACAACTAAAAACGTTGTATTTCTGATTCTGTAGAAGTTAATTGTACACGAGCTCCAACTCCTCCTCCGTGGTACTCTAACTAAGTTTGATGTCTGAACAAACACAAAATACTTCTTTTTTTGAACAGTGTTCTTGGTGATCATGAAGGTTGGATGAATTTATTTCCTGTAGGATAAAGCCAGCTTCAGAGAAGATATTCTGCAGTGGTACTTCAGAGAAGATATTCTGCAGAGTTGTTTGGAATCAGGCTGGTGGAAGAAACAGAACAGAATCTCTGATTTTGGACCTTTTGGAGCTACAGGGAGGTAGTCATCCCTAGGCTACAGGAGTCAGTAGTCATCCCTAGGCTACAGGAGTCAGAACACTGGGTCACTGTCAAGAGAGGGAAGGGAAATGCCCGGATAGTGGAGAGCACCCCTGTGGCTGTCCCCCTCAGCAACAAATATCTTGTTCTGGATGCTGTTGAGGGGAATGACCTGACGGGGGATGCCCATGGTGACCGGGTCTCTGGCACTGAGCCTGGCACTGTTGTGCAGGAGAGAAGGAGGGTGAAGAGAAATGCGGTAATCGTAGGGGATTCCATAGTCAGGGGAACAGACAGGAGATTCTGTGAGCCTGACAGAGATACCCGCGTGGTGTGTTGCCTCCCAAGTGCCAGGGTACGGGATGTATCGGATCGGGTCCTGAATATTCTGAGCAGCCAGTTGTCTTGGTACATGTTGGTACCAATGACATAGATAGGACAAAGGAGGAGGTCCTGAAGAGAGATTTCCAGGAGTTAGGAAGGAAGCTGAGAATCAGGACCTCCAGGGTAGTAATCTCGGGATTGCTACCTGTGCCACGTGCTGGCGAGGGCAAGAGTAGTCGGATCAGGCAGATGAATGCCTGGCTGAGAGACTGGTGTAGGGCACAGGGCTTCAGATTCTTGGATAATTGGGATCTCCTCTGGGGGAAGTATGACCTGTTCAAAAAGGACAGGTTACACCTGAACCCGAAGGGGACCAATATCCTGGTGGGAAAGTTTAATAGAGCTGTTAGGGAGGGTTTAAACTAATTTGGCAGGGGGATGGGAACCGGAATGATAGAGCGGAGGAAGGGGAAAACAGAAATAAATCTAAGATAGTGAGCAGTAAAGATGTCAGGAAAGACAGGCAGGTGATGGGGCAAATGTGTAGCCATTGGGATGAGTTGCAGTGCAATAAAGTTGCAGTGAAATCAAAGCAAAAAGTATCAAATACTGGTCTTAAGGTGTTGTACTTAAATGCACGCAGCATAAGAAATAAGGTGGATGATCTTGTTGTACAGCTACAGATTGGCAGGTATGATGTTGTGGCCATCACTGAGACGTGGCTGAAGGATGCATGTCTCTGGGAGCTGAACGTCCAAGGGTACACGGTGTATCGGAAGGATAGGAAAGTAGGCAGAGGGGGAGGCATGGCTTTATTGGTAAGAAATGATATCAAATCATTAGAAAGAGGTGATATAGGATTGGAAGGTGCAGAATCTTTATGGGTTGAGCTAAGGAATAGCAGGGGTAAAAGGACCCTGATGGCAGTTATTTATAGGCCTCCAAACAGCTGCAGGGATGTGGACTACAAATTACAACTGGAAATAGAAAAGGCTTGTCAGAAGGGCAGTGTTATGATAATTGTGGGGAATTTTAACATGCGAGTAGATTGGAAAGATTAGGTCGGCACTGGATCTCAAGAGAGAGAATTTGTAGAATGTCTGCGAGATGGCTTTTTAGAACAGCTTGTTGTTGAGCCCACTAGGGGATCGGCTGTACTGGATTGGGTATTGTGTAATGAACCGGAGGTGATTGGAGAGATTGAGGTGAAAGAACCCTTAGGAGGTAGTGATCATAACATGATTGAGTTCACTGTGAAATTAGAAAAAGAGAAGCCGAAATCTGATGTGTTGGTGTTTCAGTGGAGTAAAGGAAACTACAGTGGCATGAGAGAGGAACTGGCCAAAGTTAACTGGAAAGAGACACTGGCGGGAAAGACGGCAGAGCAGCAGTGGCTGGAGTTTATGCGAGAAATGAGGAATGTGCAAGACAGGTATATTCCAAAAAAGAAGAAATTTTCGAGTGGAAAAAGGATGCAACCGTGGTTGACAAGAGAAGTCAAAGCCAAAGTTAAAGCTAAGGAGAGGGCATACAAGGAAGCAAAAATTAGTGGGAAGACAGAGGATTGGGAAGTCTTTAAAACCTTACAAAAGGAAACCAAGAAGGTCATTAAGAGAGAAAAGATTAACTATGAAAGGAAACTAGCAAATAATATCAAAGAGGATACTAAAAGCTTTTTCAAGTATATAAAGAGTAAAAGACAGGTGAGAGTAGATATAGGACAGATAGAAAATGATACTGGAGAAATTGTAATGGGAGATGAGGAGATGGCAGAGGAACTGAACAAGTATTTTGCATCAGTCTTCACTGAGGAAGACAGCAGGATACCGGACACTCAAGGGTGGCAGGGAAGAGAAGTGTGCGCAGTCACAATTACGACAGAGAAAGTACTTAGGAAGCTGAATAGGCTAAAGGTCGATAAATCTCCTGGACCAGATGGAATGCACCCTCGTGTTCTGAAGGAAGTAGCTGTGGAGATTGAGGAGGCATTAGCGATCATCTTTCAAAAGTTGATAGATTCTGGCATGGTTCCGGAAGACTGGAAGATTGCAAATGTCACTCCGCTATTTAAGAAGGGGGCAAGGAAGCAAAAAGGAAATTATAGACCTGTTAGCTTGACGTCGGTGGTTGGGAAGTTGTTGGAGTCGATTGTCAAGGATGAGGTTACAGAGTACCTGGAGGCATATGACAAGATAGGCAGAACTCAGCATGGATTCCTTAAAGGAAAATCCTGCTTGACAAACCTATTACAATTTTTTGAGGAAATTACCAGTAGGCTAGACAAGGGAGATGCAGTGGATGTTGTATATTTGGATTTTCAGAAGGCCTTTGACAAGGTGCCACACATGAGGCTGCTTAACAAGATAACAGCCCATGGAATTACAGGAAAGTTACATACGTGGATAGAGCATTGGCTGATTGGCAGGAAACAGAGAGTCGGAATAAAGGGATCCTATTTTGGTTGGCTGCCGGTTACCAGTGGTGTTCCACAGGGATCAGTGTTGGGGCCGCTTCTTTTTACATTGTACATCAACGATTTGGATTATGGAATAGATGGCTTTGTGGCTAAGTTTGCTGACGATACGAAGATAGGTGGAGGGGCCAGTAGTACTGAGGAAACGGAGAGTCTGCAGAGAGACTTGGATAGATTGGAAGAATGGGCAGAGAAATGGCAAATGTTGGAAAGTGTATGGTTATGCACTTTGGCAGAAAAAATAAACGGGCAGACTATTATTTAAATGGGGAAAGAATTCAAAGTTCTGAGATGCAACGGGACTTGGGAGTCCTCGTACAGGATTCCCTTAAAGTTAACCTCCAGGTTGAGTTGGTAGTGAAGAAGGCGAATGCAATGTTGGCATTCATTTCTAGAGTATAGGAGCAGGGATGTGATGTTGAGGCTCTATAAGGTGCTGGTGAGACCTCACTTGGAGTACAGTGGGCAGTTTTAGTCTCCTTATTTAAGAAAGGATGTGCTGACGTTGGAAAGGGTACAGAGAAGACTCACTAGAATGATTCCGGGAATGAGAGGGTTAACATATGAGGAATGTTTGTCCGCTCTTGGACTGTATTCCTTGGAGTTTAGAAGAATGAGGGGAGACCTCATAGAAACATTTCGAATGTTAAAAGGCATGGACAGAGTGCATGTGGCAAAGTTGTTTCCCATGATGGGGGAGTCTAGTACGAGAGGGCATGACTTCAGGATTGAAGGGCGCCCATTCAGAACAGAAATGCGAAGAAATTTTTTTAGTCAGAGGGTGGTGAATCTATGGAATTTGTTGCCACGGGCAGCAGTGGAGTCCAAGTCATTGGGTGTACTTAAGGCAGAGATTGATAGGTATCTGAGTAGCCAGGGCATCAAAGGTTATGGTGAGAAGGCGGGGCAGTGGGACTAAATAGGATAAAATGGATCAGCTCATGATAAAATGGCGGAGCAGACTCGATGGGCCGAATGGCCTACTTCTGCTCCTTTGTCTTATGGTCTTATGGTCTAATGAAGTGAGATTACAAGGAACATCCAACTACAGTTTGTGACATGCTTGATAAAGCTAAAATCAATGCCTTGGGATCAACATAATTATATATCACCCTGGCTTGGATAGTCTCTTCAATACTACTGAAGGAAAATCATGACTATAGTTGGGAGATCAACAGAACATTATGGATGGTTGTGGTTCTCGAAAGACGAAAAATTCAGTCCAAGCAGCTATGGTAGATAATGATGACCACCTAGTCAGTGTTACTGACATTGCTGGTTCAAATGAACATAAAATACTAGAGCTGGAATCAAAGGATTTTGAACTCATGGCATTGCTAATGATCAACCTTTTACAGAGAGAACGTGGGATGTCTTTCTTAATAAACACCTTTCCTGCACCTCCGCAGACAGCAAGCAGTAGCTGTGTTTACACATCACATCCATCCAGAAATCTTCGGCTTTAATCCAGAGTCCACCACTCTTATTACATTTCCACCAGCTGAAAACATTTGGCCTTAGATTGCAGCCCAAAGACCTTCTTCTAAACCATTGACAAAATCTATAATCTTTTCCAATTCTGCTGACTTAGGTTCACATTCACCTTCCTCTGTAACCTTATCTAAACTTCCAGGCAGTTCTGTAAATTAATTTTAATATGTCATAGTCTATGCCCTTCAAATTTGGTACATACTAAAGTAACAACTTGTTAAATCAAGATATAAGAGGATATTTTATAGAATGCTGTGTATATTAACAGTGATAGTAATAAATACAAACAAGAGAAATTCTGCAGATGCTAGAAATCCAAGCAACATGCACAAAATGCTAGAAGAACTCAGCAGGCCGGGCAACATCTATGAAAAAGAGTATAGTCGACGTTTCAGGCCAAGGTACTTCATGAGGATGGGATAAAAGAAGATGAGGAATCAGAGTTAGAAGGTGGGAGGAGACAAGGAAGAAACACAAGGTGATAGGTGGAACTGAGGGTGGGGGAGGGAGGGGGTGAAGTACTGTAAAGAGATGAGAAATTGATTGGTGAAAGAGATGCAGGGCTAGAGATGGGGGAATCTGATAGGAAAGGACAGAAGGTCATGGAAGAAAGAAAAGGGTGAGGAGCACCAGAGGGAGATGATGCACAGGTAAGGAGATGAGGTGAGAGAGGGAAATGAGAAAGGGGAATGGTTTGGGGGGTGTACTAACGGAAATTCGAGAAATTGATGTTCATGCCATCAGGTTGGAGATTACCCAGATGAAATATAAGGCGTTGCTCCTCCAATCTGAGTATGGCCTTATTGTGACAGTAGAGGAGGCCTGTACTAACATGTTGGAATGGAAATTGGAAGTGGAATTAAAATGGGTGGCCACTGGGAGATTCCACTTTTTCTGGTAGACCGAGCATAGGTGGAAGCTTGTACACCTCAGTAACCTGGAGAGCTATGTGGGCTTGAGTCAGTGTTTTGTGCTTTGGCTCTTCGTAAGGTCACCATGGCAAACAGGCCAAAGGGTAGAGGTCAGACTAAGAGTGATCCACTGGTCCTCCAAGTTTGGGGGTTAAGCTCAGTGCTGACAAATCTGACTGGTAAAACTAGACTGTTATGGAAACAACAAAGAAGAATCCTTCTGCATCAGAGTGTGATGGTATTCCTGAGTCCCCACCTGGCACTTGAATGTTTGACAGAAGTGAAAACCAAGAGGAAGCTACTGGCATGGTGAAGGAAGACCTGAACCTAGCTAGAGATGGAGGACCTTCATTGCTGTCCTAAACACCAACGGTGAAATGGGCAATAGGCAGCTAAGTACTTCAGAGCTGTATTCTGCAAATATACTTTGATAATAAAATGAATCTTTGAAAAAATGAATAAAAAGTAATACACTGTAAATCAGAGAATACGAATCAAGCTTTGCATTCCTGAATGGAAAGTTAATCTTGTGTAGGTGTGTGAATAGAATCTGTTTTAGGTTGGTGTTCTCTGTACACCAATACACTAGTCAATTCAGTTTTGACATATTCTAACAGAGGAGTATAATGGTATAATGGCTGCTGTGGGCTTGTATGCAGAGCTTTGGATACTGATTTTAGAGATACAAGTCTTTTCTCACCAAGGAGGCCATGGAATTTAAATGTAAGTAATTAAATAAATCTAGAATTAAAAAACAGAAATATTATTTGTGAAACTAACATTTTGTTGCAGAAACACATCTGGTTCTATAATGCTCTTCAAGGAAGAAATCCTGCCATGCTTATTCCACCTGTCTACATGCAAGTCAAGACCCACCAATGTGTTTGACTCTTAACTGCATACTCAGTCATGGTGCATAGGGATAGACAATAAATAACAGCCTTTTCCATATTCTGTGAACATCTGAACAAGTTTGAAATCTCTATTAATACAAGCTCCTGTGGATTAAAAAATTACAAATTTTAAAATAAATGAAACTGGAATAGTTTTTGGGTGTACTATTAAAAGCAAGGTCCATAAGGTCAATACTTTGCTGAACGCTTTGGACTTCCATCCTTAAACTAATTCCATTTTTTAGTCTTTCCCTTTTAACTAGCTCTATATCTGTGACTGAGCAATGCATGAAGAATTTTCCAAAAACCTATATGCCTTGACATATTTTATTATACGAGAATTAATCTGCTGATTATTGATTGGTGGAGCCACTACATTTCTCACTTCATTCAATACTAATTAAAATGATAAAATATAAATCAGCAAAATCTTGCTCTAGCTCATTTCATTATTAGCTTCAAAGTGTGCATACGATTTAGGAAAATCTATGGACAGTTTACATTTAACTAAAAGGTAAAATCATTGTTCAAATGTGTTTTCTTCCCCATTGGATTTTGGTTCTTACTTGTACAAGTAGGTGGTGTGGAACTCCAGAGTCCATTTCTCAGGCATTTTATTGTGTCCTCTCCTACCAGCCTGAATCCAGAACGGCAGGTGTATCTGACCAATGATCCACAGACTGCAAAAAAGGCATGACAGACCAGAGGGATGGGTCCACAGGAGGTTTCTATAAGAAAAAGGAACAGAAACTGCTATTAAAGGGAGTTTTAGAATTACAGGGAATATTTGAGCAAACTTTTGTCAAATTGTAAGCTGTGTCCTCATAGTGTCATATTGGACAAATGCAACCATGAGTAACCAGTAACTCATTTCTTTAACCATCTTTAAGACTTACTGAAATAAAATAGTTGACTCTTGCAGTCTAGGTAGTAATTCTGAAACATGGGATTAAGTGACTGTTAGTTCAAAGAGAAGAAAGGCAGACATTGATGACAAATTTCAGTGTTCAGTGCCCCAGTACAACCTATAACTATTTGAGAAAAAAATGTGTGTGAAGATTAGTGCTTCTGACATAATAAAAGGGTCATGACCTGCTCGGCAGCTGCTATCTCTGCAGTCCTCCACCCTTCTGAGACATAGGTAAACCACAGTAGGTGCTTCAAAGCACTTGAAAAATATTACCAATACTGCAAAATCCTCCAAATCAATTGGCAGGCCATGTTTGTGTCTTCTACATGCTCAACACCCCTGACACTTAGGTCAGTGACTGATTCTCACATGTTGTATTGTTTGGTTGCTCAAGTTCTGATATAGCAAAGATTATGAAGTAGATGGAAGAAATGATTTAAATATGTTCCCATATCTTCCTTGAATGAGTGTGACATTGTCTTGGCCCATGACTAAAAAGGAGAAGGAGCATTTCTGGATAGTACTCAGAATCTCAAGGCCCTTCACTAAGAACATACAGTATTTAGCATTCAGCATAGACGGCTGAAACAGTTCACCATCTCCTAGTCACACCTCCCACTCACTTGATCAGATACTTGCTGCAGCACAGACTGAGTGGGAGGGTGACTCAGAGTCAGGACAAAGACCTCATCAGTGACTTCAGAACACAGGGCATAGAGTAGATATCTGTAACCCCTAAGGGGTCAAAGTCATGAAAAAGCAAACAAGTAAAATTGTCTTGTGGCCGTTGAACGAATAACCTTAGACTTGAGAGGATCTTTACATGTCGAGTGAAAGAGGAACAGAATTAAAGTCAAATGGAATAGAGATTTTATAAAGTAGTTTAAAATGTCAAAGTTCTGGACAACATCCTTGAATCTGAATAATTTAACTGAGTTTTTCAGTGTTTATTTGATGGTATTTGAAACACATAAGTTAAATATCAATCAATTCATTTTCTTGGAAGTGATCTAGAATGCATAGGGTATTTTAAATGTTAGAAATAAGGCTTCGGAGAGGTGTGTAAATATTGAAATTGAACAAATAAGCTCAACAAAGTGCAGAAGATTACCAAAATAAATATTTGGATGGATAAGCAAACACGTGTTCATAGAGATAGCTTAAAAGGGGTATTTACAGCAAAAACAAGAGGACAATTAGGGAAACAATTTTAAAGCTAAGTCAATGGTAGTGCTTTCAAAATTGGTGATAATCAAGAGGCATGAATCATAATTTACTTCAAAGTTAATAGTCAAATATTTTAGCAGATACAATCATTTGTTTAGTTTTTGGGCAAAAATGACTTTGTTTACTTCGACTTCCTGTTTGGAATTGCTGCTTATGGTCACTACACAACTGCATATACCCTGGGCTGGTGGAGAAGGCCCATCATATTGGTCTTCTGCACACTGGAGTCTAGTGTTATGGACCAGACAATAAATAGGCCTTGAAAAATTTATTGAGAAAGTCCTGTCATTGAGAGAATATAATGCTGGTGGTGTGCCTTGCCTTCTGTAAGAGCTGCAAGAAATTTTAGCAATTTCATATATCTATGACACTTACAGCTTCTTAAGAATTATTAACATTGATATAGTTAATTTAAAATAAAGTATGTTTAAAATATTAATCAAGTCAAGTAAAGTAACTTACTTTCCCCTTCTACCTTGTAGTATTTTTTCCTACAATCCCCATTTAAGTCAATGCCTTAAGGTCTGACCTGGCCAGGAATCCGTGTGAAGTACATGAGCCAACACAACATTGGGCCTGCCATTGCACTCCAGTGGCTCAACAAACTGACAGAATAATCGCTCCAAGTCGCTCAGCAAGCACAGTGCACATGCGATCGTAAATCAGGGTGAACATGAGTCCAACCCAATAAATCCAAACATCTAAACTAAGTGAAGGCTTAATAGGGCCATACCGTTAAACCTTTCTTTCCAGGCACTCAGATCTATCCGTGGTATGCGATTGCATCTATCATATGCCTTTGGATTTGGTCTGAATGCAAATACATCCCTTGGAAGTCTCTCAATGCCGGTATTATCGCAGATGGAGGCAGATAATGAGACATGTTGAAGAGCCTGCCGTTGGTTAGCAGTAAAAACTCCTTCATTTTCCCACCAGAATCTGAAACACAAAGAAATAGGGGAAGGAACATTAGGAAGGGTGAGAATATTTAGACCAACTTATAGAATCCCAACAAATCTGATTTCTGTTTGCTTGGAATCTTGTCTACTGTGTCTGCTTATGTAACAGAACCGAACAATAATATTCATATAAATAAAACTTTAGAGACATTATTGAAAAACCAGGGAAAATTTCAAATTCTTTCTCTACTGATGGACATTAAGAACTGGTCCTCACTGTTCTCTCAAAGGCATCTGGTGCAGGGACACAACAGGTATCTATGGAGGAGGAATAAATATATTGTGTGTAGACATGATGATAGAACATCTTATGGTTAAAATATTCCAAAATGTCCAGTCATCATGCTACAAATTTTCAGGAAGCTGGGGGGCAACATCTAACTTAATTGAAACTGGGTGTAGGCTTCATGATGGATGGTCTTCCAACTACCTATGACTGAAGGGATGGGACGATGGGAGGAAAAAATCCTCGAGTCACTTCACGTGCTCCAGCTGTCAGATAGGACTGAAATAGAATCAATGTGGACATAGAAAGTCAAAAGAACTGCAAATAATGAAAATCTGAAATAAAAATAGTAAAATGATTGAAAGGCTCAACAGAACGGGCAGCATCTGTGGAGAAAGACGCAGATAATGTTTCAGGTCAAAGTTTCTTCACCATAAAATAAATCAGTGTTTCATAATTAATGTATCATGATGAAAAGTCATTAATCTGAAGAGCTAACTCCATTCGTTTTCCTTGACCTGCTGACTATTTACAGCATGCTCCATTTTTTTTTTGGTGTAGGTACATTTATTCTGCTTCTTCGAAAACCAGTGAAATATCTATTGGTGACTCCAAGCTTCTCTCCAGTCTTGAACCTCTTTCTGAGTGATCAGGAATAAAATTTAGCGGGTAATTGTTTAAAGCAACTCCTCATTGCTGGTGGTATGCAACTTCCAGATTTGAAAGGGACCAGGAATGGAAAGAGATCTGGCATTTTTCTCAGGTTAACAAGTTTCTGTTTGCACTTCTGTCATCCTCTGTAGGGTCTGTTGCAACATAAACACCACAAGGCTTGTGACTTGAGTATCAAATGATAGTTAAGATAGAGACTCAGGTGGAGCTGGATATTGATTCTAGGGGCCAAATCTCTGAGACTGTTTGAAAATGACAGTGTTTATGATAATGGGAAATTGTTTGTGGTGAAGGATGAAATGCCAGTGATAGAGGCGAGGGTGCCAGTCTTACCAACGTCTTTCCTATTTTTTTCATGCTATATGCATGCTTGAAGAGTGGTATTATACTGTTGAAGAAAATACATTGTAAAATGTATTGTAATACATTGTAAAAGGGACTGTACAGAAACCAAAAGGTTGTCAAGCCGAGGTGTGGTAGTGGGCACCAGCTCCCACTACCTAAAAGTGCTCCTCACAGCATGCGCCTCAAATAGCCTCTGACAACCAAGTCCAACTCCTGGCCTGCTCGTGTGGCTTAGCCTCAAAGCCTGGCGGAACTGTTTTTACTGACAGAAGAAGGGGTGAAGGCGGGTCTTGGCGCCTTAAAACCAGTGCTTTGGGTGGATGGAGCTCATCAGCCTGGGAAGGCAGTCCATCTAAGAGTGGGAAAACTCTGATTTCAAACCTCTGCTGCCTTGTGGCCTTATCTACTCGTGGGAAAGGCTTTGGGAGTAAACCCTGAGGACAAATCCTGAGCTGGAGTCCCTAAGGCAGTCCGACGTTGCCTTTAACCTCGTTAGAAACCATAGAAACCATAGAAAAACTACCTCACAGAAACAGGTCTTTTGGCCCTTCTTGGCTGTGCCGAACCATTTTCTGCCTAGTCCCACTGACCTGCACACGGACCATATCCCTCCATACATCTCCCATCCGTGTATCTGTCCAATTTATTCTTAAATGTTAAAAAAGAACTCACATTTACCACCTCGTTCTGGCAACTCCTGTGCCGACACAGGTGCCAAGCTTATCGGCCCTTGCCCTTCCCTTGGACAACATCGGTGTTGTGGAGAGGGGAGGCTTGCTGCATGGGCAACTGCTGGTCTTCCATACAATCTTACCCAGGCCTGCACCCTGGAGAGGAAGACTTTCCAAGTGCAGATCCATGGCCCCGTGAGACTAACGGATGCCACCACCACAGAAACCACTAGCAAAATGATACTAAGACTGCAAATTCAGAAGAAACTTAGGAAGTTTCAGAATGAAAACCAAGGTATAAGAACGTTCAGACAGCAAGAAATAGTTTAGCAGAAGCAATAAAGTAGGAAGTCAGTTCTTATATATTTCAGTGTCAGCTACTAAACTGATATGAACTGATACAAGAGAACAGGAGAAGAACATTCAGCTTTCTGAGGCTGATCCATCTCTCAATAAGATCATAGCTGACTTTCTAACTCAATATTTTCCTGACCTTTCCCCATATACTTTGATTTTTCTAATATTTGTAGACCCTGGTAAGCCTCAGGCTCGCTCAGCTCGCTTTTGTTTAGAGGGAGCAGCCTTCAGCCCCGCCAAACTGGGTTATCAAGTTTGTGTGGATGCTGTGTGATGTACCCCATCCGCCAAACAACAGACAATACACCATATGTGATTAAATGATTACACTTTATAGATCTTACTGGAACTATGTAATTAATAGAGATAAAATATAAAAGGAAAATAAATGGCGCCAAACTTATCAAAGTTCAACCACTTCGTGCACAACAGTTGGAGCTCAATTAACGGAGTCTTCTTTCCACCATTCGATCCCCTCCGACCCCCTCGACCCGCCCCCTGGGACCAACCAGGGTGGTCGACCAGACACTCCACACGAGTCTGTCTTTGTCTCATCTCCTCGCCGAAGACCCTGGGCCTCGGACTCCCGCTCGGGGTCGGTCCTGCCGCCCAGTGTCACAGCATCACTTTTCCTCTCTCTGTCCCCATCGCGCCTTCTGCCCCAAAGCCCCGCGAAAAACAATGGCTGACAGACAGACGAAAGAATAACATCTATCCCAATTGGTTAGCAAATGAATACAATTCTCTTTATAACCCAAACAAGCTGCTAGACAGAGAACTTTCTCAGCAGTAACATAACAAAGAAGCCAGTTTGATTAGCCTCAGCAGTAACATAAAAGAAGAAACCCCTTACATATTTATAAATTTACTGGTCTTCAGTTTTGAATGCAATTGATAAATAAGCCTGAGGTAAGGAATACAAAAGATTCACTACCCTTTGAGTAAAGTGATTTCAAGTTCTTTATCTGTCATAGGCATGCACACACACAGTATAAATACCATAAAAACTAATTTTTTGCATTTTCTGCACAGCATATTTCAAACAAGATATATAATTAACATGACCTTAAATTAATGTAAATTATATCTAACCTACATGACAAACTAAACAGAAGAATATTAGCGCAAGTTGGGAAAGAG
The DNA here is from genome assembly GCF_963921235.1 of Mobula hypostoma. Taxonomy (NCBI): domain Eukaryota; kingdom Metazoa; phylum Chordata; class Chondrichthyes; order Myliobatiformes; family Myliobatidae; genus Mobula; species Mobula hypostoma. The sequence goes on from NC_086119.1 coordinate 36,991,086, forward strand.
GGAGAACGAAAAATAATCCAAAGTAATGTTTGGGTTTTTCAGGTCATTTCAGGAATCTGATGTCAGTGGGGAAGAAACTGCTGTTGAACCTTAAGGTGTGGGTTATTAGGCTTCTGCACTGCCTACTTGATGGCAATTTGGAGAAGGGTGCATGGTCCAGTTGCTAGGGGTCCTGGTTAATGCTCTTTGTTTCAGCCCAAAGGTAGCTGACTTATTTTGTGAATGTGGTCAGGGGAAACATCCTCCCCATATCTACACTGACTATGAAATTTCTCTATGCTTCAATGAGGTCATAACTAATTCTTTTAGATTATAAAGAGTAGATGCCTAGCTCACACAAATCCACTGAAATCATTGGATTAGGTTAGAAACAGAGAAACATAGAAAACCTACAGCACAATACAGGCCCTTCAGCCCACAAAGCTATGCCGAACATGTCCTTACCTTGGAAATTACCTAGGGTTACCCATAACCCTCTAATTTTCTGAGCTCCATGTACCTGTTCAGGAGTCTCTTAAAAGACCCTATCGTATCTGCCTCCACCACCATCGCTGGCAGCCCATTCCACGAACTCATCACTCTCTGCGTAAAAAATTTACCGCTGACATCTCCTCTGTACCTCCTTCCAAGTACCTTAAAACTGTGCCCTCTCGTTTTAGCCGTTTCAGCCCTGGGAAAACGCCTCTGACTATCCACACGACCAATGCCTCTCATCATCTTATACACCTCTATTCGGTCACCTCTCATCTTCCATCACTCCAAGGAGAAAAGGCCGAGTTCACTCAACCTATTCTCAGAAGGCATGCTCCCCAATCCAGGCAACATCCTTGTAAATCTCCTCTGCACCCTTTCTATGGTTTCCACATCCTTCCTGTAGTGAGGCGACCAGAACTGAGCACAGTACTCCAAGTGGGGTCTGACCAGGGTCCTATATAGCTGCAACATTACCTCTTGGCTCCTAAACTCAATCCCACGATTGATGAAGGCCAATGCACCGTATTGTTTCTTAACCACAGAGTCAAAGTTTTAGTGAGCAAGCTTCTTTGTCAATTAGTGAGGCAGTAGCCAGGAATTGATTTACGATGTGCCGTTGGCAAGATAGCTCTAGGCCATCTAAGATGGTTCTTGTTGATTTGGGAAGAAAACTGAAAGCCAGTAGATAGTCATGTTGATGTTATAAAAGGGGCATAAAATGGTGCAGGTGTCAAAAGGTAAGTTCTAGAACCTAGTTTTACTGGAGTTTTGCTGGAGGATTGCATGACTGGCGGTGTTCTATTAACAGAAAGGAAATTCAAACAATGTACAAATGAACAAAGTACCAGAAAAATCAAGACTTGTATGAGCAATTGATATTTGATACGTTTTTGTGCACACCAAGATGAAAAGATTAGATAATTATTACCAGTAAAGAGGAATAAAACAGAGCAAATGATCTATAACATGAAACAACAAATTACAGTTCACTGCCAGTTCTTAAACTATCATTGGAATTAAGAGCTCAGAGCACAGCTGTGGAAAGAAATTGTTCTATAGAAAAATCAAAAGGATGCCAGAGATGCCGAACAGGAGATTATAGATTTGGGTAACAAATAGAAATGGAAAAAAAAGCCTAGAGTCTTCAGGGTGATTTGGGGAAGACTGTCATGACTAGCAAACAATAATTATGCTTTAAATTGAGATGACTTGGTCAGGAAGTTGGTTTGTAATAATCCAGATCGTGACAATAATGTGCCTCTGCAAAACAGAAAAGAAATGTTGACAAAACTTTCTTATTGAAACCCTGGGATAAAATCTTATGTTGAAAATACAAGCACTAATATATACTCAGTGGCCACTTTATTAGGTAGAGGAGGTATCAAATAAAATGGCCACTGAGTGTACTTCTGTTCGTTCATGGTCCTCTGCTGCTGTAGCCTATCCACAGCAAGGTTTGATGTGTTGTGCATTCAGAAATGCTCTTTTGCACCCCACTGTTGTAAAGCATGGTTATTTGAATTGCAATCACCTTCCAGTCAGTGTGAACCAGTCAGGCTATTCTTTACTGACCTCATTCATAAACAAGGCATTTTTGCCAACAGAACCACCATCTACTGGATTTTTTTTTTGTTTCTCGCACCATTCTCTGTAAACTCTAGAGAATGTTGTGCATGAAAATCCCAGGAAATCAGTAGCTTCTAAGATACTCAAACCACCCTGTCTGGCAACAACCATTATTCCACAGTCAAAGTCACTTAGTGCCAAAGTCACTTAGTCACAAAGTCATTTCTTTCCCATTCGGATACTTGGTCCGGGCAACAACTGAACCTTGACCATGTTTGCACGCGTCTATGAACAGGGCTGCTGCTACATGGTTGGCTGATTAGATATTTGCATTTACAAACAGGTGTTGAGGTGAACGTAATAAAGTGGGTGCCGGGAGTCGATCAAGCATAGTTATACATCAAATTTATCTTTTGATCAGGAAAGAAACCAGATGATACTTGCTCATTGACTCACAACCTCTGTAAGCTACACTCCCCATACGTTCATGTACTATGTGAGAAATCCTAGCAACGCAGTCCAATTTAGCTCCCATTCCTTCAACAGCTTTGAAACTTGAAAAAGGTTCTGAGGCTGCCTTGTTGAGAAGTCAGTACCAATTTGCCTCTACATTCAACTACCAGAACTATATCTGGAATCTCTTGTACATTGGTTGGTACAAATGGATTAGGCCAAAGACCTGTGTCCCTGCTATATAGCTTTGACTTTAAAAAAGATAAGATCCTAATATGAACACATAGGATGAGTGTGGATATGTAAAAAGATTTGACATGGTCGATGGGGACTAAGGAGCCCATTTCTATGTTGTATGACTCTGTGACTGATTTAACCAATGGGGTTGGCCACCAAAGAAGTGTTATGTGTCATCCTTTACTGTAAGTAAAGTGGGTGAATTACAGTTGTAACTGATCAGCTAGTCCCTGGATCAGCTCGATTCTGATGATCTAGTTTTCAACAAAAGGACTGTATTGAAAGTTTTAATGCTTCTATTACCTGTCTCCATCTCGGAGGTTCTTGTATTGTTGTCCTATCAAGCAGGCGAACAATGGTCCCACTCTGCCACCTTCCACAAAGGGTTCAGAGATTCCGCCAACCCACACATCAATGTTCTCTGGTGTTCCATACAGTTTGAGAAGATTAAATGCAAGTTTCTTATTCTTGAGGATAAGTGAAAGAGCAGAGAGATCATGCGGTTCAGATAATCCACAGAACCTTCGCCAAGCATTGTAACCTGGATTCAGGGTGGAGAAATGGAAGTTAATCATTGTGCTCATGAGTTAAGATAATCAGAACCTAGTTTAACAAATATAGAATGCAAAGTCACAGATTTAATAGAGTTGCAGTAAAGTCACAAGCAACTAGCTACAGGTTGGATTGAAAGAGCTGAATTAGTAACTCAAGCCTTTCACTGAAATCAATATCTTCTATTACCTTGAAGACCATGGTCCCTGGAACGTTGGATATTAATGGATGATAGGTCCAGATTCATCTTATGTTGTGATACAACCAGCTTCTCCCTCAGCTCATCCGGCATCATTGCAGTCTGGGTCTGCAGCTTGGCTGGGCTAGCATACAACCCACGCATGATTGGATCAATTCCTCCTAAATAACAGCTCAGTTATTTTTATTTGTATTTAATTCCTGCTTAAATTTAAATAAAAAGGGGTTTTGAACCAGCTACATTAAAATATAATAGCATAAAACTGTCTGAAGATGATGTAGTTAAGTCACAACAGGACTATAAGACATAGGAGCAGTGTTAGGCCATTCAGCCCATCGTGGCTGCTCTACCATTTAGCCATGGCTGATTTGTTTTACTTCTGTCCCATTCTCCTGCCTTTGACACCCTTAATAATTAAGAAGCTATCAAACTCTACTTTAAATATACCGAAAGACTTGACCTCTACAGCTGTCTGTGGCAATGAATTCCACAGATTCATCACCTTCTGGCTAAAGAAATTCCTCTTCATCACTATTTTTAAGGGTTGTTCTTCCAATCTGAAGTTGTGTCTTCTAGTCCTAGACTTTCCCAGGAAAATCAGAGCACAAATCATTACATAGACATAGAAAATAGGTGCAGGAGTAGGCCATTCGGCCCTTCGAGCCTGCACCGCCATTCAGTATGATCATGGCTGATCATCCAACTCAGAACCCTGTACCTGCCTTCTCTCCATACCCCCGATCCCTTTAGCCACAAGGGCCATATCTAACTCCCTCTTAAATATAGCCAATAAAAGAGACATTTACAGTATAGTTAGATATTGGCAAAGTAACAGAGAACAGAGGGTCATGATAATTGTTGTTTTTGGACTGGAGGCATTTTCCAGGGACCAGTGTTGGGGCCTTCCCTTTGTATGAACATTAGTGATGAGCTGGACTTGAATGGTAAGCCACAATTTCTAAACTTAGTAGACTGCAAACTGCAGAGAGTTTGGTGACAGATTGAAACCAGATATGGACCAGATCATGGAATGAGCTTATATTTAGAAGATAAAGTTTGGTACAGATAAATGTGAGGTTTTGTATATTTTTAAGGAAGAATAATAAGAAACAATGTAGAATAAAGGATATGTTCAATAAAGGTAACACACATCAAAGTTGCTGCCTGGCCTGCTGCATTCACCAGCAACTTTGATGTGTGTTGCTTGAATTTCCAGCATCTGCAGAATTCCTGTTGTTTGTGTTGTTCAACAAAGGTTGCAGGTTTGAGGGATCATTCGGTACAAGATTTGGCAGGGGAATGGGAACCAGAGTGATAGTGCTGAGGATGAGGTAGTTGGTTTACAAACAAAGGTGATGTGTACCGAGACTTCTGCCAAGGAGAGGTTGATGATAGGGTAACATTACAGTCAACAGGATGAGCTGCAATGTAGCAGGCAGACAAAATCGAAAAGGGTGAAATCAGGACTGAAGGTGTTACGCTAGAACGCACCCAGTATACGGAATAAGATAGATGAACTTGTCGCACAGTTACAGATTGGCACGCATGATGTTGTAGGCATCACTGAATCATGGCTGAAAGAAGATTACAACTGGGAACTTAATGTCCAAAGATACACATTGTGTTGATAGGCAGGAAGGCAAAGTGGGGCGGCGTTGGTCTGTCAGTAAAAAACTGAAATCAAATCATTAGAAAAAGGTGACATAGGGTTAGAAGGTGCAGAATCATTATGGTCAGAACCAAGGAACTGCAAGGGTAAAAAGATCCTGATGGGAGTTGTATACAGACTCCCAAACAGTAGTAAGGATGTAGTCTGCAACTTACAATAGGGAACAGAAAATGCTTGACAAAAGGGCAATGTTACAACAGTCATGAGGTATTTCAATATGCATAGAGCTTGGGAAAATCAGGAAGGTGCTGGATCCCCAGAGGGGAAATTTCTGGAATGCTTATGAGATGCCTCATGGTTGAGGCCGCTTAGGGGCTCAGCTATTCTGGACTGGGTGCTGTGCAATGAACTGGAATTGATTAGAGAGCTTAAGGTATAAGAAACTGCAGGGCTGAGTGATCATAATATGATCAAATTCACCCTGACAACTGAGAAGAAGCTGAAGTCAGATGTATCAGTATTACAGTGAAGTAAAGGGAATTACAGAGACATAAGAAAGGAGCTGGCCAGAATTGATTGGAAAAGAACCTTGGCAGGGATAATGGCAGTGCAGCATGGTTGGAATTTCAGGAAGCAATTTGGAAGGTTTCAACCATTACATTTAATGTCAGAAAAATGAATACAATATGCATCCTGAAATGCTTTTTCTTCGTAAACATCCATGAGCCCATGGTATTACAGGAAAGATTCTAGCATGGATAAATGTGCCCCAAAGAATTAATAACAGTTAAAATATTAGTACCCCAAAGCATCCCCCAGCTCCCCCTCCCATGCACAAACAGCAGCAAGGCAACAACCCCCCACACCCCCACCAGCCCAGGATATATACATCCCAAAGAGGAAGAAGTATTCTGAAGGCAAGACAATACAACTGTGGATAACAGGACAAGTCAAAGCCAACATAAAAGCCAAAGAGAGGGCATAGAGTAAAAAAAAAACTTGAGGGAAGTTAGAGGATTGGGAAGCTTTTTAAAAAAAAACAACAGAAGACAACTAAAGAGTCATGAAGAAGGTAAAGATGGAATACGAAAGTAAGCAAGCCAATAATGTTAAAGAGGATTCCAAAAGTTTCTTGAGATACATAAAGTGTAAAAGAGTGCCAAGAGTGGATATCGTATTGCTGGAAAATGATGCTGGTAATGGAGTAATAGGGGAGAAGGAAATGGCAGATGATCAGAATAAGCATTTTTCATCAGTCTTAACTGTGGAAGACACTTGCAGTATGGTGGACGTTCCAGGTGTCAGAGGTCATGAAGTGCGTGAAGTTACCATTACTAGGGAGAAGGCTTTTGGGAAACTGAAAGGTCTGAAGGTAAGTATGTCACCTGAATCAAATGGTGTTCACCCCAGGGTTCTGAAAGAGGTATCTGAAGGGATTGAGGAGGCATTAGTAATGTGCTTTCAAGAAACACTAGATTCTGGAATGGTTTGAGAAGCCTGGAAAATGGCAAATGTCATTCCACTCTTCAAGAAGGGAGAGAGGCAGAAGAAAGGATACTTTAAGCCAGTAATCTGACCTCAGTGGTTGGGAAGATGTTGGAATCGATTGTTAATTATGTGGTTTCAGGGTACTTGAAGGCATGTGATAAAATAGACTGTAGTCAGCATGGTTTCCTCAAGAGAAAATCTTGCTTGAAATATCTGTTGGAATTCTTTGAAGAAATAACAAACAGGATAGACAAAAAAAGAATTGGCTGATATTGTATACAGTACATGGATATTCAGAAGGCCTTTGACAAGGTGCCACATGAGGCTTCTTAACAAGCTATGAGCCCATGGTATTACAGGAAAGATGCTAACATGGATAAAGCAGTGGTTGATTGGCAGGAGGCAAAGAATGGGAATAAAGGGAGACTTTTCTGGTTGGCTCCCGGTAACCAGTGGTGTTCCACAGGGGTCTGTGTTGAGACCATTTTTTTAATGTTATATGTCAATGATTTGGATGATGGAATTCATGGTTTTGTTGCAAAGTTTGTAGATGATACAAAGATTGGTGAAGGGACAGGTAATTTTGAGGAAGTAGAGAGGCTACAGAAGGACTTAGACAGATTCGGAGAATGGGCAAAGAAATGGCAGATGGAATACAGTATTGGGAAGTGTATCGTCGTGTACTTTGTTAGAAAAAAATGACAGTGTAGTCTATTTTCTAAATGGAGAGAAAATACAAAAAAAAGTCTGAAGTATAAAGGGACTTGGGAGTCCTTGTGCAGGATTCCCTGAAGGTTATTTTCATGTTGAGTCTTTGATGAGGAAGGGAATTGTGATGTTAGCATTCACTTCAAGAGGACTAGAATATAAAAGCAGGGATGTAATGTTGATACTTTACGATGCACTGGTGAGGCCTCACTTGGAGTATTGTGAGCAGTTTTGGGCCCCTTTTCTGAGAAAGCATGTGCTGACAGTGGAGAGGGTTCAAAGGAGGTTCATGAAAATGATTCCAGGATTGAATTGCTTTTCATATGAAGAGCTTTTGATGGCTCTGGGCCTGTATTCAGTAGAATTCAGAAGAATGAGGGGTGACTTAATTGAAACCTATTGACTGGTAAAAGGCTTTGATAGAGTGGGTGTGGATAGGATGTTTCTGATGATGGGAGAGTCTAAGACCAGAGGACACAGCTTCAGAAGTGAGGGGCGTCCTTTTAGAATGGAGATGAGGAGGAATTCCTCTGCACAAGAGTGGTGTATCTGTGGAAGTCATTGCCACAGGCAGCTGTTGAGGCCAAGTCTGTATTTATACTTAAGGCAGAGGCTGATAGGTTCGTGATTAGTCAGGGCATGGTCAGGGCATGAAGGGATATGGGGGAAGACAGGAGATTGGGGCTGAGAGGAAAAATAGATCGGCCATCATAAAACGGTGGAGCAGACTCAATGGGCCAAATGAGCTAATTCTGCTCCTATAGTTTATGGTCTTAAAATCAAGTGTGGAAGAGCCTGTTTATGTTCTGTTCTACTGTACGCTCTCACTGAGAAATTGTTCTGTGAACCCCTTTTGACCCAATCACTAAACACAAAGATGTAGTAACATTTTAAACATTGTTACATTGACTACTGATAATTTGTATGTGGAATAATAATGTTAAAGACCTTCCTTAATTACATTCCTTGGAGTGAACAAAGTGTTGTGCAGGAGCTTGCTGGGATAGCTTGGATCCTCCTGGTAATTCTCATTGTAACGTTTCACAACTGGTTGGATGGTGACATGGCCAAAGCGCATGGCAGCTGTGGCAAAAACATTGGAAACCCTGGGATCGGCAGATTCATCATAGCCTTGGTATTGGGAAAGGTACTTCCCTGTCGCATGCTTGCCAATTACCAGAGGAATATAATCCCTGTAGGTTATAATCTATCATAGAAAAAGCAGAAAGACATTGTAAACACTTGTAATAAATTGTTTTAGTCGTTTATATATAATCCTTAACTCTCTTCCAGTATTTATTTTATTTCAGTTTTGAATTGTCATTCTGAAACAAGTCTGCTTTCTAGTGAGCATGGACCAATAAGGGGCTGGGGTAGGGGCTAACATTACTAGCTTCATTTTTCAATCATTTCTGTTTTGTTTTTTTTTTCCAGCTAAAACCAAACATTTTTCTTTGAATTAGTCAGAAAGTTGAGATTCCATTCTCCAGCCCAGTTTCCTGATTTAGTCTGCAGGAAGTTTAGTAATCTGAATGACCTGAGCTGGCTTTCTGATTCTGTATTCTGTCAACTGCAAGGGTGGGTTATTTTTCCTACAGCTCACCTCTGACCCTGCCTCAGCTGTTCAGCTGGTAAAATTAACTTTCATGCTTAAATCACCTCTGGCCTAAACTATTCTGGTGCTCTTCAGATTAATTTCTATATCTCTCTCCCATCTGCCAGTCTCAAAACGCACTCATTCAAGCATGCTCTTACCTGCAACCTGTCCTCAAACGCAAGTGCTCCCACACACGTCACTTTTAATTGATTTAATTTGACACCTGGGCCCAGAGTTAATTAATAAATTTAAAATGATTCACTTTGTGATTAAAATATTTTATGTTTTTGCTAATTACTGTCTATATAGTATAACCTTTTCCAGTCTTACAATCCATCAATCATTACAATGCTCTGTCTCTGAGTGGTACATAACCCTTCCTTTGGCTTCATCAGTGGAAATTGTGTTTTCAACTGTCTCATTTCCAGATTGCAGAAGTACCTTCTGCCAACTCAGCTCGCTCTCATTTTTTAAGGCCTTCTTTAAAAAAAAACACAGGACAAATGTTCAAAGGTTAAAGACAACAGGAGCATGAATAGATCCTCAGGCTCCTAGAGCAACCCTCCCCCCACCCAACACCCTCAAATTTACTGATCCTTCGGAAAAATGTATCTACCTCCCCTTAAATACTCACAATGATCTGTCCTCCATGGATTCCAATGATTCACTAACCTCTGCAAGAAGAAATTCCTACGTACCACTGTTTTAAATGACTTTGTAACTATCTCTCTGCCTTCAAGACACTCTCCTTCTCAACACTTACTCTATCATGTCACCTTGTTTCATTAAGTTATCTGTCATTCTTCTAAACTACAAAGAATACAGTTCCTTAGGTGTTCATGATAGGATAATTACCACATGCCAGGACAATTCTCTCATTCCAACACTCACTTTACTTATGCCCTTCATTCTAGCATTTACCCTTCAGATATCTCATTTCTTTTGGCATTACTTAATTTTCTTTGGTCTCATAAAACACCTGGAGACACTTGTGATCTGGTAAAGTTGAGCTTAATGTGATTTACTCTTTCCAAAAAACACTTTAGGTGGAATGATCTCCAGTTCTCTGAATGCATTGATGTCCTTAAAAAGATGTACATTATAATCGTGCTGTAAGGAGAACTTCAACATTTTATCACTCCTGAGTTAGAACTTGGAGCTGAAACATTAACTCTGCTTCTCTCTTCACCTTTGGGTACAGTATTTGCAGTATTTTCCATTTTATTTCAGATTTACACAATCTGCCGTATCTTACTTCTGGATTATTGCTTATTTCCCTGCCACTACTCTTCCAGAAAGGGCAAGCTTGAAGAAGCTCTAATCTTCTTTCTGATGGGATTTCAATTTGTTTCTTTTATCTCAATCAACATCTCTTATTTCCACTTCCCTTTTTTGCTTTTGATAAGGTGTTTACCAGAACTTCTCCTCTGCCCCTCACCACTGAGCTCTCTTTAAAGCTCATTGACCTGAGGCATCAGCTTTGCTTCCCTCTCAGATACTGTCTGACCTGTGGAATAGTTTGAGCATTCTCTGCTTACATCTCTTAATTTTTTAAAGAGTTCACCCATGAAAACTGCTTCACATTTTAAGCATTAGAAACTCAGTGGGAAAGTCCAATCAAAACAATATGAAGATGGCTTGGACAAGTCATTAAACAAGAATAACAAAATTGGATAATTTTCACCTTCACCACAAGCCAGAACAGAGTGTACCAAATCTCTGGTATAGAACCAAGCAAGAAATGCCGAATTTCCACTGTGCGTGGGCCATCTGCATTATCAATTCCCTGCCCAAGAGCTGGAGATGGAAGTCCCTCACCCAAACACAAGCTTAAAATATTGCATCTTTACAATGCAAAGTAACCAAGATGATGAACATGGTCAAGTACATAATGTTGGAGGCAGGCACAAGTATACAGTCTCACACTTGGCGGTAAAAACACACCAAAATAGATTAATATAGTAAAAACAAGATAGAAAAGTAGGTGTTTTGACCTCTTTCTCCATCTTGGAGGTTGCATAATACAATCTATGTGAAATTACTGAACGATCCTAGAAATCAATCTTTATCAATTAGTCTACAATAGCTCCAGATATACAAGGATGAAAAGATAAAGTATTGATAAGCTGTGGAAATATAATTGTAGAAACCTCCCATCAGTGTCCATGTATGTCCCACTTTGTCCTTACCTGTTGAAATGCTCCAATAATTTTCCTTGCTTCTTGATAGATGGTTTCTCCACTCCAGTGCAGGTTCAGTCTCTTCAGCTTCCTAGCTAAACGATTGTGCTCCCGTAGAAATATCGTATGGAATGACAACAGCACCATGTTTTCATTTGCACGGGCATCACCTACAGGAATGAGATTTATCTATTATTTTCCCAAGGACAGAAACATGGAGAGATTAACACATGTATGGACAAGATTGAATTTATGCCAAGGGTATCATCCTTAGAACCTAAAATTATTAAATAAGCAATTAATAGCATACATTATGTAGTATATTATGTTAATATCATTTGATGTGCTATGTGAGATATATCTCAAAGTTGCTGGTGAACACAGCAGGCCAGGCAGCATCTCTAGGAAGAGGTGCAGTCGACGTTTCAGGCCGAGACCCTTCGTCAGGACTAACTGAAGGAAGAGTGAGTAAGAGATTTGAAAGTTGGAGGGGGAGGGGGAGATCCAAAATGATAGGAGAAGACAGGAGGGGGAGGGATGGAGCCAAGAGCTGGACAGGTGATAGGCAAAAGGGATACGAGAGGATCATGGGACAGGAGGTCCGGGAAGAAAGACAAGGGGGGGGGCCCCAGAGGATGGGCAAGGGGTATATTCAGAGGGACAGAGGGAGAAAAAGGAGAGTGAGAGAAAGAATGTGTGTATAAAAATAAATAACAGATGGGGTACAAGGGGGAGGTGGGGCATTAGCGGAAGTTAGAGAAGTCGATGTTCATGCCATCAGGTTGGAGGCTACCCAGACGGAATATAAGGTGTTGTTCCTCCAGCCTGAGTGTGGCTTCATCTTTACAGTAGAGGAGGCCGTGGATAGACATGTCAGAATGGGAATGGGATGTGGAATTAAAATGTGTGGCCACTGGGAGATCCTGCTTTCTCTGGCGGACAGAGCGTAGATGTTCAGCAAAGCGGTCTCCCAGTCTGCGTCGGGTCTCGCCAATATATAAAAGGCCACATTGGGAGCACCGGACGCAGTATATCACCCCAGTCGACTCACAGGTGAAGTGTTGCCTCACCTGGAAGGACTGTTTGGGACCCTGAATGGTGGTAAGGGAGGAAGTGTAAGGGCATGTGTAGCACTTGTTCCGCTTACACGGATAAGTGCCAGGAGGGAGATCAGTGGGGAGGGATGGGGGGGACGAATGGACAAGGGAGTTGCGTAGGGAGCGATCCCTGCGGAATGCAGGGGGGGGGAGGGAAAGATGTGCTTAGTGGTGGGATCCCGTTGGAGGTGGCGGAAGATACAGAGAATAATATGTTGGACCCGGAGGCTGGTGGGGTGGTAGGTGAGGACCAGGGGAACCCTATTCCTAGTGGGGTGGTGGGAGGATGGAGTGAGAGCAGATGTACGTGAAATGGGGGAGATGCGTTTAAGAGCAGAGTTGATAGTGGAGGAAGGGAAGCCCCTTTCTTTAAAAAAGGAAGACATCTCCCTCGTCCTAGAATGAAAAGCCTCATCCTGAGAGCAGATGCGGCAGAGACGGAGGAATTGCGAGAAGGGGATGGCGTTTTTGCAAGAGACAGGGTGAGAAGAGGAGTAGTCCAGATAGCTGTGAGAGTCAGTAGGCTTATAGTAGACATCAGTGGATAAGCTGTCTCCAGAGACAGAGACAGAAAGATCTAGAAAGGGGAGGGAGGTGTCAGAAATGGACCAGGTAAACTTGAGGGCAGGGTGAAAGTTGGAGGCAAAGTTAAAGAAGTCAATGAGTTCTGCATGCATGCAGGAAGCAGCGCCAATGCAGTCGTCGATGTAGCGAAGGAAAAGTGGGGGACAGATACCAGAATAGGCACGGAACATAGATTGTTCCACAAACCCAACAAAAAGGCAGGCATAGCTAGGACCCATACGGGTGCCCATAGCTACACCTTTAGTTTGGAGGAAGTGGGAGGAGCCAAAGGAGAAATTATTAAGAGTAAGGACTAATTCCGCTAGACGGAGCAGAGTGGTGGTAGAGGGGAACTGGTTAGGTCTGGAATCCAAAAAGAAGCGTAGAGCTTTGAGACCTTCCTGATGGGGGATGGAAGTATATAGGGACTGGACATCCATGGTGAAAATAAAGCGGTGGGGGCCAGGGAACTTAAAATCATCGAAAAGTTTAAGAGCGTGAGAAGTGTCACGAACATAGGTCGGAAAGGATTGAACAAGGGGTGATAAAACTGTGTCGAGGTATGCAGAAACGAGTTCGGTGGGGCAGGAGCAAGCTGAGACAATAGGTCGGCCAGGACAGGCGGACTTGTGGATCTTGGGTAGGAGGTAGAAACAGGAAGTGCGAGGTGTGGGAACTATAAGGTTGGTAGCAGTGGATGGGAGATTGGCACCAGGCCATTGTCTCCCACACCATCACCGACTTTATCCGCTCAGGGGATCTCCCATCCACTTTATTCTTTTTTTCTTTATTAAATGCATTAACAATTCGAATATGAACGCAATGGTTTGAAGATCCAAAAATCATCTCATTGGCATGAACGTGGTGGGTGGAAGGATTTCACCAGTACTGAAAGTACATTCACTTGAGTTTTAGGATAATTGGGACACAGATGGAGAAGCTTTGCTCCCTGCCAAGTGAATGAGCTTTTCCTCCAAATGGTTTGAGTAGAGGTGGTTATTACAATGTATAATAGGAGAGTGGCCTGATTGAACAGAAAGGTTAAAATTCTCAGATTTGATTCGTAGCCACAAAACAAAGAAACCCAAAAGAACCCATTAAAAAAAGACCCTCAAACACCCAATGTGCAGAGAAAAGCAAACAAACCAAGGAGGAAATAAAAGTAAGAAAGTGACATTCAGAACAAAAGTGAGTCCACAGACTTGGAGCCCACAGCAACTGGAGCTGGCTGCAACCTCAGTCCAGCACAGAGCCGAGTAAGTGTCACGAAGCAGCGAGCAGAACCGGCCCAACCCTTGCCTCTGGTCCCAACACCCTGCCTTTTCAATCTGGCATGACATCTAAATCATCTAAATATCGGGTCGTTCCTCGCCCAAGGATCTGGGCCCTGTTGCTTCAATATGCTCTGGGCCTGGACCCTGCCGCCACATTTCAGATGTTACCCACCAAATTGTCCCGGTGCTTAGATCAATCAAACCTTGGGTCTTGCCTTGCTCTGAGTTCTGGAGGACAGGCCTCGTCTCTGTCTCGCTTCCATTCGCCCCGACTCTGCCTTGACTCTGCTCAACTCAACTCTGCTTCAACCCCACTTGTTTCGGCCCTCGACTCTGCCTCACCTCTGCTCTCCTCTCCATTGTCTGCAGTAATTGTTTACCAGAAAAATGTTATTAATAAAGTATTTAGTTGTATCCTTTGTTTTGTTTGCTGCCAATAAGATTGCTTCACCAGCGCCATCTTAAACCAGAATTGCATGGCCTAAATTCGGATACACTGAGCTAGTTTTGTACTACAACAGCATCAATAATTTCTTACCAGCCTCCATGCTGAGACAGAAGGAGTTGCTGTTGGCCGCTGCACAACCATCCATTCTGCTACCGTTTGCGAAAGGCAGGAATTGCAAGCTGTGGTCTGAAAAAGTGGGATTGATTTTCAACAAGCCCATTTCATTGGTGAAATCCCGGAGTCTCTCTGCCTGTTTTTCTGTGGTGCCGTAGACATTGCTGGCATCAAGGTAAGGTGTCTGTGCATTAATCTGCTCACAAGTGTTCACTTTCCCAAAGGCCGAGTGGCATACAAAAGCTGAACGGGTGAATGGGATGCACTGCCCAGTGCCTGTGACACGTGGGTCATCGGGAGGTATCTGCCGAAGAAAACCAGTGGGAATGATGATTGACCCAGAGAGAAGAAGCAGCTTAATTAATAGATGGGCTGGTTAATATTGGCATGGCTCTGGAACATTTCTGAGATAGATTTAAGACAAAGAAGTGTTGCTGTTCAGCAGGTCAGGCACATCCGTGGGAAGAGAATCAGAGTTAACATTTCAGATCGCAGGCCCTGCATCTGAACCTTGGACCTTGTTTCTCTTCCCACTGCTTCAGCCTGAAGCATTCCCAGCATTTTCTCTTTTTGTTTTAGATTTCTGGCATCTGTCATACATTTTGATTTTGATATACACCCAGTGGCCATTGTTGTATTCTTATATTTATACGTACTGTGGTTTAACAATAAAGAATCATATTCTGGAAGAATTAGAACTTTTATTTACAGCAACAAAACCAAACCACGTTTTTACCAAGCCATGTTCCAGATCATTCTATCATTTCTGCGCATGCTCAGAGCTCTCTTCGGTATACAAAATGCTTCAAATGTGTCCATTATTGCTTCCAACTTTAAATTATCTCCATTTTGAAAAACAAACTGAGTATGTACCTCAAATGCGTCATCACCTATTACGTGGAGTAGAAGCGTAGCTTTTGTTTTTTCCAGTTTTTCATCAGCTCTGATCGTCGATAAATATATTTCAAAATGCTGCTTTAATTTTCTCCAGTTCTCAGCTACGTTCCCAGTCAGCTGAAGTGTCAGTGGAGGTTGCAAACCTTCCATTTTTAAAACTGTTAGCAAACACCAAAACAGTTCGAGCTCTTTTTTCTTTGATGATCTTTGCTTCTCCCATGTTAGCGAACGTATTGTTCTTCCAGACCGACTTCTGACACCATGTTGTGTTCTTATATTTATATGTACCGTGGATTAACAATAAAGAATCATATTCTGGAAGAATTATTACTTTTATTTACAGCAACAAAACCAAACCACGTTTTTACCAAACCATGTTCCAGATCATTCTATCATTTCTGCGCATGCTCAGAACTCTCTCCAATCACGTTCTGACACGTCCTATCACCGCAGCCATTTAACTAATTACACCTTCTCATTAATGCAAATATCTAACCAGCCAATCATATCAGACACAAATCTGAACACGTGCATTCATTTCCAATTCTGCTGCTTTGTTAGATCCTGAGGTGAGCACCCTCTGCATATGGAGTTACCTTTGGCAGTGTGTGATAAATCAATAGCATGATCTTGCCCTGGGACAGTGAGTTTATTAAAACTCCACAGCTTTGTTTATATTTGAGGGAGCAGTAGTGAAGGGAATGGATGTAGAGGGAAAGAGAATAGCCTGCAGAACCTTGTCAGATGCTGCTGGCTCAATGCCAACAAGACATCAAAGCAAGGGCACTATTACATACTCTAGATAAAGGACAACTTTTCACTTTAAGTACTGTTCTTAAGAATATTCTTTACCTTACATTGTTATTTGTTCCTTCCATTGTCATCATCAAGAGCTACAGAGGCAAATTATCATAGCATAACATAAACATGAGAAATTCTGCAGATGTCAGAAATCCAAAGCAACACACACAAAATGCTGGAGGAACTCAGCAGGTCAGGCAGCATCAATGGAAATGAATAAACAGTCGACATTTTGGGCCGAGACTCTTCATCGGGTCCACAGCAACTGGTTTTGACAATGAAGGCACCAAGTACTAGGCTACCTAGAGAGGGGCCCTCTCCTCATTACTGTGTTGTGTTTCATTAAATTTTGTTAAAATATTACATGATAGTCTGAACCATTTCGAGTGACACTTTAACTCTTTGTAAGCCACAGCATGTGAGGAGTCTGTACAAGTAGGTTTGTTAAATGTTTGCTAATAACGACTGGATTCTTACACTCTAGTTTTGTTCAGTGTTCACTAATAGTGGCTGGATTCTTTCTTGGCCTCAGACCACCAGTGGCATGAGAACAAAAAATCAAACAGTTTGCCTTTCTCTGTGTGTCTCGCTTCTCCTGGGGATTGAATCCCTGTTTATTGATCACCTTTCACTCGGTTCTTGGGACTTCACCTAGAACAAGGACTCGCAATCAATTGGTACCTAGGATGGACTCATGGTGATTTCATGAGTTAGAATTTGGAGATCCCCAAACAACAGCGACAATCGCAGCCCCGACGACAGCAACAATCAAGTGGACACCAAGAATCGCGAGCCCTGAAATCTTTGTAGCTTATTACCACATGTCCTGGACACCCAAATTGTTTGGGTCTTTTGTGTCTGATCAACTCAGCCCATTACAGTCACCCAAAACAGCTTTATCACTAAGTCTTCTGACTTTTTCCAAACAATTTCACCACCTGTGTCTACATTTCTACCAACACTTTCTGTGTGGGAGTCTGGACTTAAATGTTTTGGATGCCCCAGATGATGTATACATTGCATTCTCATTCCCTGAAAAGATCATGTTATGAGATTTCTATTTCAGAATAAATCAGAGTCTGACATATACTAGGAAAGAACACTGGTTTAATTTTATCCATGAGAATGTGCGTCAGCTGCAAAATTTTTCACACAGAGGCATATCTTCCACTGCCCCCCAGCCCCTGAGCTTTTTTTTAAGAAGATCTGGAGCAGACAGAGGGAGCAGTGGTGCAAGAACATACACTTTGCCTGACTCCTGAGCAATAGCTCACTGTTGCTTTAAGCTCTCAGTGCCCCAGTGGTTACCCCGCACACCGCTATCCTGGTGACATCCTGCACAGCTCTAAAGTTAGAATGCTGAACAGCAGAGGGCACTTTGTGTCATCAGCCCCAGATTAACCAAGGCAAAGCCACCACTCCCTGGGCTCTGTAATGCAGCTGAATTATTTTTTAATTGCTTCCAAATTTATGAACATTTTCCAGATTCGGTTGCATGCAAGACAAAGCTCATGATCAATATTTGTATTAACGACTGACTATTAAATATTTCTATAATAGTTAATACATAAAATATTTTGAGGCATGTACTTCAAGGACAAATACACAAGCTCAGCAAGAATCAGTGTGCCAAATTGAATGCAAAACTTAATTGCTTAATTCCCAAGCTTCTGTAATGCATGTGCTGGGCTCGCTCTCTACGAGGGACACAATGAAGCAGAGAAACCAGTTAGAATGGTCTTTAGTTAGCAGGGCTTTAGGCAATATTTCACCTGGCCACCTCCTGGGTGTTTGGGAACATGTGAGCAGGGAGATTGAGAAACCCATCAATCATTGGAGGGTTCAGCCAAAGGTACAGCAAGATAAAGTAGAATTTAGCTGTAGTAGACACTGCTGAGATTTGAGCTCAGGATCTCCTGTTTACTAGACAGACACTTTAACCAACTAAGCCACAGTGCTGGCTCAAGATGCTTTAAGAAAAAGTTCCTTAAGGTTGTTACATGTAGCGTGGGGTGGTAGTGGGGATATGCTTCCTGTGGTGTGCATCTCAAATAGCCTCTGATGATCAAGACCAGCTCCTGGCCTTCATGTGTGGCTTAACTACTAAGCCCTGAGGAACCATTTCTATTGACAGAAGAAGGGGAAAAAGTGGGTTATGCCTTAAAACCAGTTGCTTTGGGTAAATGGGGCTCGTCAGCCATGGTTGGCAGCTCACCTAGGAGAAGGAAAACTCTGATCTCAAACCTCCGCTGCCTTGATGCTATACTTACTCATGGGGAAGGCTTTGGGAGTAAACCCTGAGGAAAAATCTAGGGCTGGAGACCCTAAAGCAGTGCTATGTTGAGTTCAACACTGACTGGCAACTTCAGCAATGCCTCTGGTGCCAAAGTGTATCCATCTCTGCTGTTCCTTTCGATTTATCAGCTGAATGAAGAAGGGGATCTTGCTATATGGGCAACAGTTTGCTCTCCATATTGTACCACCTTGGCTTGACAGCTGGGATGGAACATCCGTCATTGACCCTAGCCAATGGAAGCCTCAAAGAATGTACAATACTCAGCTGCTGTGGAATTTGACTTGCACTGCATTCAGAAGTAGAACCCAACTTTGCTTTGCTGAATATGCAGTAGGTGTTAACTACTGGTGTTGCTGTGGTGTTAAATTTCTCAGATTAATGTTTCTTTGCCAGCTGACATTCTCACTTGTTCTCTCCCAACTGTCCCTCCCCCCCCTTCCATCTGTCCATTATCCCTTCCTTAACGTGTTCCTACCCACTTCTGTCTCTCCTCTCCCCACCCGGTTTTATTTGTCTATTTCTCAGCCATCCCCCAGTTCTATTTGCGTATTTTACCATCCCCACCCCATCTGCTTCCACCTATCTCCAAGAAGCCAGTGTCTCAAAATTCCCACTGTCCTCCACCCCCCATCCATTCTCACCTCTCACCTACCAGTGTGGCCTCACCCCCTCTTCTCATTTCCACAGAGTGGATATTTACATTCTCAGTCCGGGTACAGTGTCTTGACCCAAAGTGTCCACAGCCTCTCTATCTTCACAGATGCGACTTCACCCACTAATTTTTTTCAGCAGTCTATATTTTTGCCTCAGATTCTAGCATCTGCTGCCTTCTGTCAACATTCCCACCCCTTCAACATGAAGAAGCAGCTGGGGAGGAAGGCAGGAAAATAGTTATCAGAGACCAACATGTGGCTTGCCTGAGGCCAGGCTTCAGATCTGCTCTCGAAGCGACCAGGATGTTTCCCAAAATTTTTTCGGAGTTGAGTATTGTATCAAAGTATGGCTAATGGTTATAAAAGCACTTGTGAATAATGAGCCAGCAATATAAATTAAATGGTTTATTTTTTAAATGGTTGTCTGACACATAAATCTTCTAAGTTTAAAGATCAAAGTAAATTTATTATCAAAGTGCTTAATCGTCACCATATATGTCACCGAGATTAATTTTCTTGTGGGCATACTCAACAAATCTATAGAATCTTAACTATAACATCAATGAATAACCGCCAAACTAAGGTTCCAACCAGAGGGCAGAAGACAACAAACTGTGCAAATGCAAAAAGAAGAAACAATAATAAAACTAAATAAGCAATAAATATTGAGAAGATGAGATGAAGAGTCCTTGAAAATGAACGCATTGCTTGTGGGAATATTTCAGTGATGGGGCAAGTGAAGTTGAGTGAAGTTATCCCCTTTTGTTCAAGCGCCTCATGGTTGAGGGATAATAACTGTTCCTGAACCTGATTGTTTCCAATGCTTATTTGGCCATAATAAATAGGTTCATTTTTGTTAAGACTTAGGAAAGATGACTACCATTAAGGCTGGAAAGTAGACATGTATTACCAGTATTGGTATTAAATTAAATTCTACAGATCACTTATGGGCACACATCCGGCACAAACAGAGTCAAGGCTGAAAAAGGATCTAGTGCTTTCCCAGTGTATATGACGAAGAAACTCCTTTCGGGTTTCTAGCCAGGCACATGATTCGATTTTAACCTCAAATTATACCTATATCCGCAGGAAGCCTGAGAAGAATTTATTCATTTTAGTCAAGGCTGTCTAGAAATAAGAAAGCAATTTTGTACCTTAATGGGGAAGCAAGGGGATTTCTTCACACAAGACGTTGCACAGTTGATTTCATTGATGACGGTCTGCGGATTGTTGGATGGTTGAGTTAAGCTTATTTCATGACTAATCCACTGGCCCCACTGTGTAAAAAACAGACTTCTTTCTGGATCTGAAACAATACTTTTCAAGGGTGCTTTCAGGATTTTATTGGAAACTTCTCTGACCTGAAGATGAATAAGAATGATTAGTAATTAATTTTCAATATGCAGGATATGGATCCTCCTACTTAGTAGGCTGACACTGAGGGACACAGACCAGTGTAGGCTGAGCAGGTCTCCACATGGAATGGCAAATTGCATCAGCTGCATTCTTCGACAAATGCCTGCAAATTTTAGCATATCATTATTTTTGGGAATTAACTTACATTAAACATTTTTAGTGTTTTCCTATGTTTTTAGTTTAATATCTCTGTTTTTGTTCTTGATTACTTCCCAGTTTCTCCAACATATAAGACCATTAGACCGTAAGAAATAGAAGCAGAATTTGGCCATTTGGCTCATTGAGTTTGCTCCGCCATTTCATCATGGCTCATCCATTTCCCTCTCAGCCCCAATCTCCTGCCTTCTCTCTGTATCCCTTCATGCCTGACTAATCAATCTCTGCCTTAAACATACCCAATGACTTAGCCTCCTCAGCCATCTGTGGCAACATATTCCACAGATTTACCACTCTTTGGCTAAAGACATTCCTCCACATCTTCATTCTAAATGGATGTCCATCTATTCTAAGCTGTGTCCTCTCATCTTAGACCCCCCCCACCATAGAAGACATTCTCTCCACATCCACTCTATCGAGGACTTTCAACATTCTATAGGTTTCAATGAGATCCCCAATCATTCTTTGGAATTCCAGTGAGTACAGGCCCAGAGCTGTCAAACGCTCCTCATATGATAAGTTTTTCAATCCTGGAATCATTTTTGAATCATATGGTAAAAGAATCTCTCTATAGAGGGAAAAGCCAGTGGAATTGTGGTCCATATACCTCCATCCCCCTCAGTGTATGCACATGATGGATCCATCACATATATCCTCTTGCCTTTAATTTGCACAAAGTTGCCATTTTAACACTCAGTGGCTACTTTATTAAGTCCCTCCCATAGCTAACAGAGTGGCCACTGAGTGTGTGTTTGTGGTCTTCAGCTTTTGTAGCCCATCTACTTCAAGGTTTGATGTGTTGTGCATTCAGAGATGCTCTTCTGCACACCACTCTTGTAATGCAAAGTTACTTGAGTTATTGTTACCTTCCTATCAGCTTAAACCGTTCTGCCCATTGTCCCCTGTCCTCTTTCTTTAACTAGGTGGTTTTGCCCACAGAACTTGTGCTCACTGGATGCTTTTGGTTTCTCCCACTATTCTCTGTAAACTTTACAGACTTGTTGTGTGTGAAAATCCCAGGAGATCAGCAGATTCTGAGATACCACCCCATTTGGCACCAACACATGGTCAAAGTCACTTGAATCCCATTTCTTCCCCATTCTGATGTTTGGTCTAAACAACAACTGAACCTCTTGACCATGTCTGCATGTTTTTAGCATTAAGTTACTGCCACATGATTGTCTGATTGGATACTTGCATTAAAGAGCAGGTGTACCTAATATGGTGGCAATTGAGTGTTGGCACATGGCCAAGTGGTTAAGTTGTTTGTCTAGTGATTTGAAGGTCGCTAGTTCGAGCCTTGGCTGAGGCAGCGTGTTGTGTCCTTGAGCAAGGCACTTAACCACACATTGCTCTGCGACGACACCGATGCCAAGCTGTATGGGTCCTAATGCCCTTCCCTTGGACAACATCGGTGGCGTGTAGGGGGGAGACTTGCAGTATGGGCAACTGCCGGTCTTCCGTACAACCTTGTCCAGACCTGCACCCTGGAAAGCTTCCATGGCGCAAATCCATGGCCTCACGAGACTAAAGGATGCCTATATAAGAGTGTACATTATGCTTCTTGCTAAATCCTCACCTTTTTTTTGTTTGTGAAGCCGCTGGAATATTGTTCTTCTGTTTGGTCTAGTCACTGCTGAAACTTGTATTATGCTGCCCTGAATTTTACATGTTTTTCTTTAAATTTCTTTGCCCAAGTTTCAAATGTAAACTTCCCAGGGAGACCCGTCACATTCAAAGTTCAAAGGAAATTTCTGATCAAGTACATGCATATCACCATATACTATTCTGAAATTCATTTTCTTTTGGGCATTCCCAGTAGATATAAAGCAACACAAAAGAATCAATGAAAAAATGCACGTGACAAAAATGGGCAAATGGGCATAGTGCAAACGACAACAAACTATGCAAATACAATCAATAAACAAGCAAGCAGTAAATATTGGGAATATGACTTTAGAGTCCTTAGGAGTAAATCCATAGACTCACAGTTACTTAAACACCTCCTCAGGTTCCAACAGGGTTCTGTTCCTACGAATTGTTTACACACAAGCAGTGTGCATATTGGAAATGTGGCTGCGATCCAGGCTCCTGCATGGTAGCAGAAGATGCCTGCAGCCACACAGCAGCCTGCTTATCCATCCTGCTTCTCTCCCAAACACTTGTTGGGGGTTTACAAGCTGGGGAGGACCTTTATATCTTTTTGCCATTGGTGCTGTTACAACGTTCCCTCCTCTCCCCACAGTGATGTAATTACTGATCACACCACAATAAATTTATAGGTACAGAGGGCTTGGGAAATCAGAGATGTGATGTCCGAGTCCACATGTCCACTGGAGACTGGAGATCTAGAGGCAGCCTGCCCTGTAGTTAGAGGGTTGTCTATGTGTGTGAGTAGTTGGGGTGGGTGGACGTACGTAAGGGTTTTGCTGTTGTTGTTTTGTTGCTGTTTTTGTGCTGTTCTGCTGAACATTGTGAACATGCTATGCTGGTGCCAGAATGTGTGACAAAACTTGTGGACTACACAGCGGTTGTGTTGGCTGTTAATGCATGCAGTCTCTATACGTTTCAATGATCATGTGATGAATCTGAATCTAGTGCTGACAAAATTATTTATGGATCTGAATAAATGGTTTTACATGAAGATAGACCACTACTTGAAATTGATCTTAAAAAATAATAACAGTTAAGGATAATTGCAGATTACTTTTCACAGCACAGTAGTGTAGTGGTTAGCACAATGCTTTACAGTACAGGAGACTGGGATTCAAATCCCACCACTGCCTTTAAGGAGTTTGCACGTTCTCCCTGTGACCGTGTGGGTTTCCTCCGCGTGCCCCAGTTTCCTCCCCAAGACACACTAGTTGGTAGGTTAATTGGTCATTGTAAATTGTCCCAAGATTAGGCTAGGATTAAATCAGGGATTGCTGGGCAGCACAGCTCAAAAGGCGAGAAGGGCCTATTCTGTGTTGTATCTCAGTAAATAAATAAATTAAATAAAAACGATTACTTTCCTTTTACAGGCACAATGAGACCTTTGACCTTGCAGCTGCAGTGGCACTAACCTGAAGCTAGCTGCCTGCTGCTACACCATTTGAAAAATGATTTAGAATCCTCTTTGTAGCTATGGCCTTCTGCAGAGAGCAAGCAAAATGGTGGGAATGAAATATCTGGACTTAGTTTGACAAGTGATTGAAAAGCCTGGCTTCAGGTGCACAGATATTATGTTCCTCCGTTGCTGCATAAATTAAATTTTATGTGAAATCTACAATGATAATTGAACACTGACTGAGAATTTTGATTTTAAAATGATGTCTTTTTTTATTTAGCTTAGTTTTTGACATAAATTGTACTAAATGAGAAGAGATTGATTCAGAAATTATTGAACTATCTATTCTAATTGATTCAAATTTTCTCAATGGAAACATTTTCATTAAATGTTAAAAAGTAATTTGAACTTAAGAGGAGTTCAGAAGTGACATCTGTTCAAATGTCAGCTGTGATGTTTTGTACATTTGCATATTAATACTTTAACATTGCAGGCAACATCTAAAGCAACCGGGACAGAAAAATCCACCATCCCTCACCATCTTTTTTGTACTCATAAATTGTATACATTCTGTTGCCAAAAGCTATTGTTTTCCAGGTCATGTGTACCACAAGGCTGTGTGCTTCGCCCCCTGCTTTACTCACCTGTGATTCTGTGACTGTGCAGCTCCAATGCCATATTTAAGTTTGCTGACGACACCACTGTTGTTGGCCGGATCAAAGGTGGTGAGATACAGGAGGGAGATTGAAGATCGGGTTGAGTGGTCCTGCAGCAACAACCTCTCACTCAACATCAGCAAAACCAAAGAGACAATTATAGATTACAGGAGGAAGAAGCCAGAGGTCCATGGGGCAGTCCTTTGTCAGGGATCAGAGGTGGAGAGGGTTTAAATGCCTTAGGGTTATTATATCAGAGGATTTGTCCTGAGGTCAACATGTTAGTGCCATCATCAGAATCAGAATCAGGTTTACTATCACCGGCATGTGTTCTGAAATTTGGTAACTTAGCAGCAGCAGTTCAATGCAATGCATAATATAGAAGAAAATAACTAAACAAACAAACAAATAAATAAATAACAGCATATGCATATTGAATAGATTAAAATTTGTACAAAAGCAGAAATAATATACATTAAAAAAGTGAGGTAGTGTTCATGGGTTCAATGTCCATTTTGGAATCGGATGGCAGAGGGGAAGAAGCTGTACTGATTTGCTGAGTGTGTGCCTTCAGGCTTCTGTACCTCCTACCTGATGGTAACAGTGAGAAAAGGGCATGCCCTGGGTGCTGGGGGTCCTTAATAATGGAAGCTATCTTTCTAAGATTCAGCTCTTTGAAGATGTCCTGGGTAATTTGTAGGCTAGTACCCAAGACGGAGCCGACTAAATTTATGACCCTCAGCAGCTTCTTTCAGTTCTGTGCAGTAGCCCCCACTCCCATACCAGACAGTGATGAAGCCTGTCAGAATACTCTCCACTGTACATCTGTAGAAGTTTTTGAGTGTTTTTGTTGACATTCCAAATTTCTTCAAACTCCTAATGAAGTATAGTTGCTGTCTTGCCTTTCTTATAGCTGTATCTATATGTTGGGACCAGGTTAGATCCTCAGAGATCTTGACACCCAGGAACTTGAAACTGATCACTCTCTCCACTTCTGATCCCTCTGTGAGGATTGGTATGTGTTCCTTCATTTTACCCTTCCTGAGTCCACAATCATAAGCAAGGCATGATTTATTACAACACATGTTCTAAGTATTATTTCTTTTTATTTGCACGGTTTGTCTTCTTGTGCCCATTGGTTGCTTGTCAGTCTTTATTTACATACAATTTCTTGTAAATTCAATTATATTCTTAATTTTCCTGTAAATACCTAAAATAAAATGAATCTCAAGGAAGTATATGGCAACATATATGTACTCAGATAATAAACTTTACTTTGAACTTTGAGGACTGTTTGGTCAATACCAGCCAATATACCCAGGTGTTTGGTCCCTTTCCCTCAGCAATATGGATATTAATAGGATTAGACTGCACCAACTTCAAAGGCACAGAATCCCTTTTCTCCTCTAGATCAACAGTTCAGAGAATTTAAAGTCTAAACAATATCATCCAAATAATGCTCCCTTATTGATCTTTCTTTCTCCACTTTCACCCTCACTGATTCCAGGAAAATGTCCCCTACATCCTCACACAACTTTCTGATAGAAATAAGTCATTATCTGAGGTACAATCCTCTTCTCTAATACAACTGATTAAGTGCTATCTGATTGATAGAATGGCTACTGTATTTACCAGTGGCAGAGGGAATCCATTGTAACGTTTCCCATCTATCCAGCCTTTTGGAAGGGAAAATCTATCCTCATATTGAGCTGGGAGCCAGCGAATATAAGGCATGTTGGATGCTCCCAGATGGGGAATCTTCCTGGAAGTGAATAAAAGGAAAATATAAACATTGACTCCAGTCCCAGATTCTGTATTTACCAACATATAAATGTAAAATTAAAATGGAAAGTAGTTCCATGTTGCATAAAATTAGGCAGGGAGCATGTCACTGGGAGTTCTTACCCATTGCATTTTTTTCACCTGCTGTACATACATATAATCAAATAGGAAAAAACATCCCCAGGGAAGTGGCAAATTTGCATATTTATGCACCGACAGAAAATATTAAGCATGAATCTGAATTTACTGTCTGTATTTGCTTCAAGTACCCAGTACTGACATGAAAAATGTGTGTGGAAATGCTTGCAGTCTTTCAGAAAATGCATGTGCTTTGGTTACATCTAAAAATTGAACACATCCTCCCCAATGCATCAGAATCAGAATCAGTTTAATTTCAATGACACATGTCAATATACTTGTTGTTTTGCAGCAGCAGTACATTGTAATACGTAGTAATAAAAACTATGAATTGCAATAAGAAATATATATAAAAAATAAAATTTAAAAAGTAGTGCAAAAAGAGATGGGAAAAATACTGAGATACTCCTCATGGGCTTATTGTCCATTCAAAAATCTAATGACAGCGGAGAAGAAGCTGTTCCTGAGATGTTGAGTGTATGTCTTCAGGCTCTTGTACCTCTTCTTTGATGGCAGCAATAAAAAGAGGGCATGTCTGGAGTGATGGGGTCCTTAATGATGGATGACAACTTTTTGGGCCTTACCCTTTGAAGGAGCCCTCAATGCTGGGGAAGCTAGTGCCCATCATGGAGCTAGCTGAGCTTACACCTCGCTGCAGTTTTTTCCTGAACCTGTGCAGTGGCCCCTCCATAGTAGATGGTGATGCAACCATTTAGCATGCTCTCCATGGTACGTCTGTAGAAATTTGCGAGTGTCTTTGGTAAAACACCAACTTTCCTCAGACTCCTAATGAAATATAGCTGCTGCCTTACCTTCTTTGTAATTGCATCAATATGTTGGGCCCAGGATAGATCCTTAGGGATATTGACACTTCACACCTGTTCCCTCAATGAGGACTGGTGTGTGTTTCCTTGACATACCCTTCCTGGTGTCCTGGCACTGAGTGCAGAGTTGTTGCTGCAACACCACTCAAACAGCTGATCTATCTCGCTCCTGTATGCTTCGTTGTCACCATCTGATATTCTGCCAACAATAGTTGTGTACTCAGCAAAGTTATAGATGGTGTTTGAGCTGTGCTTAGCCACACAGTCATGTGTTCAGAGAGTGTAAAATAATGCGCTAAGCACAATTCCTTGAGGTGTTGATCGTCAGCAAGGAGGAGATATTATTTCCTATGTGGTCTCCCAGTGGGGAAGAGAAGGATCCAATTGCAGAGGAAGGTACAGAGACCCAGTTTTTGGAGCATGTTGATTTGAACTGAGGATATGATTCTGTGCACGCTGAGCTGTAGTCAATACACAGCAGCCTGTTGTAAGTGTGACTATTGTCCAGGTGATTCAAGGAGAGAGCTGAGTGCCAAACTATCACTTTTACCATTCATAAATTTCAGTAGAATCAGAATCAGGTTTATTATCACCGGCATGTGTCGTGAAATTTGTTAGCTTAGCAGCAGCAGTTCAATGCAATACATGATAATATGGGAAGAAAAAAATAAGTAAATCAATTACAGTAAGTATATAAACAAGAGAAGATCTGCAGACTCTGGAAATCCGAGCAACACACACACAATGTTGGAGGAACTCAGGTGGGCCTCGCCTTTTGAAGGAGTCCTCGATGCTGGCTGGCTTGCTGAGTTCCTCCAGCGTTTTGTGTGTGTTGCGCAGTAAGTATATATACTGAATAGATTAAAAATAGCGCAAAAAACAAAAATAATATACAGTATATTGAAAAGAAAATGAGTTAGTGTTCATGGGTTCAATTTCCATTTAGGAATCATATGGCAGAGAGGAAGAAGCTGTTCCTGAGTCGCTGAGTGAGTGCCTTCAGGCTTCTGTCCCTCCTTCCTGAAGGTTACAATGAGAAGAGGGCATGCCCTGTGTGATGGGGGACCTTAATAATGGACATCGCCTTTCTGATGCATCACTCCTTGAAGATGTCTTGGGACTATGGAGGCTAGTACTCATGATGGAGCTGACTAATTTTACAACTTTCTGTAGCTTCTTCTGGTCCTGTGCAGTAGTTCCCCCCCACCCCACCATACCAGATGGTGATGCCGTCTGTCAGAATGCTCTCGGAGGTATGTCTATAGAAGTTTTCATGTGTTTTAGTTGACAAACCAAATCTCTTCAACCTCCTGCAACACACACAAAATGTTGGTGAACGCAGCAGGCCAGGCAGCATTTATAGGGAAACGTCGACTGTACCTTTTCCTATAGATGCTGCCTGGCCTGCTGCGTTCAACCAGCATTCTGTGTGTGTTGCTTGAATTTCCAGCATCTGCAGATTTCCTCGTGTTTGCCTCTTCAACCTCCTAATAAATTTATACAGCTGCTGACTTTCCTTCTTCATAGCTGTATCAATATGTTGAAACCAGGTTAGAACTTCAAAGATCTTGACACCTGGGAACTTGAAATTGCTCACTCTCTCCACTTGTAATCCCTCTATGAGGATTGGTGTGTGTTCCCTCATCTTACCCTTCCTGAAGTCCTCAATCAGCTCTTTCGTCTCACTGACATTGAGTGCAAGGTTGTTGCTGCGATACCACTCAACTAGCTGGTATATCTCACTCCTGTACACCCTCTCATTACCACCTGAGATTCTACCAACAATGGTTGTATCATCAGGAAATTTATAAATGATATTTCAGCTATACCTAGCCACCCAGTCATGGGTATAGCGAGGGTAGAACAGTGGGCTAAGCACACACCCTTAAGGTGTGCCCGAGTTGATTGTCAGTGAGGAGAAGATATTATTACAAATCTGCACAAGTAGTGCTCTTCCAGTTAGAAAGTCAAGGATACAATTGCAGAGTGAGGTACAGAGGCCCAGGTTCTGTAACATATTGATCAGGATTGTGGGAATGATGATGTTAAATGCTGAGCTATAGTCAATGAACTGCATCCAGTTTATATTGTCCAGGTAATCTAAGGCCATGTGAAGAGCCATTGAGATTGTGCCTGCTGTTAACCTATTGTGGTGATAGGCAAATTGCAGTGGGTCCAGGTCCTTGCTGAGGCAGGAATTCATTCTAGCTATGACTAACCTTTCAAGGCATTTCATCAGCATAGATGTGAGTACTACTAGGTGATAATCATTAGGGCGGCCAACACTACTCTTCTTAGGAACTGGTATAATTGTATTTTTGAAGCAGATGGGAACTTCTGACCATAGCAGTGAGAGGTTGAAAATGTCCTTAAATACTCCCACCAGTTGTTTGGCACAAGTTTTCTGAGCCTTACCAGGTACTCCATTGGGGCCTGCCACCTTGCAAGAGTTGACCCTCCTTAAAGACAGCCTAACATCAGCCTCCGAGACAGACATCATAGGGTCACCAAGTGCAGTGTGTTGTTTCCTCCGATACTACGAGTGATTTGTTGATGGTAATTATCAGATTTGTTGATGGTAATCTCAGGCTGGTCTGGTTAAAATCCCCCAAAATGATGATGTTAGGGTGTGTTATTTCGTGCATGTTGATTCCATTGCTCAGATCATCCAGAACCTGTTTGACGTTAACTTGAGGTGGAATGTATACTGCTACCAAAATGATCACAGAAATCTCTCACGGCAGGTAAAATGGACAGCACTTAATTGCAAGATATTCCAGATCTGGTGAGCAAAACTGGCACATCACTGATACATTTGTGCACCAGGAGGAGCTGATCATGAGGCATACACCTTCACCTCTTCGTTTGAGAGAGTCAAAAGTAGATTATGTTATTAAAGGATTATGAAAAGTCTATTTCAGTTGTCCATTTTTGTATCGCCCGTATATTTGTCTCTTTCATATAAGTAGCTGTATTGCTTATTTTTAAAGTATAATTTACCTAGATCTATAGTTGAATGAACCTTGTGTTAAAGTTACCTGTTGTTGCACATGGAATTGATGGCTCTGTATCGATCGGACCAACAGTCATTCTTACAGACAGAAGGCTGGACAGCCGTTGAACACTTTATGGTAATTGATATATTGTCCCGGTCACTTTGACTTGAATGATCTATGGAATAAGTTCTGATAAGTGGAAGCATCTGGAAATGCAAACTATTTTCTAGAGCAATAATGGGTTTATATTGATGCTGCAGGGCATATTTAGTGAATTAGACGGAGTTATTACATTTCCCAAAGTGTACAGTCACAGACTGGTTCTGGAACAAGCAGGATAAATAAAGGAGAGTCAGTAGATGTTGTTTACTTGGATTTTCAAAAGGCTTTTGACAAGGTGCCACACATGTGGCTGCTGAACAAGAAAAGAGCCCACGGTATGACAGGAAAAATACCAGAGTGGACAGAAAATGATCTGGCAGGCAGGAGGTAAAAAGTGGGAAAAAGAGGGTCTTTATACATCAGTGATCTGGATGATGGAATTGATGCCTTTGTGGCTAAGTTTGTGGACAATACGAGGATAGGTGGAGGGGTAAGTAGTGTTGAGGAAACAGGGAGTCTACAGAAGGTCTTGGACCGATTAGGAGAAAGGGCAAAAAAGTGGCAGATGGAATATAGTGTAGGGAAGTGCATGGTCATGCACTTTGGTAGAAAGATTAAAGACATAGACTATTTTATAAACAGGAAACAAATTCAGAAATCAGAGGTGCAAAGGGTCTTGGGAATCCTAGTGCAGGTTTCCATTAAGGATACGTTGCAGGTTGAGTTGGTAGTAAGGAAGGCAAATGCAATGTTAGCATTCATTTCGAGAGGACTAGAATATAAAAGTAAAGATGTAAAGCAGAGGCTTTATAAGGAATTGGTCAGACTGCACTTGGAATATGATAAACAGTTTTAACAATATAACCATATAACAATTACAGCATGGAAACAGGCCATCTCGGCCCTTCTAGTCCATGCCGAAATCTTGCTCTCACCTAGTCCCACCAACCTGCACTCAGCCCATAACCCTCCATTTCTTTCCTGTCCATATATCTATCCAATTTAACTTTAAATGACAACATTGAACCTGCCTCAACAACTTCTGCTGGAAGCTCATTCCACACAGCTATCACTCTCTGAGTAAAGAAGTTCCCCCTCATGTTACCCCTAAACTTTTGTCCTTTTACTCTCAACTCATGTCCTCTTGTTTGAATCTTCCTGACTCTCAATGGAAAAAGTCTATCCACGTCAACTCTATCAATCCCGTTCATAATTTTAAACACCTCTGTCAAGTCCCCCCTCAACCTTTTACGTTCCAAAGAATAAAGACCCAACTTATTCAACCTTTCTCTGTAACTTAGGAGATGAAACCCAGGCAACATTTTAGTAAACCTCCTCTGTACTCTCTCAATTTTATTGACATCTTTTCTATAATTCGGTGACCAGAACTGTACACAATACTCCAAATTTGGCCTTACCAATGCCCTATACAATTTCAACATTACATCCCAACTCCTATACTCAATGCTCTGATTTATAAAGGCCAGCATACCAAAAGCTTTCTTCACCACCCTATCCACATGAGATTCCACCTTCAGGGAACTATGCACCATTATTCCTAGATCCCTCTGTTCTACTGCATTCTTCAATGCCCTACCATTTACCATGTATGTCCTATTTTGATTAGTCCTACCAAAATGTAGTACCTCACATTTTTCAGCATTAAACTCCATCTGCCATCTTTCAGCCCACTCTTCTAACTGTCCTAAATCTCTCTGCAAGCTTTGAAAACCTACCTCATCATCCACAACGCCACCTATCTTAGTATCATCTGCGTACTTACTAATCCAATTTACCACCCCATCATCCAGTTCATTAATATATATGACAAACAACACTGGACCCAGTACAGATCCCTGAGGCACACCACTACACACCGTCCTCCAATCTGACACACAGTTATCCACCACTACTCTCTGGCGTCTCCCATCTTGCCACTGCTGAATCCATTTTACTACTTCCATGTTAATGCCTAACGATTGAACCTTCCTAACTAACCTTCCATGTGAAACCTTGTCAAAGGCCTTACTGAAGTTCATATAGACAGCATCCACCGCTTTACCCTCGTCAACTTTCTTAGTAACCTCATCAAAAAATTCAATAAGATTTGTCAAACATGACCTTCCACGCACAAATCCATGTTGAATGTTCCTAATCAGACTCTGTCTATCCAGATAATTATATATAATTATAATTATAATTATATATATTTATATATTATATAATTATATATAATTATAATCATAGTTTTGGCATATTATTGAAGCAAGGATGTGCTGGCATTGGAGAGGGTCCAGAGCAGGTTCATGAGAATGATCCTGAGAATGAAAGAGTTAATTTATGAAGAGCGTTTGATAGATCCTGGCCTCTAATCACTGGAGTTTAGAAGAATCAGGAGGGATCTCATTGAAACCTATTGCATTTTGAAAGGCATAGATAGAGTAAACATGGAGAGGATGTTTCCTGTGGTGTAGGAGTCTAGGACCAGAGGATACAGACTCAGAATAGAAGTACGTCATTTAGAATGGAATGAGGAGAAATTTCTTTAACCAGAATCTATGGAGTACATTGCTATGAATGGCTGTGGAAGCAAAATCATTGGTTATTTTTAAAGCAGAAGTTGATAGGTTCTTGTTTAGTAAGGGTGGTAATGGTTATGTGGAGAAGACAGGAGAAGGGTTAAGGAGATCATAAATTAGTAATGACAGAATGGCAGAGTAGACTTGGGAGGCCAAATGACCTAATTCTGCTCCTTTGTCTTATGAAAATTATAAATATCAGCACTGGTGAATGTAGTTAAAATTTTAACTGACATTGATGGCTTTCATCCAGAAATTTATCCTTTGCTGGGAATTTTACTATATTTTGAAATTTGTTCTGAGATTTAAGCACCCAATCTACATAATCCAAATTATTTCTTCATTTAATCCTCATTCTATCACCTTTTTTTCTAAGCCTAATGTATAGATTTTGAACCAGGACAACATTTTTAAATACAAAAATAATATTAGCCAAGAACAGAAAGGTTTTCCTGGCTCCATTGGACAGGTAGTTTAGAAGTAACTAGGAATAAATTTTAGAAAATAGGAATACCTGCTTTTCAAGAAGTTTCATCAAAGAAGTACCCAAACTCTTTGAGATATGTGCTGTTTGATTTGTGGTCCTGGGAGTTCAACCGTCCTCAGAGCGTGGGACTTAGGTGACACCACTGCAAACCAGGCAGATTGTGGTGAGTCTTTTCTGATGCATTGAAATTGTATAGGTTATTAGTGAGGGTGAGAAAGACGGGGTAAATGGCTGAGGGGAATATACTCCCTGCACCATGTGGGAGGTCCTGGATATGTCCAGTGATCCAGACAAATATATCTGCAGGTAGTGACTCCAGCTGAGATCCATGTTTTTGATCAGAAGTCACTTGAGCGTTCTGTCAGGCTGCGAACATCATGCATAGAATGTTTAGGGAAGCTGTCACATCACTGTTTAAGCATGAGCAGGCAGTGAGAGTGTGGATGACCATCAGATAGACTGAGTGCAGCAGGTCAGTAGCGCTGGAATTATCTGTATCAATCTCATACTGAAAGCAGGATGGCTCCTTGGAGGAATCTGGTCTGATCCAGGATCATGCAAACGCAAGTGGCGCAATTCCATAGTTTTAGAGTAGAGGGGAAGAGTGAGAAGGAGGAACAAGACATCAATAGTCATTGGCAACCTAATAGTTAAGGGGACAGGCATGTGTTTTTTTTTCAGTAGTAGATGTAACCCCATGTTGTTGCTTGCCTGGTGCTGGGGTTGAGAATGTCGATGAATGATTATAGATCATTTTGATAGGCAAGTGGGAACTGCTCCATATTCACATCAACAATTACTTACCTTGTTGTGGCCATGAACTTCCTGTCTACCTGCACTGTACTTTATCTGTCCTGTAACACTTTATTCTGCATTCTGTTACTCATGTACTTTGTTCTATCTCAATGCACTGTTGTAACTAATTGATCTCTATGTATAGCATGCATGTTAAGTTTTCCACTGTACTTCAGTACAATGTGACAATTATAAACTCATTTACCAAGTTACAAAAATAGGTAAAAATGGGAATGATGTCCTGCAGGCAGAGTTTAAAAAACTGGAGAAAAAACATTTTTAAAAAACTGTGCCTCTGGACTACTCCATGTGTTAATATGGGCAGAAAAAAGAGGGTTGTGCTGGTCCCATTGGAAAATGGATATCTGCTTTCTTTCCCATCATGATGAGCAGTCTCAACCCAAAACACTCACTGTCTATTTCCCTCCATAGATGCTGCAGCATTTTGTTTGTTACCCTAGATTTCCAATATCTGCCAACTATCTTGTGTCTCCATTATTACAGACATGTGATGACAAAGATGAGTCAAATATTCCAGGGCATCTGGGAGTTAGGTGGAAATAGCAAAAAGGTGTACAGTGGTAAGGAATGAATATAGTATGATGGATCACAATGTAGAATTAGATCAATCTGGGTGGAGCAAAATGTAACAAAGGTCATAAATCATTGGTATGTATTACTTATAGGCCTCCAAATAGTATCTGAAATTCTGGGCACAGTATATATCAGGAGATTGGAGGTGCATATAACAGGGGTAATACGATATTTCAATCTTCATATAGACTAGTAAATTAAGCTTAATGGAATAATGTGGAAGATAAATTCATGCAATGTATTCGAGGCATTTTTAAATCAATATTTGAGGATTGAACTGGAGTTGCAGGGGGATGGGAACCGAAGTGTAAGAACAGATAGTGGACAGGTGATGGAGGTCAATGTTAAGACCTCAAAGTCAGGAATCAAAAGATTGAGCTTGGCGCGACTAATGTTCTGAGCTGCATATATTTCAATGTAAGAAGTATTGTAGTAAAGGCAGATGAGCTCATGGTATGGACTAACACATAGAAATAAAATATTTAGCCAGTAGTGAGACTCGGTTGCAGGAAGAGCAGGACTGGGAGCTCAATATTCCAGGGTTACCTTGTATTAAACTGGACAGAGCAGAACGGATTAAAGAAGGAGGAGTAGCGGTATTAGTCAGGAAAAACGTCATGGCAGTACTCTGTCAGGACAGACTGGAGAACTCAACTAGTGAGGTGTTATGGGTGGAACTGAGAAATAAAAAAAAAAGTATGACAATGTTAGTTTATGAAGACACGTAGTCCCCTTTTAGTAAAGCATGCATTAAGAAATGATACATTATTAACTATGTTATTTAGTTACAATGATATATTAGTTAGTGGGGCTATATTACAGACCACCTGACAGTCCTAGGGATTTAGAGAAATAAATTTGTCAAGAGGTCTCAGACTGTTGCACAAAACATAAGGTTGTTATAGAAGGTGATTTTAATTTTCCACAAACTGGCTGGCACTCGCATACTGTAAAAGGATTAGATGGGATAGAGTTAATCAAATGTGTTCAAGAAAGTTTCCTTAATCAGTAGATAGAAGTCCCAACAAGAGAGTATGCAATAGTAGATCTACTATTAGAGAATGAAACTGGGCAGGTGACTGAAGTATCTGTAGAGGAACACTTTGCATCTAGTGAATATGATGCCACTAATTTCAAAGTAAATGTGCTAAAAGCTAGGTCTGCTCTGGGGTGTGGGGGAGTGGTGGGGGTGTTGAGATTCTAAATTGTAGAAAGACCAATTTTGATGGTGTCAGAAAGGATCTGGCAAGTGCGGATTAGGACAGGCTGTTTTCCAGCAAAGGTATACTTAGTAAGTGGGAGGCTTTAAAAAGTAAAATTTTGAGAGTACAAAGCTTGTATGCACCTGTCAGAATAAAAGGGAAGGATAACAGGTTTAGGGAACCTTGGTTTTCAAGAGATATTGAAGTCCTGGTTAAGACGAAAAGGAGGTGCATAGCAAGTATAGGCAGGGAGGAACAAAAAAGGTACTTATAGAATATAAGAAATGCAAGGGAACACCTAAGAAAGAAATCAGGAGAGCTAAAAGAAGGCATGAGGTTGCCCTAGCAGACAAGGTGAAGGAGAGTCCCAAGGGATTATACAGGTATGTTCAGAGCAGAAGGAATGCAAAGGCCAAAACTGGTCCTCTGGAAGATCAGAATTGTAATCTATTCATGGAGCCAAAACAGATGGAGGAGATCTTAAATGAATTTTTTTGCATCTGTATTTACCGAGGAGATGGCCATAGCGTCTATAGTAGCTAGGCAATGTGGCTGTAAGGTCATGGACCACGTACAGATTATAGAGGAGGGGGTGTTTGCTGTCTTGATGCAAATTAGACTGGATAAATCTCCAGGGCCAGACAAGGTGTTCCCTCAGACCCTATGGGAGGCAAGTGCAGAAATTACAGGGGCCCTAACAGAGGTCATCCTTAGTGACAAGTGAGGTATGGGGGCATTAGAGGATGGTTAATGGTGTTCTGTTGTTTAAGAAAGGCTCTAAAAAATAAAACTAAGAAATTATAGGCTGGTGAGCCTGATATCTGTGCTGGGAAAGTTATTGGAAGGTATTCTAAGGGATTGATTTGGGTAGACAGGAATTGATTAGGGATAGGCAGCATAACTTTGCGTATGGTAGGTCGTGTCTAACCAATCTTATAGAGTTTTTTGAGCCAGTTACCAGGAAAGTTCAGGAAGGCAAGGCAATGGATGTTATCTATCTGGACTTTAACAAAGCATTTGACAAGGTCCCATGTGGGAGGTTGGTCAGAAAGGTTCAGTCACTTGGTATTCAAGATGAGGTAGTAAATTGAATTAGACATTGGTTTTGTGGGAATAAACGGAGAGTTGTAGTTGATGGTTGCCTCTCTGACTGGAGGCCTGTGACTAGTAGAGTGCCACAAGGATTGGTGTTGTTTGTCACCTATAATAATGAACTACAAGATAATGAGGTTAACTGGATCAACAAATTTGCAGTTGACACCAAGATTAGGGGGGTGTAGTGGACAGTGAGGAAGACTATCAGAGCTTGCAGCAGGATCTGGACCAGCTGGAAAAATAGAGTGAAAAATGGCAGATGGAATTTAATGCAGACAAGTACGAGGTGTTGCACTTCGGTAGGACAAACCAGTGAATGTTAGGACACTGAGGAGTGCGGTAGAATAAGGGGATCTGTGAATGCAGGTACATAATTCATTGAAAGAGATGACACAGATAGATAAGGTCATAAAGAAAGCCTTCATATATCAAAGTATTGAGTACAGAGAATGTGATGTTATGTTAAGATTGTATGAGACTTTGATTGTCTAAGGCTTAATTTGGAGTATTGTGTCCAGTTTGGGTCACCTACCTACAGGAAAGAAGTGAATAAGGTTGAAAGAGTACAGAGAAAATATACAAGGATGTTGCCAGGACAGGATGACCTGAGATATAAGGAAAGATTGAATAGGTTAGGACTTTGTTCCTTGGAACATAGAAAATTGCAGATAGATTTGATAGAGGTATACAAAATCATAAGGATTACAGATAGGGTAAATGCAAGCAGGCTTTTCCACTGAGGTTGGTTTGGACTACAACTAGAGGTCATGGGTTAAGGGTGAAAGGTGAAAAGCTTAAGGGGAGCATGAGAGGGAACTTCTTCACTCAGAGGGTGGTGAAAATGTGGAATGAACCGCCAGCACAAGTAGTGCATGCGAGCTCGATTTCAACATTCAAGAGAAATTTGGATAGGTACATGGATAGTAGGGGTATGGATGGCTGTGGTCCAAGTGCAGGTTCATGGCACTAGGCAGCTTAAATGGTTCGGCTAGACGAGATGGACCAAAGAGCTTGTTTCTATGCTGTACTTTTCTACGGCTCTATGACTCCATAAATAAGTAAAGGCTATTTTAGACCTTTTTTTGTGAAATGAGAAATGGTTGATTGATAATATTGTCAACAAGCGGAGCAACCATAACATGATAGAATTTTACAATCAGTTTGAAAGGGGTGTATTTCTATGTGCATATAGGGCCGTAAATCTAAATGATGGGAACTATGAATGAATATGTGGAGGTTTGACTGTGTTTGATCAGGAGAATGCATTGAAAGGCATGATTTTCTGTAGAAGCACCATCGAGAGTGCCTTGTCTGTCTGCATCGTTGTGTGGTACAGAAGCTGCAAGGCATCGCACCCTACAGAGGATTGTAAAAATCACCAAGAGGATCACCAGAGTCTCCCTCACCACCTCACTGAGCGTTGTATACAAAGGACCTACAGCATTGTTGTGGAGCCCTACCACCCATCCCACAATCTTTGATCCACTACCATTAGAACGGAGGTACAGGAGCATCAGGACGAGGCCTGCCAGACTGGGAAGCAGCTTCCTGCCTCGTGCTGTGAGTCTAATGAATACCCTGCCACCACTGAAATCTCATCACTGTGACTCTGAGCTGTTTACTGTTTACCTGTACTGTTTTACACAGTTTTATTTTGTTTTACGCACTGTGCCTGACATATATTTTGTGGGTGCACTGTAGGCCAGAGGGACATTGTCTCATTTGGTTGTAGATATGTACAATCAGATGAAAATAAACTTGAGATTGAACTTGAACTTCAGAGGAGACAAGTGATGGGACATATTTTTAAAAAAAGATCATTTTGGTGCTGATAACAAAAAGGATGGTATTTTTAAATGGTGAGAGACTGGGCACTGTTGATATTAAATAGTACTCGTTTGTGCTTGTACTTGAGTTCTGGAAGGTCAATGTGTAGGTGAAGTAATTCATTAAGAGAGCAAATTATATCTTAGCTTTTATAATGAGAGAAGTCAAACACCAGAATAAAGAAATCTTATTGCAATTGTACACAATCATGGTGAGAACACAATTGCATTATTGTGTATATTTTTAATATCCTTTTCCAAGAAATGACATACTTGCATTTCCACAGATGGTAGATTTTCATATGTTAAATTGAGAGGACTGGGATTGTATTCTTTAGAGTACAGAAGAGCTTGAGGAGATCTCATCAAAGTTTATGAAGTTCTTAAAAAGATCGATGGGCCAGATGCATTGAGAATACTTCTCCAGACTGAGGAGTAGACACTGATTGAAAATACGAATATAAGAGATTCGGCAGATGCTGGAAATCTAGAGTATAACAGACAAAATGCTAAGGGAACTCATCAGGTTAGACAACATCTATGGAGAGGAATAAATTGTTCATTCCTCTCCGTAGATGCTGCATGAGCTGCTGAGTTCATTGAAACCCAGAAGTAGGCCACATTGAGGAAACATTTCTTCACTGAGAAGATGTTGAATCTTTGACATTCTTTACCATGGGTGCCTATGGAGGCTTAGTCATTATGTTGATTGCAAATACAGATTGACAAATTTCTGTTCTTTGAGGAAATCAAAGGGTGAAACTGGAAAATGATGTCGACATAAAAGATCAACAACTATGCTGATGAACAGCATAACAGGCTTGAGAGGCCAGATGACCTCCTATTTGTTATGTGCTTGAAACATTTTTAAACTGACCTGTTATATTGATTGTCCATTGCTCTTCCACATGAAGCTTGTGTGTCATTGAAGCCTCCACATTAGCAGCACTTTGCACCATATGTCTTCTCATTGCTGCCAGCTGCTTGAAGAAAGTCAGGTCATGTAAAGATGCCAGGGATGTGTTATCACCATTTCCTCTGCCACTAACACAGGAAAGAACAACAATCTGATGGGTTTCATGACAGACACAAATTAATTTGAGCAAAATTGTGATTTGTGATGAGTCATAAGAAATGAGAACGTAAGAAGTAGGAGCAGGAGAAGGCCATAAGCCTGTCGAGCCAGCTCCGCCATCCAATCATATCATGACTGTTCTGGCTATGGACTCATCTCCACCTACCTGCCTTTCCCCCATAACCCTTAATTCCCCTACTATGCAAAAATCTATCCAACCTTGTCTTAAATATATTTACTGAGGTAACCTCCACTGCTTCATTGGGCAGAAAATTCCATAGATTCACCACTCTCCGGGAGAAGCAGTTCTTCCTCATCTCCATCCTAAATCTATTCCCTCGAATCTTGAGGCTATGTCCCCTAGTTCTAGCCTCACCTACCAGTGGAAACAGCTTTCCTGTCTCTATCTATCCCTTTCATAATTTTATATGTTTTTATAAGATCTCCTCTCATTCTTCTGAACTCCAGGCAGTACAGTCCCAGGCAACTCAATCTCTCCTCATAGTCTAACTCCCTCATCTATAGAATCAACCTGGTGAACCACCTCTGCACCACCTCCAAAGTCAGTATATCCTTAAGGAAGGAGACCAGAACTGCATTCATTACCCCAGGTGCGGCCTCACCAGTACCCCGCACATTGGCAGCATAACTTTCCTGCTCTTAAATTCAATTCCTCTAGCAA
Source organism: Mobula hypostoma (assembly GCF_963921235.1). Classification (NCBI taxonomy): domain Eukaryota; kingdom Metazoa; phylum Chordata; class Chondrichthyes; order Myliobatiformes; family Myliobatidae; genus Mobula; species Mobula hypostoma. The sequence continues at coordinate 37,031,747 of NC_086119.1, forward strand.
TGCAGGCCAACACTCCATTTGCTGCATTGATAGCTTGCTGCACCTGCAAACCAACCTTTTGTGATTCATGCACAAGCACTCCCAAGTCCCTCTGCACAGCAGCGTGCTGCAATTTTTTTACTATTTAAATAATAATCTGCTCTTTCAGTTTTCCTTCCGAAGGGAATGACCTTGCATTCACCAACATTGCATTCCATCTGCCAGACCCTTGCCCCCTCACTTAACCTATCTATATCTCTCTGCAGACTCGCTGTATCTTCTGCACTATTTGCTTTTTCACTCAATTTAGCACCATCAGCAAACTTAGATACACTTCACTCAGTCCCCTCTTCCAGATCATTAATGTATATCTTGAACAGTTGCAAGCCTAGCACCGACCCCTGCGGTACACCGCTCACCACTGATTGCCAACCAGAGTAACACCCATCTATCCCAACTCTCTGCTTTCTATTAGGTAACTAATCCTCTATCCATGCTAACACACCATTTGCAACTCTATGCATCCTTATCTTATTGATAAGTTTTTTATGTGGCACCTTATCAAGCGTCTTCTGGAAATCCAAGTCAATAACAACCATCTGTTCCTCTCTATCCACTGTGCTTGTTATATTCTCAAAGAACTCCAGTAAGTTTGTCAAATAGGACCTGCCTTTGCTGAATCCATGCCTCATCTGCCTGATGGATCCATTTCTTTCCAGATGCCTTGCTATTTCTTCTTTAATGATAGCTTCAAGCATTTTCCCAACTAATGATAGCTTCAAGCATTTTCCCAACTAATGATAGCTTCAAGACTCATACGCTTTGAACATACGTTTCTACAAGATTATTATGATATAATCAGAGTGAACAATATGGTTTTACAGCAACCTGAATATACAAATTATATAAAATTCAATAATGTGGCATGTTTGGGACTTTGGTAGTTCTGAAGTGCCAGAGTTTCTGGATTATTTGCAGGTCTCTAATCTCTCCCCACTTTTTACTTATAGGTATGTTGACAAGTTGAAGCCAAGCTCCTATGGATATCTATAGAAGCTCCGAGCTCACTTGTTGAACATTTTCATTAATGCCCACCATTCAAGGTGTTACACTTTCAACCTATGATGTGTGGACGAGCTTCTGTCAAGTACGTTTATACATAATTTCAAACTCTCTGAGACTTCACAATGATATGAAGTGTCTTGAATGTTATACCAACACCTACAAAAGTAGTGGATCAGCAAAATAGCTTTCAGACAAAAGAGGGTCAATGTGGGCCATTGTGGAAATTACTGCTGAAGAGGTTCAGGTCTATTTTTCAAAGATGATTTAATTCAATGTTTGATTGCATTATTTCTGATGTACAGAGAGGTACATGCACAAATCTGGATCCAAATGATTGGATTTTGCAGAGGTATAAATTTAATCTTACTGATCAGATTATAAATATTATTATCTGACAATGATTTCTTAAAAATGCTATTTACAATAAACACTTTGGAAAAATGCAGATTTCAGGGCTATCTCATTAATGGTCAATAAATAAAAATAAATCTGCTGAGAGATATCACCAGGGACTTCACCTGAAGTTTCATGTTTTTCAAGTCTTTTACAAAAGATGCAAAGCACTTTAAGCCTTATAATTTTAATAAATGTGCCCAAGGCTTCCAGATATGTTTCATGTAATTAATCCAGTGGAAAACTAAAGTGCCTAGATGGATGAAACTGATGAAGCAAATGAACCAGAAAATGGTACATTTCCTGTAATTAAGAGTAGATTAAAGAAAGGAAAGCACATTGAATTATACTTTAATAACCGTAACGATTGATTTGCAGAGCTGAAGATAGGTATGGTTTGGTTCAGGTAATTAACAATTTACTTGCAGATCAATCAGTATAAAACTACCATCAGTAATTCTAAATCTAAACTGGTTCCATCATCAAGTTACTGAAAACACATTTATTTGTTGATTAGCCTGTAGAAGGGTGTTGTTTTCAAGGTTATTACTCACCTTCCTCTTGTCTCTTTGATCACTTCATCCAATTGTTTGGCAGCTTCCTGTGCAGCATTTTGCTTGATCAGATTGCTCTGAACATCCTCAGAATCTGCATATGGAAGTGGAGCACTTACTAAAGTCAAGTTTGATTATTCATTTCATTGGATCACTTAGAGAGCCTAACTACATATGGGTCCTAATTCTTCCTGTATGACCATTCCTGACATTTTATATACAGGTTCATAGAGCTCTGTGGCCTTACATTACTACCATGAGTGCACCAACAATGATGGCAAAGGTTATAAATCCAGATAACTGTAGCCCTCTGGTAATCTTCAACTCTCTCATCTCGTCCGTTCTTTTAAAAAAAGAATAACACCTCACATGGTTTCTTAAACCCCCATTAACTACAGGATCTTGACACTTGAAGTGTGTAATAAAAGCAGAAATTTTTGGAAACAATCATTGGGAGTCATCTGGAGAGAAAAATTTACGTTTTTGACCTATTGTCATGATCTGTTAATAGTTTCCTGCATTTTCTATTTTTATTTCAGGTTCCCTGGAATTAGTTCCCTCATGATGACTCTACCATTGCTCTGCTCCATATTCATTTGTTTTGTAACACCCTGGTTCACGTTTTTACTGCTATGCTATAGGAATTTCATTTTTGCAGTTCTGTAAGAGCAGTCTGTTTGGGTTATTGTTGAAGATAAGGGAGTGGAGGAAGAGAGTCATCCAGTTAGAATGGTAGAACTGGGAGAAGGTTCAAGAGAACACTGGGGGAGAGGCTTTGTGAGGGACACTTAAGGTTGGTCCTTTGTTCGGCAGGAGATGAAGAGAGGAGACGCTGGAGAAAATGGATCATAGGATTCGACTCGGTGGTAGACTGTGATTCGATGGAGCCAGGCGCCGAGGTCAACTGAGGATCGGTGAATATGAATTTTGGGAAGAGTTGAGCTCCAACTTGTGCACATTTGACTGTTTAAATATAATGGGCTTATTTTGGTTTTTTTTTATCTTTCTTTTCTTTATTAACCCTTTAGGTAAATTAAGATTCATAAATACAATTCCTCTAATCATATGCAACGTGCTCTCTGTTATTTCTTGGCACTGAGTTGTAACAGGGTAGCAAATAACACAGCATCCACAGAGAGGGTGGGAGAGTTGTCTCAATCTTGCGGGTAGGTGGGACCGAAGTATGTATTCATAGAAACATAGAAACATAGAAAATAGGTGCAGGAGTAGGCCATTCGGCCCTTCGAGCCTGCACCGCCATTTATTATGATCATGGCTGATCATCCAACTCAGAACCCAGCCTTCCCTCCATACCCCCTGACCCCTGTAGCCACAAGGGCCATATCTAACTCCCTCTTAAACATAGCCAATGAACTGGCCTCAACAGTTTGCTGTGGCAGAGAATTCCACAGATTCACCACTCTCTGTGTGAAGAAGTTTTTCCTAATCTCGGTCCTAAAAGGCTTCCCCTCTATACTCAAACTGTGACCCCTCGTTCTGGACTTCCCCAACATCGGGAACAATCTTCCTGCATCTAGCCTGTCCAATCCCTTTAGGATCTTATACGTTTCAATCAGATCCCCCCTCAATCTTCTAAATTCCAACGAGTACAAGCCCAGTTCATCCAGTCTTTCTTCATATGAAAGACCTGCCATCCCAGGAATCAATCTGGTGAACCTTCTTTGTACTCCCTCTATGGCAAAGATGTCTTTCCTCAGATTAGGGGACCAAAACTGCACACAATACTCCAGGTGTGGTCTCACCAAGGCCTTGTACAACTGCAGTAGTACCTCCCTGCTCCTGTACTCGAATCCTCTCGCTATAAATGCCAGCATACCATTCGCCTTTTTCACCGCCTGCTGTACCTGCATGCCCACTTTCAATGACTGGTGTATAATGACACCCAGGTCTCGTTGCATCTCCCCTTTTCCTAATCGGCCACCATTCAGATAATAATCTGTTTTCCTATTTTTGCCACCAAAGTGGATAACTTCACATTTATCCACATTAAATTGCATCTGCCATGAGTTTGCCCACTCACCCAACCTATCCAAGTCACCCTGCATCCTCTTAGCATCCTCCTCACTGCTAACACTGCCACCCAGCTTCGTGTCATCCGCAAACTTGGAGATGCTGCATTTAATTCCCTCATCCAAGTCATTAATATATATTGTAAACAACTGGGGTCCCAGCACTGAGCCTTGCGGTACCCCACTAGTCACCGCCTGCCATTCTGAAAAGGTCCCGTTTATTCCCACTCTTTGCTTCCTGTCTGCTAACCAATTCTCCACCCACACCAATACCTTACCCCCAATACCGTGTGCTTTAAGTTTGCACACTAATCTCCTGTGTGGGACCTTGTCAAAAGCCTTTTGAAAATCCAAATATACCACATCCACTGGTTCTCCCCTATCCACTCTACTAGTTACATCCTCAAAAAATTCTATGAGATTCGTCAGACATGATTTTCCTTTCACAAATCCATGCTGACTTTGTCCGATCATTTCACCGCTTTCCAAATGTGCTGTTATCACATCCTTGATAACTGACTCCAGCAGTTCCCCCACCACCGACGTTAGGCTAACCGGCCTATAATTCCCCGGTTTCTCTCTCCCTCCTTTTTTAAAAAGTGGGGTTACATTAGCCACCCTCCAATCCTCAGGAACTAGTCCAGAATCTAACGAGTTTTGAAAAATTATCACTAATGCATCCACTATTTCTTGGGCTACTTCCTTAAGCACTCTGGGATGCAGACCATCTGGCCCTGGGGATTTATCTGCCTTCAATCCCTTCAATTTACCTAACACCACTTCCCTACTAACATGTATTTCACTCAGTTCCTCCATCTCACTGGACCCTCTGTCCCTTACTATTTCCTAGACTTAGACAGCCAAGGAAACCAGGAGAATTTCATTTGTGGGGTATTGTCCCAGATTGATATTGTTGGATGTTGCGTGATTGCTCTGAGCATTTATCCAGTGCATTGAGTGTTTAATCCTGTGTTAAACTATTGTCAAGTAACGTAATTAAGATACGTGGTTATGGACGCTGCAGGGATGGAGCAGTGGTGCGAATCCACAGGGTTACCGGTATTGAATGCATGTATATTGAGTGGGGTGGACATTCGTATCTGTGATGAATTGTTAATCCAGGCTTTAAGTACCATTAGGAACAGTTACGATCATGGAACGGAGGTTTGGCAAAATGGTGGGCAGAGACTTTGTTTTAGCTTAGACTAGTGCTGACGTAATGACAGTGGATCTGCCTGGTACTATTGGGGCCCCAGGAAGGGCCACACTTTCCAGGAGGAGGGTAGTGTAGGTGAGTGTGCTGAATCAGAAGCCAAGTTTCCTGTAGCTGTGGGCGGGGACTTTGAAGACTAGTTGCTCTTATTTCTGCGGAGCGAGGGGAAGGAGTGGTCTGATGTGGAAGGTCTAACGAGTCCTCCAGCAAGGGATGGGCATCCTGTCTTGGTAGCGGCCCTTACCTCCCTGACAAATAAAAGCCTAGGTTCCAAGTCTCTGTTACCGCCTGCTCAGCATGTTCTGGGGGATACTGCCACCCCCGATGGGAAGGAAGAGTATGAGACTTGGGCAGAGCAGATCTCTCAGAGACTGGATTAGCGGCAGAGCTCTGATGATATGAAAAGACAGCGACTGGTAGAGAGTCTGAGGGGATCGGCTACTGACATATTGAGACCGTTAAAGACACAGATCCCCTTTGCTACCTCTGCAGGCTACATGCAAGTGCTAGAAAATGTTTTTGGCGCGACAGGAAGCCCAATGGAGCTTATGACGGGGTTTCAGAACATGCTTCGGGAAAAAGAGGAGCATCTTCCCACCTACATTTTTCGGCTAGAGAGACAGCTTGTGGTGTAGAGGGGCCATTCAAACGGCTGAGGGGAATCAGTTAAGAATTAACCAAGTGGCGAAAGGTGCAGTCGCAGGACTTGATCGTTTGGCGTCTCTGAATGTCTCATAAGACGCGTCCCCTCCCTCACTTGTCGAGCTGATCAGAGAAGTAAGAGAGGAGAATGTGATGGAGGCACAGGAGGCCCCTGTCAGCAGGGTACAGTCCTCAGTAGTAGTCCCCTTGGCTGAAGTGACCGCTGATAGCCCATCCCAGGGAGTGGTAAAGGAGCTCATGGCAGAGTTTAGGACTGAAGTGTCCTGGTTGTCATTGGCGGGTGTGGCCACCCTGCACGACAAAGCCAACAGGGAATTGGACCTACGAAGGGGATGGACTAAGCAGAGGGCTGCTAGTGAATGGGGTCCCTCGGGAAGGGGAGCGACCGGTATTGTCTGTTGTAACTGTGGTGAACAGGGACGCTTCAGTCGGGAGAGTGAAGTACGGGAAAACATTTGGAGAATGAGCCCCCGGGTACCAAAGTGGAGAGAGATGTTGGGAAACTGGAGGTTGGAAGAGAAGGTTGATAGAGAAGGTGTTGAAGCTGGAAGACCTCTTTTCTACTGACAAGTTTGATTTGTGTTGTTCCAAGTGCACTTGCCACACCATCCAGATGACACTCCACAGGCGTTCAGTCCCCGACCAGTATATGGTCCCAAGAATCAGGAACTCGTTGGCCTGTCTGAGTGGTGGGAAGTGGTTCAATGTGCTGGACTTGAAGAGTGGGTATTATCAGATTCCCATGAGTGAGGCTGTCAAGGAGAAGACGGCAGTCATATGTGCACTGGGATTCTTCCATTCAAAAGGATGCCCCAGGGCATATCGGGGGCCCCTGCGACCTTCCAGTGTATCTTGGAGAAAACAGTGGGGGATATGAACTTACTTGAGGTATTGGTGTATCTGGGTGACTTCATAGTGTTCGAGTCCACCTTGGAGGAAATCAAAGCAAAGCTACTGAAGGTGCTGGGCTGCCTGAAAACTGAAGGGTTAAAACTTACAAGTGCCATTTCTGCAAGACGCCTGTCAACTATGTGGGGCACATAGTCTCATGGAATGGAGTAGGTATGGATCCATCTAAGATAGAGGCGGTAACCATATGGCCAAGGCCCCAGACTGTGAGCGCCCTGCACTTGTTCCTTGGATTCTGTGGGTACCATCGGAGCTTCATGAAAGGCTACTGTAAAGTGAGTTGCTCTTTAAATCAACAGCAGTGCGGTTACCGTCCCTTGGGGAAGAAAGGGAGGAGCACAAGAGAACAGGATGGTAAAGATTATCTTAGACCTTCGGAGCCTTTCAAGCAAGATGGTATGCAAAATGTGAAAAGGTCTTTCAGATGCTGATGGAGCTGCTGACTAAAGCACCTGTGCTGGCTTTTGCAGACCCCCGATTGCAATATGTACTGCATACAGATGCTAGCAGAGAGGGCTTAGGGGGTGTTCTGTATTAGGATCAGGGCACAGGGTCAAGACCTGTCAGATTTGTTAGCCAGAGTCTGTCACCTTCTGAGTGAAATTACCTAACACACAAGTTGGAGGTCCTGGCCTTGAAGCAGGTATGGTGGGTAAGCTAAATAATTGTCTATACAGTGCAAAGTTTGAGGTGAGGTCGGACATCCCATTAACTTATATCTTGACCTTGGCGAAATTGGATGCCACAGGGCCATCAGTGGTTGGCAGCATTGTCTGCCTATGATTTCAGCCTGAAGTAATGGCCAGGGAGTTGGAACATTGATGCCAATGCATGGTCCCGATGTGCACATGAAGCACTGGACAGGGACGGAGAGTGGGAGAGCATTGCTGTCCCTAGAATGAAAGCCAAACACCAGTTTTCCATCATGGGGGAAAAGCAAGGGCAGAATCGATCGATAGATCATTTGGGATCCTCTGATGGTGCCATTCCACAAGCTTACTGCAACCTGGCTTCCCCAGGTGGATGCATAACGATCAGGGCCGTGGTTTCGAGAGTAGGCTCATACATGAGTTACTGAGCATGTTTGGAGTTGAGAAGTCGAGATCTAAGCCTTATCACCTGCACGGTGATCCCCAGCCCCAGAGGTTCAATCGGACCTTGCTAGACATGCTTGTTACCTTGGAGTTCAGTAAAAAGAACAAATGGGGTCAACATATTGGACACCTGGTCCACTGCTACAACAGTACACAGAATAAAGCTACCGGGTACTCGCCATATTATCTGATGTTTGGGCGCAAAGCGAGGTTGCCCGTCGACCTCTGTTTTGAGACTGGCAAAGAGGATCTATCACAGAAAACTTATCGGAAGTACGTGTCTGATATGAGAAGGGAGCTGAAAAAGGCTTATGAACTAACTGAGGTCTTGGCTACTAAGCAGAATCAAGGAAAAAGAGGTATAATCAAAAGATTAGGTTCTCCCAACTAATGCCTGGAGACAGAGTCCTCATAAAGGATTTGGGGCTATCAGAGAACTGTACGTTGGCTGACTGTTGGGTGGCTACGCCCTGTGTAGTGGAGAATCAGATGCCAAATGTACCAATGAAACCAGAGGATGGGAATGGACCAGTCGAGATTCTCCATCAGAACCACCTCTACCTTTGGGACAAGAGGTGACCCAGAGCCTGATCTGGACCCTACACCTAGTCTGCAGTGACGTGGGGGATCCGATGGAACAGCAGCAGGAAGGATTAGACCTGACCCCACCCCTGAATGTGATACGGACTCGGAGGATGAGGAAATGGGGTGTGGTACGTGCTACCCTTCACAAACTCCCCTATAACTGATGAAGAGATTCCCAACCTTTCTCACGCTGAGGCGGATGAAATGGGGGGGGGTGCACTAGCAGTGGACAAGCGGGCTTACAGCTGGACAATGAAGGGAGACTGGGCCCTAAAGTAACTGGGAATGAAGCTGAGCTCAGCCAAGTGACAGGGGGATCGGAGTTGCTGGAAGGCATGAGTAATGAGCAGGGGGAGGCCTCACCATGTAGACAAAAAAGATCCCAAGGAGTGTCTGAAACTGAAGAAGGAGATGATAGGATAAGGAGGTCTCAGTTGGTGAGTATGCTCTCACTGGTACAGTGGTAAAAGTCCGTCAGTATCGCGGGAGAGAGGTGAGCTTTCTTGATGCTCCACAGGAAATAAAGGCCTTTTTGATCAGGATGGAGGTGAGATCAGGGACCAGGTGAGATCCTCGTAAATGTGGACACCAAGGAAGTTGAAGCTTGATACACGCTCCACTACAGCTCCGTTGATGTAGATGGGGACGTGAGTGTGACTCCTAGCATGCCTAAAGTCCACAATGATCTCCTTGGTCTTCTGGGTATTAAGGGCCAGGTTGTTGTCGGCACACCACGCAGCCAGGTGCTGGACCTCGTCCCTGTAGGCCGTCTCATCATCCCCTCTGATCAGGCCAACTACTGTGGTGTCGTCTGCGAACTGGATTCTGGAGTTAGAACCATGTACAGGAACGCAGTCATAGGTGAAAAGGGAGTACAGAAGAAGGCTCAGCACTCAGCCTTGAGGCACGCTGGTGTTCAGGGTGAGAATAGAGGAGGTGAGGTTGTCTAATCTAACTGATTGGGGTCTCTTAGTCAGAAAGTCCAAGGTCCAGTTGCAGAGGGAGACGCTGATACCAAGCTGGCGAAGTTTGGCGATCAGCTTGGAGGGGATCACAGTATTGAATGCCGAACTAAAGTCAATGAGCAGCATTCTGACGTAAGAGTTGGGGCTGTCCAGGTGGGTCAGGGCAGAGTGAAGTGCCGTGGAGATGGTGTCCTCTGTTGACCTGTTGATGCGATAGGCAAATTGATGGGGGTCCAGGGTAGTGGGCAGACAGGATTTCAGATGTGATAGAACCAGTCTCTCAAAGCACTTTGCAATGATGGGGGTGAATGCAACTGGGCGGAAGTCATTCAGGCCCGTGGCAGTGGAATGCTTCGGCACTGGCACGATGGTGGCGATTTTGAACTGCCTGGGCCAGGGACAGATTAAAATTGTCCGTGAAGACCCCGGCCAACTGCCCTGCACAGACTCTGAACACACAGCCAGGTATTCCATTCGGACCAGCCGCCTTCCATACATTCACTCTGCTCAGGGTGGCGCAAACATCGGAGGTGGAAAGTGAGAGAGGCAGTTCACCAGGTGGGAGATCCGCTTTGAGGGTGACTTCCTTGATCTATCGGTCAAAGGGAGCGTAGAAGTAATTGAGCTCATCAGGGAGGGAAGCAGAGCTGGAAGGGGGCACAGTACTAGGTGGTTTGAAGTCTGTACTGACCTATATGCCATGCCACATACGCCGGGGGTCTGAGGAGTTGAACTGCTCCTCGATTCTCTGTATATGTGTTTAGCCTGAGAGATTCCCCTCCTCAAGTTGGCCCTGGCTGAGCTGTAAGCCTCCCGGTTTCCAGACCTGAAGGCTGAATCTCTGGCTTTGAGCAGGAGGCGAACCTCTCTGTTCATCCATGGTTTCTGATTGGGGAAAACTTTTATTTGTTTTTGTGATGTCACTCTACCTACACACTTGTTGATGTGCTCAAGGACAGAGTTGGTATATAAATCAATGTTAATCTGAGAGTCTGTGATGGCATGGGCAGCAAACACGCTCCAGTCTGTGTGCTGAAATTGGTGCTGAAGAGCAGAGTCAGCCCCCTCCAGCCAGATCTTAATAGTCTTCATTGTGCGTCAAACATCAAGCAATCTTGGCATGGGCTGAATGTTACTACTCAGTGCTAGCATCTTGTATCTCCACCCCTGTTCACTTTACACCTCACCTTGTCCAAATACAGAGGACCCAGCTTGTTTTTTTAAAGCTCTCTGAGCCCCATGCCTAGAGAGGAAACCAATAGCCAAAATGCTCTTTCTCACTCTGATCTGCAACCATTGCCATACACCTAGTGCCAAGGCCTGAACCTTAATGACTACATTGTTTTGGAGCATATGGCATGCTGCTACAAATCTTGAACTCACTCTGTTGAGGTCTGCAAGGTTTCCCTGAGCAGCTTAGGTGGCAAAATGGTTCAAGCACATCAGATATCTGCGTTATGTCTGTGCTGTCTCTTTGTACTCTCACTGGCTGGTCTGTGTGAGCCATATGGCTGAATGAAGTCCCATTATTTATGGACACGAGTTTCTCATCCGGTTGTAACTCTCTCATCTCCCATAGAGCATCAAATGCAGATGTCACAACAGACTCGTAGAGATTAAGGGTATTATGTCCGCTTCAGAATTTTGGGTCTATTCAGTCTTTTGTGGCACGAAAGGCTGCCAGATCAAATGGACACTGAGGATTTTATTGAAGCTACCTCTGAGTTTGATGCCTGAGCCTTCTTAGTTCAACAGCGTCTGGGAATCTCTGGTAAGCAGAAGACATTATAAACTATTGCCAAGACATCTTGATGCAGAGGAGTTCATTATTCTCAATAAGTCTGCAGACCTTGGTGAATCTCATTCACAAAATTGCTACTGAGTTCTGCCAAGTGAATGGTTCTGTAAAAAATGCTTGACAGATATGGCATCCATCCCGTTCTCCTCCCTTCTGTTCTATCAGAATGTTCTGTTCTTCTTGCCTTATGTTCACTCAGTCATGTTGCAATCCAAGAACAATGATTTCTAAAGTATTTTCTGGACAGCTAAGGAGCAACTGATTCCTACTGTGGTTTTGAATTCAAGCCAAACTCACTGCTCCCTGTAAATTTCAGCAACGCAAAAGAAGCTCCAAGCAATTCAAAGCAAAACACCCAGAAGAAATGAAATAACAACTCACTTGAATATATTAAATGATCTTAAATAGCGGAGTTAAGGTGAATGAGCTGTCATTGCTGTTACTTAATGCCTGATCCCTAATGCATATTAAACCTTTAGTTTTAATCGTAGAGTTGGGCTTCAGTTTGGCAGTATCAGAAATTTGCTTGTGGTGAACATCACTGGTGTGTGATGGCATTATACATGCTATACGCACAAAATGCTAGAGGGACTTACGGGTCAGGCAGCATCTATGGAAGTGAACAAACAGTCTTCTTTTCAAGCCAAGACCCTTCTTCAGGACCGAAAAGGAAAGAAGATGACGGCAGAATAAAAAGGTAGGGGAGTGGAGGAAGGCTAGCTGGAAGATGATGGGTGAAGCCAATTGGGTGGGAAAGGTAAAGGGCTGGAGAGTATGGAATCTGATAAGAGAGGAGAGTGGACCATATGAGGAAGGGAAGGAGGAGACCCTGGGAAAAGTGATAGGCAGGTGAGAATAGGTAAAACACCCGAGTGGGGAATAGAGGAGGGGGGAGGGGGAGGCAATTTTTTTACTGGAGGGAGAAATTGATATTTATGCCATCAGGTTGGAAGCTACCCAGATGGAATATCAGGTGTTACCCTTCCACTCTGAGGGTGGCCTCTTCAAGGCATAAGTGGAGGTCATGGACTGAGGTCAGAATGAGAATGGGAATCAGAATTAAAATGTTTGGCCGCATTGAAGTTCCGCTTTTGGTGGATGGAGCAGAGGTGCTCAATGAAATGGTCCCCCAGTTTATGATAGGTCTCACCAATGTAGAAGTGGCCGCAGTGGGAGCACCTGACACAATAGACACCCCCAGCAGATTTGCTGGTGAAGTGTTGCCTCACCTGGAAGGAGTTTGGGGCCATGAGTGGAGGTGAGGGAGGAGGTGAATGGGCAGTGTGTAGTACTTAGACCACTGCAGGGATAAGTACCAGGAAGGAGATTAGTGGGGAGGGATGAATGGACAAGGGAATTATGGATGGAGCAATCCCTGCGGAAAGGAAGAAGATAGTGGAGGTAAAGATATGTTTAGTTGTAGGATCCCTTTGGAGATGCCAGAAGAAGCAGAGGATGATGTTTTGGATGCAGAGGCTTGTGGGGTGGTAGGTAAGATCAAGAGGAACTCTAACATTGTTAAGGCAGTGCGAAGATGAGGTGAGCGTGGATGTTCGGAAAATGGAGGAGATGCAGATGAGGGCAGTATCAATATTGGAAGGTGAGAAACCATGTTCTTTGAAGAAGGAGGACATCTCTGATGTCCTGAAAAGGAAATCTGCATCCTGGGAACAGAGGCAAAAGAGCTGAGAACAGGGAATAGGATTGTTACAGGAACTAGGGTGTGAAGTGCTATACTCAAGATAACAGTGGGAATTGGTAGGTTTATAAAAGATATCAGTAGATAGTTCATCTCCAGAAATGGAGGCAGAGAGATCAAGAAAAAGGACTGAGGTGTCAGAAACAGCCTTCTGGGTGTGGGTGTGGGTGTGGGTGTCTGATACATATCATTCTTTGGATGTCCTTCTTTAAATCATTTTTTACTGGGGATAGGGAGGTGGACAGATGGGGAGTAGTGCCATGATATCATAACAGATCAATAAAAATCTACTATGTAAGTTATTTTTTCCACTATTTCACAATTAGATTCAAATGGAAAATTCCACAATTAGATTCACATGAAAATATCCATGAATTTAAAACTGAAATGAGACAAATAAGAAGAAAATCTACTTATTCCAAGTTCTGGTCTATCAAAAAACTTTGCCACTATTCACTGCAGCGTTATCTTAAATACTTGGATGTGCACTGGTCAAATGTGGAACTCATAAACATCAGTTCTATCACATGACATTAGGTGTAATCTTCCTTTAACTGAAATGAGCTTTGATCAAGTAAATAAAATGATGATTCCAGTATGTCCTTGCACTTCGATCACTGGTGTTTCTCAATGGCCAAAATAGACATAGCAATTGAGGTATAAACTGACCAGCACGTGCTGTCATTTAACTTTGATTTCCATTGATGAGATGAGGAGAATCTTACCATGATCGAACTACGACAGGATAGATTGCATAAGCATTACAACATCTACTACTGCAGAGTAATATTCTTTGGTATTTGTGCTTCTGCATTGGTTGGGTATGAATCTAACAGTCCAAGAGTCTTTTAACAATACCTTGACAATATTCATGGCATTTTGTCTTGTTGAATAGTGTCTGTTTTTCTTCTCTTCATGCGGTACATTTTAAACCCAGTGGCCACTTACTTAACCTGTACACCTACCCGTTAATGGAAATATCTAATCATCCAATCATGTGGCAGCAAATCAATACATAAAGGCATGGGGACATGGTAAGAGGTTCAGTTGTTGTTTAGACCAAATATCAGAATGGGGAAGAAATGTGATCTAAGTGACTTTGACTGTGGAATGATTGTTCGTGCCAAACAGGGTGGTTTGAATACCTCAGAAACTGCCGATCTGCTGATTTTCATGCACAATAGTATCTAGAGTTTAGGGAGGATAGTGCAAAAACAAAAAAAAATTTCAGTGAGTGGCAGGTGTGTGGGCAAATACGCCTTGTTAATGAGAGAGGGCAGAGGAGAATATTCAAGCCGACAGAAAGGCAACTATAACTCAGATAATCATGTGTTACAACAGTGGTGTGCAGAAGAACCTTGAAGTGGCTACCGCTGCAGGAAACCATGAACATACAGTCAGTGGCCACTTTATTAGGTACAGTACGTACCTAATAAAACAGACACTGAGCGTACTTCTCAGAATTTAACATCAACTACCACTGTTTTTCAAACACATTATATGATATCTGTGCTGTCACATCAGTTTAATTGTTTCTCCAACTTGGAAATATGACTCATGTGAATGGATTCCTGAAATCATGTTATTGCTATAAATTGGAAACAACTTGGATTGGGGGAATTTTGAATCAACACTTCCTCTTCATTGAAGTAATTTATAGAGTGCTCTTAATATTGAAAAATACCCTGGGGCTATTCAAGGAAGAGTTCTAAAATATAACTTTTGATACTGATCCAGGGAAGGAGTTATTAAAGTTTCTACCCAGAAGAGTTAGTAAAAGAGCTAAGTTTTAAGGAAGATAGAGGTTTAGAGAGGGAAAGAGATTTAGGAAGAGCAATTCTGCCATAAATGGAGTGTTGGGAGCATTAAAATTGGGAGTGCACAAGAGGACGAAACTGGAGGAGCACCTGGCCACTAGTGTTGACATATCAAGAATGTTAAAGCACAAAACACCTCGCATTGTCATTGCAGAGGGCTGTAAAATTGACATATAAAGGTAAGCAGAGATAAGGATGGAATTATAAAAATGAGGCATTGCTGAGCTGCAAGCCACTGTAGGTCCGGAATAACAGAGATTTTGAATGAATTGCACTTTGTGCAATTTGGACATGTACTAAAAAGGAGGAAAAGAAGGTCAGGCAGAGGAATGCTGGACAGCTTGTTCTGGAAGATTCCTTCTTTGTGTCTACACAACTGAAGGCATAACTATCACTGACTGGTAAATAGATTGGACTATAGAACTTAATTGGAAGTTCATTTCACCCACAAATTTTGAATGATTTAATTTTTCTGAGTTATTATGGAGAAGTGAAATCAATTCACCAATATTCCTGTCCTCAGCTAACTTCATTATTTGTTTACTGAGTAAACTTCCATTTTTCTTGTGTTGACCTGATGGTATAAATCCTTCACTTACTTTTAGCTTCAGTAATTGTCATGCAAAACCAAGTCAGTTTACTTTTGAGGTTTGTTCCAGATTGAATAAATTATATTTATCTTCCAGATAAACCAAAATATTGATGATATGAAACATTAAACTGTGGATGTGGTAATTAAGAAGAATCAAGAGTCACTAGGAGGAGGTATACATGCTGACCGGGGTGGCAACAACATAGCAGATAGAATTGAATTAAGAAAAGCACAAGGTTAGAAAAACAAATACAGAATAATTTTTAAATGGTGAGAGATTGAAAAGCATTGAGTTTCAAAGGGACCTAAGACCATCCAATAAACAAAGCACTGAAAGCTAACCTGCAGTTTCAGCAGGCAGTTGTCAAGATCAGTGGTATAATCCCCTTTATTTTCAGGTGATTTCAGCATAAGAGTAAATCTTAGTGCAGTTATAAACTAACAGAAAGTCATGCAATACAGAAACATGCCCCTTAGCTAACCTAATTCATATTGACCAGTCTCCACACACTTCTATTGCCAGGCTCTACCTCTCACCAACATACCAGGAGTAATTTTCAATGGCCAATTGATTTACTAGTCTGCACATCCTTGGGACTTGGGAGGAAACTGGAGTGCCCAGAGCACTTTACAGTCATGGGAAGAACATGCAAAACTCCACACAGTCACCTGAGATCAGGATCAAATCCAGCTCACCAGAGCTGTGAGACAGCAGCTCTACTAGCCTATAGCGTCAACAATGTGCTCCCTATAGGGTGAACACTGTGCTGCCTATAGGGTCAACACCATGCTTCCAATAGTGTCAACACCGTAATCCCTATAGGGTCAACACTGTGCTCCCTATAGGGTCAACACTGTGCTCCCTATAGCGTCAACACTGTGCTGCCTATAGGGTCAACACCGTGCTTCCAATAGCGTCAACACCGGACTCCCTATAGCGTCAACACTGTGCTCCCTATAGGGTCAACACTGTGCTGCCTATAGGGTCAACACCATACTCCCTATAGGGTTAACACTGTGCTCCCTATAAGGCCAACACTGTGTTGCATATTAGGTTGTTTCAGGATTATACCTGGAATATTGTGAATAGTTTTGATTTCTATTCTTAGAATAGAACGGGCTTGATTTGAAGGAAGTGCATTGAAGGTTAAAAAGGTTGGTTCCTGGGATGGAGGTCTGTCATGTCATAGGACTTTAAGTAGGTCTCTGTTTTTGGAATTTAGAATAAAATATCTTTAGGAAATATAGAAAATCATTAAATTGGTTGATGGGGTAAAGAGCAAGAGGCATTGATGAAGAATTTATTCTGCAAGTTCAGGGGAGAATATTACTCCTAAATGAGACTGGAAAGTTCAGTTCAAAGTAAATTTATTATCAAGGTACATTTGTGTCACTATATAAAACCCTGAGATTTTTTTTTTGCAGGCATACTCAATAAATCCAAAAACGATTATAGAATCCATGAAAGAGCGCACCCAACAGTGTAGGCAACTAGTGTGCATAAGACAACAAACTGTGCAAATACAAAAAAAGAAAAGAAATTATAATAATAAATAAATAAACAATAAATATCGAGAATGTAAGATGAAGCCTTCTTGAAAGTGAACCCATAGTTTGCAGGAACATTTCAATGATGGGGCGAATGGAGTGAAGTTATCCTCTCTGGTTCAGGAGCCTGATGGTTAAGGAGTAATAACAGTTCCTGAACCTGGTGGTGTGAGCCATGAGGCTCCTGTACCTTCTTCCTGATGGCAGCAGGGAGAAGAGAGCATGGCCTGGGTGGTAGTGGTTCCTGATGATGGATGCTACTTTCCTGCAATAATGCTCAATGTGTATATGCGCTCACTGGTGTGGAACTAGGGGTAACAAATTCAGAATAGGGATAGCTACTTAAGATCAAAATTACAATTTTTTTCTCGCTCGGAAGGTTGTGAACATTTGATCTTCTCTACACCAAAGGGTTGAGCTCAGTTACCGTTTGCATTCAGACTGAGATAAATAGTCTTTGAATGAATCAAAGGATTTGAGGGGAGGACAGGAGAATTAAGGCTGGTGAACAGTGGAGCTAAATGCCCAATTTCATCTGTAAAGATTAAATCATAAGTTTTTCATGGAGTTTTCTATACTTGTTGACTTTGTGAAGAGAATCTGTTTCACATCACTGATTCAATGCATGGATCTTATCTCACTTACTTCCAATTTATCCCAGCACCATTCCCTGCTCATCAACTAATACCTTATTTAAAGATTTATTTTTATTATTTTGTAATACTTGCCTGATTTTTATTTCTAACAACTTAGTTAAGAATTTCCATATGATAAATTCAAACCACATACTTGTTGCATTCTTTTGCTCACACATATTCAAAGAACTTGATTGCCTTTAACATTTCTGTATTGTGTTCAGTTTCTTACCTGTTGGAAGTCCATCCATTAAAATAAGGATGAACACAACAAAGTACACTTTCAGGATGCAAAGGGACATCATTCTGCAAGAAATAAAATATTCTTAATAGGGTATAAGCTAATGATTGAGCCTGGATATAGTTTCTCTCTGGATTAATAATTTAAAATATTGTACTAAATTTCTGAATTCTGAATGGTTATTGAACCCATGAACACTACCTCATGACATTTTTGTTTCTGTTTTTGCAGCACTTATTTAATTTTATATATATATATAAATTTTTACTGTAATTCACAGTTTTACAAATTTCAAGATCCATGCCGGTGATAATAACACGCACACTATGCTGGAGGAACTCAGCAGGTCGAGCAGCATCCGTGGAAACAAGCAGTCAACGTTTTGGGCCGAGACCCTTTGTCAGGACTGAAGAGGGACGATCTGACGAAGGGTCTCGGCCCAAAACGTCGACTGTACTTCTTCCTATAGATGCTGCCTGGCCTGTTGCGTTCCACCAGAATTTTGTATGTTTAGCTAAACTAAATATCTGTGGAACTCACTATTCTTCATAAAACAAAAATTATTCACTATCTAGCATTATACAAACTGGGAATAGTTTGTTGGTAAGTCAGTGTGCCATGGCACAGTTTCAGATCTAGTGATCATGCACCAAAGTTGACTAAAAAATGGATTAATGAATTTTCAAATCTGAGACAATTATTTACAAACAAAAGGCACCAATGCCAAACGAGGAGCTGCTGAGTGTTTATATGGTGCATTTAATATCTCATTTAGCTTGGATACATTGAACAAAATTGTACCTATTTCTTTTTTTTTGACGTGTGCCTGCGTGCGTGCGAGTCTGTGCGTGTGCGTCTGGGTGTGCGTGCGTCTGTGATGATGTCTTTTTCATGGCTTTTTACAAGGCTCGGAGTGGGAGAGAGAGGCTTCTCACACAGACATTTTTGCAGTATTTTCCCCTTTAGTTTATGAGGTTGAGTTGCGATCTCGACACTCAGCCTGGCACGGGTGGAAAGCGTACTCTGGAGCGGACCTGACTGGTTTCAAACCCGGGAACCTCCGCTCCTGGGTCCGGCGCTGATGTCATTGTGCCACCAGCCAGTCCAAAATTATTACTATTTCTGAAGCTTTGTTTTCTTGTGATGACACTCCTACCTGCTTAGCTATAAACTTCAACCCAATATAGAATTCATCTCAACAAAGTATACAATATAATGCAACTACTATACAAATATCCTCAGTAATTTTAAATTGTCTGATTCAAGCTTAATGATTTAATTGCTGTGGAGGCTTTCTTACTCTTGTGCGATAATGACTTTCGTGACAAGGGGTGCCACTCTGTCTGGCAGGTGAGACTTGTGGATGTGAAGCAATCTTAGGTTCTGGGACAAGGTTTAATTGACGTGGTTTGCAGATCAGCCCCTAATCCACATTATGATGTGTTTCTAGTTTCCTGGTTGCTCCCTTTTTTGTTGCTATTTTGGGCGATTTTGTAAAAAACTGAAATATGCCTTTTGACTTTGTGTTTTATATTTTGTGTTTTTTGCCTCTTTTTTTCTGTTGTTGCTTTTTGCACGACTTGTTTTCTTTTGCATGTGGGAAGAGGCGGGGTTAGGTGTTTTTTTTTCTTTGAACAGGTTCCATAGTTCTTTGTTTCATGGCTGCCCATGGGGAAGACAAACCTTAGGGTCGTATGCTGCATACATATTTTGATAGTAAGTGTACCGTTAGTACTTTGAATCCTTGGTAATTGATGAATATTAAAAAGGTCCGGAACTATAACATGTTCTTTGGCCTTGGAGCATGCACTACTGCTTGAATTTTCTCAGTACACTTGTGTAATTCTTGTGCTTCGTGGTGTGCCCACAGTAAGTGTTGCTTGGATTAAAGAATACACTGTTGACATATTGTGCTCTGAACTAATCTTCTAATCTTTTTAACTCTGTCTTGAGATTTTGGAGATGACTAAGTGCCTGTGTAGCCTTCCAACACCAGGTCCACAGCATTCTGCCAGAGTGCAGCTGCAGAATGGCTTTGGCAGCAAGGCTTTGTCATGTGGGTAGTGTGGAGGGCTGTCAGAGGATACAGTGGAACATCGACAGGATACAAAACTGGGCTGAGAAGTGGCAGATGGCGTTCAACCCAGATAAGTGTGAGGTGGTTCATTTTGGTAGGTCAAATATAATGGCAGAATATAATATTAATGGTAAGACTCTTGGCAGTGTGGAGGATCAGAGGGATCTTGGGGTCTGAGTCCATAAGACACTCAAAGCTGCTGCGCGGGTTGACTCTGTGGTTACGAAGATGTACGATGCATTGGCCTTCAACAATCGTGGGATTGAGCTTAAGAGCTGAGAGGTAAAGTTATAGTTATATAGGACCCTGGTCAGACCCCACTTGGAGTACTGTGCTCAGTTCTGCTCACCTCACTACAGGAAGGATGTGGAAACTATAGAAAGGGTGCAGAGGAAATTTACAAGGATGTTGCCTGGATTGGGGAGCATGCGTTACAAGAATAGATTGAGTGAACTTGGCCTTTTCTCCTCGGAGCGACGGAGCATGAGAGGTGACCTGATAGAGGTGTATAAGATGATGAGAGACATTGATCATGTTTCAGCCCTGGGAAAAAGCCTCTGACTATCCACATGATCAATGCCTCTCGTCATCTTACGCAGAAGGAGGTGAGTGCGTGGAATGGGCTGCCAGCCATGGTGGTGGAGGCAGATATGATAGGGTCTTTTAAGAGACTCCTGGATAGGTACATGGAGCTTAGAAAAATAGAGGGCTGTGGGTAACCCTAGGTAATTTCTAAAGTAAGTACATGTTCGGCACAGCATTGTGGGCTGAAAGGCCTGTATTGTGCTGTAGTTTTTTTATGTTTCTATTTTTCTATCTTCCTTAATTTGCCTTCAGTTGACTCTGTGCAGGGGATGTGGCATGTAAATGGTGGATGGATCTCCAATCAAGCTAAAGTTGTTTCAGCCATGCATGACCACACAATGTGGGCCATTTTATTTTTACTCTATACTAGCCCAGTGTGGCTTGTTGGTTATTGTACTTGACCATTACAAATGTCATTCACACAGGAGTTAACTTTTCTCTAGTATAAGTTCTTCGCTGGATATCTGCAGGCTTCATTTCAGTATCTTTGAAATGCCATTCAAACTCATTTTGCAAATTAGTGCTTTTATTGAAACTACAACTCGACTTTTTAATCTTTTTCTCTTCCCTGTGCAGTCTATTTATTTTGTCTGCCTGACATGCTCTTTGGTTGTGTTCTTTGTTGCTTTTACTGAAAGTTTCACATTTAAACCTGCATTGGTCTGGTGTATGTGATCCCCTGCCACAACAGTAATACAATTTGTTTCGTCAGGCCAGTTTCTGTTTAGATGTTGCAATTTTGTTCATACTCACTTTTATTCCTGAGCAATTCAGTTACATCTCTCTCTGCTGTTTCCATTGATACATCTATTGGCATTTATAGCGAGAGGATTCGAGTACAGGAGCAGGGAGGTACTACTGCAGTTGTACAAGGCCTTGGTGAGACCACACCTGGAGTATTGTGTGCAGTTTTGGTCCCCTAATCTGAGGAAAGACATCTTTGCCATAGAGGGAGTACAAAGAAGGTTCACCAGATTGATTCCTGGGATGGCAGGTCTTTCATATGAAGAAAGACTGGATGAACTGGGCTTGTACTCGTTGGAATTTAGAAGATTGAGGGGGGATCTGATTGAAACGTATAAGATCCTAAAGGGATTGGACAGGCTAGATGCGGGAAGATTGTTCCCGATGTTGGGGAGGTCCAGAACGAGGGGTCACAGTTTGAGGATAGAGGGGAAGCCTTTTAGGACCGAGATTAGGAAAAACTTCTTCACACAGAGAGTGGTGAATCTGTGGAATTCTCTGCCACAGCAAACTGTTGAGGCCAGTTCATTAGCTATGTTTAAAAGGAAGTTAGATATGGCCCTTGTGGCTACAGGGGTCAGGGGGTATGGAGGGAAGGCTGGGTTCTGAGTTGGATGATCAGCCATGATCATAATAAATGGCGGTGCAGGCTCGAAGGGCCGAATGGCCTACTCCTGCACCTATTTTCTATGTTTCTATGTTTCTATGTTTCTATTTCAACTGCTCTTTTAAATGTAAGTTGTGCTTGAGTTAGGAGACATTTTTGAATGCTTTCTTGTAAGATTTCACAAACCAAATGATTCTCAGTATATCATTTAGCCTATTATTGAAATGACAAAGCTCAATTTCTTCAATTCAGCCACATACGCTGAAATGTTCCCCTCCTTTTGTGTCTGCTTATGGTTGGAGTGTGTTCATTTGAAACTTACTTGTCACTACTGTTATGTTTTGCAACTTCAAAACATAAAAGCCAATTGAAAGGAAAACAAGGGAACTGGGAGATGACTTGTGTACGTTTGTTTTTACTTTAAGTGAGTCTTGTAACTATGGCATGGTAGTGTTATTTGCAATTCACTTATTTTTAACATAAAACCCTTAAAGGATTTTTAAACAATCAAGAATGCTTAATCAAACAACATATTTACAATATTAATCAAATACTACTGAAATACTAAATATACAACAGGAAGAAAACAAAAATCTCAGTTTATTTCTCTACCAAATGAGACATTTAACTTGCAAAGCAAATTTCATAGATTCACAGGCTGAAATGGCACAAAACAGGTCCTTTAGCCATTAAGTCAGCATTGGCTTTCAACCACCCTTTTACACTAATCCTGTGTTGATTCTGTCCCACATTCCCACTAACCGCCCCCTACCCTGCCGCCCCACACACCCAAAATTTACTACTTTCTCCTTACCCGAGCAGCAATTTAGAGTATACCATTAATTCACCAACATGCAAGTCTTCACGATGCGAGATGAAACTTATGAACCCAAGCAACCAGGCATAGAACGCACAACTTCCTCACAGATAGTACCAGAGTTCAGGACTGAATCTAGGTTGCTGGGGTTACTTGCTGTGTCACAGAGCTGACCCTTCTGTTGTTAAAGAATAACCTCAGCGAAAAGCTTGTTGGATTTTGTTATGACAAAATCAGTATTAATCTTGGTCATGAGAACTGTGTTATAAAAATAATGTACTATGAATTTTGTGGGTCAAGCTAAGGAAAGAAATATTTGATACTGGTTATGATAATAATATTACAAACATGATATGACATACCAAGCAATTCGGTACCGAGATCAGGATTAAGGGTTCAGATAGATACCAGCTTTTCATGGAACTCTTAATAATAAAACTTGTTGAAGTTAATTTACCTACCTTTGACCACCATCAAGTCACTCCTACAACCTTCCCGATCTAGAGGCTCAAACAGTTGGGAATTCTGATGTTACTTTATATTGTATTGAGTTAGCATGTGTGAAAATTGAACTTTTGAACCAAGATATAGGTAAAGAATTTCCCACGTAGAGTGCAAAGATAAGTAAGACATTTGGGCTGGTGGCAGCAACTTGTATTGCGTAAGTACAACATTTCTCACTACAGAAGAGTTGGAATCCAGCCATGAATTGCTCACAGGTTGAGAAGCAATGAATACAAATACCTTTGTATTGGAAGTGAAGTATCAACATAGAGAGCTGGGTGCAGGGTATCCAAACTCTCAAACCTGTTAGTCTATCGTGTCTAATCTGTTTGTACACTCTACATTTCTGCCTATCATTTGTAACCTTTCACCCCTTTGTTTAATCAAAGTCAAAGTAAAATTTATTATCAAAGTACCTGTATGTTACCATATGCTATGCTGAGATTCATTTTCTTATGGGCATACTCAGTAGAGCCAAGAAACATAATAGATTTAATGAAAGACTGCACCCAACAGGATGGACAAGCAACCAATTTGCAAAAGACAACAAAATATGTCAATACGAAAGAAACCAAAAAGAAATAATTTAAAAAGTAAATAAACAATAAATATCAGGAACATGAGATGAAGAGTCCTTACAAGTGACTCCACAGGTTGTACAAGCAGTTCTGTGATGGTGTTAGGGAGTATTCTGGAGGTATGGGAATATAGCAGATATTAAGTTAAACAAGAACCCGTCTTCAGTTTTCATTCTACGTGTAAATAAGTTCAGGAAGCTTGTAATTAGCCTTCAGTTTTTTTTTGTAAATTGTAAGCAGTAAATTGAAGTTAAAGCACAGGCTACTCCATAGACTAGGAGATTGCATAAGACCAAATGTTAAGACAATGGGGTTGTGTTAATTGGCTTGCATCAAACCAGGCAATATGTCTAAGCTATTTGAACCATTGCAACTTGAGTACTACTGGCAGAGATGTTATGTAAACATAAAAACTAATTGAAAGGAAAGCATGGGAGTTAGGAATTAACTCATGTTTGTTTGTTAAAACTTTAAACAAGGTGTGGATATCTGATGTGTTAGTGTCATGATGTATGCAATTGAAATATTTTACATATAACCCATGGTGAATTATTCAAATGAACAAGAATGCTTAATCAAAAATATATTTACAATATTACTGAAATATTAAATGTATAACTCTTCCCTGCTTAGCTATAAACTTCAACTCAATATAGAACGCGCTTTTGCTATACATAGTGTAATAAAACTATGATACAGACATCCACAGCATGGTAAATTTTAATTTGTCCCATTTAGGCCTAATGATTTAATCGCTGTGGAAGATTTCATACTCTTGTGGCATAACATCTTTCCTGACAGGGAGAGCTCTCTGCTTGCTAGGTGAAATATGACTGTGAAACAATCTCAGGTTCTGGGGCCTCCTCTGTAGGAGTTGACTCTGGGACTGTACAAAGTGGTTCTGACAGCTCCAGACATCTTTCTTCTCTAACAATTGACTCTGCTCTCCCAAACTGATGGACACATCATCTCCAGATGATATCAGACACAACCTCCATTGTGTAGGAGAGTGGTCCAGTTCTGTCCTTAATCTTTCCGAGTATCCACTTTTGATCATCTCTGGCATCGCTCACTAGGACTGCTTGTGTAGGAGTGCAACATCAAACCTCCTTGTTTGCAGAGTCCTCAATATGTCTCAGCTGTTTGTTCTGCATACTCCTTCTGAGACTGGGTTTGAGGAGATGCAAGCGTGCTAACAAGGAACAACCCAACAACGGCTTAGTTGGAGTATTGCTGGTTGTAGAGTACGTTGCATTGTGACATACGAGGAGGTTTCTGATTCAGTGTTAGTGCAGCGTGCTCTGTTGACATTGCTCACAGTGCGTTCTTTAGACGCTGAACAAATCTTTCTGTCAAGCCATTTAGCTAGGGCACCTTGGTGGCCATACCCGGTCAAATGTTGCCTTGATGTCGAGGGCTATCACTCTCACCTCACCTCTGGTATTTAGCTCTTTGGTCCATGTTTGGTCTATGGTGGTGATGAGGTCAGGAGCTGAGTGGCCTTGATGGAACCCAAACTGGACATTCTTAAGCAGGTTACTGCCAAATAGGTGCTGCATAGTAGCACTGCGATGAGCTCTTCCATTACTTTGCTGATGATGGGGAGTAGGCTGATAGGGCGGTAATTGGCTGGGTTTGACTTGTCCTGTTTCTTGTGTACAGGATATACTTGGGCAATTTTCCACATTGCCAGGTAGATGCCAGTATTGTAGCTGTACTGGAACACCATGGCTTGTGGCACAGCAAGTTCTGAACACAAATCTTCAGGACTATTGCCGGGATTTTGTCTGGGACCATAGCCTTCGCAGTATCCAGTGCTTTCAGCCATTTCTTGATATCACATGGAGTGAATCAAATTGGCTGCATACTGACATCTGGGATGCTGGGGACTTCAGGAGGAGGCCAAGCTGGATCATCTACTCGGCACTTCTGACTGGGATTGCTGCAAATGCCCTCAGCCTTATCTTTTGCACAGGTGTACTGGGCTCTTCTAGCATTGAGGATGGGGATGTTTGTGGAGCCTCCTCCTCCAGTGAGTTGTTTGATTGTCCACCACCATTCACGGCTGGATGTGGCAGGACTACAGAGCTTACATCTGATTGGTTGGTTGCGGGACAACTTAGCTCTGTCTATTACTTGCTGCCTATGGTGTTTGACAAGCAAGTAGTCCTGTATTGTGGCTTCACCACGGTGACGCCTCATATTGAGGTATACCTGGTGTTGTTCTTGGCATGCCCTCCTGCACTCTTCATTGAACCAGGGTTGATCCCCTGGCCTGGTGGTAATGTTAGAGTGGGGGATATGCAGGGCTATGAGGTTTCAGCTTGTAGTTGAGAACAATTCTGCTGCTGCTGATGGTCCACAGTGCCTCATAGATGCCCAGTCTTGGGCTAGTAGGTCTGTTCAGTCTATCCCATTTAGCACGTTGGTAATGCTACACCACACGCTGGAGGGTTTCTTCAATGTGGAGGCAGGATTTAGTCTCCACAAATACTGTCCTAGGCCCAACCATCTTCAAATGCTTCATCAATGACTTTCCTTCCATCATAAGGCCCAAAGTGGGGATGTTCGCAGATGACTGTGCAGTATTCTGCACCATTTGTGACTCCTCAGATAGTGAAGCAGCTCATGCCCAGATGCAGCAGGACCTGGACAGTATCCAGGCTTGGGCTGACAAGTGGCAAGTAACATTCAAGCCACACAAGTGCCAGGCAATGACCAACTCCAACAAGAGAGGCCCTAAACATTGTCCCTTGACATTCAGTGGCATCACCATCACGGAATCTCTTACCATCAACAGGAAACTGAGCTGGTCTAGCCATATAGACACTGTGGCTATCAGAGCAGGTCAAAGGCTAGGAATCCTGTGCTATGTGATTTACCTCCTGACTCCCCCCCAAAGCCTGTCCACCATCTACAAGGCTCGGGTCAGGAGTGTAATGGAATACTTGCCACTTGTCTGGATGAATGCAGCTCCATCAACATTCAAGAAGCTTGACACCAGCCAGTACAAGGCAGCCCACTTGATCGGTACCCCTTTCATAAGCATCCAATCCCTCCACCATCAAGGAATATTTGCAGCAGTGTGTACTATCTACAAGATGCATTGCAACACACACCAAAGCTCCTAAGGCAGCACCTTCCAGACCCACAGCCACCACCATCTAGAAGGACGAGAACAGTAGATACCTGGGAACACCACCACATGGAAATCCCTCTACAAGTCACTCACCATCCTGACTTGGAAACATATTGCTGGGACAAAATCATGGCATTCCCTTCCTAACAGCACCTCAGGGACGGCAGCGGTTCAAGAACGCAGCTCATCACCACCTTCTCAAGATGCGACACCTACATCCCATAAAGGAATAAATTTTTAAAAAGCCATTTGTAGCTGGGTGGTATGGTACAGATGTAATATGTCTTATTCCATTCATTTTCAGGAATGGCTGAAACTGGTCCGCAACAAATTTTGGATCATTATCACTGACCCCTTGTGAAGAGGCTTCTCAACACAACAACAGTTCTTGAGTCTGTAGTGGAGGCTATAGGGAACACTTCTGGCTGCAAACCAAGGAACGTGTCCATAAATGGTCCAGCAAAATCTACACGAGTCCTCTGCTAGGACGATGCAGGCAGGTCCCAGGGATTTAGTGGCCCTGCTCTTGGCATCTTCTGGATGTATCGGTATCCCACACTGTGCAAGGCAAGCTGCTCGATCTGCTCGTCTATCCCAGGCCAACAGGCAAAGCTTTGTGCCAACTTATTCATTTTGGTTATTCCTAAATGACCAGCATGTAGCTCCTCCAACACTTCAGTTCTTGGCTTCAAATGTACAACAACTCTCAATCTCTGCATAAGCCTACCTCCATGAAGGGCAAGTTCATTCCAGCGCTGGCAAAAAGGGGGAACTGGAATTGCTGCTGTACATTCCATCAATTTGGAGTGGCCATGTAGAGCTGAGACAGTGTAGGGTCCTCTTCTGTTTTCCCTCTTTTGGAAATGTTTCAGATATTTCCTTTTCCAAGGGTAAACTGGACAAACCATCAGTATTTCCATGATTAGTTGTCCTCTTGAAATCAATCTTGTAATTGGGTCCTCCAAGAAATAGAGCCCATCTCTGCATTTGTGCTGCTGCTGTCAGTGGAACACCCTTCTGTCAATTAAAAATGGACACTAGTGGTTGATGATCAGTAACGAGGATAAACTCCCTCTCATACAAGTACTGGTTGAAACATTTTACACCCCAGACCAGACACAATTCCTCTCTGTCAAGTTGTGCATAGTTTTTCTCTGGAGTGATAAGGGAATGTAATGCAAAGGCATTGGGGTGTTTACTTCCATCACTCATAACATTTGACATGACTGCACCTATGGTACACCATAAGGTGATGTGTCACAGGGAAGCTTCACTGAACGATGTAGATCATAATGTGTGAGTACAGCGTCGGCCATCACTATTTCCTTCACCTTTTGGGAAGCCACCTCACACTGCTTTGTCCATTGCCATTTCTTCCTGATCTGTAGTAATAAGTTCAAAGGGTGGAGCACAGCAGCCAGGTTTGGCAGGAGCCTGTTATAGTAGTTAAAAAATCCTAGAAAGGACTATAGCTGTGACATATCCTTGGGCCTTGGGGCATCCACTACTTCTTGAATTTTCTCAACACACTTGGGTAATCCTTATGCATCGATGGTGTGGCTACAGTGAGTGATGAGTTTAAATAATTCACACTTGTCACATCATGCCATGAGCCCATATTCTTCCAATCTTTGTAGCACTGTCTTGAGATTTTAAAGATGTTCTTTATTATCCTTACCAGTAACAATGATGTCATCCAGGTAATACTGAGTGCCTGGACAGTCTTGCAACACCTGGTCCATAGCTTTCTTCCCGAGTGCAGGTGTAAATGCTACTCCAAAAATAAGCCTTTATAGTGATAAAGCCTTTGTGAGTGTTTATGATGAGAAACACCTCCATCTGTATTCAAGCCACTTTGCTGAATCGTTTTCCTCCAGAAATGTTTGCAAAGGTATCCTCTATCTTGGGCAGAGGGTATTGAACTACTTTCAGTACTGGATTGATAGTGACCTTAAAATCACCACAAATCCTGCCAGAGCCATTCTTCTTGGCTACCGGGACCACTGGTGTTGCCCATGGGCTCCACCCAAGTTTTGAAAGAATTCCTTCAGCCACCATGTGATCTAGCTCACTGGCTAATTTATCACAAATGGTATAAGGAGCTGGAATGGTTTTGCAAGACTTGGGTGAGGCATTTTCATTTGACACTATTTTACCCTTGATATGTTTGAATTTTCCAATGCCATCCTTGAGCACGACTGTGGCATCATCCAGTACCTTTCTTAATTTGCTTTCAATTGACTCTTTTGCAGGGAATGTGGCATGGAAATGGTGGATGGATCTCCAATCAAATTGTAGTTGTCTCAGCCACTCATGGCCCCACAATACTGGCCGTCCTGTTTTTACCACATTCAAACTCAATGTGGCTTATTGGTTATTGTATTTCACTGTTAGCAATGTCATTCGCACAGGAGTTATCTTTTCTTCAGTATAAGTCTTAGTTGGAGATCTGTAGGCTTCATTTCAGTTTCTTTGAAATGCCATTCAAACTCATTTTGTGGAAAAGCACTCAGCTAAACTGCTCCTCATTGGCCATTTCATTTGCTTCAACATATTGCTCAATCCATTCAGTATACAAAATCCAGTTATCTCATGTGCAATCAAATGAGTCTATTATTTTGATGTAGTCAGACACTTCTGCTTTTTTAAATTTATGATTATTCTTACTCAGTACTCGCTGTTTAAGAACTTGTAAATTTGTCCATTTTTTGTTCTTTAATCTTGTCTATGTCTTCCAAAGAACACACGCTGCGCTGATTTATTTTACTCGATCGTATTGCTGAGCTTTTTAAACTCTTAAACATCTTACTGCGCTTGAATAGTTAGGAAGTCGTCTCGAGTCCATTTAAAACTTTCTGATCGCCACTGTCATGTTTTGTAACCCGGAAACATAAAAATGAATTGAAGGGAAAACAAGTGAGCCAGGCGGTAACTCATGTACATTCATATTTACTTTAAGCAAGGAATGCACATATGTTGTGGTAGCATCATGACGTATGAAATTCACGTTTTATTATGAATGAATGAATGAATGAATGAATGAAATTTATTTCTGTCAGTACAAACATATAACCCATAATGAATTATTTATATGAACAAGAATGCTCATTCAAACAATATATTTACAATATTACTCAAATGTTACTGAAAATTAAATACACAACACTGAACATAGTCACTGGCGTAGGCAGTCAATAGCCTTTGTGTATTTACCATACTTGTGTACTCAGTGACTGCTGTTTCCTCTAAGCTGATTAGTTGCACGTCCGCACAGTAACTGACATGCTTTGGTGCACCTTCTTTTGTTGCTGCACAGCTGGAATTGGAAGCAGCTAGACAAAGATAACAAAACATGAAAGATTTCCTTTGTTGCACTGCATTTCATTATATATTTCAATTAATAAGTAAAATCAAATGTACGTGACTATTTTTCAATTTTCATTCTCAATATTCATAGTATGCATATTACAAAGAAAAATTATTTAGAGTGTTGTACAGTTTTCAGGCAGGGTAAAAATTTCCTGCCAGAGCAATGGTTAGTCTGCGCAACTTTAAAAAAAATTGGAGGGAATGTTGTTAGAAATAGCCCTGACACCATTAATTTTGGGTGTTTGTCTCTTTGTCAACAAAGGTTTTAGAATGTTTGTGTTAATTGGTTTCTCCCTAAGGTGCTTGTACCTTCAACGAGGATGCATGCTTACTTGTTCGGTGGGCAAAGGATTAGGCGTACCTGGGCTACTGAGAGCACTATTGTGGGGGATAGCTTGGGACTCCAGAGAGTGTATGTACATTTGTTCGGGGAATTCTTTGTGTGTGCCTGATGGTGTGTGGGAAAACCTGAGAATCAGATCCTAGCATCGCACACAAAATGCTGGAACAACCCTGTAAACATTCGACGTTTTGGGCCGAGACCCATCTTCGGTCTTGATGAAGGGTCTCGGTCCGAAACATCAACTGTTTACTCTTTTCCATAGAGGCTGCCTGGCCTGCAGAGTTGCTCCAGCATTTTGAGTGTATCGCTTGGATATACAGTTTCTGCAGGTTTTCTCTTGTTTGTAATCAAATTCCAAATGGATGATAGCGCAGAAATATTAATATTGCTATATAAAAGGGATACAAGAACATCATGGGATCAATTATGAAGAGTGGAGAACTCACAGAGTATATACTCCATAAATGAGAAGTTTGAATGGGAATGAATGGGTTAAGTCCTGACCCCTGGGGGAACATTGGCAATGATGAAGAAGCCAAAGAGGAAGGGAGATAAAGCAGCAGTCATTCTATGCCATGCATATTTGCAGAAAGAACGAAGAGCTGGAATCACACCTGTTGTGCTTATGGAACAACTCATGCCACACACTCCCCATACCATTGTACACAGCGAGGCTGAGAGCAGTCACTGACAGCAGAGGGGCAGCTTGGGAGGCAGTTCTCACCCCCCAAAGACAAGTCAGTTAGAACAATAAGGGACACTAGAATGAACCCTGCACGTACCATCCTAACAGAGGGGGAGGCACATGATTGTCAGAAGGAAGTAGAACAGGAGGAAGATATCAGTGTATGGGAAACACCTCTAGAAGGGGTATAGAACATAGAACATAGATTATAGAATAGTACAGCACATTACAGGCCCTTCGGCCCACATTGTTGTTCCGACCCTCAAACCCTGCCTCCCAAATAAACCCCCACCTCAACTTCCTCCATATACCTGTCTAGTGGTCTCTTAAACTCCACTCGTGTATCTGCCTCCACCACTGACTCAGGCAGTGCATTCCACACACCAACCACTCTCTGAGTAAAAAAACCTTCCTCTAATATCCCCCTTGAAATTCCCACCTCTTATCTTAAAGCCATGTCCTCTCATATTGAGCAGTGCTGCCCTGGGGAAGAGGCGCTGGCTATCCACTCTAACTATTCCTCTTATTATCTTGTACACACCCTATCATATCTCATCTCATCCTCCTTCTCTCCAAAGATTAAAGCCCTTGCTCCCTGAATCTCTGATCATAATCCATACTCTCTAAACCAGGCAGCATCCTGGTAAATCTCCTCTGTACCCTTTCCAATGCTTCCACATCCTTCCTACAGTGAGGCGACCAGAACTGGACATGGTACTCCAAGTGTGGCCTAACTAGAGTTTTATAGAGCTGCATCATTACATTGTGACTCTTAAACTCTATCCCTTGACTTATGAAAGCTAAAACTCCATAAGCTTTCTTAACTACCCTATCCACCTGTGAGGCAACTTTCAGGGATTTGTGGACATGAACCACCAGATCCCTCTGCTCCTCCACACTACCAAGTATCCTGCCATTTACTTTGTACTCTGCCTTGGAGTTTGTCCTTCCAAAGTGTACCACCTCACACTTCTCCGGGTTGAACTCCATCTGCCACTTCTCAGCCCACATCTGCATCCTGTCTCTCTGCAATCTTTGACAATCCTCTACACTATCTACAACACCACCAACCTTTGTGTCGTCTGCAAACTTGCCAACCCACCCTTCTACCCCCACATCCAGGTCATTAATAAAAATCACGAAAAGTAGAGGTCCCAGAACAGATCCTTGTGGGACACCACTAGTCACAATCCTCCAGTCTGAATGTACTCCCTCCACCATGACCCTCTGCCTTCTGCAGGCAAGCCAATTCTGAATCCACCTGGCCAAACTTCCCTGGATCCCATGCCTTCTGACTTTCTGAATAAACCTACTGTGTGAAATCTTGTCAAGTGCCTTACCAAAATCCATATAGATCACATCCACTGCACTACCTTCATCTATATGCCTGGTCACCTCCTCAAAGAACTCTATCGGGCTTGTTAGACATGATCTGCCCTTCACAAAGCCATGCTGACTGTCCCTGATCAGACCATGATTCTCTAAATGCCCATAGATCTTCTCTCTAAGAATCTTTTTCAACAGCTTTCCCACCACAGACATAAGGCTCACTGGTCTACAATTACCCGGACTATCCCTACTACCTTTTTTGAACAAGGGGACAACATTCGCCTCCCTCTAATCCTCCGGTACCATTCCTGTGGACAACAAGGACATAAAGATCCTAGCCAGAGGCTCAGCAATCTCTTCCCTCGCCTCATGGAGCAGCCTGGGGAATATTCCATCAGGCCCCGGGGACTTATCCATCCTAATGTATTTTAACAACTCCATCACCTCCTCTCCCTTAATATCAACATGCTCCAGAACATCAACCTCACTCATATTGTCCTCATCATCATCGTTCCCTCTCATTGGTGAATACCGAAGAGAAGTATTCATTGAGGACCTCACTCACTTCCACAGCCTCCAGGCACATCGTCCCACCTTTATCTCTAATCGGCCCTACCTTCACTCCTGTCATCCTTTTGTTCTTCATATAATTGAAGAATGCCTTGGGGTTTTCCTTCACCCTACTCGTGAAGGCCTTCTCATGCCCCCTTCTTGCTCTTCTCAGCCCCTTCTTAAGCTCCTTTCTTGCTTCCCTATATTACTCAATAGACCCATTTGATCCTTGCTTCCTAAACCTCATGTATGCTGCCTTCTTCCACCTGACTAGATTTTCCACCTCACTTGTCACCCATGGTTCCTTCACCCTACCATTCTTTATCTTCCTCACCGGGACAAATTTATCCCTAACATCCCGCAAGAGATCTCTAAACATCGACCACATGTCCATTGTACATTTCTCTGCAAAAACATCATCCCAATTCACACCCTCAAGTTCTAGCCTTATCGCCTCATAATTTTCCCTTCCCCAATTAAAAATTTTCCTGTCCTCTCTGATTCTATCCTTTTCCATGATAATGCTAAAGACCAGGGAGCGGTGGTCACTGTCCCCCAGATGCTCACCCACTGAGAGATCTGTGACCTGACCCGGTTCATTACCTAGTACTAGATCTAGTTTAGCATTCCCCCTAGTTGGCCTGTCCACATACTGTGACAGGGATCCGTCCTGGACATACTTAACAAACTCTGCCCCATCTGAACCCTTGGAACTAATCAGGTGCCAATCAATATTAGGGAAGTTAAAGTCACCCATGATAACAACCCTGTTATTTTTGCACCTTTCCAAAATCTGCCTCCCAATCTGCTCCTCGGTATCTCTGCTGCTACCAGGGGGCCTATAGAATACCCCCAGTAGAGTAACTGTTCCCTTCCTGTTCCTGACTTCCACCCATACTGACTGCTACATTACCCACCCTTTCTGTAGCTGTAATAGTATCCCTGACCAGTAATGCCATTCCTCCCCCCCTTCCCCCCCCGCAAAGAATCATAGGAAATTTTTATTGATGGGTTTTGGAGGTACATAGATGAGAAGCCACAGACTGGATAGGCCACAGTGAAGGAAATAGGTGAGGAATTAACTGCAGAAATCCTGAAGGGGGTTGCTTAGCTCAGGTGACAGAACCTGTGGCTCTAACAGAGCACTAGGCTACAGTCAGGGCAGATGAGTAAATATATATGTGCAGGCCTTCAGGGTGGTGCATGAGTATCTGATGGTGTGTGCAAGACGAGGATTTGTAACCTCAACAGGGGCAGGTATTCAACATGGGCACCTAATACCAGAACTGTTGGAAGCAGTGAGGCTGCCAGCAGAGGATGCGGTGATTAAAGTAAAGGGTTACCAGTAAGGGGAAAGCAAGGAGAAGAAAGCGAATGAGTGGGCAGACGTCAGGGCAAAAAGGACAGGAGGACAACAAGAGGCAACTGAATTTGCAAGGAAACAACTGGAGACAGTTTAGTAAAATTATATGAAGAGGTGGAGGCAGAGGAGAAGGAAGAATAGAAGAGAGAGGGAACAGATAGGAGCTGGACTCATGGCGGGAGAGGGGGCGCACAGGAGTCTTGGTAGCCTCACCATGTATTAGGCAGACATTACTGAAGTTATATAATGGGATAATACATCAAGGAAAGCACAGCATGACCATGACCCTCTGGCAGGCTTGGTTTTGGCCAGGGATGGGCAGATAGGTTGAGAAATTATGTTGTCATTGTATTATTTGTGCCCAGCACAACGCCGTAAGGGCATAAAGGGACAGCTGGCAAACCAGCCACGGTTGAGGGGACCCTGACGAAACATCCAGATGGACTTCATGGGGTCCCCGTCAAAGAGCAGGAGGAAAAGCTGCTATCTGTCGTTCATAGGGTCCATGGGTAGCAACTTTCCCAACGAGAGATTGTACCGCCAGCACAGCGATACAGATTTTAGGTCAGGAAATCCTCCCCAGGTGCAGAATTCCAGCCCAGATGGACTCAGATCAGGAAGCACATTTCACAGACATGGGCTGATGTACTGCCAGGAATCCTGATGAGATTGTGAGCAACTCCAAACCACACGCTGGGTCTGAGCCCTATGAATTACTGATGTGGCAACCAATATGCCTCGCCTATGGAGTGATTACAGGTTCTGGTGAACCTGGAACTCAGAGATAAAATGACTCAGTATGTAAAGGACTTCTGTCACCAGTTTAAAGTGTTGAAGGATTGAGCCATGGCTGATTTATTATCCCCATCAACTCCATTCTCCTGCCTTCTCCTCGTAATCATGGGCACCTTGATTGATCAAGGTATTCCAAGGATGGGGCCAAACACAGTCAAGAAGTGTTGAAAACAGTGTGGTTGCCTTCAGTGATGGCAGCAATTAAAGTAAATACACACAGGAAAGGGGAAAGTAAGGAGCAGAAAGAGAATGAGTGCACCAACCACAGAAGAAAGAAAGCAACAGAGGAACATCAGACAACAGAAATTGAAAGTGTACAGGAAGAAAGTTCTACAGCCAATTTAGTATGATTATATGGGTGTGTGAAAGACCATTGTAACCAGGTGAACACAATGAGGGACAGAACAAAACAGCAGCAACATATTGCTGATTGGAGAAAGTCAGAGAGAGAGAGAAGATAGTCCTCCTACAGCCAGGTGACTGGGTCATGGTAAGGGAGCTTCCTCAAAAGGCAGTGTTCGCTCCCAGGTGGATAGGTGCTTCTGACAAATGACACCTGTGTTTATGTTCAAACCCAGCAAGGCAGCCAGTGGAAACACTGGACTCAGGTAAACCATATGACTCGCCTCCTTGTCGCCCTCACAGACAGAACAAGGGATCAGTCCACCCATTAATAGTGTTATTACAGAGAATTTAAGTGATGAACACCAACCTACTACATCCCATCTGACCACACCTGATGGACATAGACCTATAGCTGAAAGTAAACAGAAACACAAAAGCAGAAGACAGAGAAACAAGACTGTCAGTGAATCGTGAATAAAGTTTAAATTGTAATGGTAACAATGTTTTCTAACGAAGGCTGGTTGTTGGAAGTAGATGATTAGTTGTAAAGATCAGAATAGAAAGGTATTGGGGAAAATAGATGGGAAAGGATCTGAGTTAAGGCAGAGAAATTAAGTTCCACAACTTCAATGGCAAGAAAGAGAGAAGAAATCGCACATAGCGTTGGAAGGCTGCCACACCAGTTGAGTGGAGAGAGAAGGGATATAAGCTGGATCCTTTCAGTGGTTGGGCCAGTGATCGAAAAGACAGTCTAGGAGGGGTTGTCACTGGGACAAGGTTCTTACAGCTATTCAAAATAGGGAACACCCCAAACTCTTCCGTAGATGGATCAAAAAGCGGCTGTCAGGATTATTCTGATAATCTTTTGTTATGGCATGGAATGTGAGCTGTTGCCTGTGAACCTGAAACAAAATTACCTTGTTGTGACAGCAACTACTGATAGTTTTAACTAACAGAGATTGAAGGGGCGGAGGAGATATGACAATGTTTTATTTCCATCTCTTTGCAGTCATGTAGATAACCAGCTAGGGACTTTAGATAGTGTATATGCAGGTACACAAAGGTTAATAAATGGAGAAGGGATCCACAGTGAAGTGCATTTTTGCTGCCCTGCTTAATCAGATACTCCTCAAAGCTTGGCTTTCCTGGGACAGATTTCTGTCCAGGGGCCAAGAAGATGGTATGTTAGGGAGTATTCTGCAGTTATGTGAATATAGCAAGAACCAGGCTACAGTTCTTTTTGTAAATGTAGATAAGTTCAGGAAGCTTGCTATTAGCCTTCATTTTTTTTGTGTAAATTGCAAGCAGTAAATTGAAGTTAAAAGCAGAGGCTGCTCCACAGACTAAGAGGTTGCATATACAAAAGCCAAATGTTAAGATAATGGGCTTGTGTAAATTGGATTGCATCAAACCAGGCAACGTTTGGGGCGAGTGAAGTGGAGCAAAGTTATCCCCACTAGTTCAAGAGCCTGATAGTTGAGGGGTAATAACTGTTTGTGAGGGTACCAAGGTTCCTGTACCTCCTTCCTGATGGCAGTAGCAAGAAGAAAGCATGGCCTGGGTGATGGTGGTCCTCGAAGATGGAAGCTGCTTTCCTGCAACAGCGATCCGTGTAGATGCGCTCAATGTTGGGAAGGGCTATACCCATGCTGGATTGGACTGTATCTTTACTTTTTCTAGGTTTTCCTGTACAGGGATGATTCGTGATGTGAACAGTCAATATACTCTCCACCACACATCTACAGAAGTTTGTCAAAGTTTTAATTTGCCAAATCTTTGCAAACTTCTAAGAAAGTAGTGGTATTTCCATGCTTTCTTTGTAATTGTACTGTTGTGGGACCAAGATAGATCCCCTGAAATGATACCATGGAAGAATTTAAAGACGCTGGCCCTCTCCAGCTCAGACCCCTAAAAAAAGCTGGCTCGTGCACCTCTGGTTTCTTCCTCCTAAAGTCAACAATCAGCTCCTTGGTCTTGCTGACATTGAGTGAGAGGTTGTTGTTGTGACACCACTCAGCCAAATTTTCAATCTCCCTCCTACCTGCTGATTCATCATCACCAATGATTTGGCCAACATCAGTGAACTTCAATATGGCACGGGAGACGTGCTTAGCCTCACAGTCATAAGTAAATAAAATGAGTAGCGCAGGGGTCTAAGAACACAGCCTTGTGGTTCACCTGTGCTGCTGGAGGTAGTGGAGGAGGTGTTGCTGCCAATCCAAACTAACTGGGGTCTGCAGGTTAGGAAACCACATCAAAATCAAATCAGGTTTAATTATCATTCAAACCATACATAGATACAGCTGAACAAGATAGGATTCCCTTGAGGCCAAGGTGCAAAACATTCAAAGTAGCAAGCCAACATTCAAAAATAGCGAGTAACATAATTCAAAATTTTGAGCAAAGAAGCATATTCACCCAAAAAGAAACATATATAGTCAAGACCCTGAGTGATAATGTCCAGCAGTTGATGGTACAGCCTCCAGGCAGTGTACAGATGCACACAATCCAGCCTGTCATTCCACTGCTCGTAACGGGAGGGCAGCACTAATGGGTGAAGTCAGGCCTCAGCTGAGCTCAACCACACTGCAGTGCTTCTGTGTCGCTCAACTGGTCTGCAGCAGCAGGCAAACCTGAGGCTTGAGGCCTTGTTCTCCCTACAATTGAGGCTACCCAGCCCATGTTGACTGTCCCTCCACCAGACAAGGGTAACAGGCCTGTAGCAACTTACATTATCACTGTCCAACAGAGTCTTGCAATCGCAAGTGAAATGTCCGTGACAATCTCCCACAGTTATACTGCACCAACTTCGAGGCTTCTGAGTGGGCAGCAACACGGTCTGCTGCCAAGTCATCTCCGCTGTACCCAGACCAGCTCCTCCAGTACCTCGGCAGAATTCTCCGATATGCCGACAGGATCATCCATAATCCCAATGGGATCCTCTAATATGCCGACCAGCTCCTCCGATATCCTTACCAGCTCCATCGACACCTCGCTGGCTCCGCAGCCAACACCAATCCAGCTACTCCAATCAACGAGCAGCTCTGCAGAACCCAATGTTCGCTCACATCGCCATCTTACTGGAAGTCAAGGATCTAATTGCACAAGGAAGTATTGAGACCAAGGTCTTGAAGTTTACTGATTAGTTTTGAGGGTATGATAGAATTGAATGCTAAACTTTGGTCAACAAAGAGCATCCTGATGTATGCATTTTTGTTGTCCAGATGTTCCAGGGTTGAGTGATGAGCCAATGAAGCCAATCTATCTGGCTCCATCTTAAAAATAATTAAAAACTCTGCCACCTCATTTTGAGAAGAGTTCCAAAGTCTCACAGCCATCTGACCATAGAACCGTAGAACACTACAGCACAGAAAACAGGCCATTTGGCCCTTCTAATCTGTGCTGAAACATTATTCTGTTAGTCCCATTGACCTGCATCCAGTCGATAACCATCCAGACTGAAAAAAAAGTCTTCTCTCTGCTTTGTACCAGCCCTTACTTTTAAGCAAGGAGTCCAAGTTCCAGATGCTCCCACACGAAGAAACATCTCTACATCAACACAGTCATATCTCAATAGGATTTTCAATTAAGTGTTCTCTCATTCTTCTAAATAACACTGGATAAAAGCGTATCCTATCCAACCTTCCTCAACACATTACCAATCCTTGCTTACATTCTGAAATGGATTATTTGATCAATCCCACATTAAGTCATTTAAACAAATGTCCTTGAATTGAGGCATTTAATGGAATTCCATTTGAAATCATAACCAAGCCATTATTCAAAGTCACTGGGGTACAAATTAGGATATGAAACAGATTTCGAAGGATATCTGTCAATAAAATGTTAATGTTGTCAGTGCCAGGCTATTTTTTAGAATTCTTTATGATGAAAATAGTTAATTTAGTAACTCGGAAAATATCACTGTGAATTTGAAGTAATCTCTGATCCAAAACATGAGAGGAACTTCCAACAAGGTGACTTGTGATTCTAGTGCAAAAGCCATTTCAGTGTAAAACAGGACCAGTACAAAACACTTTGCCATGTCAAGGCAAAACAGACAACCAGTCCTGACGAAGGGTCTCGGCCTGAAACGTCAACTGCACCTCTTCCTAGAGATGCTGCCTGGCCTGCTGCGTTCACCAGCAACTTTTATGTGTGTAACCAGAGAAGATGATTGTTGACAGGTAAAAATGGAATGAAATGCTGGTACTGAGGAGAGAAGCATATTATTGAGCAATTGTACAAAGGTGTGAGATGTTATTTGTATCAGGGCTCGTTAATATGACACAAAATGTCAAGATTAAAAAATCACGTTTTGGAAGATTATCCACATACCTAAGCACACCTTAAATCACCCTCATGCAAAAGACAGTTTTTTCTAATAAGTAAGAATCAGCAGAAAGTAGATATCAACTTAATTCTGAAATGGATATCAGAAGGGGAGGAGAAGACGGCGGTGCGACGCAGCGCGCAGCTGCTCCGAAATGATATTGTATTTGTTAAATAGGGGCCGTGCACAATCCTGATTTGACGGAGACAGACGTGAGAAGTGTGAGAATGTGTGGAACATCTGGAGAAACTTCTGAAATGCCCGCTTCGCTGCCTATGCTACTGTGCGATCGAGAATCTCCGGAGGGGAAAGCCCCAAATCCTCGGCTTTGCCTATTGCCTGTTGCTGGGGCCGGGGTCGAAGTGCTCGGCAGAGATGGTGCTCGGTGCTTGGTGTTGGAGGGCTGGTCAGAGGCTCGAAGTTTTCGGACAGACTCAAGAGTCGGCTGTGGTCGGGTGCTCCCAGGGTGCTGCATCGGCAAGTTTGCGGTGCTGGAAGCTCATGACAGGGAGAGTTTCTCCCTTCTACCGTCTGTGTGAGATGATGGGAATTTCAAGAGACTTTGAGACTTTTTTTTTTACTGTGCCCATGGTCTGTTCTTTATCAAATTGCAGTATGGCTTTGCACCATTGTAACTATATGTTATAATGATGTGGTTTTTGTCAGTTTTTTTAGTCGTGGTTTGTCTTGTGTTTCTATTGCGTGTCCTCATAATCTAATCTAATTCTTTTTTCCCAATTTGTGTTAGAATATGTACCAATGTTTGGTGGAATTTCTAGGTAGCAGAACACCCGAGGAGTCTCTGAGGCAACCTTTTAAATAAATGCCAGCATGCAGGATGGTTGAGCAGGACTGACGTGTTGGAACATGTAGCTTGAATATTCCACACCCCACCTTGTTCCTTATCTGTAAAGTGCACAGGTGAAGAGGAAGTGACAAGGAATGAAAAAACATGGTTTTGCTGAACTCGTTTTGGTTGTGAAATAGCAGCTTCAACATTTCAGTGAAGGGCGTTGCACATGTAGTTACCAGAAATCTCAAACCCTCAGTTTAACAACTGAATATTCATCCTATTGGAACAATGAGTGCTTAGCTCAGTGAAAGTGCTTTGATGATTACAACATAGCTGACAAGTACATTTAAAATAATTGACCTGAGAAAAGTTAGATTTCTATTACAATAAATGTGAACAAAATGGAAAAGAAGATAGTTAGAAGTGGGAGCTGGCAGCTCGTTTCCACACTCTCACCACCCTCTGAGTGAAGACGTTGCTCCTCATGTTCCCATTAAACATTTCACCTTTCACCCTTAACCCATGACCTCTAGTTGTCATCTCCCCAGCCTCAGTGGAAAAAGGCTACTTGCATTTACCCTATATACACTCTTCATAATTTTGTATACCTCTATCAAATCTCCCTCAATCTTTTATGTTGTAGGGAAAAATGTTCTAAACTATTCCAGTTGGGTCCTCCAGTTCCAGCAACTTGCTTGTAATTTTTCTCTGTATACGTTCAATCTTATTTACAAGCAAGAGTCCTGCCAAAGGATTTTAGCCCAAAACATTGAATGAACTCTTTTCCACAGATGCTGGCTGGCCTGCTGAGTTCCTCCAGTGTTTTGTGTGTGTTCAATCTTATTCACATCATTTCGGTAGGTAGGTGGGCGAAACTGCACACAATAATCCAAATTAGGCCTCAACAATGTCTTATATAACTTCAACATAACATCCCAACTCTTGTATTCAATACCTTGATCAATGAGGGCCAATGTGCCAAAAGCTTTCTTAACGGCTGCATCTACCTATGAGGCAATTTCCAATGAATTATTGACTTCTATTCCCAGATCCCTTTGTTCTAGTACACTCCTCAGTGGCTTATTACTCATTGTGTATCCTACTTGGTCCTTCCAAAATACAGTACCTCACACTTGTCTGTATTAAAGTCCATCTGCCGCTTTGTAGCCTATTTCTCCAGCTGGTCCAGATCCCACTGCAAGCCATGATAGTCTTCCTCGCTATCCACTACACCGCCAATCTTGGTACTATCTGCAAATTTACTCATCCAGTTAACAACATTGTCATTCAGATTGTTGATATAGATAACAAACAACAATGGACCCAGCACTTTTCCCTATGGTACTCCACTAGTCACAGGCCCCCAGTCAGGAAGGTAACCATCTACCACCTTCTCCCACAAAGCCAATGTCTAATTCACTTTACTACCTCATCATGAATGTCAAGCAACTGAACCTTCTTGAACAACCTTCCAAGCGTGACCTTGTCAAATGTTCTGCTGAAGCCCATGTAGATTACATTTATTGCCTTGTCTTCATCACCGTTCCTAGTAACATCCTCAAAAAGCTCTATTAGGTTGGTTAATTATGACCTATCACAGAAAGAGCCATGCTGACTCTCCCTAGTCAATCTCTGTCTATTCAAATATTCATATATATGGTTTCTTAGAATACCTTCCAATAGCTTCCCCACTACTGATGTCAGGCTCACTGGCCTATAGTTTTCTGGTTTATTCTTCGAGCCTTCCTTAAACAGCAAAAGAACATTAGCTATCCTCCAGTCCTTGGGTACCTCACCTATTGGTAAGGATGTTTTAAATATCTCTGCTAGCACCCCTGCGATTTCTGCACTTGCCTCCCACAGGGCCTGAGGGAACACCTTGTCAATGCCTTGGGATTTATCCACTCTAACTTGCCTCAATACAGCAAACACATCCCCTCTGAAATCTGTATATGGTCCATGACCTTGCTTCTGCTTTGCCTCACCTCTATAGATTCTTATACAGATGCAAATATCCATTTAAGATCATCCCCATCTCTCTTGGCTCCATGAATAGATTACCATTCTGATCTCCCAGAGGATCGATTTTGTCCCTTGCAATCCGTTTTATCCTTTTTCTCTTAAGACATCTGTAGAAGACCTTAGGATTCTCCTTCACCTTGTCTGCTAGGGCAACCTCATGCCTTCTTTCAGCCCTCCTGATTTCTTGCATTTCTTATATTCATCCAGTACATTATTTGTTCCTAACTGCCTATACCTGCCGGGCACCTCCTTTTTTCTCTTAACCAGGCATCAATACCTCTCAAAAACCCAAAGTTCCCTCAGTTCATTGTCCTTTTATTCTGACAGGCACATAAAAGCTCTGTACTCTCAGAATTTCTTTTTTGAGTGTCTCCCACTTACCAAGTACACCTTTGCCAGAAAACAGCCGGTTCCAATCCACGCTTGCTAGATACTTTCTGATACCACCAAATTGGCCTTTCTCCAATTTAGAATCTCAACTGGAGGACCAGCTCTGTCCTTTTCTATAATTACCTTGAAACTAATGGCATTATGATCACTGGATGCAAAATGTTTCCCTACACAAATTTCTGTCATGTGCCCTGTCTCATTCCCTAATAGCAGATCAAGTTTTGCACACTCTGACATGAGACTTCTATGTATAATTAAGAAACATAGAAACATAGAAAACATACAGCACAATACAGGCCCTTCAGCTCACAAAGCTGTGCCGAAAATGAAAACCTTAGAACTACCTAGGCTTTACCCATGGCCCTCTATTTTTCTAAGCTCCATGTAGCCATCCAGGTGTCTCTTAAAAGACCCTATCATTTCCGCCTCCACCACCACCGCTGGCAGCCCATTCCACACACTCACCACTCTCTGCATAAAAAACTTACCCCTGACATCTCCTCTGTACCTACTTCCAAGCACCTTAAAACTATGCCCTCTCATGGTAGCCATGACTATCCACATGATCAATGCCTCTCATCATCTTATACACCTCTATCAGGTCACCTCTCATCCTCCGCTGCTCCAAGGAGAAAAGGCCAAGTTCACTCAACCTATTCTCATAAGGCATGCTCCCCAATCCAGGCAACATCCTTATAAATCTTCTCTGCACCCTTTCTACGGTTTCCACGTCCTTCCTGTAGTGCGGCGACCAGAATTGAGCACAGTACTCCAAGTGGGGTCTGACCAGGGTCCTATATAGCTGCAACATTACCTCTTGGCTCTTAAACTCAGTCCCAAGGTTGATGAAGGCCAATGCACCGTATACCTTTTTAACCACAGAGTCAACCTGCGTAGCAGCTTTGAGTGTCCTATGGGCTCGGACCCCAAGATCCCTCTAATGCTCCGCACTGCCAAGAGTCTTATCAATAATACTATATTCTGCCATCCTATCTGACCTACCAAAATGAACCACCTCACACTTATCTGGGTTGAACTCCATCTGCCACTTCTCAGCCCAGTTTTGTATCCTATCAATGTCCCACTGTAACCCCTGACAGCCGTCATTGATGATGCAAGGATAATTTCCAGTGGCTGAACAATCTCCTCCCTCGCTTCCCACAGTAGGCTGGGGTACACCCCGTCCGGTCCTGGTGACTTAAAACTTTCCTGAACACATTTGACAAACTCTATCCTACCTAGTCCTTTTACATTATATGAGTCCTAGTCAAT
Source organism: Mobula hypostoma (assembly GCF_963921235.1). NCBI lineage: Eukaryota > Metazoa > Chordata > Chondrichthyes > Myliobatiformes > Myliobatidae > Mobula > Mobula hypostoma. The sequence goes on from NC_086119.1 coordinate 37,076,169, forward strand.
TTGTGGAAAGTAAAAATCACTATTACACTCTTATGTTTCTTGCAACAGTCTGCAACCTCTCAACAAACTTCTTCCTTCAAATCCCACAAACAGTTGTGTGGTCTATAATATAGCCCCATTAATGTGGTCATACCTTTCTTATTCCATGAAGCCTCACTCGATGAGTTCGGTATTGAATTGACTTTATTACTTACATCCTTCAGAAACATGAGTAAAAATCTTTACATTACATCTCCGTCTAAATGTGCAATCTGCAATTTATAGTAATTTATCATTAATAGTATGCACAACAAGATAGTCAATATAACATAAAAATACAGTTGCATCAGCATGAGTTTATCAGTCTGATGGCCTGGTGGAAGAAGCTGTCCTGGAGCCTGTTGATGCTGGCTTTTATGCTGCGGTACCGTTTCCCAGATGGTAGCAGCAGGGACAGTTTGTGGTTGGGGTGAGTTGGGACCCAATGATCCTTTGGGCCCTTTTTACACACCTGTCTTTGTAAATGTCCTGAATAGTGGGAAGTTCACATCTACGGATGCGCTGAACAGTCCACACCACTCTCTGCAGAGCCCTGTGATTAAGGGAGGTATAGTTCCCATACCAGGTAGTGATGCAGCCAGTTAGGATGCTCTCAATTGTGTCCCTGTAGAAAGTTCTTATGATTTGGGGGCCCATACCAACCTTCTTCAACCGTCTGAGGTGAAAGAGGCTGCTGTGCTTTTTTCACCACACAGCCGGTAGGTACAGACCACGTGAGATCCTCGATGCTGTGTATGCTGAGGAACATAAAGCTGTTCACCCCCTCAACCCCAGATCCATTGATATCTATAGGGGTTAGCCTGTCTCCATTCCTCCTGTAATCCACAACCAGATCCCTTGCTTTTGTGACATTGAGGGAGAGTTTATTTTCTCGACATCACTGTGTCTGGGTGGTGACTTCTTCTCTGTAGGCTGCCACATTACTATTTGAGATTAGGCCAATCAGTGTAGTGTCGTCTGCAAATTTAATTAGCAGATTGGAGCTGTGGGTGGGGACACAGTCATGGGTATACAGAGAGTAAAGGAAGGGGCTCAGGACACAGCCCTGAGGGGCACCTGTGTTGAGGGTCAGAGGGGCAGAGGTGAGGGAGCCCTCTCTTACCACCTGCCGGCGATCTGACAGGAAGTCCAGGATCCAGTTACACAAGGCAGGATGAAGGCCGAGGTCTCTGAGCTTCTTGTCGAGCCTGGAGGGAATTATGGTGTTGAGTACTGAATTGTAGTCCAAGAACTGCATTCTCACATAAGCATCCCTCTTGTCCAGATATGAAAGGACGGTGTGTAGAGCTGTGGCTATTGTGTCATCTGTCGATTGGTCATGTCAGTCGGTGAATTGTATGAATTGTAGGGGTGGTCTATTGTGGGTGGTAGCATGCTGCAGATGCAGTCCTTGGACCAACCTTTAAAGCATTTGCTTATTATTGAGGTGAGTGGGACAGGACGCCAGTCATTCAGACATGTTACCCTGGTCTTTTTAGGTACAGGAAAAACTGCGGATGTTTTGAAGCAGGAAGGCACTCTACACTGGGAGAGGGAGAGAGTAGAAATGTCTGTGAACACACCTGCCAGTTGTGCCGCGTACATCGTAAGTACTTGCCCTGCAATGCCGTCCAGTCCCGCGGCCTTACATATCCACCCGTTGGAAACACCTGCATACTTCAGCCTCAGAGATGACCAAGCTGCCAGTCACATCATCTTCAGGTCTCCTCAGGGGCTCAGTATTGGCGACATCGAATGAAGCGTAAAAAAGATTTAGCTCATCTGGGAGAGAGGCATCTCCACCGTGTTTCGCTTTGAAGTCTGCGATGGTGTGCAGACCCTGCCATAAGCTGTGTGTGTTTTTGGTGGAAAGTTGTGTCTGAATCTTGTCCCTGTATTGTCGTTTCACTGTTTTGAAGACTTTGCGCAGATCGTAGCTGCATTTCTTGAGCTCCTGCTGGTTACTGTCAGTGTAAGCTCTGTATCACACAGGAAGTGCTGTTCGCACGGAACTGTTGATCCAGGGTTCCTGGTTTGGATAGACCCTGACCGACTTCTGGGAGACAACATCCTTGTGCACTTCTGGATGAAACTCACGACCCCTTCTGTGAACTTGGAGACATCCTCATCATGGAAGACATTCCAGTCGCTGTCATCAAAGCAGTACTGCAGTATGGAGGCCGATTGGTCAGACCAACAGCGGATGGTTTTACCCATACCTGCCTCTTGTTTCAGCTCCTGCCTGTACTTTGGCAACAGCAAAATGGAGGAGTGATCTGATTTTCCAAATAGGGAGGGTGGAGGAGCACTTTGTAAGTGTTGCAGAAAGGAGAGTTCTGCAGTCTGTCCTGACTGAGCACGGCCATGGTGCTATTCCTTCCTGCTTTAATCCCTCCAGCTCTATCGTGTCTAAAACAATGGAACCCTGAAATATTGAGTCCTGCCCCTCTTGCAACCACATCTCATTAATGGCTAAAATATCATAATTTCATGAATTGATCCATAATCTGGGTTCACCTGCCTTTCTTATAACATGTCTTGCATTGAAATATACCCAACTCAGAAAAACAGTAGTCCCACCATACTCAACCTTTGGCTTCCCTATTTTGTCTAAGGTCTTTACAATACCTGTCTCCACAACCATTCTACCATTTGTTCTGGCACTCTGGTTTCCATCCCCCTGTAACTCTAGTTTAACTCCCCCTGGCCACCCAGCCACGTACTACTAGCAAACCTTCTGACTAGGATATTGATCCCCTTCCAGCTGAGATACAATCCGCCTCTTCTGTACAGGTCCCACCTTCCCTAGAAGAAAGCACAATGATCCAAAAGTCTGAATCCCTCCCTCCTGCACCAACTCCTTAGCCATATGTTAAAATGTATGAACTTCCTATTTCTGTCCTCACTAACTAGTTGGATATCTACAGGCTTCAGTTCAGTATCTTTGAAATGCCAGTCAAACTCATTTTGTGGAATCACTGAAACAGATGAGGCAATGTCCAATTATATTTTAATTAATTTGTCGTTCACTTCTGGTGTAGGTCATATTGCTTGTCTATTGTTAAATTTGATATTGTGAATCTCGACGCTACTCAGTCCTGTGTCACTCTCATCATTATCAGATTTTTCATCAACAGTATGCAAATAAGTACTCTTTTTGAAACTGCAACTTGATTTTTTTATCTGTTTTTCTTCCTTGTGCAGTCCATTTGTTTTTGACTGCTTGATATGCTCTTTGTGTGTGTCCTACTTTGTTTCATTTTCTGTAAGTTACGCCTTTAAAACTGCATTGCTCTGGTGTATGTGAGCCCTTGCTATAACATTAATGCAATTTGTTCAACAATGCAGGTTTCTGGTTAGAGGTTGCAATTTTATGTTCAGTTTCATTCCTGATTGCAACTTGATTGCTGTAATTTCCATTTATACAGCGATTTCAAATGTTAGCTATGCTTAGGTTAGGAGCTGTTTTTGAATGTTTTCTTGCAAGATTCTACAAACTAAATGATTTCTCATTGCATCATTAGTCCTATCACTGAACTGACAATACTAGGACAATGTCTTCAATTCAGCCATTTAAGCTGAAATTGACTCCCATTCTTTTTGATACTGCTTATGAAACCTAAAGTGTTCTGCAATCAGCAATGGTTTTAGTTCAAAATGTTCCTGCATTACATTACTGATATCAGCAAAAGTCATTTCAGCTGGTGTAGTTGTAGCATTTAAACATCTAAGCAAGCTGTATGTCCTTCCACCAATTTACTCAGCAAAACTTGCACTTGTTTCTCATCAGTTATTCCATTTGTTTTAAAATACTGTTCATTTCATTCAGTACACGTAATCCAGTTATCTGTTGTGCAATTGAACATGTCTATCTTTCTGATGTAACCATCCTTTTCCTCTTGCTTTTTTAAAATTTATTATTATCACTCAGTACTCACTGCTAATGAACCCATGAATTTTGTCCTTGTTCCGCCTTATTTTCAACTCTCACATATTTTTCTTTTTCTGAAGGGACACGAGCCGTGCTTTTTAAAAAACTTGACCATATATAACTATATAACCATATAACAATTACAGCACGGAAACAGGCCATCTCGGCCCTTCTAGTCCGTGCCGAACGCTTACTCTCACTTAGTTCCACCGACCTGCACTCAGCCCATAACCCTCCATTCCTTTTCTGTCCATATAGCTATCTAATTTAACTTTAAATGACAACATTGAACCTGCCTCAACCACTTCTGCTGGAAGCTCGTTCCACAAAGCTACCACTCTCTGAGTAAAGAAGTTCCCCCTCATGTTACCCCTAAACATTTTCCCTTTAACTCTCAACTCATGTCCTCTTGTTTCAATCTCCCCCACTCTCAATGGAAAAAGCCTATCCACATCAACTCTATCTATTCCCCTCATAATTTTAAATACCTCTATCAAGTCCCCCCTCAACCTTCTATTCTCCAAAGAATAAAGACCCACCTTGTTCAACCTTTCTCTGTAACTTAGGAGATGAAACCCAGGTAACATTCTAGTAAATCTTCTCTTTACCCTCTCAATTTTGTTGACATCTTTCCTATAATTCAGTGACCAGAACTGTACACAATACTCCAAATTTGGCCTTACCAATGCCTTGTACAATTTCAACATTACATACTCAATGCTCTGATTTATAAAGGCCAGCATACCAAAACCTTTCTTCACCACCCTGTCCACATGAGATTCTGCCTTCAGGGAACTATGCACCATTATTCCTAGATCCCTCTGTTCTACTGCATTCTTCAATGCCCTACCATTTACCATGTATGTCCTATTTTGATTAGTCCTACCAAAATGTAGCACCTCACATTTATTAGCTTTAAACACCATCTGCCATCTTTCAGCCCACTCTTCTAACTGGCCTAAATCTCTCTGCAAGCTTTGAAAACCTACCTCATTATGCACAATGCCATCTCTTTCCTCTCACAAAAAAAAAATGCACTGTGCTTTAACAGGTAGGCAGTTGCCGCGGGTTAATTTTAAAATTTACTTGTCACCGGTGTTATGTTTTGTAACTGCAAAACATAAAACTAATCAAAAGAAAAACAAGGGAGTATGTGTACTTCATTTTTACTTTAGGGAGTTGCGCATTTATGACCTGGTGGCATAAAGACTTAAGCCATTCATGTACTTTTACATATAACTCATAATAAATTATTTAAGCAACAAAGAATGTTTGATGAAACAAAATATTTACAATATTGCTCAAATATTATTAAAATATTAAATACATAACACAACCCAAACTGAGCCAGGGTTGAAAAACATTCTTTGCATTGCTCTTAAATTGCTAATAAATGTTCAGTGTGTACAGAGCAGATGATTAGATCCAGGCCCACCTACCCATTCGTTTTGCTGTCCTATTCTGACTCCTTGTTCTTCTCCCTGGGCTCCTCTTCTCTTACACTATTGCTTTCAAAACAAAATGGGAAGAGCCTTCACAAGTTTAGAAGTAGGTGTGAATTTAGTCCTCGTGGGGTTTAGACCCAAACCATCGGCAATTCTTTTCCCACAACAGATGCTACTTGACCCACCGTGCTTGTCCAGCAGGTTGTTTGTTGCTTGAGATTTCAGCATGTGCATTCTCTTGTGTCTCCCTGCAAATACAATATGTAGCTAAGTAAGCAAATGGTACATTGACTTTCATTGCCATAAGTTTTGAGTAATGAAGCACAGATATCTAACTACAGTTCTGCATGCCTTAATAAAACCATACCTGGAATTGTGTGTGCAACTTTGGTCTCCGTACTAAAGGAAGGATGTATTTGCTACCGAGGGAGTGCATTGAAAGAATGATTTCGGGGTAGTGAGACTGCATGTGGAGAGAAATTAGTTTGACTTCTTTTCTCTAGTTCAGGGGAATGTTAAAGGATCTCATCAAAACATTTAAAATTCTGACAGAGCTTGATAACAGGATTTGCAGAGGTGGCTTTCTTTCCTGGCTAGGGATCTAGAACAAAAGGTCTGTCTCAGGATGTGGGGTAATACATTTGGGATAGTGATACAGTGCAATTACCTAACATGCACTCCACTGAACTCTGGAATTCTCTACCACAGAAGGTGGAGGCAGCCAAGTTGTTGAGTGTCATTCATGAGGGAGATAGATTCCTCAAAACATCAGGGATATGGAGAAAGGTAGGCCCTGAGCTTATTGAATGACAGAATGTGTTTAAGGGCCAGACTCCTGTTTTCTAAGCTCCTAAGTATTCTAGTGTGTAAATCTAACAGTAAGTATAAGCAAAATATCTGCTGGTAGGCATGCAGTCAGGTGCAAGTAATCAGGGACATGGAAGAAGTTAAAATGGAGGAATACTGGGATCTAAAGTAAAAACAGGAAAAGGTGAAAATATTCAGCAGAAAGTAACATCTTTGGAAAGAGAAATAGGGGTAATTATCAAGTCAAAGCACCTTCATCACTTTGAGTTTCTGCAGGCAGTATCTGAGGCCCAATCATCCTCAGCAACTTCATTAAGGGCCATCACTCAGCATTGTGTAAGTAGTAGGAATGTTTGCAAAAGACTGGACAATGTCTATTCCTATTCAAACAACTAAGAAATGAGGTCTATGTGTCACTGGGAGCAATCCAGACATTATATCTGCAACAGGATTTGAACAACATGCACGCTAACAGATTCAGAATTAGAATTAGAAGCAGGTTTATTATCTCTGGAGTGTGTCATGAAATTTGTTAGCTTAGCAGCAGCAGTGCAATGCAATACGTAATATAGAAGGAAAAAAATAAAACAATAATAATAATAAATACATAGCTAAATCAGTTAAAGTATACGTATATTGAATAGATTAAAAATCATGCAAAAACCAGAAATAATATATCTTAAAAATGTGAGGTAGTAGGTAAAGGTATTTGAAGTTCTCTTTCCCACTCATTCTTAATTTTATCGGAAGTACCTAAGCGTATTTTCATAATTAAATCATAAATATATGATATTAAACTCTTCTGATAGGGATTTAAACTTAAATTTTTTTTCTGTAACTTCAATTTGATGTGATATCGGAAAGGTAGGTAAAATAACATTCAGAAAGTTTGTAATCTATAAATATCTGAAAAAGTGTGATCTAGGCAAATTATATTTATTAGACAGCTGTTCAAAAGACATAAAACAATCACCCATGAATAAATCATGAAAGCGTGTTATTCCCTTTCTTTTCCATAAAAAAAAGCTTGATCAATTCTAGATGGTTGAAAGAAAAAATTAGATATAATAGAACTTGACAGGATAAATTTGGTTAAATTTGAAAAAATTTGGAGGCCATTTATTCAATATTTTCATATGATGTAAGTTGACCCTTTCTGAATCCTTTGTAGTAATTTTTTGTTCAGGTATAGAGGAGAGGAGTTAATGACAAATAATAATTTTAGCCAATATAATATGACAGCCCAATCTTTGTTTTTTTTTAGTTTAGGGTTTTGTTTCTCTTTATAAAACATCTTTTTCCTGGTTAGTTACTCTGAGATTGGGAGGCTAAATTTTATTTGTTACTTGGAATCTGTGCATGTGCATGTTAATCGTTATTAATGTAATCCTGATCTCTTTGTATCATTACTATTATTGTTATGTTTATTAATTTTGAAACTTAATAAAAAGATTGAAAAAGAAAAAATTTGAGGTAGTGTTCACAGGTTCAATGTGCATTTAGGAATCGGATGGCAGAGGGGAAGAAGTTGTTTTTGAATGGCTGAGTGTGTGCCTTCAGGCTTCTGTACCTCCTACCTGATAATAACAATGAGAAAAGGGCACGCCTTGGGTGCTGGAGGTCCTCAATAATGGGCGCTGCCTTTCTGAGACACCACTCCTTGAAGATGTCTTGGATACTTTGTAGGCTAGTACAAAGAACATAGCCACAAACATCTGTGACATGCAAATGCCAGTCTATAATCATCTCCAGTTCGAGGAAGTCGAACCACTTCCCTTTGCTTTTTAATAATAGCTCTCCATCACTCACCAACATTGTGAAGTGTGGGAGTGGATCATAATTAATCAGAAATTTAGGAGTGGGCAAGAGATTGGGTAATCTGTCATGAGTGATCTATGCCTTGACTCCCTAAAGCCTTTTGTCAATTTGGTATAAAGCAAAATACATGGAACAAAAGTAAGGGAATTTTGATGCTACTTTACAGGGCCCTGGAGAGACTGTATCCTTATTTAGTGGATAATATTCCAGCATTGAGGGTGCAGTGAATATTAGCTAGGTTGAGTTCCAGGAGGAAGAGGTTGGTGTAGGTAGAAAACTAGAGCAGTTTTCTCCCATAGTCTTTGAAGTTTAGAAGAATGAGAAGTGATTTAACTAAAGCATATAAGAATCTGAAGGTAGATTTACTGGGTGGAAGCTGAGAGGATATTTCCCTGAATGGGCTTAACTCAAACTAGGGAGCATTGTTTCAGAAGAAGTGGTCACCCATTTCTGATGATGATGAAGAGGCATTTTGTGTCTTAGGGTCTGTGAACTCCTGAAATTCTCAAACCTGGAGAGTTCTGGAAGTAGAGTCGTTAGGCACATTCAAGGCAGAGACTGTCAAACATTTTGACTACAAGGAAGTCAAGGCATTTGGGGAGAGATCATACAAGTGTTTCAAGTTCAAGATAGAAAAGTCATAATCTTATTGAATGCTGGAGCTGGAACAGGGCTACTTCTGCTCTTATATTTTGTGTGTCCTACATTTCTAATCATATACAAATAGTTTAAACCTACTCAGCACTAAGCAGTCCATTTAATTGCACCATCGCTCAATATTCATCTCCCTCTACCATTAGCTCTGTATGGCTGCAGTGCTTACCACACAAGACTAATGCATCTAGGAGCAGAGAACAGTGGGATCAGCACTGCCTGCATTTTTCTACAAGTCATATTCTGATTCTGATTTGGAAATACATTGTAATTTCTTCACAGGAGGGGAATATCGACTCAGACCATGAGAGGCCTGCAACGGGCATTTTCATGCCTTACAAGGTGCATATTGGAAGTCTATGTGGGGTGCCACTCCTCACACAGATATTAGAGCAATGTGTGGTTAAGTGCCTTGCTCAAGGGCACAAACAAGCTGCCACAGCTGAGGCTCGAACTAGCGACCTTCAGATCACTAGATGAACGCCTTAACCACTTGGCCACGTGCCCAACACATATGTCTGTGTGTTCACGGGGACAGGGTCAAAAAGACTGAATTCCCTTTATAACACCACCATGACAGTACCATCATTTTATAGATGACAAAAATGTAAGAAATGTGCTATCGGGATAACTTCCCCACAAAAGATGCAGGTGTTTAAGAAGGCAATTCACTATTACTGACTCAATTAATCAAAGATGGATTTAAATGTTGCCCTTGGTAACAAAACTATATTGCATCAGTAAAAAGTACAACTTTGCCAGATTATCCATTATATGCAAAATAATTCACCAGCAGGTTGTTAGACATTATACTACTCAGATTAAAAAGAGCAACTGCTGTAGAAGGAAAATTCTGTACCATTTTCTGAGGCTGTCACTAGTTAAGCTCCAATTTTACTTACAAAGTGATTAGCAAACTTGCAAGGTACACCAAAAATTTGAGATTTGAGGTTTGTCTGAAATGGGGCTTTGGTTTCATTCCTTGAAGTCCATCTGACTGCAACTACCAATAAGATGCCAAGAGACAAGTCTCAGAACTTGATGCAGTTCAATCAAGACTGTGCAGTACTGGCAATGACCAACAGAAGGGATGATTTTGGCTAATTCATTGTTAAGTAGCTTAACAGTAGGGTAGTCTAGATGGCTTGGCAATTAGCAATCCAATATCTTCCATTATTGATATATTCATGAATTCAAAATTTATTATAATGAATAGAAATTTAAGTAACCAGATAAATTTGAAATAAGAAAGATAATATTAGTAATATTGATCATACAAGTTTTGTGCTTCAATAAAATAAATCTTTACGTGTTATGGCCTGTATGCAATTTTTAACTACACTCTGAAAAATCACTCAGTCAGGGGGAAAATGCTGACATTTACATTGTTGTTCTGTGGAACATTGTGAGGATGCTATGTTGGTGCTGGAATGCGTGGTGACGCTTGTGTGCTGCTCCCAGTACAAACAATGGTCATGCATTTCACTGTACATATCAATGTACATGTGATAAATGAATCTGAATCTAAACCTGATGGCTGCTCTCTGTGAATGAATAAAGAAGGAAATATTTTTTTATGCTGACTTTCAGTGGATGTTATAAAAATCAAGCGACTATGTGTACTGTGTGCCTGATGAATTTTGCGGAAGTTAGGCTTCCAGTAGTGACACTCCAACGAAGGTGACTGATAATGTTGTCTGAATATCCTTTGATCAAATGCAGTGTTGGCGCGTGGCCAAGTGGTTAAGTCGTTCGCCTAGTGATTTTAAGGTCGCTAGTTCGAGACTTGGCTGAGGCAGCAAGGCACTTAACCACACATTGCTCTGCGATGACACCGATGCCAAGCTGCATGGGTCCTAATGCCCTTCCTTTGGATAACATCGGTGGCGTGGAGAGGGGAGACCTGCAGCATGGACAACTGCTGGTCTTCCATACAACCTTGACCAGGCAAGGCGCAAATCCATGGTCTCATGAGACTAACAGATGCCTATAAAATGCAGTTATATAGTGAAGGATTTTCAAACTAAAGCATTAATTCTATTTTGCTTTTCACAAAAAAATGCACATGGCTGAATATTTTCCCATGTATTTTGGTTTTATATAAGATAAGATAAAACTTTATTTATCCCAAAGGAAATTATTGTTGCAAGATTTCTCAGTCCGAAATCTATACAGTACCTTAAAATAAAAAAATATTATCATTGAGGTATGAAAAAACCCACAATGTGCATTAAAAAGTAATAGTACTACACAGAGATGGGCAATGAAATCATATAGTTATATACTTAAGGAGGAGGAGTTGTCGAGTCGTGTAGCCACAAGGAGAAAGGATCTCCTGTGCCTTTCATTGGTTCACCTCAGTGCAATCAGACTGTTACTAAAGGTGTTCCTCTGTTTGTCCTGTGAGGGGATCCAGGAGTGCCCCTATTAACTGTTTGAAGAGAGACAGAGTGAGAGTTATTTACCACCGATATTTTGCTTTTGAAAAGAGAGAGAGAGAGAGAGAGAGAGAGAGACGAAGATTAACGGTTGGACTGTCACTTTAAGGCATTGGAAGTAACTTTGGATTTCTACTGAGTTTGGAGTTGGAGACAGCACCAAGCAGCTCGAAGGTTGCTATAGTGACTAACAGCACATTATTGATGTTACTTTCAAGGACTTGTTGCCTGCTTGCATTTCTTTGCTGACAAAGGAAGGAGGGACTCTTTGAATGACAGGTGCTGCTCAACCTGGTGAAATAAATAGGTCAGATGATACAGACCTCAGACACATGATCTGGACACTGAATGAGCATTGTTGTGCCCGCAGAGAAAGTGGGTTTTGGAGGATCGATCAGGCAGATCGATCCAAATTGTTATTCCAGCGGTGAAGAAGGGGTTGACTGGTGGGGAGTTGTCTATGTGTCCACCCTTGCCGGGGTGATAGCTCCACCACAGGAAAATTGGCCCCCCTGGTTAAAGTCACAGTCGGTGACTTGTGAAGGATTTCAGAGAACGACGAGAAGATCGATGGCAACACTCAACTCTCTCTCTCTCTCTCTCCATTACTACTCAACTAAATACCACAAACTGAGCTGAACTGAACTTTACTCAACATCGTAAGACTGTATCTTTTTACCCCTAGACTTAAAGAAGCTTAGTTTTCATACATATATTTCCACACTTACTGATTTATGTACTTACATATACAGTTTGTATATTCATTGCTAACCTGTGTGATTTATTTACTTTGATATTACTGTATTGCGTAGTTACTAATAAATATTATTAGTTTATAGCAATATGAGACTCCAAAGTGGTTTCTATTTCTGCTGGTTCTTTATCCCCATCACAGGGTACGTGACATTAATTGGGGGCTCGTCAGGGATATGAACAAATTGGTCGGGAGGCTGGTTTGAATTGATTGGGGAAAATCCCTTTTGATTTGGACTTTTGATTTGGTTGTGTGGAAAAACAGCAGAAATGGATGTTAGAGACTTTCTGAAATCACCAGACCTGGTGACTTTGAAGTTAACTAAAAAGTATGAGTTGCGGGACATTGCTAAAGAATTGAGCATTGTTGTGCCCGCAGAGAAAGTGGGTTTTGGAGGATCGATCAAGCGGATCGATCCAAATTGCTATTCCAGCGGTGAAGAAGGGGTTGACTGGTGAGGAGTTGTCTATGTGTCCACCCTTACTGGGGTGATAGCTCCACCACAGGAAAACCGGTCCCCCTGGTTAAAGTCACAGTCGGTGACTTCTGAAGGATTTCGGAGGACGACGAGAAGATCGATGGCAACAGCTCACCTGAAGACTCAACTCTCTCTCTCTCCATCACTACTCAACTAAATACCACAAACTGAACTGAACTGAACTTTACTCAACATCATAAGACTGTATCTTTTTACCCCTAGACTTAAAGAAGCTTGGTTTTCATACATATGTTTCCACACTTACTGATTTATGTACATATATATATATTCATTGCTAACCTGTGTGATTTATTTACTTTGATATCACTGTATTGCATAGTTACTAATAAATATTAGTATCTTATAGCAATATGAGACTCCAAAGTGGTTTCTATTTCTGCTGGTTCTTTATCCCCGTCACGGGGTACGTGACAGTCCAGTATGTCATGGAGGGGGTGAGAGGGATTGTCCATAATGCTCTGTAGCTTCTGCAGCATCCTGTTCTCAGACACAACCACCAGGAAATCCAGTTCTGCCCCCAGAACAAAACCAGCCTTCCTGACAAGCTTATCGATCTTCTTGCTGTCAGCCGCCCTCACCATGCTGCTCCAGCTGACAACAGCGTAGAATAGAATGCTGGTCGCCACTGAGTCGTAGAACACAGATTGTTTTTGTTTATTCTGTGACAGAGATCATACACTCCCAAAACTGTGCTCCTGAGAAACAATGATCCAATTTGCTTGATGCCCCATCTTAATCCTTCGCAATGGAAAGCAACACACACAAAATGCTGGAGGAACTCAGCAGATCAGACACTATGTATGGAAATGAATAGACAGCTGATATTTCGGACTGAGGCCCTTCTTCAGGGCAGGAAAGGAAGGGGGGAAAATGCCTGAATAAAAGGGTGGGGGGGAGGAAGGGCTAGCTGGTCGATGATAGGTGAAGCCTGGTTTGGTGGGAATAGTCAAGGGCTGAAGAAAAAAGATTCTGATAGAAGAGAAGAGTGGAACATAGGAGAAATGGAAGGGGGAGGAGACCTAGGGGGAAGTAAAAGGCAGTTGAAAACAGGTAAAAGGTCAAAGTGGGGAATAGAGGAAGGGGGAGGGGGAGGAACTTGTTTATGACAAAGAGAAATTGAGATTCTTGTCATGAGGTTGGAGGCTACCCATATGGAATATAAGATGCTGCACCTCTGCTCTGAGGCTGGCCTCACCTTGGCAGAAGAGGAGGCCATGGACCGACATGTTGGAATGGGAATTAAAATGTTTGAAATTAAAAAGGGGGGATCTCATTGGAACCTACTGAATGTTGAAAGGACTAGATGGGATGGATGTAGATAGGATGGATGTGTATCCAGAACCAGTGAACACAGTCTCAAACTTGAGGAGTGGCATTTTAGGACAGAGATAAGGATGAATTTTTTTAGCCAGAGAGTAGTGAATCCGTGGAATGCTCTGCCACAGACTGCAGTAGAGGCCAAGTCTGTGGGTTTATATAAAGTGCAAATTGATAGATTCCTGATTGGCCAGGGCATCAAAGGATATGGTGAGAAGGCAGGTGTATAGGGTTGAGTGGGATCTGGGATCTGCCATGTTGAGATGGTGGAGCAGGCTCAATGGGCTGAATGGCCTATTTCTGCTTCTATATCTTATCATCTTATGGCCACTGTGAAGTCCCTCATGTGGTGGATGGTGCCGAGGTGCTTGAGAAGTGGTCCACCAATTTACGATTGTTCACCAAATGTAGAGGAGGCTGCCATGGGAGCATCAGACACAATAGACGACACTAGCAGATTCACAGGTGAAGTGTTGACTCACCTAGAAGAACTGTTTGGGACCCTGATTGGAGGTGAGGGAGGAGATGTATAGGGAGGTATAGCTTGCAGGGATAAAGGCCTGGCGAGAGATCAGTGGAGAGAGACAAATGGACAAGGGAATCGCAGAGGGATAGATTCCTGTGGAAAGCAGATGGGGACGAAGGGAGCAGAGATATGTATCCTTAGTAATGGAAATGGTTACAGAGTTAAAGATGTAGATTGTTTCTGAGTGATGTACTTGACTCCTCATGTGGGCAGACAAATCTTTGAAGCTGGCAGTTTAGCTGGTTAATATTTAATGAGTCTTTTTGACAGTGTGTAAGATTATCTGCAGGAAGAATAGCTAACTCTACTTATATTAATAGGGATGGGTGGTTATATAGACTGTTGCTCAGACAACTGTGTAAACTGAGCTGGAGCTAGTTTTCTATTGTGCTGGGATAGCATCTCGGTTCTGGGAAATGTGCAAGCTATGAAGTGGTGACAGAGGGAGAAGGTGTGGAAGGATAGAGAGCATTGTCCTTGATACTCCCTGTGGCTCTTGACTGTCCAGAGCTATAATATTCACCAAAACTTTGTAAAATAGGGTTCAAATTGTCAAAAGCTATTTGAGTGTAGAGCTAAAAAAGCATTTTTGTTGTACAACCAAAACTACTAAATTGAAATTATGTGCAGGGCAGAGAACAGGTGCTGGGATGTTATGAAAAATTTATATCTTGCCACCTACCATGCATCATATTGTGAATGTGCAATTTCATTCAACTCTCCTCATTGATGTGTCCCCTGGTATCTACAAAAGTATCAATATTGCAATAACCAGCTGACGCAGTTAGCAAGGGAGGGAAGGAGAGAAGAGCTAAAGCACTGCTTGTTCAGGCCAGCTAGGAGGTAGGTAGTGTGAAACATGTTCTTAGATCAAAGAGGAAGCTGCAATTAGTATGGTTTATGGCAAGGGGATGGGGGAGGGTGGGGTGTTACCTTTGAAGTGAAATCCCTCATCCTCAAGAGGTACTGAAATCAAAACGAGTTATCTTGCCAATCACCAGCATATGTCAGGAGGTGGACCACTGAGACAGGGACTGTAATGGAGTAAGGGGAACTGCTCATTTACCAGCAGGTGTTAGGCAGTGAACCATTGACACGGACTGAAGTTTGGAAAGATGGTTTTGTCAGTCAATGGGAGTTGGATTGACCACCTAGGAAGCTGTGAATATACACAGGGTTTGGTTAGTAGTTATGATGCTTAGACAGAAATAGAAATATGTTATGTTGTCAGCAGTTACAATAACATTATCTCAATTTTCCAACTTCAGATACAGGTTTCAGCACAGAATATGGAATTCTCCTTCTATATGCCATTTACAAGAAGCCTCTTTTCAGGTTTTCTATGCAGCTGATAATCCAATTACTGACTCTTTGTAAATATAAGCAGCCTGGAGAAGCGCTAGCCCTACAAGTTGAAGTATGTTACATTAGCCTGTCCCATACAGTAAGATGGCTGAGTAAATCAGTTATTAGATATTATATTTCCATAGGGAACCTCTTTTACCAATTATTTCACTCTGAGCTTCAGAACAACAGAATGCAGTCAAAGGTCATTCCTTTATTCATCAGAAGTTGCACATATAAAGTCACAATTAAGTGAGAGTGCAAAGTTCTTTATTATGTACCTGAACAATCGAGAATTCAAATTTCATACAGTCAAAATTTTATTGAAACAGCCATTTTGAAAGTACAGTTTTAACAATCTGTTTCCCACTGGAATAACTGACTGAGTTCACTATATATTTTCATCCATTCTCTCTGTGAATAGCTGATTTATTTTGCAATGTATATTCATAATATCCACAAAATGAATTACAGAAACTACAAAATAAAATTAGCACATACTAATCTGTTTGTTCCTGTCTACGTTCGTCAAAATTGTAAAACTGTAAAAGGTAGGTCAAGTGAAATGTTTTAATTTAAGAATTCCATTCAGGAAAGGAATATGAATAGGGAAATGCAGACATGAGGAAATCTGCAGATGCTGGAAGTTCAAGCAACACACACAAAAAAATGCTGGTGAACGCAGCAGGCCAGGCAGCATCTCTAGGAAGAGGTACAGTCGATGTTCCGGGCCGAGACCCTTCGTCAGGACTAACTGAAAGAAGAGATAGACCCCCTCCTGTCTTCTCCTATCTTTTTGGATCTCTGCCTTCCCCTCCCACTTTCAAATCTCTTACTATCTCTTCTTTGAGTTAGTCCTGACGAAGGGTCCCGGCCCGAAACGTCGACTGTACCTCTTCCTATAGATGCTGCCTGGCCTGCTATGAATAGGGAAGATTTTCTTTAACACAGAAACTGGGCCACAGAACTGAAGTGTGTACTAGTGGGGTCCTGAAAAGTGGAGCATGGCAGTGCAAGGTACTACCTACATAAAACTTCACCAGAGAAAGCAGGACCCACAGTCAATGACCTGATATGTCGTCTGTCAGGTAGTCACTGATAAGACAGTTGACGTCTTGTAAATCCAGACTTTGTACACCTATTAAATGAAAAATTTTGGCTAAGCCATGGAAGCTATGCAAGAGCTCTCATATTGCTTCTGGTAACCTTCATCAAAGGTGCTACCATGAAGCCATTATAATAAGGTTGCTGTTGTAAATGCAGCAATAAATGAGAGTAGATCTAAAATCCAAAGAGAATAATTGATAATAAATGATAAGGTTGCTGTTTTAAATGCAGCAATAAATGATAGATCTAAAATCCCAATGAGATCTGTTCATTATTGTCATTATGTGCCGTGTCATATGATGTAGGCGATCATGGTCCTATGACCATGATTGCTCTTGGTAAATTTTTTCTACAAAAGTGGTTTGCCATTGCCTTCTTCTGGGCAGTGCCTTTACAAGAGAGGTTACCCCAGCCATTATCAATACTCTTCAGAGATTGTCTGCGTGGTATCAATGGTCACGTAACCAGGAATTTTGCTCATACGACCATCCACCAGCTGCTCCTGTGGCTTTACAATGTTCTGATCAAGGACCTAAGCAGGTGTATACCTTGCCAAAGGGTGACCCGCAGGCTAGCAGAGGGAAGGAACAGCTTACAGATCTATTACCTGCTCATAACGTTCAGTTGTTCATGACATATTATTAAAGAAGCATGTACTGCAGAATACTTCACCCATGACCCCAACATTGAAATGTCATTTTTTAAAGAATGATCACAAAAACTACTGGGATCTATCCAATTTATTTTATGACACAGCATTCTGTATCATTTTATTTGAGAAGATCCCATAGAACAAAATTTTCTTGGAAATGCTATTGCCCGGTAGCACTCACATCGACAGTGAAGGAATGCTTTGAGAGGTTGGTCACGACTAGACTGAACTCCTGTCTCAGCAAAGACCAGGGCCCATTGCACTTTGCTTATCGCCACAATAGGTCAATGGCAGGTACAATCTCAATGGCTCTCCAAAACGGCTTTAGACCACCTGGACAACACAAACACCTACGTCAGGATGTTGTTCATCAACTATAGCTCAGCATTTAATACCATCATTCCCACAATCCTGATTGAGAAGTTACAGAACCTGGGCCTCTGTACCTCCCTCTGCAATTGGATCCTCGATTTCCTAACCGGAAGACCACAATCTGTGCAGATTGGTGATAACATATCCTCCTCACTGACAATCAACACTGGTGCACCTCAGGGGTCTGTGCTTAGCCCACTGCTCTACTCTATATACACACATGACTGTGCAGCTAGGCATAGCTCAAATACAATCTATAAATTTGCTGATGATACAGCCATTCTTGGTAAAGTCTCAGGTGGTGATGAGAGGGCATACAGGAGTGAAATATTCCAACTAGTAGAGTGGTGCTGCAGTAACAACCTGGCACTCAATGTCACTAAGATGAAAGAGCTGATTGTGGACTTCAGGAAGGGTAAGATTTAATTAAGACTAATTTCTCACCCTTAATCGATCACATTACTCAACTTTCATTTAAATGGTCTCCATTTTATTTAACTTTGATTGATCGTATTAATGCTGTTAAGATGTTTATTCTTCGAAAATTTTTATATGTATTTCAGGCACTACCGATGTTTGTTCCAAAATCCTTTTTTGCTAAAGTTGACTCTAAAATTTCTTCATTTATTTGGGAAAATAAAAACCCGAGATTGGGTAAAATACATCTACAGAAAGGAAGGGTAAGATGAAGGAACACATACCAATCCTACAGAGGGATCAGAAGTGGAGAGAGTGAGCAGCTTCAAGTTCCTGGGTGGCAAGATCTCTGAGGATCTAACCTAGTCCCAATATATTAATGTAGTTATAAAGAAAGCAAGACAGTGCTATACTTTATTAGGAGTTTGAGGAGATTTGGTATGTCAACAAATACACTAAAAAACTTCTATAGTTGTACCATAGAGAGCATTCTGACAGGCTGCATCACTGTCTGGTATGGAGGGGCTACTGCACAGGACCGAAAGAAGCTGCAGAAGATTGCAAATCTAGTCAGCTCCATCTTGGGATACTAGCCTACAAAGTACCCAGGACACCTTTAGGGAGCAGTGTTTCAGAAAAGCAGTGTCCATTATTACAGGACCACCAGCACGCAGGGCGTGCCCTTTTCTCACTGTTACCATCAGGTAGGAGGTACAGAAGCCTGAAGGCACACACTCAGTGATTCAGGGACAGCTTCTTCCCCTCTGCCATCCGATTCCTAAATGGACACTGAATCTTTGGACACTACCTAACTTTTTTTTACTATACAGTATTTCTGTTTTTGCATGTTTTTGAAAATCTATTCAATATATGTAATTGATTTACTTTATTTATTATTATTATTTTTATCTTTCTGCTAGATTATGTATAGCATTGAACTGCTGCTGCTAAGTTAACAAATTTCACATCACATGCCGGTGATAATAAACCTGATTCTGAATCTGATTTTGATTCTGAAATGTACATTACACAAAATGGTAAATATTTTGGTTGTAAAATGATCTAGCTATGCTCTGACTATCTTCTATCTTTGCTCTGACTATCTTCTATATTCTTCAGGGAAGAAGATGGCAGAGTTTCTCGTCGAAATGTCGGTTATAATTGATACCTGTACCCGGATTGAAACCCGAGAAAGTTTATTCGTCATATACCCTGGGAAAGCACTGGATCCTTATTCATGGTTTGGTTTGTGAGTATATTGAATCTGATGTCAATTTATTGCTATGATCATCGTGAAGAAAACCATCCCTAGATTTTTCAGAACATGTCCAAAGAGAGTTGAAACAAACTTGACTTGCCTTTGATGTTGACAGCAGAGGTACAGTTCCATAAGTTATGGTATACATAAGATGACATTATAACTACTTTTTAAATCTTTGGCCAAACTACGCTGGTGTCACATTTCCCAAACCCCTTCTCTAATCACCACTGTGTCCTGGAGATGACACTTGTGGGTAATCCTAAAATTAAAATGTGGAAGTTGTGAAATGGTGTATTATTAAATATAGACCACAGTAAGAATAAAATAATTTTATATTTAACATATCTTCAAAGATGAAAGAGTGACAAAAGAGACTGCAGATGCTGGAATCTGGAGCAGCCAGCAATCTGCTGGAATAGCTCAGTGGGCTGAGCAGTATCTATGTGATGAAAGGAACTGTCAACGCTTTGGGACCTGATGCAGGGTTTCAACCCAAAATGTCAACTATTCCTCCCTTCCCACAGATGCTACTTGACCTGCTGAGTATTCCCAGCAGATTCCTCGCTGTTTCAAAGGTGAAAAGTTGGACAAACAAAAAGCAAATGGCCAGAAAAGATGCATGCTTTTGTGAGGCCATTCTGCTCTTTCAGAGTTTCCAAATGAACAGTGTCATCAACGTTCAGTGCAATGATAGCACCTCCAGCCATTGACTGGTAGCCATTTCGAAATGCTTGGTATGCAACGACAATGGTTACATCATTTTTCTTCAATGCTATATATGCATTAGCTTTAGCAACTTCAGCATGAAATGTAAAAAAATAGACACCAGGAATTCTACATGTAAACAAACCTGTTGTAGGACTATAAAGATTTTGGGCATTGTATATTATATTTTCAAATTTAATTGGTGTTTTCCCCTCTGGGAAGTTATAGCCAAGGCTCACAGAGAAAGCAGCAACAACTACTTTGTGGGTTCCTGGAAGACCTGGTGGTCCTGGGGCTCCCGTATCTCCTTTCTCTCCTGCTGGTCCAACCTTTCCTCCTGGTCCTATTTGTCCTCTCAACCCAGGGAGACCTCTGTTACCATCTGCACCTGGTAAACCATTAGCTCCATTTCCACCTTTAAGTCCGGGTACTCCTCTTGGGCCACGTGGACCTGGCTGTCCAGGTGTTCCAGGATAGCCTTGGTGTCCAGGTTCTCCTTGTACTCCAGGTCGCCCTGGTTTACCTGGCGATCCTCTTGATCCATCTGCACCTGGATCACCTTTTGGTCCTTTTGGTCCCATTGGACCTGGATCTCCTGGTGGTCCTCTTGGGGCATTAATAACTGTTCAAAAAGATGTTTATCTTGTTTAGTGTGAGAACCTTCAAATGATTGTAATATAATAAGATTAATAAGAACTGTAATATAAAGATTCCTTCCTTTCCAGCCCTTTGTTTTTCCCACCCACCTGGCTTCACCTATCACCTTCTAGCTATCCTCCTTTCCCTCCCCCAAATGGTTATTCTGGAGTCTTCCCCCTTCCTTTCCTGGTCTGAAGAAGGGTCACAGCCCAAAACATCGACTGTTTATTTATTTCCATAGATGTTGCCTGACCTACTGAGTTTCTCCAGTATTTTTTGTGTGTGTTACTTTGGATTTCCAGCATCTGCAGACTTCCTCGTGTTGATCTAATATAATGAACCTGTATTTGGCAAGGAACTTTAATAGTGAAGGAAGCGCATGTATTACAAGCTTCATTAATAGTTGTTAGTGGACCATTAATTTATTGGCATGGACTGATGAACTGGAGACAGATGTTCAAATCTCATCATGGAGTATAAAAATTCAATCAATTATACACTAAAAACATCACTGGCTAAAAAACTAAGTTCAGAAACAATGCTTGTGAAACTACTGTTTCATTCTAAGAAAGATTATCTGTGAAACCAGCTGGACTGGAAGACTTGTTGTATTTTATGGGTGAATATCCTGCCACTAGAGATACCCTCTCCAAATCTGCAGAAGTCAAAAACGCTTGTCAGAATGTGACTAAAAATGCAATGTTTCTATAAGTAATCAAACTTTACACAGTTACAGCAACACTCTGTATATTTGGTATGGCTAGGAGTTGAGGAAACTTATCATGTGATAACTTATTGAGAAAAAGCTACTTTTGGAACACAAGGAGTTAGTTAATACTTACATATACACCGTGGTGCGGGTCCAGTCCATTTACCAGTGCTGAGACAGGTTATTACTTCATACCCTAACATGTAATAGCCTTCTGCACAGGAATATGTCACGACTGGTCCTACACGTTTGAAAAAGCCATTTGCAATCCTTTCAGGGGGTGGACAGGCAATTTCTGTTGAAGAAAAGTAAGAATAAAAATGAAAATCACTTGATGGACTCTAGAATAGAAAACTACAGTAAGGAAAAAATCAGTGATATAACAATTACAACAGTGGTATAGAAGAGCTCCTGCTCTTGTTCCTCATTGTTAATCAATGGAGTTAGCAGGGCTTTGGATGTTGGCTGACGCCAGGTCCTCGCCCTCTATTGACTTTGCTGAATTTGACATGTTTAACAGAGGTCTGGGATGGGTTTTGACAATGGAACTTCATACACCATTTTTTTTGATGCACAATACCTGTCCTATATACTTGAATAGGCCCCTGGTGACACCAAATGTGGAGTTTAGATCTCCTTATCATAACGTGCGTACATGCAATATTGAATTGAACTGAAATGGCTTTATTTCATACATTCTTTACATTAATGAGTAAAACTCTTTATGTTATGTGTCCATCTAAATGTGCAATGTGCAGTCATAGTAATTTATAATAAATAAAACAGTCAGTGAAATATACAGTGCACTCAAATCAATGTGAGTTTATCAGTCTGATGGCCTGGTGGAAGAAGCTGCCCCAGAGCCTGTTGGTCCTGACTTTTATGCTGCAGTAACGATTCCTGGATGGTAGTAGCTGGAATAGATTGTGGTTGAGATGATTTGGGCCCCCAGTGATCCTACGGGCCCTTTTAACATACCTGTCCTTGTAAATGTCCTGAATCATGGGAAGCTCACAACTACAGATGCGCTGGGCTGTCTACAGGACTCTCTGCTAAATCCTGCGATTAAGGGAAGTACAGTTAGCATACCAGGCAGTAATACAGCCGGTCAGGATGCTCTCAGTTGTGCCCCTGTAGAATTTTCTTCGGATTTGGGGCCCATACCAAACTTCCTCAACTGTCTGAGGTGAAAGAGGCACTGTTGTGCCTTTTTCACCACACAGCTGGTGTGCACAGACCACGTGAGGTGCTCGGTGATGTGGATGCTGAGGATCTTGAAGCTGTTTACCCTCTCAACCCCAGATCCATTGATATCACTAGGGGTTAGCCCATCTCCATTCCTCCTGTAATCCACAACCAGCTCCTTTGTTTTTGCAGCATTGAAGGAGAGGTTGTTTTGGATACTGTTGGGGGAGATGTCTCATCAGGGGAAGGCAGCAGCAGCCGAGTTCATGGCACCATGGGTGGCTCTGCGGCACAGGAGGGAAGGAAAAGGAGTGGGAGAGCTGTAGTGATAGGGGATTTGATTCTAAGGGGAATAGATAGGCATTTCTGCGGCTGCAAATGAGACTTCAGGAGGGTACGTTGCCTCCCTGGTGCAAGGGTCAAGGATGTCTCTGAGCGGCTGCAGGACATTCTGGAGTGGGAGGGTGAACAGCCAGTGGCCGTGGTGCACATAAGTACTAACGATATAGGTAAAAAATGCAATGAGGTCCTACAACGTGAATTTAGGGAGTTAGGAGATAAACTAAAAAGTAGGACCACAAAGGTAATAATCTCTGGATTACTACCAGTGCCACATGCTAGTCAGAGTAGAAATAGGAGGATATATCAGATGAATATGTGGTTTGAAAAATGGTGCAAGGGGGAGGGATTCAAATTTCTAGGGCATTGGAACCAGTTCTGGAGGAGGTGGGGCTGGTACAAACAGGACGGTCTGCACCTGGGCTGGACTGGAACCAATCTCCTAGGGTGAGCGTTTGCTACTGTTGTTCAAGAGGATTTAAACTAATGTGGCAGGGGGATGGGAACAAGTGCAGAGAGACAGAGGGGTGTAAAATGAGGGTTGAAGAAAAAAGTAGTAAGGTGAAAAGTAAAAGCGGCAGGCAGGCAAATCCAAGGCAAAAATCAAAAAGGGCCACTTTTCAACATAATTGTATATGGGCTAAGAGTGTTGTAAAAGCAAGCCTGAAGGCTTTGTGTGTCAATGCAAGGAGCATTTGTAACAAGGTGGATGAATTGAAAGTGCAGATAGTTATTAATGAATATGATATAGTTGGGATCACAGAGACATGGCTCCAGGGTGACCAAGGATGGGACCTCAACATTCAGGGATATTCAATATTCAGGAGGGATAGATATGAAAGAAAAGGAGGTGGGGTGGCATTGCTGGTTAGAGAGGAGATTAATGCAATAGAGAGGAGAGTAATGCAATAGAAAGGAAGGACATTAGCCGGGAGGATGTGGAATCAATATGGGTAGAGCTGCATAATACTAAGGGGCAAAAAACGCTGGTGGGAATTGTGTACAGGCTGCCTAACAGTAGTAGTGAGGTTGGGGATGGCATTAAAAAGGAAATTAGAAATACGTGCAATAAAGGAACAGCAGTTATAATGGGTGACTTCAATCTACATATAGATTGGGTGAACCAAATTGGTGAGGGTGCTGAGGAAGAGGATTTCTTGGAATGTATGCGGGATGGTTTTTTGAACCAACATGTCAAGGAACCAGCTAGAGAGCAGACCATTTTAGACTGAGTATTGAGCAATGAGGAAGGGTTAATTAGCAATCTTGTCGTGAGAGGCCCCTTGGGTAAGAGTGACCATAATATGGTGGAATTCTTCATTAAGATGGAGAGTGACATAGTTAATTCAGAAACAAAGGTCTTGAACTTAAAGAAGGGTAACTTTGAAGGTATGAGACGTGAATTAGCTACGATAGACTGGCAAATGATACTTAAAGGGTTGATGGTAGATATACAATGGCAAGCATTTAAAGATTGCATGGATGAACTACAACAATTGTTCATCCCAGTTTGGCAAAGGAATAAACCAGGGAAGGTAGTGCACCTGTGGATGACAAGGGAAATTAGGGATAGTATCAATTCCAAAGAAGAAACATACAAATTAGCCAGAAAAAGCAGCACACCTGAGGACTGGGAGAAATTCTGTGGGGGAAGTCCAGAATGAGGGTCACAGTTTAAGGATAAAGGGGAAGCCTTTTAGGACTGAGATGAGGAAAAACTTCTTCACACAGGGAGTGGTGAATCTGTGGAATTCTCTGCCACAGGAAACAGTTGAGGGCAGTTCATTGGCTATATTTAAGAGGGAGTTAGATATGGCCCTTGTGACTAAAGGGATCAGGGGGTATGGAGAGAAGGCAGGTACAGGGTTCTGAGGGCAGGTACAGGGTTCTGAGTTGGATGATCGGCCATGATCATACTGAATGACGGTGCAGGCTTGAAGGGCCGAATGGCCTACTCCTGCACCTATTTTCTATGTTTTCTATGTTTGACACCACTGTGTCAGGGAGATGACTTCTTCCCTGTTGGCCACCTCGTTATTGTTTGAGATAAGGCCAATCAATGTAGTGTCATCAGCAAATTTAATTAGCCGATTGGAGCAGTGGGTGGCGATACAGTCATGTGTATACAGGGAGTAAAGGAGGGGACTCAATATGCAGCCCTGAGGGTCTTCTGTATTGAGAGTCAGAGGGTTAGAGGTGAGGGAGTCCACTCTTACAACCTGCTGGCAATCTGACAGGAAGTCCAGGATCCAGCTGCACAAGGCAGGGTCAAGGCCAAGGTCTCTGAGCTACTTGTTGAGCCTGGATGGAACAATGGTGTTGAATGCTGAACTGTAGTCCAAGAACAGCATTCTCACATAAGCATCCTTCTTCTCCAGATGTGTAAGTACGGTATACAGAGCAGTGGCTATTGCATCATTTGTTAATCAGTTGTGCCGGTAGGCGAATTGTAGGGGGTCCAGTTTGGATGGTAGCAAGCTGCAGATACAATCCTTGGCCAGCCTCTCAAGGCATTTGCTTATTATTGAGGTAATACTGTAATACAGTAAAGGTGCTCCAGACTGGTTCTAGGAACTTCAGGCTTGCTGCATGAGGAGAGAGTAAGTAGACTGGGACAGCGCTCTCGCAAGTTTAGGAGACTGAGAAGAGAATATTGAAACAACAGAAGTGAAGTAAGATGTTCAGCCTTGATGAGGAACCAAAGACCAAGGTGTACAGCTTCAGAAAGAGCAAGTCAACCATCTCACAGTAGTGAACTTCTGGAATTTGCTGCCTCAGAAAACTGTGGAAATTCAATCATGCAATTCATTCAAAGTGCAGATCAATATCTTTTGGACATTAAGGAAGCAAGAGATATGGTTATGGTGGAGGAAAATGTCACTGTGGTGGAAGAGCTTGGTTTTCCTTGAACTTGATGAATTATTTAGCAGTCTTGGAGGACTAGATGGATGACTGCTTCCCTATTATTCATAAGTAACTCAGACCTATCAATCTGCTGTTGGAGCATTAAGTAGCCTACCCATGCAAGTTGGTGGATCGTGGTTCCATTGACCTGAGGAGAGGCAACGTAGAACTGCTGATCCTATCAACACATAGCCAGGGTGACAGGTGTACGTCACTAAGTTGCCAGTTACCCGAGGTTCTCCATTTCGAATGGTAGGTGGATTACCACAGAAAGACACTGTATTTGAACAAGAAAATCATTTGAGAATCATAAATAGGATCAATTGGAACAGCCAGCAAAAAAAAAATAAAACATTATTAATTAATCCAGTAATGAAAAGCAGATTCACTACTTTGGGGATTGAATCCGAGGTATTCAGGGTTCCGAATGGGTAGGCTATAACCAGAAAAGCTTAGTGGTGTGCTGTTGGTCTGGAGGAGATGATGTTTACTTAGAACTTATGCACAAATAAGAAGCCTAAGTGTAGGACACTCAGGAAGAGATAGTCATGGAAGAGAGAATTGTGAATGAGCAGGTACAAGCAACGTAATTGTGGACTGACTGAAGTTTATCCACATTGAATGGAGAGATGGACAAAGAGAAGACAGGAGCAAATGATACTTTATTCAGGTGGAAGTCCATCAGATCCATGGAGATCAGCTGCCATTTTCCAGACCAATTGTAGTTTAGGATGGTGAAAAATATGTCTGGTTCGTTATTCCATGAAGCCAACCAGTATCTTCTAAATTAGGGTAGTTAGTGTATTTAGTAGTGGTGAATGAAGTCATCGGTGTGATTCCTTCCCAGATATTGCAGCTAAGGTAATCGTAGACCACAAGAAGACAAGGACAGCGATTTCCTTTGCTTCCGCTAGAAATTGGCCCCAGCAAATTAGGTAACACTATTGAGTTCAGAAGTGAAAAATGCATTTAGCGGTAGATAACTTAATGAAGGGGTGATGCAGCTAAAATTATAGAATTAGAAGGCAGAAATGATGAGCTGAAATTTGTTGGCACCACTGAGGTAATGATGTTTAATGTCTAATTGTGGGGGAGATATTCCAATCCATTAGATTATCAAAAAGCTGAACAAAAGCATAAAATCTACTACAATATGAATGCCAGAAGCTGAACTAAACATTGTATACTTTATATCCTCCAACAGCTAGAAGGAATTGTTATAAATTTCAGAAAATTGCATTCTCCACACTATGAAATGTATTATGATAACCAGCAGCTGTGGATTCTACATTGTACACTTGTTGTGATGGTTAAATTACAGAGAGGTTACAATTCTAGTTCCATATGGGGTTGATTAACTCAGGAGTCACCCACACATTAAATGGCAGCACACCCAAATACATTACATCTGCCTTGC
This sequence comes from Mobula hypostoma, assembly GCF_963921235.1. Classification (NCBI taxonomy): domain Eukaryota; kingdom Metazoa; phylum Chordata; class Chondrichthyes; order Myliobatiformes; family Myliobatidae; genus Mobula; species Mobula hypostoma. The sequence continues at coordinate 37,103,427 of NC_086119.1, forward strand.
TGCTGAGATTAGTTTTCTTTCTTCCGAATGTCCAGTTAATAACTGATCTTCCCTAAGACAGAAAATTCAGAGCTGCTTCTCACTCCAGATGTTTACAGCTGACCTCTAGTTTCAATGTTCAGATGATTGGTTATTATTTGGAGAGAGGAGGTTCAAAGACTTCCATATTTTTTTCCTGGTCTTGTGACTACCATTCTGGGCATATAATCCAATGGAGTCTGTGAAGAAGGCTGATGTAACAGCTGGTTTTGGGATCCCTGGCACTTGATGAATTAATAAGTGCTTCCACTGAGAAAATAGAGGCGAAACCCCGGGGATGTCCATTTATCCTTCGCTTTCATTCTTCTGTCTTAAACCACAGAAAAGTGCTAGGAATTCCAAGACAATATAAAGAGCTGAGACCAATCTCCTGATCTTTAAACTTCGTACATGGATAAAGCTTTCCAGGTGTATGGTGATTCTAATTCTGCATGAAGGAGTTGAGTTAAGATTAACTTTTTACCCTTAATTGACCATATTATTCAACTTTCATCTAAATGGTTTCCTTTATATTTAACTTTGATTGGTCATATTAATGCAGTTAAGATGTTTTTTCTGCCAAAATTTTTATATATATTTCAGGCATTACCGATTTTTGTTCCAAAATCTTTTTTTGATAAAGTTGACTCAAAAATTTCTTCATTTATTTGTCAAAATAAAAACCCGAGACTGGGTAAAATACATTTACAGAAAGCCAAGAGAGATGGAGGTTTAGCATTACCTAACTTTAGATTCTATTATTGGGCAATTAATATTCGACATATGAAATTTTGGTTACTTGACCAGGATATACTATCCATTCCTAAATGGGTAGCATTGGAATTACAATCTGTTCAGGGCTATACACTTGGCTCTATTTTAGGTTCCTCTCTTCCTTTTGATTTGAAACGCCTCAAACAGGTATCTAACCCGATAATTAAATATACCTTACGTATTTGGTTTCAATTCAGAAAATTTTTTGATCTCAACCAATTTGGGCTAGCGATCCCTATTTTAGGTAACATATTTTTTCCTCCCTCTTTCACGGATTGTGCATTTCAAATTTGGAAGACTAAGGGTATTTCACGGTTTTTGGATTTATTTTTAGATGGTTCCCTTATGTCTTTTGAACAATTATCTAATAAATATAATTTATCAAGAATACATTTTTTTAGATATCTACAAGTTAGAAATTTCCTAAGTACTATACTTTCTTCCTTTCCATTGCTTCCTCCTACATACATTTTAGATACTATAATTAACCTTAATCCATGTCAGAAAGATACATCAGCTATGATTTATAATATTATTATGAAACTTAGGAAAGCTCCATTTGATAAGATTAGGGTAGATTGGGAACAGGAATTGGGGTCTATCATTTCCGTGGATGACTGGGGGCAGATTTTACAATTAGTCAATACTTCCTCTATCTGTGCTAAACATTCCCTAATTCAATTTAAAGTTGTTCATAGAGCACATATGTCCAAAGATAAATTAGCTCGCTTTTATTCTCATATTAATCCTTTTTGTGATAGATGTCCGGGGCAGATAGCCTCTTTAACTCCTATGCTTTGGTCTTGTCCTTCTCTGGAAACCTTTTGGAGAAACATTTTTAATATTATCTCAAAGGTATTGAATATGGATATCTCTCCTCACCCTATTACTGCTATCTTTGGACTACCTAAAATCTCCAGTAATCTTTCTCCTTCAGCCCGTAGAATGATTGCATTTCTTACTTTAATGGCGAAAAGATGTATCTTACAACATTGGAAAGAGCTTAATGCTCCAACCACCTTTTTTCGGTTTTCTCAGACGATATTATGCTTGAATTTGGAGAAAATTAGAAGCAATCTTTATGATTCCTCACTTAAATTTGAACAGACCTGGAGATCTTTTATTCAATATTTTCATTTTATGTAATTTTTTTTTCTTCTCTTTTTTGCTCCATATTTATATACCCTTCGTGTTTTTTTTTACTGTTTTTAATCGAGGTCGGGTTTGAGGACGTGATTTTAAGTTCTTTAACTCTACTTGGTTCCAAGTTAGCCCATTGCTTTGCTTTGCTTTTAGTTTAGTTGCACGGTGGGTTTTTTTTTGGGGGGTTTTCTTTCCTTTTCTCTATTGATATATATATATATATATATATATATATATAAAAATCAGTATACTATTATGTTACCTTAGTATATTATGTTTAAATTACATTGTATCACTTTTTTTTCTGTATTAATATCTCCTGTAATTTTATTATATTCTAACAGTGTATTAGTGCCTATATGGCTTACCTTTTTGTATACTTATTCAATAAAAAGATTTAAAAAGAAAGAAAGGAGTTGAATTTCAGTTCGGGATCAGGGTGACCTGGGGAAGTGGACCAAGGACTGGCAGATGGAAGTTAACTCAAAGAAGTGTATGGTATTGCATTTCATCAGTTCAACCAGGGCATGACTTGCACACTAGATGACAGATCCAGTGTTGTAGGAAGAGTGATCTAGGTACAGGTAAGAAGTTCCCTGAAAGTGGCTATACAGGTAGTCAGGGGAGTCTAAAACTAGAGGACATAGATCTGAAGTGATATGAGAAAGATTTAGAAAGGACATAAGGGGCAAATTTTAATGCAGAGATTGGGAGCTATAAGGAAGGAACTGCCAGAGGAAGCTGTAGAGATGGGTACAATTACAATGTTTAAAAGAAATTTGGACAGGTACGTGGATAGACAAGATTTGTAAGGATAGAAGTCTAATTTAGGCAAATGGGACCAGCTTGCACGGACATCTTAGCTGGCATGGATAAGTTGAACCAAAGAGCTAGTTTCCAAGCCGTATAACCCTATGAATCTCAAAAGTAAGGACTCCCCATTATATGAAACGCTAGAAAAATCAATTAACCTCAGAGTCACAATCATTTGAAGGAATATCAAACAACTTTGACTGTACTGATCCATGAGTTTAGTACGCCCACTTATAACTGAATTTTAGAAATTAACAATGGCTAAATTCTCTGAATCCCATCATTCTGGTCATCAAAGCACATCATTCTAATATTTAATCTATTGGGCTATATGGGTTGTCCATGGAGGGGTAGCCCTTCTGGTGAAGGGGATTGTCGTGTCCATTCTGCAGCAGTTCACTCACCTTTGGTCCCCACCAGACTCTCAGCTCTCACCTGTGTCTCCAGTAGCTGTTTTCAATCAACAGTGGCCACACCCCAGTACACCGCTACAACAAGCGGGCTAAACCAGGTGAGGGTAGCCAGCAGCCTTATATCCCAGTGAGATAGGGACATGCCTAAGCTACTATACAAAGTCAGATCTAGCGGACTGGGCGAATGGGATCTACAGTGAGATCCAGTGGCCAGGGAGGTGGCTCTACAATGGTCTGTGGAGAGTGAAGGGCATGACAAGGGATAGAAGATGTCATGGTGATCCACTGCAACCAAGGACGACCCCAGTTTGTAATGCTTGTTCATACCATTGGATCCAGACTTCTGAGGTCGAGAGTGCAATGGCTTTTCCACTTTACAAGCTCTCCTGCACAGGTTTCCTGTCATCATCAGACACGATGGACAACCACCATTTAATCTACCATCGAACACCAGAAATGCAATGCCACTATAAAACTTGGGAATGAATTTTCTGCAGTATTCCTCCAATCACCCCGTTTACCTTTATTGGAAATTCCACAAAAAGTACAAAGAAATGGAGGTGCTTAGTATATTCTCTTCATCTATTTGTACAATTCCCATGATTATATTATTCTAAAGATCTTTTCTTAACTCACAATAATGCCTTTGGAGATCATTGATATTCTCAAAGGGATCCAATTTTGCAGGAATTATATTGCTGTAAAATAAAATTTGTCTGAGATGAAATGATCCAATTAATATAACTTCAATCATAATAAAATATCTTAATCTGAAAGACCTTTTGATGAATTCATGGTGTATATTTTATAATAAAGGAAGATTGACAACCTAAAAATTTCAAGGTAGCAAAGGAGAAAGGCTCTATTTAAATGCACTTTAATTATCCAGCTGAGGTTCCCTGTTTTAGTGCTCAGACTCAGCGGTTGCCCCATGGTAAACTCATTGTCCATCAAAGTACATTTCAGTAATACATTCACTTGTGTATTTCAATCCAACACTGTGTTGCTCAGATTCTTCCAAATGTGGCATTCCACCACATTTTAATTTTCCAGTGCTAGATTTAGTGTTCAGTATTATTTTAGGAGCTTCCTTCCCAGTATATTGGATCATTCCAAATATTTGACACTTTTTGTTAAAGGTATACACCTTTAACAAAGATGTCATTGAGAAGTGGAAGCCTTAATTACAGTGTAAGCATTGTATTGAAATAGGATTTAGTTGAGAATTATGCTAATGATTAGCTGTTATCCCAGGGCTGAAATGGCTAGCACGAAAGGGCACAGTTTTAATATGCTTGGAAGTAGGTACAGAGGAGATGTCAGGGGTAAATTTTTTACGCAGAGAGTGGTGAATGCGTGGAATGGGCCGCCAGCGATGGTGGTGGAGGCGGATACGATAGGGTCTTTTAAGAGACACCTGGACAGGTACATGGAGCTCAGAAAAATAGAGGGCTATTTGTAACCCTAGGTAATTTCCAAGGTAAGGACATGCTCAGCACAGCTTTGTGGGCCCAAGGGCCTGTATTGTGCTGTATGTTTTCTATGTTATCAGAGAATTGGTCCTCATGCACATCTTCATGCATTTGTAGAAAAACTATTGAACAAATTCCTGGGGATAGGTTTAATGACCACTTGAAAAGCCAAGGAATGAATAAGGCAAATCAGCTTGGTTTTGTGTATCGTAACTCCTGCCTCACAGATCTGGTTGAGTTTTTCTAAGGAGGTTACTGAAAAATTAGATGAAGGCAAAGTGGTACTTTAACAAAGCTTCTGTTGAGCTCCTGCATGGGAGACTGATCCATAAAGTTAGGACAGATGGGGTCCAAGGTGTTTTGGCAAAATGGATCCTCAATTGACTTGATGACAAGAAACAGAGGGTAGTGGTAGAGGGTTGTTCTACTGACTTGAACTTTGTAACTTGTGGTGTACTGCAGGGATTGGTGTCGGGACCTTTGTTGTTTGTTATTAACCTGTGGACTAATTAAGTAAGCTTGATGATGACGACATGAAGATTGGTGAAGTTTTAGAGAATGAGAATGGTTTCCTACGGTTCATTAGACTTTTGCCCTCCAGTGTTACGAAGCTACAAATTCATTATAATGCAATCCCTCTTTCAGCCTTCTTGAAAATAGCAGAGGAAATGGCTTTTCTTCTTGAATCATCAGATTGAAAAAAATATCTGAAATTAGTCACACAAAGCCCAAGCAAGAAATGCAAACTAAAATGATAAATTCAATCTTAAATTAATGCATATGTAGAAATAAAGGTCACAGAGAAAAGAAGCATAATATTTTCATTTGGAGATTTTCTCACTATGTTAATTATTTTATGTCACTGCTTTTCACATCATTAAACATTTATAATATGATATAATTACTTGTGAATGTGGCTGAAAATACCAAATTAGTTCATTACCGACCAGTTCAAAGTACATTTCAATTCATAGCTAATATCCATCAAAATAACATAGAAAGAATTCAAATGGAACAGAAATAATCAGCCAAACAGAACAGGCCCCTCCAGTACTTTAAGAATTTATTTGTTCCAATTTGATTCTCAGTTAGTTCATACTTCCTATAATACAGGCATAGGTGTATCATATCATTTTAATTAATGGAAACTTCTATGCTACAATATACATGTTCTAAAGACTAGTTTTGAAAATGTTGGTGATTGCCATATGCTAGTTTTCCTTCTTGACAATACAGATTCCACAAGTCTGTTATTAGATGTACCATACTGTTGCGTCGAGTGTTTCTGTATATCATGTTCAAGAGGTGGGAAATACCTACTTGTAGACATCGGGGTAGTTCATCATTGCTGATCCAATAGGTTTCTCAAAATCTAGGGAGTAAACAATTACAGCATTTTAATATTACTGGATTAGTTTTATAATAGACATAGTAGATTTGATTATGCTTTGTATTTTCACTGTGATCTCCCTGTATACATGTAAAGTCTCATCTGAACATTTAATCATTGGTGTTAGTATCATGGAAGTGTAGGTAGTTACTCTTTGTAATGTGGCTGTCAAGCTTGAGAAATGGACCTTCACAACTCTCAGTAAACTTGTAAGACAATGAATTGTTGGAGGTTGCACGTTAAAAGAGGAAATGTCAAATGCAATATTATTTACATTTTGTATTAGAAATAGTTTATTTTGGGAGGAGGTTTTGACTTGTTTTTTGTAGTCATGCAGCAGATTAAATCATGGAAGAGAGAGACCTGAACCATTTCTGCAGCTGGACTAGATGTGCTTTGTACACTCGATCAGTGTTTACAGGGCTGTTTTCAAGTCAGCAAGCGATGCCAGTCAACTTCGACACTGACCCAAATGACATGGAAGGTCTGCAGAGCAAAACAATTGTCATAGGGGCTGAGCAATGATGGGAAATGGATAAATGTGGAAAGAGAAATTAAAAATGTAGTGCTATTGGGAAAGTGAGAAGCACCAAGTTTGTTTGGACTATTGATTGAAAGACAGTCAGATACTTTAAGTTCTGGTCTCTGTAACCTACTTCTATGCTTTAGAACACTAATTCTGAAATGTTACAGTAACATTATAATCTCTCTGCCATTGCACAGACAAAGAGCTGATCAAGTTATATTGGTAGGGGGCCTTCCATGGAACTAAGGTACTTGGTGAGAGCTGCAATCAACTCGTTCTTGATGAATCAGCTCATTCTTGATGAATGCATTATATTTGTGGGACATTGTTATGTGCATTATTTATATTGTGTAAAACAAATTTAAGTATTATTATTGCCTTTAAAGCATTTTAAAGGAATATAACAGCAGTAATCGCTGCTTCAGAAAATGTGAACCCAGAGGCAGTATGTTCAATTTCTCATTCCTGGCTTAGGACTCTAGGGTTGATATTCCTGGCAAAAGCAATCTGATTAAAAATCACATGTCTGTAAAACAGAATGCAATGTTGTTAAAGCACATTTGGCACTATGTTTTTATATCCAACCCTTAAAAATAGATTCGCAAACACAAGGAATTCTGCAGATGCTGGAAATTCAAGCAACACACATCGAAGTTGCTGGTGAACGCAGCAGGCCAGGCAGCATCAATAGGAAGAGGTACAGTCGACGTTTCGGGCCAAGACCCTTCGTCAGGACTAACTGAAAGAAAAGCTAGTAAGGGAGACTTCAAGCTTTGTGGGCCAAACATGAGCAGTTGAGACCAACTCTCCGACTAGCTCTTCTTTCAGTTAGTCCTGACGAAGGGTCTCGGCCCAAAACGTCGACTGTGCCTTAACAATCGATTGATGTTTCTCATGGAGTTCATTCAGGACCACCTGCGAAACATTCTGTACCAACAAAGTCAAGTCAAAAAATAAAGATTTAACTAGTCTAGATTGGTATTACTGAGTTGAGCAGTGAGCTGGAAACATTCTTATAGCTTGCTGTCCCAGTGGTTTAGAGTGTTAACTGGTGATCCAACCATGATATATTTTTACCATAGAGTCATACAACATTGAAAGAGGCACTTTCATTCAAACTTGTCCAGTCCAACTGTGTTGCCCAGCACGTTGGTCTCGACTGCTCGTGTTTGGCCCACAGATCTTGAAACCTCTCATATCTAATTGGGAAGGCTCTGTGCTTGATTTGGATAAGTATCAGCACCTTGCTGCTTTAACCCATGGTTTATGGTTTGTGAAGCACATCCCTGGGTGTTTTAATGCATCCCCATTGGAAGCAGGGTGGTAGTAGAGTTAAAATTGCAGTGATCAATCTAACTCACAACCTTATAGCTCAACAGCACAGAAGAACACTCTAAGGCCTATGCTGTCTGTTTTGAATCCCAGGGGACAAATCTCATTAACCGCATTCCCATCTCATCATTTCCTAGTATTTTACAACTTATTCTCCCTTAAACATATCCATCAACCCCTATTTTTAAAAATTATTGTTGTGAACCCACACCAGGAAATAATATACTTCTGCTAGTTGTAGCACATATTTGGGATGTGAGAAGAAAACACAGCTCTATGAGGAATCTCATCTGTTATGGAGACAGCATGTTACCTTCTCATTAGGTTAGGTTCAAATTCTTGTCCCTGAAGCTCTGTGGCCACAGTACAAACTGCTGCATCAGCAGGGCACCAGTTAAAATGAGTGATTATAACAATTCACCTTTTACTTCTTCCACCTCTACCAAATTAATTAGGCAGCCTTTTTCCTTTCCATTTGGCTTTATCTGAACAAACAATGACTTAAATTGGCAGAGTAATTAAATTTCAGAATTTGTCAGTGGTAGTCTTAAACTATTAGATTTTCCTGCACTGTGACATTACTCTGAGGGTCTGTATGCAGTATCTTACCTGCCAGAACTCCAGAGGCCTGAGGAAGTAAAAGCCCAGAAAGGTACACACACAACCACCACACAGGCAACATTCTGAAAAAAACATTGTCATTACATGAGTTTGGGGCAACAGTGCTGTGACCAACAAATAAACCCAGGGCTCAACCATATAATGGAATGGAGATAAATCATTTAATGCAACAAACAAACAGACTGATGCCTCACTGTAACTGGCAACTTTATATTAAGATAATCATTGGTTTAAATCACTAACAAATCTGTTTCAAAAGTGAAGCTTTCTTTTTCCAAGTCCTAACAACATTCTTTCTCTATAACTTCAATCCTGATATCTATCCTTCTTTCTATTGTCATTAACCCAGCAACCACCCTGAATTCTGATGATGATGTACTGTATGGGGCCTGCAGGTTTTCAGTGAACAACTTGCACAGCCCCTGGACTTAGAGACAGCCTGTCACTCACCTCAGACTCCCAGGATCTCTCTGAACATGTTTCAGAATTGCAGCCTTTTAAATGGATTAGCACCTCCCATAAATTTGCATTCTGGGTCCCTCTCAGGCTCGTCACTTCACACAGTGAGTTATTGAAGTCCATGCAGTGCTAGGCACTGAGCAGAATCAATTGCTTGGTGTTTGATCACCAACATTAAAGAGTCATTCTTCGGTACAGACAACAATTCTCATACTGGAAAGTGTTGGTGGATGTTTGAAACTATGTTTAGTTTCTTTACTAGTTCAAATTGTTTCTGAAGACTAGATTTAGATTTTGTAGGTCATAGATTTGGTATGACGAGCTTCTGTATCGTAATGATCTGTACTCCAACAGCACTTTCTTTTGGACTATATAACCTTCTAGTCTGAGCGGAGGGAGGTTAGACATCAGCTGGTAATCCTTATCATAAAATAAACTTCAAAATCTACCAAATTGGATTCAATAGATAATCTATCAATTTCACTAAACTTGCCTGGCCATTCTTGCAACTAGGAGGAAACGTGTTTCAAACTAGCTTCCAAGAATGCTTCCAATTAACTTAAACAGCCAAGGGCTTTGCTAAGACTGCGCTAACATTTAATAAAACCCTTTTAAAGGAAACACCTGAAAATTGCAATACACCTAATGTTCAACATGAAACACTACACAACTAGAGATATGTTCCACAAGGGCATTAGTGTTTCCATACCAGGTTGTGATGCAACCAGTCAATATACTCTCCACCACACATCGATAGAAGTTTGTCAATGTTTTAGCTGTCATGCCAAGGCTTTGTAAACTTCTACAGAACTAGAGGTGCTTTCTTCATAATGGCTCTTACATGTTGGACTCAGGACAGATCCCCTGAAATGATAACACTAATGCTTTTAAAGCTGCTGACTCCCTTCACCTCTGATCCCAATGATGTCTGGCTCACGGACCTCCAGTTTCTGCTCCTGGAGTTAGTAATTGTGCTGAAATTGAATGAGAGTTTGTTACTGTGGCACCACTCAGCCAGATTTTTAATCTGTCTCCTATATGCTGATTCGTTACCACCTTTGATTCACCCAGTGACAGTGGAGTCATCAGCAAACCTAAATATGGCTTTGGAGCTGTGCTTAGCCTCACAGTGATAACTATGAAGTCAGTAGAGCAGGGGGGGTAAGCACATTGCCCTGTGGTGCAGCCTTGCTGATGGAGATTCTGGAGGAAATGTTGTTGGCAGTCTGATCTGACTCGGGTCTGCAAGTGAGGAAATTGAGGATCCAGTTGCACAAGGAGGTATTGATTAGTTTTGAGAGGATGATAGTATTGAATGCCAAGCTGATAAACAGCATCCTGATGTATGCATCCTTACTATCCAGATGTCCCATGGTTGAGTGAAGTGCCAACAAAATGGCATCTGCTGTGGACCTGTTGATGAATTGGTAGATGAATTGGAGTGGATCGAAGTTGTTTCTCAGGCAGGAGTTGATATGTTCTACCACCAACTTCTCAAAGCACCTCATCACAATGGATGTAGATGATACTGAATGAAGGTTGTTGAGGCTGGTTTCCATGTTCTCCTTAGGCACCGGTGTAATTGAAGCCAGCTTGAAACAGGTAGGGTACCTCATACCGCTGAAGTGAGAGGTTAAAGATATCAGTAATCTCTCTAGTCAGCTGATCAGCTCGGCCAGGTACTCCATCCGGGCTGAGTTCTTCCCATGGTTTCACCATCCTGAAGCATTCTCTCCCAGAGACTGAAATCACAGGGTCATCGGGGGCAGTGGGAAGCTATGAAGTCTCCTCCAGGATTTGATTGTCAAAGCAAGCATTGTTTGGTTTTCAAATACATAATTAGTCATTTCAAGAAGCTCAGGAAAGTCTGTCTATATTTCTGAATCAAGGTTGGCTAATCTGTTTTCCAGAGCAAATGGTTACATAAGCTAATGAATCTGCTTCTTGACGGTGCTGTTTTGTAACTCAATAATATCTAGAGAGACTATTTGGGTGAAATGGTGTCACTATGCTTTCCCACATTTTTTTGTTTTTAATAGTTATGTTTATTCAATGTATAGCAATGAATCTGGATGTTTGAAATAATGGCAGCAACATTAGAAGTAACAAATGAGATCACTGTTCCAGAAGGTTCACCACATGTTTTTGTATGATGCACTCTATTGAATGTAATACTCGGAATTTTGTATTGGTTAACCAATTCCTGTCATTTTATGCTTGTTGAGTTTCTATTTTCCTATCGAAGACAATAACTCAAAATACAATTTACTAAAGCCTCGATGTAGAGTTATTTGCTCCCTGTAAGGACAATGGAGTTGAATTTGGCAGCAGCATGCAATACATGTATGTTTCTAATTGAATTGAGGGTGAATTTTTATTCCAGAGTTCTTTAGGATCACCTCCATGAGAAAATATCTGATTCTGATCTCTTAGATAATTTCACTCAAACATCTAGTCTGCATATTCACTCAATAGCCTCCTATGATATCAGAGAATAAAGGAGCTTCCTGCAGCATATATTACAGGGCAGCTGGACTCATGGCCACAGTTGTCATTTGGGTTTTCCACTTGCAGGTGGCCAAATACACCTTGTCCAGTTCAAATTTTGCTGATGGAAGTCTACTGACTCTGAGAACAGTCAAAGCTAAGGACCTCTACATTGTGCTTAGTTGCACTGGATGCATCATCGATTCTTTAAGGTTGAATTTTAGACCTATGCTGTTGCTTGCCATGTTGCAGAATGGTGGTGTGATTTTATTTACTTTACCTATGAAACTTTTGTCAAATCTTTGTGAATAGAGAGGTTGGTATTACCCATTATTAGCTGTATCTTACAAATTGTGTTGTATTGGAGGTCACACTCAGTGCAACCCAATAAGAGTAGAGTTAAGAGTCTGTATAGCAGCATTTCTTTGGCATATCTATGATCTTTTTTTTGGCAAATAGAGAGCTTTGAGATTGAGCAGGGTTCTGCAGCAGAAAATCCATTTTTTGATCAAATTGATTCTACTATTTCGTCCTTTATTTGGAATAATAAAAAACCAAGAGTTAATAAGTTTCATTTACAAAAATCTAAGAAAGAAGGTGGACTCGCGCTACCTAATTTAAGATCGTATTATTGGGCTGTTAATATTCAACAATTATGTTTTTGGTTATATTGGCTTGATAAGAACCAAAAACCAGCTTGGATTGATTTAGAATTGAAAGCTATTAATCAATTTTATTTAACTTCACTATTAGGAGCTCCATTACCTTTACAACTTGCTAAAATCTCTAACTTAAATTTCTATCCTGGTACAGAGAAAGGTTGAACAAGTTAGGTCTTTATTCTTTGGAGTGTAGAAGGTTGAGGGGAGACTTGATAGAGGTATTTAAAATTATGAGGGGGATTGATAGAGTTGACGTGGTTAGACTTTTTCCATTGAGAGTGGGGAAGATTCAAACAAGAGGGCATGGGTTGAGAATTAGAGGCCAAAAGTTTAGGGGTAACATGAGGGGGAACTTCTTTACTCAGAGAGTGGTAGCTGTGTGGAATGAGCTTCCAGCAGAAGTGGTTGAGGCAGGTTCAATGTTGTCGTTTAAAGTTAAATTGGATAGATATATGGACAGGAAAGGAATGGAGGGTTATGGGCTGAGTGCAGGTCGGTGGGAATAGGATTGGGTAAGAGTTCGGCATGGACTAGAGGGACCGAGATGGCCTGTTTCTGTGCTGTAATTGTTATATGGTTATATGGTTATATTAAACAGTCCTTACAGATTTGGTTTCAGTTTCGCAACTTTTTTAACTTCAAACAATTTAAATTGTCTAGTCCTGTATTTCAAAATTTGCTATTTAAACCTTCAATTACCGATTTGTTCTTTTGCAGATTTATTTAGTGATGGCCGATTGATGTCTTTTGAAGAGTTAATTAGTAAATATTCTCTCCCTCACACACATTTCTTGCAATATTTACAGGTCAGACATTTTTTACAAAAAATATGTTTCTACGTTTCCATATATGCAAGAATCTGATTTGTTGGATACTATTTTAAATATGAATCCCTTAGTGAGAGGGTACATTGGTAGAATTTATAATTTATTTTTACTACAAAAAGATAACCTCTCACTAAAGATTAAACAAGACTGGGAGAGAGAACTTAATATGACTTTTGTTAATGAAGACTGGTCGCGAATTCCGAAAATGGTTAATTCTTCTTGGATATGTGCCAATCATTATTTACTTCAGTTTAAAATTGTTCACCGCTATTATTTAACAAAGGAGAGGCTATCCAAAATATTTCCTAATATAGATAATTATTGTGATAGGTGCAAAAATGAAGTAGCTACTTTGTCACATATGTTCTGGTCATGTCCCTTGTTGAAATCTTTTTGGAAATATTTATTTTCTACAATTTCTAAAGCTTTGAAAATTAATTTACAACCTAATACATTGACTGTTCTATTTGGAAAAGTTCCACATCATATTCAGGGTATTTCATTTTCAAACCAACATGTAATTGCATTCATTACATTGTTGGCAAGAAGAGCTATTTTATTGAAGTGGAAAGATACCTCTGCTCCTACACTAACTCAATGGTTTTCCCAAGTAATGTTATGTCTCAGTTTGGAAAAAATTAGAAGTAGAACTTTTAATCCCGGATTTGATTTTGAGAGAAGGTGGGGCTCTTTCACTAAATATTATCGTTTAATTTGAATCGATTTACATGGTTTCCTTCCAATTTTATGTTATGTAAATGTGATTTGGTGGTTGTTGGTTTCTTTTTCTTATATATATAAATGATTGTAAGATGTATCGCTCCGGGAGTTGGTTCCTAATGTTTTTTTTCTCTTTTTTTGTTTTATAGTTAGTGGGATTTTTTTTTAAATTAGCTGGGGTTCTCTTTTTTCCTTCTTTTTCTCTTATAAATTCTATTTTTCATTAGCATATACAGTGTATATGTTTTTTTTCTTCAGCTTTATTAATTATATATATACTAATTTGTTGAATCTCTGTATTTTATAGCTGTAGAAGATTATATTAATAAAAAGATTTAAAAATGAAATGAAAATCCAAGGACTACAGGTGGAGTACTCTGAATATGCTCCTCAGTGGGATTCTAATGTTTGCATTGTCCAAGTATTTGCTCAGCTTGTCTTCCTGTTTACTTTAGGGAACATTTTGGTTTCCTGTGTAAAATTGAATGGTCAGCTTGACTTTATTCTGCATCCTCATTCACAAATTTCAAAGGAAGCATGGACAGTTACGCAATTCTAATTGGCCATAGCTGATGGTCTTTAAGTAGCCCACATTGGAAAGCAGCATAGCAAATTTGGAGAGGCAACATCAGGCCCCCTTATGGATGTTTAACCCCGATTGTTAGGCATATGATTAACGTCTGTACAAGGAGAAAGCCACCACAACTTTAAGGTGACATTATATTAAGTGAAAATAGACTAAATCAAATCAAATGTGTTAAATCAGTTACAATGTAAACCAGGTTCCCTATAGTTCCCAGCAGTTTACATATTGCATTGCGTCCATCATGATAGATAAAGTTTCAATGAAAGCTAAATATAGAAACCATAGAAACCATAGAAACTACAGCACAGAAACAGGCCTTTTGGCCCTTCTTGGCTGTGCCGAACCATTTTCTGCCTAGTCCCACTGACCTGCACATGGACCATATCCCTCCATACACCTCCCATCCATGTATCTGTCCAATTTATTCTTAGATGTTAAAATAGAATATACAAATAATTTATAGAATCTAATCAGTTTTATACATGTCTTCATGGAAGACACAGTGTGACGGGTTGCAGTCCATGTTTTCATTCTTAAAAAGTTTATAACTCAGTGAATTCTCAAAACCCTGTTACTTTTGAGAATTCATAATGCAGCACTTTTGCATTGGTGACCTGAAGGGCACATATTGCTTTAGCCCGAACAACTTACAATTTCTCTGGTTAAACCAAAATCGAGGAGTATACAGTCTTTTACGGAAGTGTTCATGCAATCTCGATGGTTTCATAGTTTCATTAGACAGCATGGTATTAAAAATAAGGTACATGAGGTGTCGCTGATCTGCCGGGAACAAAATAAAACCATGCTCCAGGTACGTAACATTGCATTGACGCACTTTCTGTCGTTTGGGTTACTTAGCAGGATTAGAATTCAAGGCTTCACCACTTTCCAATTCAGAGATCACATTGTTCATATTTATCTATCACTTATGGGTCTAAATTAAAATAAAAAACTAACAGAAACTGGGAATGTCTATCCAAAGTTGACGACAGCAGAGAGTTGACACAGTTGGTCAGGTCTTGTGCTTAAAGTTAGGGTGCCATTTACCCCCCCCCCCCAAAGAATCTTGAACACTCACCGATTACTTCTATTTCTCTAACAACCACTAAGGCCACATAACCAGCCCCATTGGGAATCACTGCTCTAATCCATAACACTAATTTAACATTTCAAAGGGTCAAAGGTTCAAAGGTTCAAAGGTCCAACTTAATGTCAGAGAAATGTATACAATATACATCCTGATATACTTTTTCTTCGCAAACATCCATGAAAACAGAGAAATGCCCCAAAGAATGAACGACAGTTAAATGTGAGACCCACCCCAGCTCCCCCCTCCCACGTGTAAGCTCTTTTACGAGCTCTATGCCTGAACATCGCAAAGATCTCGTGTCTTTGGGCCCACAGCGAAAGATTTTCCGGCCTCCCCGACGACACATGAATCTCCTGCCGTAACATTGACCTTCGATCCGCCCAGTCTCCACAGCCCCGAGATCTCAGGCTTCCAAATACGAGTGAGACTTTAATTTTGATTATAAATGATTCCCTTTAACATATTCATTGAATGCAGCCCTAGCAGTGCATAACAGACAATTGTATATTCTCACTAACATCTTTTTATCTGTGTCTTTCTTCTCCAGATTTCATTGTTACCTATTTAACTATATTCCCTCATTGACATATCTTTGACCGATGAAAGAAATCTGTCACTATTTATCATCTAATCTTGAAAACATCAGTCATCCCAATTGTTTACGTTCTAAGTATTAAAAAAGATCATCTGTCATGGAAGTAGGATCTTTGACCCATTGAGTCAATGCCAGCCATCAACAACCAATTCACAGTGATCACATTTAATTCCTCCCCCATTCCCATCAACTCAGTCCCACAATCACTAGGGACAATTTACTGCGGCCAATAAACGATCTAATCAACATGTATCTGGCATGAGGGAGAAAAATGGAACAAGCCATGTGTGCAGTCATGGGGAGAGCATGCAAACTCCACACAGACAGCACCAGAGGAGAGGATTGAACAGAGGTTACTGGAGTTGTGAGGCAGTGGCTCTACTGGCTATGCCCGTACACTACATAAAATTACTAAGAAAAGGTTTAACTTCCTCCAGAACAATTCACCTTTGATCCAATTTCAAGAAAAAGCAACAGGAATTCTTAACCATTATGCTTAAAAATTATGACATGCCACAATAAAGTACAGTATAGTATGCTTCAAGTGTAACTAACCAAATAATGATTATTGGTGGATCTATGAGAAATTTACATAGAAAGTTTATAGCTGTGATGCCTAAGCTTTTGCTCCACGAGTCATAATGTTGATGTCCAGCTGGTTATCTTGTTCTCAATCAGATAGAGATGTGGCAGATTAGATTTAAATTTGCTGAGACATTGTGTAGAGTCACCGGATCAAAACTACATCTCTCATAACCCTTGAATTTATAGCCTGTGACTTTGATAGAATTTTTATCTGATGTAGAATGTATTGTTCATATGCTGGTCATCATGCTCTCAATCAGATGGAGCTGTGCTGGGCTATGATGTGAACTCTAATAAATTAACTAGCTTGAAAGCTCACACAAAACAGTTGAGCTCTCTGAGAGCCAACAGCAGCAAAGTATGGTGCACTTTCCCATGATGAGGAATTATTCCCCGTTGCAGGATCCTGGAGAATTTGCACCAGGCTACACCTCATCAGAATGTTTAACAAGTGGAGCATTGGTTTGTGCATTTCTATGACTCATAAAATGATAAAAACAAACGTATGTAGTATCTAAACCAATATGCAATTCCTAGCCAAATATTCTTTCACTTCAAATTACCTTCAGGATGGTATTAAATTAAAAGGACTTGCAATTCCACTTAAGCTTAAGATACAAGGACTGGTTAGATCACACTTGGAATATTATGTTCAGTTCTGGTTGTTTTATTATAGGAAGGATGTAGAAGCTTTAGAGAGGGTGCAAAGGAGATCTGCCAGGATGCTGCCTAGATTAGAGAGCATGTCTTACGAGGATCTGTTGAACAAGCTAGAGCTTTTCTCTTTAGAGTGAAGGAGGATGAGAGGTTTCTTGATAGAATAGTTAAGGTGATAAGAAGCATATATAGAGTTGATAGCCAGAGACCTTTTCCCAGGGCAGAAGTGGCTAATATGAGAGGGCATTATTTTAAGGTGATTGGAGGAAGGCACAGGGTGGATGTCAGAGTTAAGTTTTTTACACAGAGAGCAGTGGGTGTATGGAATGCTCTGCCACAGGAGATGTTAGAGATAGATACGTTTGAGACATTTAAGAATCTTTTAGAAAGGCACATGAATGATAGAAAAAATGGAGGACTATGTAGAGGAGAGGGTTAAATTGACCTTAGAGTAAGCTGAAGGTTCGGCACATCATTTTGGGCTGAAAGGCCTGTACTGTGCTTTAGTGTTCTACAATATGACCATGTTTTTCAAGGATCCATTTCAAAGATTTTATTCTCTTCTGTGTGATTTTAATCTTTTCACCATGGAGGTATTGCCTAATAGGAATGCAAAGCAATAGGTTAAGTGGATCACAATCAGGAATAGCACTGCAATAAAACTCAATTAAATCAACCTGCCAGGCCATGCGAGCTTGTCTGGATTGGAAGCTCCAGCTGAAATGTATCCATTTAAATAGAGTCATGGTAATCATATACATTATCACCACTGCATTAAATGTCGGAAGTCAATGGATTCAGCTATTTTTCAACATGAGATCATTTATCTGCAAAATTAATTCATAGTAGCAGTAAAAAATCAATGTTGGATTACATCATTACATTGTCTAAAAGCCAAAATATTTTCATGTTTTATGTGAATCAGCTATCAAGTGTATTTGAGATTTAGTTAACAGTTTGATTGATTTTTGGCATTACTTATGAATAATTTGTGACAGACATTATAATGATCATCTGCAAACAAGGCCTCTGGCCATCCATATGATAGCTGAAATCTACTCCTGAACCTATCATGTCCTCAGAATACTCTGCTGTTATTCTTGAATCTATAGTAGAAATGTCGACATTAGCTTTCTATATTTGAAGATGATGTATAATTATTAGAAGAAGTCTAGTGAGAGCTCATGATGCTAAGGTACATCCTAAGATGCGCTGAGACACGTAATCAGTGCTATAACCTGTTGTGATCAGGTGTTTTGGGTCTTTCAGCATCAGACACCGTCACCCAGGCAACCCAGTTAGGATTGATAAGGCACTCGCTTGTGTCCCAGCAGTATTAGTTCACGGGTTGCACCTATTGATTCATAGACATCTGGAGGTATTCTCAGCAGCCTCTGTGATGGCTCTTCTCTTTTCAGCCCTTGTAATACCAAGGAGAGAGTAGGTTCTGCACAGCGAACAACCAGCAAAACTCTACACCCCACCTTTATAAGCTCGGAACATGCCCTCCAGCTTTGTCTTTGGCACAGCTCTATCAGTTCCTGGTATTTGGCCTTCTTATGCTCGAACACCTCCTCAATCTGGTCTTTCCAAGGCACTGTAAATCCTACTATGATCAAGACACCGTTAATTCTACTGCGACCACCTGCTTCAAGGTTTCTGATAGAATGACCATGTCAGGCTCAGAGATGAGGATGCAACGAAGTCAGGAAATTTTAATTGCTTGCCAAGATCGACTCTCAGTTGCTAGTCAGACACTGTGGCGAGCAAACCTGCTGGTGATCGAGGCTGACGCTATAGTTGGTCTTCAGCTTTGACAAAGGTTATAGGTGGTTTGGGTGGGTGGCGGTGTGTACTGTTGTTAATGGCTGAGGAGATATTTTCTGCCACAGCCATCAGCACTTGGCTATGGCGCCAGCAGGAGCAGCCTTTTCCCAGGGTGTTTGGGCAGCTGCTGAGCCTATGTTCCAGGCAGAGAGGACGTGATGGTGCCTCACTTTTGCCCCAAGCAAAAAAGGTCTGCTAGACTAGGCAGGATGTTGTAGACAACCTGTATCATGAACCTGATGTGCTGGGGTTCTGTCTGCCAGATTTTGGACCAGCAGATCTTCCACTTCAGTGCAGCTTCCCACCTTCTCCAAGCTCCCTGATGCCCATTCCTACTAACTTGGTGGCTTAGCACTTCCTCGACAGCTGCTCAGACCTCTTCCTGGACCATTTTGCATCTGTCTCTGCCCTGAGCCATGTCAAAGCAGATTGAAGGGAAGCTGTCCAGCCCCGCCTGACTAGACACCACTGTCTCACCCAGATCCCTGTGCCTTAGACATGACTCAACCATCTCCATTGTGACCTTGGCCTTCCAATTCCTGCCTGTCTGGACCTCAGTAACTGCTGCCAAGACTTTCAGGTCACTAGAATCTCTGTACAGTAGCAATTCTCTTGTACAGGAAACCATAAATTCACCATATAGGCTACCGAAGGGAAGCTGCAAATTAATCCTTTTCCCCGTACAGAGCAATGCTGCTCATGCGACATGGGAGGTCCAGCCAACTTCAAAGGTATCTTTGATGTTTCTTTCAAGACCTCAAATGCTGACATTGATACCTCATATACAAGCATTGGCCAAAGGATTTGGGGGAGGATGCCATGCTGGTTGACCAGGCCTTGAACTTGCCAAGTAGCCTGATTTGTCCACACTGGTGACCCAGACTTCTAACTCCTTGATGATCTTCTGGATGGCAGCTGCATCTCTTAGGCTGCAGTCAAAGACCTTCTCCAGGCTCTTGACTGGTTTCTCAGAGATGGATGTGATAGCAATATCATCTAAGGAGAAATAGAATTTGTCCCTGAATCTCTCTTTCTTTAACACCAGAGATCTGGATTTTTTTTTTTGGCTTAAAGCTCATCTTTGCCCATGAAAGGATCCTCTCTAGCCCCTGGAGGATCCATCTACTGCCTGAGACTGATGAAGTTGTCACCATGAGATCATCCATGAAGGCTCTGATTGTGGGCTGCTGCATGCCCGCCTTAGTCAGAGAGCCTCTACACTCCACTTCAGCTGCCTTAACCAGCATGCTCATGATCAGAGATAAGAGGATCACTGAGATTGTGGTACATCTGGTTATAGTACCCTTCTTGAGCTGGTGCCAGCCTGATGTGGTTGTTCCTGAGGAGACTCTCAATCTGGTTGTGACCTGTAAACATCGGCAAGGTCTAGCCATAGTGTGACAATGTTTCCCTTTCCTTTGCACACTTCTCTGATCAGCTAGGAAACCACAGGTGTGGCACTCTGGGAATCCCTCCTTTCTGTACAGATGTCTCAATGTAGCTATTTCTGATGCCCAAATCTATGCATTAGATTCTCAGTAATTGTTTTCTATTCTTTAGATTCTGGAGTGAAGGAAGGTCACTGTATAATTTTGACAACTTTTATTATTTGAATCCAGAGGAGTTCTTTTGAGTGAACGTGATGAGTTCTGATGATCTGACTTAAATTTAAAAGTGTGAATGAGTAGAAAATGAATATGGAGTAATTTGAGTAGTAGAAAAGACATCCATAATATTCTGTTGAGCCTCAGAAACGTGATGGCTGAATTCTACAAGGGAATTTGCCGCAGAGTTATTATGTCAAATCAGAATGTGACGGAGATCACTCCATAAACACACTCCTTCGACACACACAAACATTGCCTTGTCATTCTGCTGAGTGTAAGCACTTCAATGTCTTACCCGGTATACTCTTATAATGGGTCCCAAACTGAGATGATGCACTCAGGTTGGCTTTATGGTGCCTTTCTCGCCATACAACAGCAGAATATTCATTTCTTTAGTAATGGGACTGTGTAAATGTGTGTAACACTCTCACCAGGGCTCATATACAGGTTTGATTTGTTAGCTAACTCCACTAACAGCCACATGACTCAACAGTGAGAAGGCCACCTTTCATAAACAGTATACATCTAGGGCAGTTATGATTTGGGGTTCAACCAAACAAGAATACCATGATGTTCCAATTAAAGAAATCTCAATTTGACCAGATGCTGTGAAAATACCGCCCATACACAGTTATCAGTAGCTCAGAAAAGACAGATCGTACACCAGCATAAATTGTAAAGAAAGTATTTTTGCCAACTTTTCAACTTTGATAAACAGTTACAGGGAAGAAAAGAAAAATAAAAGGGCCCATTACAGTTAAACAAGACCTGAATGATTTGGCTCTCTCAGGAGTATTGGCCCTGCCTCCTTGGAGCCGTTCACCTGCACAATGTACTTCTTGCAATAGGGACTCTACTTCCAACAGCATTCTGTGGCATCTTCCCTTGTGCCCTGCTCAGCAGCTCCCACTAAAAGACCCAAACCAGACTGCTGAATGTCACAAATCTCTCTCTGCCTGCTCTCTCTAGAGACTTCTTCTGATCCCACCATCCTGATTGGCTGACACAACATTCCTAAGTTGAATAACATTGTGAGATGCATCATATTCTAATTCATGTGTAGTCTTAAGTTAACTTTGTTGTTAATTTAAGATGGTATGTCCTAGTGCCTAAAAAAAGGAGCTGAACACCTTTAGTAGGAGAGAGACTGAAGGAGCTGCCAGGAGTTCAGACTGGCCAAGAATAAGTATGAACTATTATTGTGTGTTCTGGAGGATATCTTTTTGTAAATACGAGGGGTGATTGATAAGCTTGTGGCCTTAGGTAGAAGGTGATGAGTTATATAGCTCTTGTTACATGCACATGCAGTTCAACTCTTTGAGTGAAAATGCAGAAAGTTTGAAGTTAATAACTCATGTCCTTTTACCTTAGGCCACAAACTTATCAATCACCCCCGCTGTTGACCACTTCTGGATGTCCAAGACGCCGACTTCTACAAAGGAGGGATCTGTATGCTCCACGACCACTGGACTAAGTGTGTAATAGGAAAAATAAATGTGCGAGGTTTTCTAAAATTGACTCCTTCTACCTTAGGCCACGAACTTATCAGTCACCCCCTGTGTTGGCAGTTTTCTTTTCACAAATTTCGCTAATTTTTGTAAGTTTGATTTTTGATGCACCTAATAAATATCCATGTAATAAAGTACTAAGCGACTCCAGCCATTTTCTTCTTTGGTCATAACCCACATATCTAACAGAGTATGGAAGGAAATGTGGTTTGATTAGAGATCCATCTACCATTTGCATTTCACATCCCCTTTAGAATCATCTAAAAGTGAATTAAAAAAGGTATTGGCGGACAAAATTGAAAGGGGCGAATACAGAACTGAAGATGTTATATTTGAATGCATACAGTATATAGAATAAAGTCGATGAACAGATACAGATCGGCATGTATGATATTGTAGGCATCACCGAATCATGGCTGAAAGAAGATTATTGCTGGGAGCTTCATTTCCAAGGATACACATTGTATTGAAAGAATAGGCAGAAAGGCAGAGGGGATGGTGTGGCTCTGTTGGCAAAAAATGAAATCAAATCATTAGAAAGAGGTGACATATGGTCAGAAGTTGTTGAATCGTTGTGGGTAGAGCTAAGGAACTGCAAGTCTTAAAAGACCCTGAAGGGAGTTACTTACAGACCCCAAAACAATAGCAAGGAGGTGGTCTACAAATTACAGTGGGAGATAGAAAATGCATGCCAAAAGGGCAAAGTTACAATAGTCATATGGGATTTCAATATGCAGGTAGATTGGGAATGTCAGGTTGGTGCTGGATCTCAAGAGGGGGAATTTCTGGAATGCCTACGAGATGGCTTTTTAGAATAGTTCATGGTTGAACCCAGTAGATGATCAAGTATTCTGGAGTGGATGTTGTGTAGGGAACCAGAACTGATTAGAGAGCTTAAGGTAAAAGAACCCTTGGGGCAAGTGATCATAATATGATTGAATTCACCCTGAATTTTGAGAAGGAGAATCTAAAGTCAGATGCATCAGTATCACAGTGGAGTAAAGGGAATTACAGAGGCATGAGAGAGGAGTTGGGCTAAACTTGCTTGGAAAAGAACTGTGGCAGGGATGATGGCATAGCAGCAATGGCTGGAATTTCTGGAAGCAATTCAGAAGACACAGGATATATACATCCCAAAGAGGAAGAAATATTCTGAAGGCAAGATGACACAACTGTGGCTAAAAAGAGAAGTCAAAGACAACATAAAAGCCAAGAAGAGGGCATATAAAAGGGCAAAAATTAGTGGGAGAGTGAGGATTGGGAAACTTTTAAAAACCAACAGAAGGCAACTAAAAAAATCATTAAGAAGGAAAAGATGGAATACTAAAGTAAGCTGACCAATAATACTAAAGAGCATACCAAAAGTTTCTTCAGATACAGGTATAAAGGAGAGGCGAGAGTGGATATTGGACCGCTGGGAAAACGATGCTGGAGAGGTAGTAATGGGGGGGGGGGGGCAATGAAATAGCGAACAAACTAAGTAAATATTTTGTATCAGTCTTCACTCTGGAAGACGCTAACAGTATGGTGGAAGTTCCAGGTGTCAGGGGGAGTGAAGTGTGTGAAATTACCATTACTAGAGAGAAGGTTCTGGGAAAATGAAAGGTCTGAAGTTAGCAAAGTTACATGGACCAGATAGTATACATCCCAGGGTTCTGAAAGATGTATCTGAAGAGATTGTGGAGGAATTAACAATGATCTTTCAAGAAGCACTGGATTCTGGAATGGTTCCAGAAGACTGGAAAATTGGAAATGTCAGTCTACTCTTCATGAAGGGAGAGAGGCAGAAGAAAGGAAGCTATAGGCCAGTTAGTCTGACCTCAGTGTTTGGGAAGATGTTGGAGTCGATTATTAAGGATGAGGTCCTGGGGTACTTGGAGTCACATGGTAAAATAGACCATAGTCAGCATGATTTCCTCAAGGGAAAGGTTTACCTGACAAATCTGGAATTCTTTGAAGAAATTACAAGCAGGATAAACAAAGGAGAAACAGTGGATGTTGTGTACTTGGATTTTCAGAAGCTTTTGACAAGGTGCCACATATGAGGCTGCTTATCAAATTAAGAGCCCATGGTATTACAGGAAAGATACTAGCGTGGATAAAGCAGGAGGCAAAGACTGGGAATATAGGGAACATTTTCCAATTGGTTGCCAGTGACTAGTGGTGTCCAACAGAGGTCTGTGTTGGACTGCTTCTTTTAACGTTATCTCTAAATGACTCCGATGACGGAATTGATGGCTTTGTGTCAAAGTTTGCAGACAATATGTAGATAGGTGGAAGGGCAAGTAGTTTTGAGGAAGTAGAGAGGCTACAGAAGAACTTAGATAGATTAGGAGTATGGGCAAAGAAAACTTAGATGGAATACAGTGTCGGGGATATATAGTCATGCACTGGTAGAAGATATAAAAGGGTAGACTATATTCTAAATGGAGAGAATATAAAAAATATGAGGCGCAGAGGGATTTGGGTCTTTGTGTAGGATTCCCTAAAGGTTAATGTGCAGTTTGAGTTGAGGGTGAGGAAGACAAATGCCATGTTAGCATTTATTTCAAGAGGACATATAAAAACAATCATGTAACGTTGAGACTTTATAAAGCAATGGTGTGGCCTCACTTGGAGTATTGTGAGCAGTTTTGGACTCCTTATCTTAGAAGGGATGTGCTGACACTGGAGAGTGTTCAAAGGAGGTTCACAAAAATGGTTCTAGGATTGAGAAGCTTTTCATTTGAAGAGTGCTTGATGACTCTGGGCCTATATTCACTGGAATTCAGAAGAATGAGGGGTGACCTAATTGAAACCTATCAAATGTAAAAAGGCCTCGGTAGAGTGGATGTGGAGAGGTTGTTTTCTATGGTTGGAGAGTCTTGGACCCGAGGACACAGCCTCAGAATAGAGGGACATCCTTTTTGAGGAGGAATTTATTCTGCCAGAGTGGTGATTCTGTAGAATTCATTGCCACAGGCGGCTATGAAGGCCAAGTCTTCATGTATATTTAAGGCAGATGTTGGTAGATTCCTGACTGGTCAGGGCATGAAGGGATACAGGGAGAAGGCAAGAAATTGGGACTGAGTGGGAAAATGGATCTGCCATGATGAAATATTGGTGCGGACTCGATGGGCCAAATGGCCTAGTTGCTCCTATGTCTTATGTTATTATGGTCTAAAAATTGTTTATTTGTGGCCCAGAGCAAACAAACAAGTTGGCATTTGAAAGCCGGTGATTCGTATGAACTATAAGACCATAAGATACAGGAGCAGAAGTAGGCCATTTGGCCCATCGAGTCTGCTCCACCATTCAATCATGGGCTGATCCAATTCTCCCAGTCATCCCCATTCCCCTACCTTCTCCCCATACTCTTTGATGCCCTGGCTCTATACTCTCACTTTGTTTCTCTTCTCAGTGTCAATAACTTATTGCTCAGGAATGTCTATGGAACTTGGGGCTTTTTAAAGTGGGTTTCTACTGAAAGGTGAAAAACAAAATTAATATTTACTTTTCCTTTATATCCATGGATAAGGTCAACATTCACTACAGGTCTAAATTTCCCCCGTGAAGGCAGTGGTGAGCTGCCCTCCTGAAGTATCTTAGTCTATAGCCTAGAGTTGGGACTTTAACCCAGTGACACTGAACTGAAGCAGTTAATAGCCCTCCAACAACTATGAACACCTTCTTCTTTTCGCAGCATGACTCCACCATTGGAAAGCTTAACTCTGATCCTCACTGATTTCCTTTCTACCAGTTTCCATGATACTACATCCAGCAAGCTGCTAATTTGAATTCAAGAGCAGTCACTCTTACATTATTTCTGCATTTAGCCTTTGTCCATCCCTGGACCATGGCAGTAAATTAAATGGTGCTATCAGACCATGAGTGATCAGCAGTAATCAGGTTAATGCAATTGGCACTTACTAGCTCTATTGACAAATCTTTCCACCAGTTTGCTATTAATTGAGTACAGGCTGTGAAAAGTAACCAGCTGCATTGGAATTGCCCTGATCTTGAGAACAGGTTGATGGTAACCGTGAAGTGCTTTCAGGTAGTTGTAGTTGTATTGGGCTGGGCTGCAATACATGACATCCTTGTGTATATTGTTTTCATCTAATCTCATTCACACTCTCAAGTTATAGCCTGCCGAGTTCCCCAGCAATCTAATGTTGATCTCTCTTCTCTTCCTCATATGTATTCTGCTCTGAGGAAATATCATTTACAAGCTCTAGGTCTGTTTCCAACTGTTTACTATGACATCCAATTTAATTTCCTATGAAGTAGTGATATTTCCACCTCCCACCAGTGTGTGTTCTCAGCTCACCTCTCTGTTGTCCAACAGAAGTCAGCAACTAGCTTCAACTATATTCAACCACATCAGGAATATTAACAACCCTATCTTGCATTCTTACCCAATCAAGAGCATAGCAGCTCAGTTTTATAACTTGATCTAAATCAGACTACTTGGAATGAGTATTAAGAAAAAATTGAGGAATTTCAATCTGCAAAGTGGCACTCAATCATATTAGTTAAAATGTGCCTATTTTTTTGAAGATACTGGTTATTTATTAGATGAAGTGGAAGGTTGGGTTAGTAAGTTTGCAGATGTTACAAAATTCGGTGGTGTTGTGGATAGTATAATAGATTGTTGTAGGTTACAAAAGGACATTGATAGGATGCAGAGCTGGGTTGAGAAGTGGCAGGTGGAGTTTAACATGGAGAAGTGATACACTTTGGAAGGTTGAAATTGAAGGCAGAGTGCAAGGTTAATGGTAGGGTTCTTAGCAGTGTGCAAGTACAGGGGGATTTTGGGGTCCCTTACCTTGCAAGTTGATAAGGTGGTTGGGAATTTTATCAAGTAGAGTTTGGGGTGTAGTTCAGTACAGGTTGGACAGTGGTTCAGTACAGGTTGGGTGTGTGCATTGTGCAGTCATTGTACCTATTGAGCAGTAAGGGCAACCCCTAAAGTTAAGCCCTAACAGGAGTGTATCACTCTCTTGCATCCAAACAAATATCAAACGTTGAACCTTCTTCATTACAAAACGTACAAATTCCATTTGAAACCTCTGGGCATGAAGGCAGGATTTAGTTTGTTGTGTATCTTTGAAAATATCAATACAATTAAGGTTTCACAGAGGAGTACACTCGGAACAAAAAACAATCAAATGAATCCAATTTCATCTTGTTTAACTTACTCAGTTTTTATTATGCAGCTGACCTAGCTGTTCGTTGCTAAGAATAGGTTATTTTAAATGTTTGGAGAGTTAAATACATATTTACTTTGTAATTGAACAATTACTGTTAAAAATGGGTCCTGATCTAAATAGAGAACAGCAGCTCAAATGAGATGTGCTAAATCAGATTAATCCAGACGTGGTATTAATACAAAGCAGAGACACTATCTGCAGTATCTTTTTTCCACAATTTATTTATGATAAGATCAAGCAGCAACGTGCAAATATTGGACTCTCAGACAAAGAGGATCATAACCCACTGTCATCTGTAGACATTGACTTAGGTTGTAGATGATTAATTTTTGATGAAATATTTGGTAAACTTTAACCAGATTCTGTCTGTCCTTTCACACTGAAGGGTTCTCAATGGCTGAGAAGTTTAAGTTGGTTGAAGGCAACATCTGTCACTTACAACTGATACACATGAACACAATTCAACAGATTGAAACCAATATAGTTCTAATGTCAAAAGATGCTGGTGTGTTAAAGCCAACATTTGCTCTTTTTTTTACACAGCTGCAAGGACCAACTATTAGCCTGAGTAGGAAATTTTAACATGGCCTGAAAAATGCATGGCACTTTAAATTAACATTATATAAAAGAAAATTTCAGCTGCTTGACAACAAAGGGAATGTGCATGGAGGCATTTCAGTTACAGTGTGGCCAGACACCCACACAGCTTAGAAGAAAAGTGGTTAAAACCATCAGTTTCTTTACATGCCTGAGAATGTTTGAGTGTATTTTTAAGGTCAGGTTCAATGGTGACAGAGTGTACAATTCTATCAGGTACAATAACTGTCCATCATATCGTTACCAACATTAAGGACTTGTTCATCTCAAGTTGTCTTTTACTGATATTTCTCACATTCACATTTCATGATGGGACACATGTAGTGGTCTCTTTGCTTTCTGACCTTCCAGCTTTCACAGTCTGACATTATACTGTACAGATCAAATTGCTGATCAAACTTTAAAGCCTGAGGTGTGATTTTCCCCATAAAAAGTATTTGGGGTTTATCAGTGGAGCATCTGTAAGATAAAGGGAAGCTTGGAAATTTATCTAAAACTGGCAATCTTGAAGCAAACTTAGGTTTTTCTTTTCTTGCAAAAAAAAAGCCCACAAATAAATAACGTATCCCATACTCCCAGATCTATAAAACTGAGTTAAGGACATTTTATTGTTTTCAGATTGTTTAATGGGTATATTATAAAAATATAACACATGCCAGTGAAAATAGTGAATATAGGTAGTTGCTAAGATCAATATTGGAATTAGATATACATAAAATGTGAAATTGCACCTGCAAATAATTACATCTTTATTTGCGGTCATAAATCAAGTAACCCATGAAATAACTGTTATGGCAAATACCAGTATCAGAATCGATAGGCTGTACCCAGACTTTGTCACCTACTTTGAGTTCCACAATAGTTCCAACAGTTGACATTTCAGGATATAAAGAATATGGCTGGGAATTGTGGTAAATACGTTGGTCATTTACCATTATTGCAATCTGTGCATTTCCTGTTTTCACTTCAAAATATGCATGGAATGCATAGACACCAGCAATGCGACAATTAAATGTACTGTTCTCAGTATTATAGTCGCCATCTTCATTATACAGAATTTCGTGGAAGTCTATTGGGTGGTTACTGAGAACACTGCCAGTGCCAAGTTTGACACAAAAAGCAGACCTACTCCAGGTAATGGAGAGTCCTGGAGTACCTGGTTCTCCAGGATCACCTGCTACTCCTTTGTATCCTGGCTTTCCTCGTGCGCCTTGAGCTCCAGGTGGTCCAGTTGCTCCAGGATCACCATAAGTACCTTTTGCACCTTGGAGGCCATTCTTGCCATTCGCACCTCTTAGTCCTGGTAGTCCAGGGAGACCAGTGCTTCCTTTTGTTCCTGGCGTCCCACTGGGACCTCCTGCACCTCTTGCACCTTTACTTCCAGCAATACCACAAGGTCCAGTTGGTCCCGTAGATCCTGCTTCACCTGGTTCACCTTTTGCTCCCATTAGACCTGGCTCACCTGGTTCACCTTTAGGTCCTGGAAAGAACTTTGGTCTTGCTGGAAACAAAATTTCAAAGTTTAGTTAAAAACCTGATTTTTAAAAAAATTTCATAAAGCAATATATTTTCTTCTATAAAATGAGTGGGAAATTCTTGCAAGCCAATAATTCCAGGCATGTATTCAGATATGTATGTCATAGAGTCATTGAGCATTATAAGCTAGAAACAGGCCTTTCAGCCCATCTAATCCATCTGGTCTTCTGCTTAGTCCCATCCATCTGCACCCAAACTATAGTCTTCCAGACCTCTCTTATCCATGTACTGTACATATTCAAACTTCTCTTAAATGTTTCAATTGAACTCACATCTATCACTTCCTCTGGCAGCTTGTTCCACCCTCACATAACCCTCTAAGTGAAGAAGCTCCCCCTCAGATTCCCCTTAAGTATTTCACCCTTTACCCTTGAACCTATGACCTCTAGTTCCAGTTGCACCCAATCTGAGGGGAGCAAGCCTACATGCGTTCACCCTATCAAAACATCTTATAATTCTGTATACCTCTATACATTCACACTGTGGGTAATGCAGTAAGCAACATGGTTTTAAGACATTTAAAAAATATAATGATCCTCAAAATCAGTGGATCCCAGACAGCAGATTCAGGCTGTGAGTACTGTTCCCCTGTAAGAAAACAGAAACATGGAAAGGCACGATTGAAATGCAGAGAACTTAGATCCCTACTCCCAATTATCTTGCTGGCTCTGGAAAATAAAAATTGAAGACCTCAGAACAAGATTGTTGTATGAGAGGGACATCAAGGACTGCTGTGTATGTTGCTTCAGAGAAACATGGCTAACCCATGCCATTTTGAACACAGCGCTGAATAGACTGCACAACTGACTCTTTTAAAGGTAAGGGAGATGGAGTATGCTTGATGATCAACTCATCATGGTGCACAGACATGATGGTTCTGAATCAGTCCTGCTCAATCGACCTGGCACATCTAGTGGTCAAGTGTCATCTATTCTATCTGCCGCGGAAGTGTCCCACTATCATCTTGGTAGTGGTGCACATTTCACCTCTGGCCAATGTTAGGAAGGCACTGGAAGACTGAATGTGGAGCAGAAACCATGTGCTTCAGCGGAGCTGTTAATTGTGGCACCTTTAAGGGTCACTGGCATGGCCGAAAACGTGCCAGGAGAGCGGGGATCCAAATCAGACTGAAACGCAAAAGGATGAGGCCTCTTCTGCCCAGCATCTTGTTGGTGAATGTGCAGTCACTGGAAAATAAGATTAACAATGTCAAGGTAAGGCCATTGTTTCAAAGGCAGATGATTCAGATCTCGATTGATGGCTGTACTGAGACTTGGTCATTAGCAGACATGCCAGACGCAGCAATCAGACCTAAAGGTCTTAAAATTTTTGGAATGGATCAAACCATGGACTCTGGTAAGGGAAGTGGTAATGTCGTGTGCTTTTTGGTCAATTCTCTTTAGTGTACCAATGGGGGGGGGTGGTTATGTCAGCCTCTTGTTCCCCTGATTTAGAACATCTAACAATCAATTGTAGACCATTCTATTTGCCTCAGGAGTTCTCATCCGTAATCCTGACTGCAGTTTCTATTTGCCTCGGGAGCTCTCATCTGTAATCCTGATTCCAGCAGCCGCCTATAAGCAAGCACTCACAACTCGACACAATGATGTCTGCAGACAAGAAACAGCCCATTGTGATGCATTTCAAGTTATAGTCAGAGACTTCAACCAGGCCTTTTAGAAGAAAACCCAGCCCAATTATCTGTACCTGTTGAACCAGAGGTAACAACACACTAGACCACTGCTACACTATGATAAGGCCTACCATTCCCTTCCTAGACCACATTTTGACAAATGGACTATTTGACTGTACTCCTACCACCCACATACAGACAGAGCCGAAAGAGCAAGGCCTCAGAGATTAAGACAACTAAGAGGTGGTCATGGGAGGCTGAGGAACGATTACAGAATAGCATTGAGCCAGTGGACTGGGCAGTGTTCAAGCACTCATCTGTGGATCTTAATGACTACACCAGGGTTGTAACGGACTTTATTTAAACAGCTGTAGATGAGTGTGTACCCACAAAATCGTTCAGGGTTAACCCCAATCAGAAACCCTGGATGAACCATGAAAGCCGGAATTTGCTGTTGGCCAGATCAGAGGCATTCAAGTCAAAAATCAAAAATGCTACATGAGGAGCAGGTCTGATCTCTGGGAAACCATCTCATGGGCAAAGTGGAGATTCCAGCCTAGACTGGAATCAATGAGGAATGCTCCACAGCTATGGCAGGGTTTGAATACCATAACCTCTTACAACATTGAATTCAGTGATATGGGGGACAGAAGAGCTTGGCTTCCAGATGAGTTCAATGCTCTCTATGCTCGCTTTGACTGCCAGAACATGGAGGAACCATCGTACACCCGCACATCTGATGATCCTTTGGTCTCAGTATCTGAAGATGACTTGCGGGCTGCCGTCAAGAGGACGAATCCAAGGAAAGCACCTGGTCCGTACAGAGTACCTGGCTGAGTAGTGAAGACCTGTGCTGACCAACTGGTTGGTGTATTCTCTTCAACTTCTCGCTTCAGCAGTGTGTGGTACCCATCTACTTCAAGCAGAATTCAATCATACCGGTGCCTAAGAAGAATGTGGTAACATGCCTCAATAAATAGTGCACAGTGATGAAGTGTTTTGAGAGGCTCATGTTGAAGCATATCAGCTCCTGTCTGAGTGGTGCCTTGAATCCAAACTAATTAGCCTACTGGAACAACAGGTCCACAACAGATGTCATCTCATTGGCTCTTCACAGAGCTCTGGGGCATCTGGACAGCAAAGATGCATACATCAGGATGCTTTTTATCAACTACAGCTCAGCATTCAATACTATCATCCCCTCAAAACTGATCAGTAAACTCCAAGGCCTGGGCCTCGATACCTCCTTGTGGAATTGGATCCTGGATTTCCTCATTTGCAGACCCCAGTCAGTTTGGATTGGCAAAAACAGCTCCTCCACGATCTCCATCAGCACTGGTGCACCGCTGGGATGTGTACTTAGCCCTTGCTCTACTCGCATTACACCTATGACTGTGTGGCCAAGTACAGCTCCAACACCCTATTCAAATTTACTGATGACACCACTATGGTGGGCCATATCAAAGGTGGTGATAAATCTGCATACAGGAAAGAAATTGAAAACTTGGCTGAGTGGTGTCATAATAACAGCAACCTCTCACTCAATGTCAGCAAGACCAAAGAACTGATTGTAGACTTCATGAAAGAGAAACTAGAGGTCAATAAGCCCGCCCTCATTGGAGGATCAGAGTGGAGAGGGTCAGTAAATTTAAATTCCTGGGTGTCACTATCTCAGACGACCTTGGACCCATCATATAAATGTAATTGCAAAGAAAGCATGACAATGTCTCTACTTCCTTAGGAATCTGTGGAGATTTGACATGACAACAAAAATCTTGACAAACTTCTACAGATGTGTAGTGGAAAGTGTATTGACTGGCTGCATTACAGCCCGGTATGGGAACACCAAAGCCTTTGAGTGGAGAATCTTACAAAAGGTAGTGGATTCGGCCTAGTACATCATGGGTAAAGGTCTCCCAACCACTGAGCACATCCACATGAAACGTTGTTGTTGGAAAGCAGCATCCATCATCAAAGATCCTCACCACCCAATCCATGCATTTTTCTCACTGTTGCCATCAGGTAAAAGGTACAAGAGCCTCAGGACTCGCACCACCAGGTTCAAGAACAGTTGTTATCCTTGAGCCATCAGGCTCTTGAACAAATGAGGATAACTATACTCATCTATTGAGATGTTCTATCAACCAATGATCTCACTTCAAGGACTCCTTATCTTGTTATTTCATGCTCTCGTTATTTATTGCTATTTATTTATATCTACATTTTCACAGTTTGTTGTCCTTTATGCTCTTGCTCTTTCACTAATCTTGTTTACAGTTACTACTCTATAGACTTACCAAGTACACTTGCAGAAAAAAGAATCGCAGAATTGTATGTGGTGACGTGTACTGAATGTACTCTGATAATAAATATTACTTTGAAATGTGAACTTTGAGGAACTGAGTACCATGAACAGCAATCACAAAACAATGCACCCCGATGCCTTTCCAGTCATTGTGGGGGATTTCAAACAGGCCAACTTGAAGAAGTCTCTGACAGCTACCACTAACATATCACCTGTAGAAGTAGAGGATTATTGTTATACACCATCAAAAATGATTAGTGTGCCATCCCACACCCTGACTTTGGAAAATCTGATCACCTAGCTGTACTTCTACTCCAGGCATATGGGCAGACACTAAGGACTGCTGCACCAGTGGTGAGGATCAAGAAGGTATGGTCACGGGAGGCAGAAGAACACTTACAGGACTACTTTGAGTCAGCGGACTGGGCTATATTTGAAGATTCATCTTTGAACCTGAATGAATACATCACAGCTATCTCCAACCTTATCAATATCTGGGTGGATGAGTGTATGCCTTTGAGAAATACTGGACATACCTGCAGGGTGAAACCTAATGTAAGTAGCTGTGACACACATCAAAGTTGCTGGTGAACGCAGCAGGCCAGGCAGTATCTCTAGGAAGAGGTACAGTCGACGTTTCAGGCTGAGACCCTTCGATGCTGCCTGGCCTGCTGCGTTCACCAGCAACTTTGAAGTGTGTTGCTTGAATTTCCAGCATCTGCAGAATTCCTCGTGTTTGCATAAATAGCTGTGATGCTTCACTTCCAGATGAGATCAATGCCTTTTATACACACTTTGAAAGGGAGAATAAAACTGCACCTGTGTGAATTCCTGTAGCTTCTGGTGACCCTGTGATCTCCATTTCAGAGCCAGTGTCAGAAAATCTATTGAGAGGTTGAACCCGCTCAAGGCATGGTGTATCTGGTAGGACACTGAAAACCTGTGCCAACCAACTGGCAAGAGTGTTTAAGGACGTCTTCAAACTTGCGCTGCTGCAGTCAAAAGTTCCCACCTGCTTCAAAAGGGCAGCAATAATACCAATGTCCAGGAAGAGCAGATTAGCTGCCTCTACATCTGTCACCAGTTGCACTCAAAGCTAATATAATGAAGCACTTTGAGAGGTTGGTCATGGTCAGAATCAGATCCTGCCTAAGCAAGGAGATGGACCTGCTGGAATTTGCCTCTTATCACAATAAGTCTATAGCAAATGCAATCTCACTCAGCTTTGGAACAGCTGGACAATAGCAATACATATGTCAGGCTGCTGTTTCTTTATTACAACTCAGTGTCCAACACCATCATACCCTCAGTACTAATCAACAAGTTCCAAAACCTGAGTCTCTCTCCCTCCCTCTGCAACAGGATCTTTGACTTCCTCTCTGGGAGATTACAATCTGTGTGAATTGGAAAGAGCATCTCTTCCTCATTGACAATCAACCAGGTCTCACCTCAAGGATGTATGCTTAACCCACTGCTCTACTCTCACTACACCCACGACTGTGTGGCTAGGCACAGATCAAATGCTATCCATAAATTTGCTGGTAACACAACTATTGTTGGCAGAATTTCAGATGGTGAAGAGGAGGCATACATGAGTGAGTTAGATTAACTGGTTGAGTTGTGTCACTACAACAACCTTGCACTCAACATCAGTGAGGCCAAGGAACTGATTGTGGACTTCAGGAAGGAGAAGTCAAGGGAACACACATCAGTCCTCATCAAGGGATCAGTAGTAGAAAGAGTGAGCAGTTTCAAATTCCTGGGTGTCAACTTCTCTGAAGATCAATCTTAGGCCCAACATATTAATACAATTACAAAGAAGGCATGACTGTGGCTAAATTTCATCAGTGGTTTGACAAGGCTTGACACAACACCAAAGACTAGCAAATTTCTACAGATGTACCATGGAGAACATTCTTATTGTAATTTATAGTTATGTACTGCAATGTACCATTTCACCGATGGTAGTAATGTGAAGAGGGCATATCCTGGGTGATGGGGGATACCACCTCTCTGAGGCATCACTCCTTGAAGGTGTTCTGGATGCGAGCAGGCTAGTGCTCAGAATGGAACTGACTGAGTTTACAACTTTATGCCGTTGATTTCAATCCAGTGCAGTCCCCTCACCATACCAGACAGTGATGCAGCCTGTTAAAATGCTTTCCACAGTACAGCTGTAGAAATTTGCAAGCGTCTTTGATTACATACTCAAATTCCTAATGAAATATAGCCACTGTCTTGCCTTCTTTGTAACTGCATTGATATGTTGGGCCCAAGATAGATCCTCAGAGGTATTGACATCTAGGAACTTGAAATTGCTTACTTCTGATCCTTCAAGGTGGGCTGCTGTGTGTTGCCTCATCTTTCCTTTCTGAAGTCCACGATCAACTGTTTGTTCTTACTGACATTGAGTGGGAGGTTGTGCTATGACACCACTCAACTAGCTGATGCATCTCACTCCTATGTGCCTTATTGTTACCATCTGAAATTCTGCCAACAAAGTATTAGATCCTTATTTTGCCAACAATAGTTATGTCATCAGCAAATTTATAGGTGGCATTTGAGCTGTGCCTAGCCACACAATCATGGGTGTAGTGAGAGTTAAGCAATAGACATAGACAATAGGTGCAGGAGTAGGCCATTTGGCCCATTGTGATCATGGCTGATCATCCACAATCAGTACCCCGTTCCTGCCTTCTCCCCATATCCCTTGACTCCACTATCTTTAAGAGCTCTATCTAACTCTTTCTTGAAAGCATCCAGAGAATTGGCCTCCACTGCCTTCTGAGGCACAGCATTCCACAGATCCACAACTCTCTGGGTGAAAAAGTTTTTCCTCAACTCCGTTCTAAATGGCCTACCCCTTATTCTTAAACTGTGGCCTCTGGTTCTGAACTCCCCCAACATCGGGAACATGTTTCCTGCCTCTAGCGTGTCCAATCCCTTAATAATCTTCTATGTTTCAACCAGATCCCCTCTCATCCTTCTAAATTCCAGTGTATACAAGCCCAGTCGCTCCAACCTTTCAACATAATTCAGTCCCGCCACCCCGGGAATTAATGGGCTAAGCACACATCCTTGAGGTGTGCCAATATTGATTATCAGCGAGCTGGAGATGTTATTCCTCATCTTCACAGACTGTGGTCTTCCGGTGAGGAAATTGAGGATCAACAATAAAACGCCCAACAATCTCTAGAGTTTATAGACGATAGTGTGATTAACAAAAAGAAAGAACATCCACTGAATGACAGTTCTGTGGTTAAAATCACTTCGTTAATGAGGCCAGAAGATTTGTTCAAGCTGATAGGAAGCAACAGTAATTCAAATAACCACCTGTTACAGCACTGGTGTGCAGGAGAGCATCTCTGAATGTACAACACATTGGACCTTAAAGTGGATGGGCTACAGCAGCAGAAAACCACAAATCTACATGCAGTGGCCACTTTATTAGGTACAGGAGGTAGGTAATAAAGTGGCCACAGAGTGTAAAACACAACATTAACTCTATCAGCTTAAATGAACTTAACTGATGCAGAAACTTGCCTTGGGTTCTGCTATAGAGGGAAAAGGCACTTTTTATGATGTCTGGTAAAAAATGGGACAAAACATAGTTTCTTTTATAATTATCCTGTCTGGGATTCATTTCAACTGTTCTTCTCAAAGTCCTTTTTCTCTTCCAAAGAAAACTTTATAATTCATCATTGTATCTAACCCACTGGACAGTCTTAAAGATTGGAACAAATGAGAAGGAAAACAGAGGAATAATTTTGCTTAGCATGATCATTTAGTATAGTCTTCATAAGCGGTATGCTGGTACTCAGGCCTGATATGATATGCATCTGGAAAGTGTCTGTAGGGTGCAAAATGCCAGAAAATGCCTCGAGTATTGGTTCTACAACCATGTCCAAGCAGATCTTTGTAAATTGAAAACTAGCAAAGAAAGAATTCCACAATTTCCATGAAGATCAATGAATAATATCTGGTGATAGAGTAGAAAGAGGGATGCTTTTTGTTTTGATGTTTGATGTGAACTCTTCATCAGAAGATCATTCTGTTCTTCATTGAATTAGTGCTTTGAGGATCTTTTTCATTAATCTTAACAAATAAGATTTTAGACTAATGTTTTGTCTGTTTACATTGTGTCATTCTCTATTGCTCATACTCTGGTAAATTTGGGCTAGATGGAAGTCCCCTGAAATGTATGCATTCATTTCTCATAAAGAAGCACATTTGTCTCAATTTTGCCTTCCCACTGCTACTTTTTATCGGTTGTCATCTGATCTTGCTCCTCCTCAGTAATGCTTAGTTAAGTTCACAGATTTCCTTGTTGGCTGCTTCTGAGCTATTACACAGCCCAGTTATTCTCCCCACTCCAAGAATACACTTGCATGCTAATATTTTGACTGGATGTGCCTTTAGTAAAATTTACAGTCATCCATTAGATAGCATGCTCATTATAAGTTATTGAAGCTTCATCTATGTTAGGATTTGCTAAAACTTTATTGAGGAGTGCTTTGTGAATGTAATAACTAGCTTTCTGCTCATCTCTAATACATCACCTTTTAGCTCTCAACATAAAGAGGAAGGTGCATCTGCTGGTGTATGGGACATGGCAAATTTTAGCTGGTTTGCAGATATTCTTGAGTAACATGAATAAGCTTCAAAAGTTGATAAGAGAAAGAATTTGAAGAAAACTCTAACTTTATTAATAAGAGTGTAACGATAAAGATTTAGATTCGATGTGAAAGGGACCTCTTCATCCAGAGAGTAGCAAGTACCTAGAATGCACTGTCTGAGAAAGAGGTTGAAGCTGGATTGATGACAGCATTTAAGAAGTATCTAGATGAGCACTTGAATATCTAATTCATAGATGGCTATGGACCAAGTGGTGGGCTATAGGATTACTACACAGGATTCCCCACTGGTTGGCATCAATGAGTTAGTCCCAATGATCTGTTT
The DNA here is from genome assembly GCF_963921235.1 of Mobula hypostoma. Lineage (NCBI taxonomy): Eukaryota > Metazoa > Chordata > Chondrichthyes > Myliobatiformes > Myliobatidae > Mobula > Mobula hypostoma. The sequence goes on from NC_086119.1 coordinate 37,141,761, forward strand.
CCATGTGGTAGAATTCTATTATTCTATGAACAACGACATCAGTGGCAACATAAATTCTGACTTCTGTGCAGGGATGCATATACTGTAGGTTCTGTCATTATGACCTGGAGATGATTATACTACATATGAAAAATCTTTTCTTCCATTCTGTTTGTGGTTCTCAAGTTGAAGTTGCATTTCTCTGGCATCCAGCTGGAAACCCAAAGGATATGGATTGCATTCTGAAATACCAGCCTTCCAAGTGCAACCTGCCCTAATTTTTATCATAATTCATGTAGTGAAAACACTAACAGACATCATAGATAGTTTGCTTGATACTGGACTATGGAACGAATCCTGCCAGAGAGATAGAAGTTACAATTGGCTATGTACTATATTTTGTGGGAATGTTATGTAATTGGTCCTGTGAAAATAAAACATTAGTGTGCTTACGCAAACATAGTGGTGCTTGGCTCCATCGACCCCATGCATCACAGATGATTGTTTCACTTCCCAGTAGTTCATATCCTTTTTTACAAGTGTACATAGCCTTTCTATGCAATAGCACGTAGGATCCGTGTGCAACAAAGGGAACGGTGCCACACCTTTTAACTAAGATCAAAAGTGAAGTTAGATTCAAACAAGTACACTTAAGTAAACTTAAGCTTGGTATCCCCATTTCTTGTTCATATTAAACTCTCCAAATCTTTTTTTCCGTAAACATTAAACCCTCTGTATGCCCCAATGAATATTTAAAAATATATTTTTGGTTTACTTATTTTTTCTCCACTGAAATTTTCATATTTTCCCCTTGCAGATGAGCATGAAGTAAGGAATTAAACATTGTTCCAAGGTTTGTAAAATTGCTATATAGTTAATATTAAAGAGTTTTTATTGAGCTCTCTTTGGTCTCTTGCAGAGTTGGTTAATTGTCATACATGTACTCAGAATACAGCAGATTATTCCCATGGACAGTAATGCTGTAACCCTCCAGTTTAAGGGACATAATTGGGGTGTGCATTTCGAAGACAGTGACCACAACTCCCTGACCTTTACCAAAGCCTTTGAGATGGATAGGAGCAGATGGTATGGGAAAGCACTTAATTCAGAGAGAGGGAATTATGGTGTTACTTAGGAATGGATGTATTCAAGGAAATGCATAACAGAAATATGAAGGTTGATTGGGGAGTGCTTGCATGAGATTCTGGATAGGTTTGTCCAAGGCAGGGAAAGGATAGTCGAGTGAAGGACCCATAGGTAGCAAGACATGGAAAATATCTCATCAAGAGGAAGAAAGAAGGCTGAAGACAGGGTTTCAGAATGTTACAAGGTAGCCAGAAAGGAGCTGAAGAATGGACAGGGGAGCTAGAAGGGGCATGAAAATGTCCTAGTGAGTAGGATTAAGGAAAACCTCAAGGCATTCTATGCATACATGAAGAATAGGAAGACGGCTAGAGTGAGAGTAGAACTGATCAGGGATTGAAGAGGAAACATGTATCTGGAGTCAGAGGAGTTATGGGAGGTCCTTAATGAATACTTTGCTTCAGTATTCATCAGTAAGATTGCCTGTGATGTTTATGAGGGCAGCATAAAACAGACTAATAAGCTGGAATGTATCAATGTTAAGAAAGAGGATGTGCTGGAACTGTTGAAAACATTAGGATAGGTGAGTTCGCAGCACAGGACAGGATATAACCCAGGTTACTTCAGGAAATGAGGGAAGAGGTAGTTATACCTTTAGCGATGATCTTTGCATCCTCACTGGCCATAGGAGTAGTACCAAATGATTGGAGGGAGGCAAATGTTATTCCTTAGCTCAAGAAGGGGAGTAGAGATAACTCTGGGAGTTATAAATCGGTGTGTCTTACTTCAGTGTTGGGCAAATTCTTAGAGAAGATATTTAGAACCAAGATTTATAAACATTTGGAAAAGCATTGTCTGATTAGGGATAGTCATTATGGCTTTGCTAGGGGCAGATCATTCCTCACAAACCTGACTGAATTCTTTTAGGATGTGACAAAGCACATTGATAAAGGTAGAGCAGTGGATGTGGTGTATATGGATTTTAGTAAGACATTTGATAAGGTTCACCATGGTAGGCTCATTCACAAAGTCAAGAGGCATAGGATCTAGGGGAAATTGACTGTGTGGATACAGAATTGGTTTGCCCATTGAATGCAGAGGGAGGTTGTGGACAGAGCATATTCTGCCTGGAGGTCACTGTTCAGTGATATTCCATAGAGTTCTCTTTTAGGATCCCTGCTGTTGTTAATTTTTATAAGTGACTTGGATGAGAAAGTGGAAGAGTGGGTTAGTAAGTTTGTAGATGACACAAAGGTTGGTGCAGTTATGGATATAACAGAAGGTTTTTGTAGGCTATAACAAGACATTGACAGGGCGGCGAGCTAGGTTGAGATGCGGCAGGTGGAGTTCAACCCAGAAACATGTGAAGTGATATATTTTGTAAGGTTGAATTTAAAGGAAGAATTCAGGGTTAATGGCTAGAGCTTTGCAGTCCGGATTGATAGAAGTGTACAATATGATAATGTCATAATTGGGGCATTGGGAGCAGACTCATATGCAAGACACAGACACTGAAGTACTAGGTACAGGACAAGGTTTATCAAGAAAGCAAGGGGAGTCAGAAACAGACAACGCTGGACATGGACACAGGCCCTGGACGAGACAAGGACACCGGGCCTGGGCTAGGATTAAGACTAGGAAAGTGGGACGAGGACAAGGAACTTGGAACTAGGAGCCTGGGCTAGGACTACGAGCCAGATACTGGACAGGAACCTAGAAACTGGGTCTTGACTCGGGCTTGGACCCCTGATCTAGGCGAGGACAAGACGTGGCTACAGGACTGGATGTGGAACTCCTGCACAGGACGAGGCACATGGACAGGACGAGAACACAAAGCTTTGACTTGGACAGGACGAGGTTCTTGGACGTGGATTGGACAGGATGAGAGACTCCTGGACAGGATGAGAGAACTGCAACACCGGCTGGGCGAGGTACTCTAGCACAGGACGTGACTCTTAGACTAGATTTGGCTCGGTTCTTGGACTTGGCTTGATTAGGCTCTTGGGTATGGAGCCAGGACCCTTCTAGGATGCAGGGCCGGGACCCTTCTAGGACGCAGGGCCAGGACCCTCCTTGGACACAGGGGTGGGATGCTTTCTAGAGAGCAGGGCCGGGACACTTCCTTGGACGCAGGGGTGGGATGACTGCCGGGAAAATTGTCAGGGATTCAGATTGGGAGGAGAAGCGAACAGTCTAGCCAGGAATCCTTGGTTTACAGAGGTATTTATGTGCCAGCACAAAATGAGAATCAGGTGCCTCAATTAAGGCACCCAATGAAACAAGGGAAAACAGGAAAACCCGGATCGATGAACTGGACTGTGAACCGGAATGTGGATTTCACGGACTGAACCATGACAGACAAGTGTCATAGATTGAGTGGACAGCCAGAGATATTTTCCAATGGGTGAAGTGGCTAATATAAGGAGGCATTTTAAGGTGATTGGAGGAAAGTATAGAGGGAATGACAGAGGTAAGATTTTTACACAGAGAGAGGTGGGTGCATTGGACGTACTGTCAGAGATGATGGTAGATGCTGATACATTAGAGCCATTTAAGAAACTCTTAGATTGGCACGAATGATAGAAAAATGGAAGGCTATGTAGGAGGGAAAGGTTGGATTGATCTTAGAGTAGGTCAAAATGTCAGCACAAGGATCTGAACTATGCTGTAATGTTCTATGCCCGTGCTATAGCCCCTCAAGTTCGGATATGCTTCAAATGGAGTTAGCAACAGGCACCACTGGAGATGGGATCACTGCTTGGGCAGTGATGGCAGCTCAGTAACAGACAAAGGCATTTTCTTTTGCTTTTTTCCTCTTTCCCCTCACAAATTCCAGGCTTTTGGCTAACATTCTTTTTAAACTCACAGGTACTCTTTTCGCGATCATCAGTGTCCCTGTCAAGATTCTCAGAATGTTGAATTCCAGAACTAGAAGAATAAAAAATGAATGGGTGAAGTGATCCTACAATTTGAATGTCATTGCAGAAGAATTCTTGACATGCATAATAGTTTTTATTGACTTTTGACAACTTATCAATGCTTACTTTCTGAGTAAAACGAAAATTTCATTTTCACAACAGAAAATTCTGGACCATCAATAGCCCCCTGTCAAATCCTGACTATCAAATATCCTAACAGTCTCAAGGAGCCCATTCCAGTTTTTTAACTTTTCCAATGAAGCTAGCTTTCATGTTCATCCTCATTTGGGAATCATCTGGCCCCTAATTCTCATTAAAGTTGGACCTCTTAATAAAATAATCTTTCTCCATTAACATCCCTATTTTATCTTATCATTCAGTAATGTAATAGTCCTAAATCTCACTTTGTTTTAGGAAACACAAATAATTTGCTTCTGCCATTTTCCTGGCAGACTATTCTTAACAATTTTTGTCACTGTTCAATTTTTGTTTCTGACAGAAAGTTAACATTTATAAATTAAGCAACAAGCTTGTACTGCAAACTTTATTTGTAAAACAACAGTTACATAAATGCTAAACATTTATTTTAAAAGATATTGAAAATGACACTAACAACAAGCAGTACCCTGCTATGAGCATAAAACTGGTGGCGACAAAGCCTTTTAATTCAAATTATCAGTAATGCTGCATCAAATCATACATACTATGTTGTGTTTTTGGGACTTTCCATGGAATAATTTCCATATCATCCATGGGATGATGCAGCAAAATGTTTACTCTAGTCAGAGTCTGAATTACAATAATATTCTAAATGAAATAGTTCCTGCTCAGTTGTTCTTTTCTCTATTTGCATCTCTTTATTGATAGCTATCCTAATTATCCATCAGAATTCACAAGTGCCTCAAGTTTGAACTGTTGTTCTCTGAGGAAACTTTCAAGCTCTTTAGTTTTTGAATTTGGGAAGCTAAGATAATTTTTCTCCTCCCACTGTTCTGATCTATGCCTAAAAAAAAACAATTCTCCTTTGCTTAGCTAACATGAGGGATCCTAGTTTAGGGAACTGAAGGAAGACCATTTAACTGCCTTCCTCAACTTCAAATGGGCTAGCTTCCCCATCTTACTTGCTCTGCTGTTTCCAGACCTTCATCTTCTAACATCTTGTACTGCTTTTCCCATGCTACCTGCTTTCCAAATTCACCTTGCTATTCCCTATCCTCTTCTTTGCCCTCATCTCCCATCTCTCACAATTTCCTTTTCCTACCTCCCCATCATCCTCTACTCCATTTCTATCCCTATCTCTCTAGCCCCTGGCTGCACCCTTCTGCTTCAGTATGAATCTGAAAAAATGTATCATTCAACCCAATTGTAGGAATGACCCATGTCCAAAATGTTTAATTGCTGTTTTTTCTATTATAACAGCCTTCACATATCTATCAGAAACAGTCTGCTCCTGGATTACTCCAGCAAACTAATTCAATGAAAATTTTGCATAGAATCTCACAGTGGCTGCCTGTGTAGAACGAACTTGGTCTGACCATCTTAGTAAGCACTTAAGGTTAAAATAGAAAATTGTATCACTGCACCATATGACCTAATGGACCAAAAATGACCAACACATGTAAGCTGATGCATTCCCTTTCTTCTTCTACAAAGGTACAATTCAATTCAATTCCCCTGGTGTCCCAACCAGCTCACTGCCAACCCACCATCCCAGCTCCTCTCATGCCCTCTAAGATCTCATGCCCTCTAACAGATCTACTCACGCCTGCTTCACACAGCATTCCTTTCTGTTTTTTGAGCTTCTGTCATTTTTGAATTACAATGTATCAATTTTGTAATGCAAAGTGTTTATAGTTGCAAGTGGCATTACAAGTATCAGATGTTAAAGATATGAATAATAATGCAGCTTTTCTGTATTTTCACAAATAATTTCCCAGATTATTTTTAGTTCAGAAATAACATTGGACCAAATTTTAAATTAATTTAAATAATTATGCAATGTAGGTAAACACAGAAATCCATTGATTAATTGGCTGCAGATTCTCACATCTTTTTATAAATAATATTACCAAACTCATTTTCAATTTGTCACAGTAGTATAGGTGATTGTGATGGGCTCAGCAGAACTGAAGTGCTGTACAAAGGCCATGTCTCTATTTGAGATGGCTATCTAAAATCAAATGGCTAACATACTGAGAGTTAATCTGAACCATGGTATATAAGATGAGGCCAGAAGTTTCTGTAGACCCAGGCAACTTCTTTCAGTTTGTCCACAAAACAGCTTCTTCTTTTTTTTCTCATGTGTCTCTTTTCTCTTCAAGGTGATTGGGGTTCTGTCGAGGTCCGTGATTTACAGCTGCAGCTCAAACCATGGTTCTCCTTGCATGGTGAGTTCTCACTCTCGGACTCGCCATGCATCCTGCCGTTTCGATATCTCCAGATGAGGCATAGAAAACGTGTGCCTTCGGGGTGCAGCCATATGGATGACACAATTCCTTGTCGATGTCGCCGCCTGAAACGTCAAGGCAGCAGGTGGAGTATGCTGCTGTCAAAAGAAGGCCCTGCATGATCTGTTTCTCTCCTTCCCTCCTTCTCTCTCTCTCTCTCTCTCTCTCTCTCTCTCTCTCTCTCTCTCTCTCTGTCCATCCCTCTCTATCTCTCTCTCTACCTCTCTATCTCTCTCCCTCTTTTGATGGTGATTGAGAGTCCGGGGTCTCGGACAAACAACACGGCATATTATAACATCGAAACAGTGAGCTGCTGGTCTCCACTCTCATTTGTTGCAGGAACAATACCACCATCTGAGCCTGTTGACATGTTGAAGTGTTGGGATGGACGGTAGGTTTGTGAAGAACTCCAGATCATGGTTTCTTTGGAAGCCTTGCAGCTGCTTGCACAGCAGGAGGCAGTCGATGCTTTTGCTGGAGCAAGTAGGAGGAGGGGGAAGGGGAGGGGAGGGGGAGGAGGCGGGGAAGGGGAGGGTGAGGGGGAGGGGAGGATTGATGTTTTGCTGCTGCTTATGCATGGGCGAGGGGCTACAGGGTCTTGACATTTCTGTCATTCATTCTTTAAGGTTTTTTCAGTTTTCTGGATGTCTGTGAAGAGTAAGAATTTCACGTTGTATACTCCATACATTCTCTGATATTACATTGAACCCGAACAGTAAAACGTTCTCAACTAATACAAACTATATTTGATTCATAGGCATAAAACTAAACCTATCAATTGCAATATCTGTCCCTTTTCAACTATATACATAAATTCTGTTTAATTCTAGATTTGCATAGAGCACCAAAATGATTGTACTACACAAAACAGTGATCAACCAAACAAATGATGCTAATTTGTTAGTTGGCACTGCGGGTTTTGATTTCAGTATTAATTTTGAGTCACTATTAATCTGAATGACAAAAGGCCTGGATTTACCAGCTACTGACTAAAAGGCCTACTTGATGGATGTGAGGCAAATACAACTGCAGTGGAGGGTCATTTTTTAAAACATGTTCTGTCCATTGTATGTAAGTGATTCTGATATCCATCATTACTGCAGTCCAGAAAGAATGGAATTTTATTCCTATGATTGTCTCTATTTACAAACAAGTTAATGGGAATAGAAGGTAACACAGGTAAATACCTACTTTTCATCATCGAGGTAGCCTTTTTCCACTAGACCAGTGGAATCCTGTATACTAATAGGTGTAGGGTCAGCTTCAGAATCTAAAATGCAACAGACACACAATTTACATTGCTGCCATAGTTTGTACCTCTGATCAATAATTGTTGTTCAGGTCTCAAATAGCTGAATTCAACAGTGGCCTATAAGGAAGAAGTCATCACCCTGACACAGTGGTGTCAAGAAAACAACCTCTCCCTCAATGTCGCAAAAACAAAGGAGCTGGTTGTGGATTACAGGAGGAATGGAGATGGGCTAACCTCTATTGACATCAATGGATTCCCTCGGGATCAATAAAGTATGACTATGACTATGGATCTGGTGTTGAGAGGGTAAACAGCTTCAAGTTCCTCAGCATCCACATCACCGGGGACCTCACGTGATCTGTACACACCAGCTATGTGGTGAAAAATGCACAACAGCACATCTTTCACCTCAGACGGTTGAGGAAGTTTGGTATGGGCCCCCAAATCCTAAGAGCATTCTACAGGGGCACAATTGAGAACATCCTGACTGGCTGCATCACTGCCTGGTTTGGGAACTACACCTCCCTTAATTGCAGGACTCTTCAGAGAGTGGTGCAGACAGCCCAGCGCATCTGTAGTTGTGAGCTTCCCATGATTCAGGACATTTACAAGGACAGGTGTGTTAGAAGGGCTCGTAGGATCATTGGGGATCCGAGTCACCCCAACCACAATCTATTCCAGCTGCTACCATCCGGGAAACAGTACCACAGCATAAAAGCCAGGACCAACAGGCTCCGGCACAGCTTCTTCCACCAGGCCTTCAGACTGATGAACTCACGCTGATTTGAGTGTACTCTATACATATTACATTGACTATTATATTTATTATAAATTATTATAAATTACTATGATTGCACATGGCACATTTAGATGGAAAAGTAACAAAGATTTTTACTCCTCATGTATGTGAAGGATGTAAGAAAGTTAATTCAATTCAATGTGTTTTGTATGCTGTATTGGACCATTGGGACAGAATTAGGCCATTTGGTCCATTGAATTTGCTCCACCATTTGATCATGGCTAATTTATTTTCCCTCTCAGCCCTATTTTCCTGCCTTCTACATATAACCTTTGATGCCCTTACTAATCAAGAATGTATCAAGCTGTGCTTTAAAATATTACCTAACGACTTCGCCTCTACTGTGTTATATTCATTGCCTGTAGCAATGAATTCCAATACGTAATTCATCACCTTCTGACTAAAGAAATTCCTCTTCATCTCTGTTGTAAAGTAATATCTTCTGTTCTGAGGTCCTCTAGTCTTAGATTCTTCTATTATTGGAAATACACTCTCCACACCCTCTCTCTCTAGGTCTTTCAGTGTTCTGACCTCAAAACATGTTTCACCCTGTCTGCTATGCTGGTTTCAATGAACACACACAATTAACAGAGGAGTATTATTGTTCATCGTGAGCAAAAAGAAAATAATCTATGGTATTATGTGGTTCCACTTCGTAGGAATACAGCATAGTATCACACTAAGGCAAAAATCAACAAAGACACAAGCAATGCCCTCAGGTAAAGTAAGAAAGCAAACCAAGTGCAAAAACAATCCTGTACAACAATGAGCCACCTTCTCTGCCATGCTGAGTCCTGGTTTAAGTTCTGTTTTTGTCACCCAATGGACCTCAGTGCTGTTTAAGATCCCCAAATTTATTCTGAATTTGAAAGCCATGTTGGAGTTACAATTTTCATTTTGATAGCAAATAAGTATCATGCATGGTATGTCTGTCCATTTTGATAGCACTTTTCATATTGCATAACTTACTTTGCATTCACAGGCCAATATGGAATGCACTGAGATAGGTGACACAGTCAGAGACTTGTGTTAGTACATGGTATGGGAACTGGCGAGGAAGACCACCCCTCCTCCAAATGACCAGGTGCTGTGTCTTACTGTGGCCGATGTGAGGAGAACCCTGTGCAGGGTCAACCCATGGAAGGCTGCTGGACCAGACAATATTCCTGGAAGAGTGCTTAGAGGATGTGCAGACCAGCTAGCAGAAATTCTCACTGACATCTTCAATATCTCCCTGAGCAGTGCCGTTATTCCTACGTGCTTCAAGGTCGCCACCATCGTCCCCGTGCCGAAGAAGTCTTCAGTGTCCTGCCTCAGTGACTGCCGTCCTGTTGCACTCACATCCATCATCATGAAGTGTTTCGAGAGGCTCGTCATGAGGCACATCAAGACCCTGCTGCCCCCCTCACTGGACCCCCTGCAGTTCATGTGCCGTCCCAACTGTTCAACAGATGATGCCATTGCCATCACCCTCCACCTGGCCCAAACCCACGTGGACAAAAAAGACATGTATGTTCAGATGCTCTTCATAGACTTCAGTTTAGTATTCAACACAATCATTCCTCAGAAAACTGATTGGAAAGCTGAAACTGCTGGGCCTGAACACCTCCCTCTGCAACTGGATCCTAGACTTCCTGACTGGGAGACCTCAGTCAGTCCGGATTGGAAACAGCATCTCCAATACCATCACACTGAACACGGGGGGACCCCCAGGGCTGTGTGCTCAGTCCACTGCTGTTCACTCTGCTGACCCACGACTGTGCTGCAACACAAAAGAGATTGTTGTTGACTTCAGGAGGACACAGAGCGACCACTCTCCACTGAATATCAACAACTCCTCCGTAGAGGTCGTTAAGAGCACCAAATTTCTTGGTGTTCACCTGGCGGATAATCTCACCTGATCCCTCAACACCAGCTCCATAACAAAGAAAGCCCAGCAGCGTCTCTACTTTCTGCGAAGGCTGAGAAAATTCCATCTCCTTCCCCCCATCCTCACCACATTCTACAGAGGTTGTATTGAGAGCATCCTGAGCAGCTGCATCACTGACTGGTTTGGAAATTGCCCCATCTCAGATCGCAAGACCCTGCAGCAGATAGTGAGGTCAGCTGAGAAGATCATCGGGGTCTTTCTTCCCGCCATTACAGACATTTGCACCACACACTGCATCCAGAAACCTAACAGCATTATGAAGGACACCACGCACCCCTCATACAAACTCTTCTCCCTCCTGCCAACTGGCAAAAGGCACCAAAGCATTCGGGCTCCCACAACCAGACTATGTAACAGATTCTTCCCCCAAGCCATCAGACTCCTCAATACCCAGAGCCTGGACTGACACCAACCTATTGCCCTCTACTGTGCCTATTGTCGTGTTTTTATTATTTATTGTAATGCCTGCACTGTTTTGTGCATTTTATGCAGTCCTGGGTAGGTCTGTATTCTAGTGTAGTTTTTGTATTGTTTCATGTAGCACCATGGTCCTGAAAAACATTGTCTCGTTTTTAACTGGGTACTGTACCAGCAGTTATGGTCAAAATGACAATAGAAAGTGACTTGACTTGATGAAAATAATTTCTCCAGATTCTGCTCTTGTTACCTTCATTATCTCAGGTAGTGCATTGAATGCACACGTGGGTCCATTTTTACAAAAATTCTTCATGAGATGGGGCTTTGCTAGTCTGGCTGTCCTTAAATGGTCCTGAATGAGGGATATACTTCTGGCAAGATGGCGGCGTGTTCGGTCTCAGTGGCTTCGACAGCTTCAACAATAGGTGCTACTGTTCAATTTGAATGTATTTCTAATGATCATAAGATCCTGTTACACATTAAGAACTTAAAGCACTCCAGGTCTACACCATCACTGAGCTGCTCGCTGGCAGAGCTGATGAAGGGGCTGCACAACATGCTGCTTACTGAGTTGATGGAGGCCTACTGCCCAATAGCGAGTGGCCATCATAGTCACCTTTCTTGTGATCGCAAGACTCCCATGGACATTGACAATCAGGTATGGCGCAGTTTGACTTGCTGATTTATTGGATGACAGAGGGGCGGATGGTGGGGGAGCTGCACGGTTATAGCAAGGACTATGTTTCAAGCTATGCAGCTGCCGGGAGCAAGGGTGTGCTCCACTGGGGGGGTGGGAGTGTGAGGTGGTGAGGGGTAGTGTGATGCTACACACAGAATGGAATTGGTGCTATGCTCCCAGGATTTCACTTGGCAGAAGACAAACTTTGTTGTGGTCAACTGCAGATTTTTTTGGCGGCATTTAAGGGACTCAGGGCTTCAAGCCGGGGGCCTGCCTGCTTTACAAGCCACCGGGGGAGAGGTGTTCAAGCTGGGGTGGCATAGCACAGTTGTAATCAACTGAAGATTTCAATAAACTGAAGGGTCTGGACTATGTACATATATATTTTGTGTGGTTGTATTTTACTGATATTCTATATGTGCTTGTTTATGAGAGGACTGGGCCTCAGCCTACAGTGTCACCTGGGATGCTTCGAGGCCAGTGAGCTCTATTGTGGTCAACTGATGTTTTCGATGGGCTGGGGGTCTGGACTATATAAATGCATATTGTGCGTTGTATTTTACTGGTATTCTATATGTGCTTGTTGTCTTGTGTGTGCGAGGACTGGGCCTCAAGCATGGTGTCGCCTGTGGGTTCAAGTATTCACTTGGCAGGAGACGGGCTCTATTATGGTTGACAGTGGATTGATGGTACGAGTTTTGGCGTTCTTTTATTGCATAATTGTAGTACCATTTGTGCTTGCTATCTTGTGCCTGCTTTGTGCTATGTGTGACTGTTGGTACTGTGTTTTTCACTTTGACTCCAGAGTAATTCTGCCTACTTAGGTTGTATTCATGTATGGTTTTATGATAATTACACTGAATTGAACTAAGAGTCGACCATAGTGATTGCCTGCAATTACATTTAATCTGGACAAGCTAAGAATGTCAGATTTCCATCTCTGAAAGTAACATGCTGAACAAGATAAGCTTTTACAACTATCCTACAGTTCCACAGCCACCATTAAAGAAGTTATTTTTGAATTCTACATTTAATTAATATTCCCCTAATGCCTTGGTGAGATTCAATCTTGTCTCTCTAGGGCTCTAGTTCAGCAAGTAATCGACTATGCTAGCACAGTCTGCAGATTGTTATAATTAATTTCATAAGTTCTATATAATTAACAGAACAATTTGTGAATTCTTTCATAAGTTCACTTACTGAGGGCTGAGACCTCACTGGTTCTGCTTCCTTATCTGATGATCTCTGCCTTGGTGACTGCAGTCTCCAGGCACTGTTCCTTCAATAATCCTGGCATCTTGCTTCCTGTGATGCCTAACTTCCCGTAGGGGTGCATGCTACTGACAGACAGGCACTTTAAATGCAACATGCCACCATCAGGGTGGATGCACATTTGCCGCTAGTTTCTTAAACATGGTTCCAAGTGAATTCTAGGACAAGACTTGATGCTGTGATGAAGCTTCAATGCAGAAGCCCATCCCTTTTCTCAAGTGGTATGTATGCATTTCCCTGATTAACACGATGTGTTTCAGATACTCTCGTGTTGTAGTTACCTTTATTGTGTAAGCATTTTGTCATTATCAGTACTTTCAAAGAAAGTGCTGTAAATGTAGCTATTGTGCTGATGATCATTTCCATTCTGATATGGATGCTACATATTTCAGAACATCTGATTTGTAAGATCCACTGATGCTACTCTAATCTGCATCTCCCTCATTTCTCGTGCTCAACACATTTTCACGCCTCCGTAACAGTGATAAGAGTTCCTCTTGTCCTTACCTACCACCTCATGAGCCTCTGATCCAAGACGTCATCCTCCGCAACTTTTGTCATCTCCAAAGGGATCCTACCACCAAACATACCTTTACCTTCTCACTTCTCTCCACTTTCCACAGGGATCACTCCCTTCGTGATTCCCTTGTCCATTCATCCCTCCCCACTATTCTCCCACCTGACACATATCCCTGCAAGCAGCCAAAGTGCCCATTCACCTCCTCCCTCACCTCAGTTCAGGGCCTCCTAACAGCTGTTCCAGGTGAGGCAACACTTCACCTGTCAATCCGATGGGGGTTATCTATTGTCTCCAGTGCTTCCGATGCAGGCTCCTCTACACTGGTGACACAGATCGTAAATTGGGGACCACTTCGTCGAGCACCTCTGCTCCACTTGCTAAAATTGGAACTTCCTAGTTGCCAAACCTTTTAATTCTGAATCCCATTCCTGTTCCAACATGTTAGTCCATGGCCTCCTCTTGTGCCAAGATGAGGCCACCCTCAGGGTGGAGGAGCAAAACTTTATATTCCATCTGTTTAGCCTCCAACTTGATGGCATGAGTATTGATTTCTCCCTCCTGTAAAAAAAAAATCCCTCTCCCTCTTCTATTCCTCAATCTGGTCCCTTTCCTCTTCTCACCTGCCTATCACCTTACCTCTTCCTTTCCTTTTCTCCTATGTTCCACTCCCCTTCCCTAACAGATTCCTACCTCTTCTGCCTTTTATCTTTGTTACCCACCTGGCTTTACCTATCTGGCATCTTTCTTCTTCCTTTCTAGTCCTGAGGAGGGGTTTCAGCGTGAAAACTCAACTGTGTATTCACTTCTATAGATGCTGCCTGACCTGCTGAGTTCCTCTCAGCATTTTGTTTGTGTAACTTCGGATTCCCAGCATCTGCAGAACTTCTCGTGTTAATGAGTTGTGAGAAATTTTGATGGTATCTCAGTTGGTCTTTCCAATTCATAGCAATTGCGTTTCTGGGAAATTAGTCATGGATTCTCCCACTCCAAGATATTTTGCTAGAATGGGGGTATTTTTGATCAGACCCTTACCTGCCAGAACTCCATAAATCTGAGAAAGGTGAAGCCAGGTGAAAGACACACTCAACAGCCAAAGGGGCACCATTCTGAAAGAAACATATTCAGTACATGAATTAGGGCTGACAGTTTTAAGACTGAAAATTAAGAAGTACTGAACTATACTATACAATAGAACTAAATAAAGTATTCAATAACTCTCACAGATAAAGCCAAACTCTAACAACTCACAGGGACCAGCAATTATATCTTAAACTATTCCCTCTTCCAAATCATTAATCACAATCCTATAGTGTTCCGATTGCCTTTTCCCTATCCTAGTCAAATATTACTTTCAAAATGTCAAAATCCTTGTTTCCATCGTCATTATCCTAGCTGTCACTTGCAATTTTAACCTTGATGTACAGTAAGAAGGGCCAAAAGGTTGTCAGCAAGTGACCTGTTACAGGTTTGGGTCTGGGAGACAGGTTATCACTCACCTCAGGCTCTCAGAATCTCTCTGAACACGTTTCAGAATCTCAGCCTTTTAAACAGGTTAGCCCTTCCCTCACTGCATATAATGTGACGCGTTCTGGCTTGTCACTTTGTACAGTGAGTTATATGAGCGTATATAGTGCCAGGGACTGAGTAGAATCAATCACTCACTGATATTAGCTTTACAAGATCCATTCTATTTAAAAAAAAAAGAAATGCTGCTCCAGATAATTGCAATCCAAAATAGTATGAGTGTGCCATGATAGTAATACCAAATATATTCATTTATGCCTGGAAATTATTTACTGTTTTTGTGCATTAAACTGTATTAAATTTGGAAGTTGATGAGAACCTGCTGCAACTTTCAATAGGCTGGTTTTCATCCTGAATCATGCACTAAAATTATCTGTATCAATCCCAATGGCAACTGGCTACAGTGCCGCAGCTGCCAGTAGTAACATGACATTCTGGCTCTTAAGGAGATTGGTACAACAATATGAACTTTTACTGTGGACCTGAGGGAAAACAGATACTAGGATGTGGGTGTTAAAGGATAGAAGCAGTACTCTATCTCTTGTAACTCAACAGGTTGCATGTGATGATGTACCCCAATCCACCTCTGAACAACTCATTACCCCAAAACCACTGCGGATTAGAGCTAAGGGCCAGTGATCTCAGCTCCTTGGACCGAGGAGCTGCAGTCACCCTCAGTGATACTTGTGGACAAAAGCAGAGCCTGACTCTGGCAGAGGCTAGAGGTCCAACTGCCCTTTGATTTGTGCCTTCTTGCTGATTTGCATTAGGGACTTCTCTTTGTTTTACTGTGAGTGAAAATTGCAGGTCATACCTTTTGTCACGGTGAGCGCTGGCAATGACTGAGTGACAGACTCCCATGTTGAGACAGAAACAAAAGCTTATTCATCAGAGCTCCAACTAAACTTCGGTGGCTTGACTGAGTGACATCACGAGGTAAATCATTCACAAAACACACAGTAGGACTTACATGATCAGCATTAATTGGAAGTCCGCGTTAAATAATCACAATAAGTTGAAAACCCGTGCCAGTCAAAATAAATTTGACCAAATTAAACAGAAAACCCAACGGCTTAACAACTCTAGATAAGATGACAATTAACAAATTCAGGTGCAAGGTCAGCAGGGCTCGTAACACCTTTACCACCCAGTTTCTGTTTGAAAACATGGAAGGGATTGCTGCTTATTGGATGATCATCAATAGATGTATGTTTCAAAGATTCGATTTAAATAAAAGCATGTATGCTGTATACAACTCTGAGGTTCACCTTCCCACAGACAGCCACAAAATAAGGAAACACCATGGAACCCGTTCAAAGAAAACAGCTGACATGCAACACATGATAAAAGAACAAATCGTGCAAATGGCGAAAAATGAGCAAAAGGAATGGAATATAAAACATCAAACCACAGAATCATCAAAAAAAATCTAGGAATGTTCAATTTAGTTTGGTTCACTGAGCAAACAACAGATGCATAAAGATACGTCATATCAGGATGTGCCAATTTTTCAGTTGCTGCCATTTGGGCCAGAAACTATCATCGGCACAATATATAGAGTGCAATGTACTGTGGCTAGCAGAGCTGCTATCTCAGAGCTCCAATAACCCCTGACCTGTGGAGTTGGAACCTTTCCCTGTGGCTACTTGGGTTTCCTCCAGGTGCACACATTTCCTTCCACACCTCAAAATAGTGAGGATTGGTAGGGTAAATGCCCTGTGGGCATAGGTGAGCAGAAGAACCTGATGGGATTTCATGGGAATGTAAAGTCAACAGGTTATGGGGTAAAAAAAAGTCGGGGAATAGCCAGTATAGACTCAAATGGGTTGAAATGCCAATCTGTGTCACAAAGAAATATGAACAGTATTTTCTGTGCAAAAATCTATGGAGATACATAGATTTGATTATTTGGCATTTAAAATAATACTGAAATGTCTATCGCTTGCCTTACTCTCTCAACGCAGCTAGTAGTGTGTACCTTGTACGACAGTTCTTCACAGTTTGTGAGGAATAACTATATGAATCTAGTGATATAATTAACCCAGCTCTTGCTTCACAGTCATAGAGTCATAGAGCCATAGAAAAGTACAGCACAGAAACAGGCCCTTCTGTCTATCTAGCCCATGCTGAGTCTTTAAACTACCTACTTCAAATCGACCTGCACCGGAACCATAGGCCTCCACACCCCTACCATTCATGTATTTATACAAACTTTTCTTAAAGGACCAGGCTCTGAACTTGCAATTTCAGGTGGAACCATTAAAATTAGTAATGATTAGAAGGCTAGAATTAGATAAATGGAGCCCTCACAAAGGGTGTAGTGGTGGGGAGTGCTGTGGAGAAGCACAGAAAGAGGGATTTGAGAAGAGATGAGTATTTTAATGTTATGATATTGTCTTTTTAAGAGGTAATAAAATCTTTTATTGTTACAATGCTGGTAGAGTCTTGAGTACTACCCAACTTAGAGAAAGAAAACAAAGAATAAAGATGTTGGGAAAAAAGAAGCAAGAATGCCAACAGTGTATTTCTGCTAAGTAATATATACCAACATAATGTCTTTTTAAAAATAATCAAGTTTAAAATAGTATGCTCAGAAATATAATGCATAGATGTTCTTTCTGCCTTATTCCTCACACATATATATCAAAACAGAGAAAGGGGAACTTCAAAAACAGAGGGCAGCTGTGCTGTTTCATGTTGTGTATTCTGTTTGAAGTCAATCTGCAGCTGGAATGTTTCAGTGCCACCTTTCACAAGTAGTATTTGTGATCAGTTCAAATGGATTCAGATACATCAGAGCAATTATTTAGAAAATAAGCAATGCCATCTTTTGACATATATCCAAGGAAGGGGAAAATTTAAAATTCTGTGGACAATTTTCATTCCTGAATGGTTGGTAATCCAAGAAAAAATATCAGGCAAAATGAGGAAATTTGTTTTGTATTATGTGGTTAGGATTGAAATATACTGTACAATTATATGGCAGATTTGAATTCAGTCGTAACCTTGAAGCGAAAACTAACTTAAGAGATGGATTAGTTTAGTTGCCCATTTGATCACTAATTTATTTGGTTCAACCCAACATTGTCAGCTGAAAGGCCTTTTCCTGTGCTGTAATGTTCTATGGTCTATATGTACAAATATGCCATTTGGCCCCATTGGCCTGATTGTTGATGTAAATTGTGAATAGCTAGGGTCCAAACGTCAGTTTTTCTCATAGCCAACTCATTAGCAAAGATGTGTTTATTTCTAATCTTTGCTTCCTGCTTGATACCCAATTCTCAGTCCAGATTAGCATGTTATCCCTATACTGGAACTTCATTGGCCAACATCTTTTTGCGTGCCTTTTCAAATGCTTTCTGAAAATCCAAAATGGAAAAATAACCATCTATTTACTAATCACATTCTCAAAGAAGTCCCGCAGATTAATGAAGCATGTTTTTTACATTCATATATCCTTATTGACTAAATCTAACTATTCTTATCAAGGTGTCCTTCATAAAAATGGATATGGTGACATTGGAGTCAGTCCAAAGGATGGAATAGTCAGGCCTAATTCCTATGATGAAAGAGTTATACCATCAAAAGTGGCTGATAATTTAGGTCTACATTCTTCGGAGTTTAGATGTATGAGGGCTGACTTTATTCATCAATCATACTTCATAGGACCTTGACAGGTTGATGTTGAGATGCTTCCAATAATGAAGCAATCAAGGTAACATTTCAGATAACATTTTAAAGCAGAAACTGGTTCCTGTTTGCTTGGGATTCATTGACTGAGAAGGATCACTTTAGTAGTTAAAACTTTGAAGGATACATTATTGAACTCACATTTTGCTGTTCTCTCATTTAATCAGCTTTGGCCATAAAAAGACAATTGGAGGTGGGAAAATGTTGTATGAAAGATGACACCACCAATAAATATGCCAAATGCGTTGAAGCAAAGAGGATAAAGAGTTTTAAATTCATATTAGAATGATGAGACTGAAGTGTGTAGAGAATACTACAATGATTTACACTTGTAACCTAGACTACAGTTTTTCATATTCCTTCATAAAAGAAGTGACCAATTTAACCTCATAAGATCTGAACTATCTACGATGCATTAGTCTTGGTCTAGAACACTGGATTTGCTAAAGACCATCAGGATTTAGAGGCATTTGATTTGGAGTTGTAGCAATAGGATAGGTTTTGAAGGATTCTTTGCTCAACAAACCTATTCTTCATAATCTAGCAAGTCTCAGCGAAATAGGCTCTCAACTCCCATGGTAACTTGTTAAAATAAAACAGTGGAAATTCCCATTTTGATAAATACAGCAGGGAATCCTCAGTCACAATTTTCAGGAGATGGAAAGTTGAAGAACAACAGTTTGATCATTTTTAACCTTGAAACAATACTTACCCTCAAGAGATGATCTTGGATCATCTGACTCTCAGGAGTCACAGAGTTAAATTTTAATTTTCAAAGTCACAGCAGTTAAATTTTATTGTGTTTACATTGAACTGTAATCCATATATATTTTCCATAAATTTTGATTCCAAATTCAGCAATGTTGCAGTGTTGAAAAGACCTTGCAATTTATAAACATTGATCAAAGTTCATTATCATATGTAATCAGTTCCTTCTGTGACCCCAACAGGAATTATTCCTCAGTTATTCATCACTTACTAAAAAGAGCATTTGTTGATTACGAATGAAGGTATCAGTGGAAATGTTATCCACATCCTTGCCCATCAACCCCAGCTGGACAAAATTTAGAAAAACAAACCCAAAGATTGAAAAGGATTGCAAGGACAAGTAGAAGCTTGTGCAGAGATCTGCCACGTGAGGCAATATCACATATTTGAGTAGAGGGACAAGATATAAAGCTGTTCAGTTTCCACTTTGCTATCTGTATTCAGCTGCATGAGGCTGTTTTCTATAAAGGGAAGAGAAATCACTTGGCCAGTTTACTGACGGAAATGAAAATAATTTCAGGCAGTTTTATCATTAAAATACTGCCGTAACTTGCTAAGAAATCTTGTAACCAAAGCCGCAAAACCATCAGATGCACCAAATGATGCAAGGTTAAAGCATATACCTAGCACCACCCAATGTAAGGATGAATAATAAATGAAAGTAATAGTCCCAGGACATTTTATCATACGTACCTCAAACTAACAACATTCTATGAATAAATCTGCGGAGGTAATTTGATGAAGAACTGTAATGTACCTGGAATTGTACAACCACTGATGTTAGGAACACGTAACAGCATACATCACAGAACAGTACAGCCCCTTGGGCCCATGATGTTGTGTCAACCTTATAATCTACTGCAAGATCAGTCTACTCTTTCCCTCCCACATAGCCCTCCAATTTTTTTCTTTCCTCCATATGCATACCTCAGAGTCTCTTAAATGTCCCTAATGTGCTTGCCTTTACCAGCACCCCTGGGTTTCACACATCTACCACCCTCTGTATAAAAAAATCTACCTCAGACATCTCCCTATACTTTCCTCCAATCACCTTAAAATTATGCCCTCTTATATTAGCCATTACCACCCTAGGAAAAAGGAGCTGTCTGTCCGCTCTACTGTGTCTACTGTATCTATGCCTCTTATCAGCTTGTACAGCTCTATAAAGACACCACTCATCCTCCTTCACTTCAAAAGAGAAAGCCTAGCTCACTCAACCTCTCCTCATAAATTCTGCTCTCTGATCCAGACAGCATCCTATTAAGTCTCCAGAGCAACCTCTCTAAAGTTTCCAGATCTTTCCCATAATGAGGTGACCAGAACTGAACACATAACCAAGAGTAGTCTAACCAGAATTTTACAGAGTTGCAGCATTACCTCGCGGCCCACAAACTCAATTCCCCGACTAATCAAGACCAACATACCATACATCTTCTTAACCACCCTATCAATGTGCAGCAAAGTTGAGGGATCAATGGACATGGACCCCAAGTCTGTTCCTCCAGAATGCTAAGAATCCTACCATTAACCATGCACCCCACCTTCAAGTTTGCCCTTCCAAAGTGTATCAATACACACTTCTCCAGACTGAACTCCAAAGTGTATCAATACATACTTCTCCAGACTGAACTCCATCTGTTATTTCTCAACCCAGCTCTGCATCCTATCAATGTCCCATTGTAACCTACATCCATTTTCTATGCTATCCACAGCACCACCAACCTTCATATCGACATACCGAAAACTTACTAACCCACTCTTCCACTTCCTCATCTAAGTAATTGATAAAAATCACAAAGAACAGGGCTCCCAGAACAGAACCGCTTGGTACACTACTAGTCAAGAACCACTTGGCAGAATAGACTCCATTTATTACCATCCTCTGCTTTCTGCGGGCAAGCCAGTTCTGAACCCACACACCACTACGTACATAGGTCTAACAATATCCTGTGCTCTAAGCTACGTGGAACAGTCACATGACAAAAAAAAGTTTGCTCTTTTCAGAAAAACAGAAGCTTCATTAATTAAGTCCGCACTGGTGCAAATAGAAAACCTTTTTGTGCCCCACGATCAGATATATCAAACAGTGACAAAGTGACCTAATCCACAATAACCAATCAACCATTCAGTCAAGCTTGCAAAAAAACATTTTCTGTACGTAGACACGAGGAATTCTGCAGATGCTGGAAGTTCAAGCAACACACATCAAAGTTGCTGGTGAACGCAGCAGGCCAGGCTCATCTGCTCTCACTCCATCCTCCCACTTTCAAATCTCTTACTAGCTCCTCTTTCAGTTAGTCCTGACGGAGGGTCTCGGCCTGAAACGTCGACTGTACCTCTTCCTAGAGATGCTGCCCGGCCTGCTCCGTTCACCAGCAACTTTGAAACATGTTCTGTAGGTATTTTATGCCCTGTCACTTACTGGGCAGTACTTTAGGTTTGCTGCCAGGTGATTATCTTGCACTCAATCAGACAGAGACGAAACAGATAACATTTTGATTCCACTGAACCAGTGCAGCAAGACTCCCATCTACAAGTTGGACACTGGTACTCAACGTGCACAATGTGACTTCAAATTAGCTGCCAATGAACAACTGTTTGATAGTTAGCTACTTTGTTCCTGCTAAATTGTTTAGTAACTTGACACTTTATAGTAATCTTCACAAAAGCAAATGCAATAATATTGACATTGAAAAGTATCTAATATGCCTGGAGGAAGCTTTTCTGAAAAGCATCCATTTGTTCTCCTTTGTACAGATTCACAAAACAAGAAAATGAATGAGTTTGCACCCTAAGGTTCAACTGTACTGAATTAAGCTAGAATAAATTTAATTTACATAAGTATGTACTATATAATCCTTATAATGCTAAATGTTCAGACTGTGATGAATGAAGAGTGACAGTAATTTTGGTGCTTTCCCTTTGTTTCGTTTCTTCTACCATTCAACCTTTGTCACCCCTTGCAGGGCTTTTCATATTTTCACAATTGTTTAGTCTTATAAATTAACAAGAAATTCCTCAGAGCTGTTCCGCTTCTGAAATGGCAACTTGATTATATGAATGAAAATGCAATTTGCAGATGAGTTTGGTGGTTTCCACTGCTGTAAGCATAAAACGTGATGCAGTAGGCAACTGGGCAGGAGTCAGCACATGGAGTAAAATGTGAGAAAATATAATTTAAGAAGATCTAACTCTACATCTGGAGTTTTGTATACATAGAGATATAAAGCTCAGAGACAGGTTCTTTGGCCCAGCTCATCCTTGCCGATCATGTTGTCTACCTGAGCGAATCCAACTAAATACAAAGCAACACACAAAATGCTGAAGGAACTCAGCAGGTCGGACAGAGTTTATGGAAATGGCTGAATAGTGGACGTTTCGGACCGAGTCTCTTCATCAGAACTGGAAGGGATGGAGAAAGTGCCAGAGTAAGAAGGTGGAGGGAGGGGGAGGAGTAAAAGCTAGAAGGTCATAGGTAAAGCCGGGTGGGAGGAGGAAGATGGTGAAGTAAGAAGCTGGGAGGTGATAGGTGGAAAATTTAAAGGGCTAGAGAAGAAGGAATTTAATAATGAATAGAGTGAATGGGCAACAGCTTGCTCTCCATATTATACTGCCCTAGCTCACATATCGATTCATAATAGACAGCAATGACACGTCATGGTTGACCCTCGAGCAACGATGGTCTCAGATTTATTATTACTTATTTCTTTTGTATTTGCACAGCTTGTCTTCTTCTGCACAGAGCACTGTTGAACAACTCCTTTGAATGTGCCAAGTAACACATCTGGAGCGTTGTATGCATAGAGTCACAGCACAAAAGTTGGCCCTTTTGGCCCAGCTCAACCCTGCTGGCCAATCTGCCTACCTCAACTAATCCCACTTAATAGAATTTTATTTCCTATTCTTGTGGAAGAATATTATTGTCATGGAGTGAATGCAGTACAGGTTTACTGCTTTGGTTTCTAAGACAAGGAGGACCCGAGCAAGACTTAATACCTTTCTCCTTGTTTCAGAATACCCAAAGAATTTACAGCCCATGAAATATTGTTGGTGTTTAGGCACTGTTGCATTTGTAAAACATAAAAAACAGTTTGTATATGACAGGCTCCATCATATGATAATGATTAGGAAATCAGTTTGAAGTGCTGGTAGAACAATAAATATTTCCAGATAATCCCTTAGCTTGTCTTCAGATTAGCTTTATGGAGTCTTATACATTCACCCCAAAGGGACTAGTTGGGTCCTCAAAGGAACACTGCATTCAATAAATTCTATTTCCAGCAGTGCAGCGTTGCAGTGCAACCCATGATTTTGACCTCTACCTTCTGGAGCAGAATTTGGAGGTAGAGGCATACAGCAGGGAAACAAGCCCTCTAGCCCACCACGGAGATTAAGATTGAATTCAGATTACCCTAAACTCTATTACCTGTACCACTGTGCTACACTTAATGTGGAGTCTGAAGCTTCTGATGCATTCAGCAGAATGCAGCCCATTGTAGATCAGGTGCCATAGATGAGCGGCTGCAGAGGACATTACCTGAGAAGCCCAGCCTCTAAAATGCTTGTCACTTGCTTGGAATGTGTTGGGGCATACCAAGGCAGCAATGTAAGCAGCCAATTGAATCCTCAGCAAAAATGCTACAATAACGATTGAAACTGAGGTCTTCTTTGTAATACTTGGCACATTCAAAGGAGTTGTTCAGCAGTGTATAGAACATTTCACTGAACCTGTAAATGCATTCCAGCATGGATCATGATTTGCAGAGGCAACAGTGTCTAACTCTGCTATGTCTAGAGGAGTTCCTGGGATTAACCATCAACTTCAAGGTGGACTCCCAATTATTTTATTTATTGAGATACAGCCCAGTAACCCCCGATTTAACCCTAGCCTAATCATGGGAAAATTGACAATGACCAATTAGACTACCAACCGATACTTCTTTGGACTGTGGGAACCTAAGCACCAGGAGGAAACCCACTCCATCACGGGGAGAATGTACAAACTCCTTACAGGCCGTGGCAGGAATTGAACCCTGGTCACTGGTACTGTAAAGCATTGTGCTAACCAACACACTTGAAAATCAAAACCCAGCAGATGCTGAGAATGTAAAATATGAATGTAAAAATTTGAAAACACTCATGAGATCAGGCAGCATCCGCAGAAGAAGAAGCACTTGACATTTCAAGTTATAGAGTCAAAGTCATAGAGCAATAGGGCATGGATACAAGCCATTCAGCCCAATAAGTCCATGCCACAACAGCGCCCCACCCCGCTAGTCCCAATTTCCTGTGCTTGGTCCACGTACCTATTCAAGTGCCTCCCACATGACTAGAAGAGATGTGGGAAATCCTAGTCATGGTTGACCAATAGGACCAATAGATCCAAAGATAATGGCAATCCCGTACTTCTTGCTATAAGAGATAATGAGATAATGAGCTCAAGCCCCTCAAGCTTACTTCACCTTTCAACATGATCATGGTTGATCCATAATGCCATACTCCTGCTTCCCTCATAGTCTAGAAATATATCTAACACCATATTAAACATATTCAAAGACCTGTCTGCCACAGACTCCTGTAAATGCAAATTTCACAGATTCACCAGCCTCAAGGTCTCGATCTATCCCAGCAGCTTCCCTTTCCCTTTCTCTGATACACACATTGACGTTCGAGACAGAATACCTGACTGACTGGAAACTCCACATGCGGTGATTCTGTGCTTCTGTCTGGTAGGTCACCAAGGAACCTCGGGAAAGACAGGTGTGACAGTGGAAGTCGTTTTGTATGCATTATGCTGTGGCTTTGTAAGCAGCAAAAGATCATATCAATGTTTTAGCAAGTGCTGTTATAGCTATAATAAGATTCTTTCTCAGTTCCCTGAATAAGGCATTAGAATATTCTGGGGTAATCTGACTTAGAAACTCTTAAAGTGATAAAATGTTTCATTAAAAAGATCAAGACATTATTTTATGGTTTTTAACACCTACAATCATGGAGAAGCCTATCCTGCTGTTGACAAGTAAATCTTCCAAGTAGCAGCAGAGATCTGAAAGTCATGTTCTCCCCCTGTGGCTGAGGAGGCTCACAGCACATCCTGGGAAAGTGCCTGCATCCTGTGCATAATTATTGGCCTCCAATTTTTTTTAATGGCTGCAGCATTAAATCTTATAATAAATTAGCACACTGGTAGATTTTCATCTAAACTATAACAGAGTTGTCTGAATGAGTAAAACCCAGTATAATACAATGGAACGAGCATCAAAGTGCTTTTATAATTAGAAATGTCTCTCCAAGTCACAAACTGTACCATTAATAGAGCCCAGTGAACCAGTTGCGGTCAGAAAATTCAGCACAATAAGTCAGGGAATTCAGAATCCAAACTGCTGCACTTCTGCCTGATTGAGGGCATGATAACCAGCAGAAAATCATGATGGTTTTGAAGGCAGACACTGGTGGAGTAGAAAAGGCAAACCTTTCCTCCCAAAAGCTCCCCATCTAAACTCATAACCTGAATCAATGATTGATCGGTGAGATGACCATTTCTCATTCCTACTGTGAAATCTTGTGTTTTCTTGCCACAGAATAAATATGATCAGTTGATCTTCTGCAAAAGTACATCATGAATTAAAAAGAAAGGGACCTTGTGAATGTTCTGTGTGTTTAGGTTATTGGGTCCTGTCAAATGCACCTATAAGACATCACTAGATGCTGTCAGTTCCATGTATATTACATCATTGGATCCTGTCAATGACACATGTGGTATATTAGAGAATGCTGGCAATTTATTACAGCAAAAGGTGCTTTTAGTTATTTGATCCTTTCCTGTAAAATAGTGCGTCATGTTTAATCCATGGTTGACGTCTTGGGTCACCCCTTCATTTGGACCTTGATCATGGACCAGAACCCTTCACCATCTCTACAGTAGTAAATGACTTCATTATGACTTTTCAACATGTCCTGATGAATGGTCTCAACCCAAAATATTAACTACCCATTTCTCTGCACAGATGCTGCCTGATCTGCTGAATTCCTCCAGCATTTTTTTTTTGTTGTTTTAGATTTCCATTTTCGGCACCTTTTCTTGTGACTGTGTTACATTCAGCATCATGCATTGATGCAAATTTTGCATCTCCCAAAAAAGTTAGACCAGGTCTTTAGATGCTTGAGATGGTTTTGAGTTTTCCCTTTGTTGTGTTCCTTATTGGTGCATTATAACAGAAGCCAAAGAAGATGAAGCCTTGTCTATACTCGTGTAATGTCTGACCTTTTGTGGCATCTGTTGTCAATATTGGCAGTATACCAAACATTTGACCAGCAAAGCCAATGTGTAGGAAGGCTGCCTGCAGTCAGCCAAGTTACAATTGAACACCACCATCTGTTCCCTGATAACTTCTGTCCTAATTCCCCAATCTTGCCTAAGATGCTTGCAGTATCTGGATGTGAAAAGACCCTAAGGGGAATAGAAACCATATGGCTGAAAGAAATGAGTTAAGGATGTTCATGCACAACATTCTCCTATGAGAGCTGACAGCTTTAATATGATAAGGAGCTTTTACCTGACTTAAAGACTTGAGATATTCTTGAGTTGCTACCTGAACAAACAGAATGACAAATTTGCAAACTCAGCAATATTCCCTGTTGAAAATGCATATCTTCAACAATGTAGTCTATCAACACACACAAAATGCTTGAGGAACTCAGCAGGCCAGGCAGAATCTATGGAAAAGAGAACAACCAACATTATGGGCCAAGACCCTTCAGCAGTACTGGAGAAACAAAGGTGAGGAGTAGATTTAGAAGGTGGGGGGAGGGAGGGAGAAACACAAGGTGATAGGTGAAATCAGGCGGGGGAGGGTTAAAATAAAGAGCTGGAAAGTTGATTGGCATAAGAGATACAGGTTGGAGAGGAGGGAATCTAATAGGAGAGGACAGAAGGCCATAGAAGAAAGAAAAGGGGGAGGAGCACCAGAGGCCAGAGGGAGACAATGGGCAGGCAAAGAGGGAAAAGAAGATGGGGAATGGTGAATGGGGGGGCATTACCGGAAGTTCGAGAAATCGATGGTCATGCCATTAGGTTGGAGGCTACCCAGTTGGAATATAAGA
This sequence comes from Mobula hypostoma, assembly GCF_963921235.1. Taxonomy (NCBI): domain Eukaryota; kingdom Metazoa; phylum Chordata; class Chondrichthyes; order Myliobatiformes; family Myliobatidae; genus Mobula; species Mobula hypostoma. Next base: position 37,169,142 of record NC_086119.1, read on the forward strand.
TGTTGTTCCTCCAACCTAAGTGTGGCCTCATCACAACAGTGGAGGAAGCCATGGATAGACATATTGGAATGGAAATGGAGAGTGGAATTAAAAACTAGGTGATCCCACTTTTTCTGGCAGTAGGTGCTCGGCAAAGCGGTTTCCCAATCTATGCTGGATCTCACCGATATACAGGAGACCACACCGGGAGCACCAGATACAGTATATCACCCCAACAGACTCACAGGTGAAGTGTCGCCTCATCTATTTGGTGCCCTGAATGGTAGGGAGGGAGGAGGAGTAGGGGCAGGTGGAGCACTTGTTTTGCTTGCAAGGATTATTTACAGGAGGGAAATCAGTGTGGAGGGACGAACGGACAAGAGAGTTGAGTCAGGAGCAATTTTGTTCCAGGGCAAGTTATGTACACTTAAATCAGTTTGCACAAACCCCACAAAGTAAATGGTAGAGAAATTTTAAAAGGAGTTGGAATGTTTTTGTAAGATTTTAGATCAACACCAAGGGGGGGGGGGGGTTAGGATTTAGGGACAGGGATGTTGGGGAATTTATTTATTTATTTATTTATTTAGAGATACAGAATTGCAGGCACATTCGAGCTTCACTGCCCAGCAGCCCTACGATTTAGACCTAATCTAACCACAAGACAATTTACAATGACCGATGAATCTACCAACCAGTACGTCTTTGGACAAGGGGAGGAAACTGGAGTTCCAGGAGGAAATCCATGCAATCATGGGCAGGACGTACAAACTTCTTACAGAGGACACTGGAATTGAATTCCGAACTCTAACGTCCTGAGCTGTAATAGCATCACGCTAACTGCTATGCTACAGTAGTGCCAATATCAAATACTAGTTGACATAGCTTTCAAGTGAGGGGGAAAGTTTAAAGGAGATTAGTGAGTTGTTTTATTTCACACAGAGAGTGGTAAGTTACCTAGAACATATGGCTAGGTGGTAGAAATAGATACAGTAGCAAAGCTTAAGGGACCTTTAGACAGCCCCGTGAAGTGGTAGTGAATAGAGGGATATGGACCATGTGCAGGTATAACCATATAACCATATAACAATTACAGCACGAAAATAGGCCATCTCGGCCCTTCTGGTCCGTGCTGAACTCTTACTCTCACCTAATCCCACCGACCTGCACTCATCCCATAACCCTCCATTCCTTTCTTGTCCATATAGCTATCCAATTTAACTTTAAATGACAACATCGAACCTGCCTCAACCACTTCCGTTGGAAGCTTGGGTAGATGAGATTAATTAGATTAGCGTCATTGATGGGGTAGACATGGTAGGGAATCTTCCTGTGCTAAAGTGCACAGTTTTCTAGGTGGGGCTGACAGAGTCTTAGCCTCTGGGTAGAAGATTGGCTGACTGGCAGGAGGCAAAGACTGGGAATAAAGGGGGCCTTTTCTGGTTGGCTGACAGCGACTACTGGTGTGTCATAGGGGTTAGTGTTGGAATCGTTCATTTTCACGGTATATATTGGATGAAAGAGTTGATGGCTTTCTGGCCAAGTTTGCAGACAATACAAGGATAGGTGGAGGGGCAGGTAGTGTTGAGGAAGCAGGGTATCTGCAAAGGGACTTAAATTGGGGGAATAGGCAAAGAAGTGGCAGATGAAGTACAGTGTAGGGAAGTGCGTGGTCATGCACTTTGGCAGAAGGAATAAAGGCGTTGACTATATTCTAACTTGGGAGAAAATTTGAAAAACCAGAGGTGTAATGGGACCTGAGTGTCCTCGTGCAGGAATCCCTAAAGAGTAACTAGCAAGTTGAATTGGTGGTAAGGAAAGCACATGCAATGTTAGCATTCATTTCAAGAGGACTAAAATACAAAAGCAAGGCTTTATAAGGCATTGGTCAGAACGCACTTGGAGTATTGTGAGTAGTTTTGGTCTCCTTAGCTAGGAAGAGATGTGCTGGCATTGGAGAGGGTCCAGAGGAGGTTCATAAGAATGATCCTGGGAATGAAAGGGTTAATGTATGAAGAGCGTTTGATGGCCCTGGGCCCTGTATTCACTGGAGTTTAGAAGAATTGGGTTGGGGGGGGGGAGCTTACTTAATCCTATTGAATATTGAAAGGCCTAAAGGTCTAGATAAAGTGGATGTGAACAGGATGCTTCTTATAGCTGGGGAGCCTAGGAACAGAGGGCACAGCCTCAGAATTGAGGTACATACACTTAGAATAGAGATGAGGAAAATTTTCTTTAGACAGAGGGGTCTAAATCTGTGGAATTCATTGCCACAGACAGTTGTGCAGGTTAATTCATTGGGTATATTTAAGATGGAGGTCGATATATTCTTGATTAATTAGGGTGTCAAAGGCGACAGGGAGAAGCCAGGAGAATAGGAAAGAGAGGGATAATAAATCAGCCAAAATGGACTTTGATGGGTTGTATAGCCCAATTCTGCTGCTATGTCTTATAGTCTTATGGTCTCTATAATTACTTCCACAATATAGGCTCAATAGATGGTATTATCCGGGCGAATACCTGAACTTCCGGCCAAAGAAATTCATTTTCTTGATCATCCTGAATGAAGAAAAATTGATAGCAAAGCAAAATGACTCAGAAAGGTAACTTCTATGTTTTTAGTCCAGGTACTTGAATTCATAATTATCAATGGTGGTGGTGCAATTAAGACTGGGAGCTCAAGAGGAGACAACTTGGAGAGGAGTATGTCTGAAAGGTGGGAGATTAGATCAAAAATTTTAGAGAAACCAGAAAGGGTTTTACGAATAAAGAAAATAATTTAAAATTCAAAGTGTTGCTTACCTGAGAGTGAGCATTAAGAGATTGGCAAAACAGGTTGGTGTGCACAAGTCATGAGAAGTGGGCAGTAAATTTGTGGCGAGAGGGGTTGTCAAAACCAAATGTATGAGGATTCAGTTTCAGATGAATTGAGGCTAGAGTTGAGTCAGGTGATGTTACAGCCCTGGAAAAAGGGAGTGAAACAATGGAGACATAGATATCTGGTTGGTAATCTATCTCAGAGCAAATATGAGGTCAAGGTTGTGAATGATTTGTTTAAGTTTCAGGCAAGTGCCATGGAGAGAAAGAGATTTCATTAGAAATGCTATATGGACAGGACTCTGCTCAATGGCTTTGACTTTCGCAATTTAATTGGGAAATAGGCATAATAATAACCCTAATAGCACAGAATCAAATATCGCTATGATGATTGTACGTTCTAGTATCAATTGTTTGGCGACAATAAAGTATAAAGTATAAGTACAGCACAGTAACTATGAGTGTGACTTAAAGTTAAGAGGTTTGTGTTAAGAATCACAAAAATGCTAACTCATTAGCACTGCAAACTGTTTTTTTTTATTATGGAATATGTAATAATGCTCTAATTCTAGATAAAGTTTAAACTATTTGTCTGTGAAGCAAATCCATATGTAATCAGCGCAATATAAAATGGTCCTTAACTTCAACACTTCTCCTTTCCAGATTCAGAGACCCAATTCATTTAATTACTTAGAGAAAGCTGAATACTTTAATTATAACTGGGCAGTTATGTAAAATAACCCCAACACACCTCTAAAACTGCAATTCCTGTTTTACAATGATCAAATACTTCAATAAAACCATGCAAGAATTGAAGAAATCCTGTTAGCAACTGCCAAGATGCTAGTTAGCAGTCCAAATTTTATCATTTTCTCAAAAAGGGTCCTTCAGGGGAAATTTCTTACAATTAAAAAAAACCTGGGGCTTTAATTAAAGAACAGCTCTTGTTAAGTTTGGTGCAGTGTGTGATTGATTCTGTCCTGAGCCTGTATTGTAGAAAATTATATAATTCATGGTGTATAGTGACAAGCCAGAGAGGGACACACTGTGCCCACTATGGGAGGGGCTAATCTATTTAAAAGGCTGAAATTCTGAAACATATTCAGAGAAATTCTGAAAGCCCAAGGTGAGTGACAGTCACTTGCTGTCAAACTTGTCGCCCTTTATACAGCCCACTGACAACCAAAAGTAGTGCTGAGGATTTAAGAACTGAGTTTGGGTTTAAAGATAGAACAGGCCACTGACGTAGAAATGAAACTTTTTTTTTACAGTTCCCTAAATTCCAAAATCAGCTAAATCCCCACTATTTATAGTTCCATTTTGCAAACTTTCAGCTTGAATTGAGTACTGAATTTATTTGTGTCTTTGTTCTCAGAATGATGCCTTTTTGGGTGATCGGCATGCTCCTGGTGGAGTTTTCGCTGTGTCAGTTTCTCGGGCCTCGAGCAGGTAAGAAAATGAGTCCGTCCAACACTTCTGTTCAGTCTTATTCTGTCTGAGGGAGTAAGGTACCGGGAATGAGTATTAATGCAGTAAGTAAGCTTTACTATAAATATAAATGACTGATTAAATAGCAGGCAAAGGAGATTCCTGTATGTACAGTCTACATGTGTGTTGTTTCATACTCTGTCCTCTAGTGTCAGCACAGTGTCAGGGTATTAGGTTGTTGCTGTGTAAGGCATGTATCTCACTTGGACCATGTAGTTTGTCATCCCCAATACCTGACTTAACAGTAAATGTTGGAAGAATCACACAAACTATTTTTCTACTTTAACTTAGCTAGTGTTTTAACATAACACCGCCAAGGATGGTCCCAAACCTGGCTGCGGAAAGAGGAGGGATGGCTAGCAAACCCATCCCGTAAAAGCCCAGAGCCACAGAAACATCAACAGAAGCTGGGACAGAGGATTCAGGCGAGCTGCTGTTGATAGCCTATGCCGCAGTAGGGGTGAAGGGCTTAAAAGATCGAAGGAGAGTGTTTTAGTACATAAATTGGCTAATGAACGAGTGGTGCCATTTTCTTACTCGGGCTTCTTAATATTTTACTTAGTGATAGACAAACATTATTGTGCACCTAGATGCCCCAATGTCTTTGTTAGGTCATTATTTATGAAATGACGGAAAGATAACTTCACTTGATATTAATCAGAAACCTTACTGGTAGTCTCGCTTAGAGATCCTTAACTGACACACTTCTGAGTAAAAACCATCATGTGACCTTTAGCCTTAATCTTTGTATCTGCTATTTGCATAGCCATGCACTTCATACTGGTACATGATTCTAAGCTTTCAAAGTAGGTGCATTTATAAAATAAGATAACAGATGTAATATTTATTTGTTGCTGATATTGCAATATATTATTGAAAGTACATTGACATTCAATTATAGAATTCTCCTCACAAAAAGCAGAAATGGCATCCAGTGATGGATGATAAATGCTAACGACATTCACCTGCTGGGAATGAATATAAAACAAAAAGACATCAAAAATCTGTCTCTGTAGTCAGATAATCAAGGATGAGGAGGATTGATAAAAAGATTTAGAATGACAAGAAGGAGAATTCAGGTATAAAGTTCACCTCTGAAGTTAATTGATGGCTCATGAGTCATTTAGAATTACACTGAATAGGTGAAAAAAGTGTTTGAAGGAAAATATGAACGGTGCAGAGATTAAGATTGAAGAAATTTCCTCAGTGATACCAATATTGATTGATTGAACTGATCTAATTGAGGAAATAATTTTACCATCTGGCATCCTTTATCTAGAAAGCAGATAGGTCTTGGTATGGTACGAGAAACTGGATGTGACTGGGTTTTGAAACAAACTGACAGCCATGATAAAACATTGTTAGTGCTAAAAGATTGTAAAATAGTGACCTGAAGTCCCGAAGGTGCGGCATGGTTGTGCTGTGGTGTGTACGGGTCGATTTGAGGTGGCAGGGTCCAGGCCCGAGAGCGAGGGATGAGCCAATGTACAGCTGTTGCTGGAGTGGACCTGGAGGCGATTCAAAGCGGCAGATCCGAAGTGAGGTGAGGCAGAATCAAGGCAGCAGGGCCCAGGCCTGAGAGCATATTAAAGCAGTAGGGCCTGGCTCCAAGAATGAGGAATGAGATGAGATTTGACATTTTAAACACCAGGCCAGATTAAAAAGGTCAGGATATCGGAGCTGGAGATGAGGGGGTGTCCACTGTTCAGCTCACTGACCAGCGAGGTTTAGTCATCTCTGAACTGAGGCTGTGGCCTGTAACTAATGGGCTACGGGATCTGCTGTCTCTGGCTTCCTGGCAAAGAACTCTCTTTCATAAACACTGGTTCGGATTATTATTTGATTGCGTTTTATTGCTTGCTGAATTTGTTCTTTTATTTTTGCTCATTGGGTGTCTGGCGTCTTTTTTTTACGGAGTTCTATTCAGTTACTTTATTTTATAACTGTCTATAATGAGACGAATCTAAAGGTTGTATATAGTACACATACTTCGATAATAAATGTACTTTGAACTTTGAAAACAGATTAATAAAGAAGAGAACTCAGACACTGTGCAACTAAAACTGATTCTATGCTTATTTTACACCAGTTTAAAAGCATTTTTCACTTTATTACTGACCATTAGAAACATTTTGTGTTCTTCAGTTTACTGGTCACACCATTTAGATTGTAAGTAACACTACTCACAGGGATATATCATCCTCTAATTTTTAAAATCTTTTAAATTTGCAAATGGTTCACTCTATTAATAGATATCTTGACGGTTCTAGTATATGCCTCTATAATGTGTCTTTCACATAGATTATGACTATATGCCTCTCTCAAGTTTTCAGATAGGGCCTCAGTTAAACTGATCCTAACACTGTATAATCCTACTTTGTTAGATTATTTCCAACTGGAAACATTCCTCTGTGTGACACAATAATACATACCAATAATAATCCAATTTATTATTTACACTAATTTTCAGGACAATAGCTTCGGAAAAGTTATGAGTCGTAGGGCTTCTGAAATATGAGAGAAACATGTATAATTGCAAAATGCAGAGGAATCTGTTCAAAGTAAATTTATTATCAATGTATGTATATGTTACGATTCACTACCTTGTGATTCATTTTCTTACAATTAATGGGTAAAAAAGAAATGCAATAGAATTTTATGTAAAACTATACATCAACAGACAAAGACTGACAAATAACCAACCAATGTGCAAAAGAAGACAAATTATGCAAATAAAAATAATACCAAGAGCATGAGTTGTAAAGAGTCTTTGAAAGTGCATCTGAGGTTTATTCCAATTATGGGTACATTTAAGGCAGAGGTTGATAGATTCTTGATTTAATCAGGGCATGAAGGGATATGGGGAGAAGGCCAGAGATTGGACTGAAAAGGAAAATGGATCAGCCATGATGAAATGGTGGAGCAGACTTGATTGGCCAAATAGCCTAATTCTGCTCCTATATCCTATGAAGGTGTCTAAAATATGAGGATGAAAGATATTGTTGTGTGGAAAGGTTTTGGCAACTAAGTCATGCTTAACTAGAGCAGAATCTCAAAGACACATGATAATACAGGTCCACAATCCCTTATCCGAAATCCTTGGGGCCAGTTGCATTTTGGAATTCAGAATTTTTCAGATTTCAGACCCACCCTCCCCCCCATACCAAAAAAAACACGTACTGTATGCTCAAGTCCCTTATTTAACCTGTCTCAGTGTGGTGGACTTTAGGATCCGGCGGCGCACCAAACCTATGCACATCCTCCCGTATACTTGAAATCATCTCTAGATTACGTATAATACCTAATACAATGTAAATGCTATGTAAGTAATTATTATACTATATTGTTTAGGGAATAATGACAAGAAGAAACTTTATTTCCAACACAACATTCAATAAAACATAAAAATATACAGGTTCAAACGAACCGAATCAAATACATGGTAAATGACTTATTGGAATAAATGTAGAACGTCACTGTCACTATAAAACTTCAGTAACTTGTCTTTCTCTTTATTTAAATCATATACAGTCGTAGTTCTGACACTATTTTCTTCAGTAAGATGCCGCACAGACACACCACGATCAAGCTTCTGCAAAAACTCCACTTTCTGCGTTATTGATAATGATAGATGCTTCCTTCTCTTTTTCTCATTGTTACCCATAGAGGTATCTGCAGCTCCTTTTGACATTCTAACAGTGAAATTAAACACAAAGTCAACAGTGAACACAAAATATCAGCGAACAGCAAATGCACGTGTAACCAGTACGAGCGCTGAGCCACAACTGAAGTCTGGCAGCCTCTGCTAGTGCTGCCATGTCACACCTGAGTGACGTCAGCTGTCAGCGAAAAAAACTTCGGTTTTCAGAGCTTTTTGGATTTCAGAATTTCGTTAAAGGAATGCGCACCTGTACTCTTCAAAATAATGAAGAATTTTGAAAAAAGTAAATAGTTAAAAACTACATTCATTGAGTATTAGCGGTAAAAAGATTTGGGAACAAAACAAAAGAAGAATCTAGGAAGAAGGTATGAATCAGAGTCAGATTTTTTTTATCACAGACACATGAAATGAAATTTGTTGTTTAACAGCTACAGTACAGTGCAAAGACAAACAAATCTATAAATGATAAAAAAAATAAATTAATAATGCAAGAAAAAGGAACAATTAGGCAGTATTCATGGGTTCATGGACTGCTCACAAATCTGATGGCGAAGAGGAAGAAGCAGTTTCTAAAGCATTGAGTGTGTGTCTTCATGCCCCATACTTCCTCCATGATGGTAGAGGTCATATTCTGGATGGTGAGATGGGTAGATGCCAGTGAGGAGTTTTACAGGAGTGCGATCTGCTGGTTGAGTGGAGATGTGGGGCAAAAAAAGCAGCCTAGCACTCACCAAGACTCTAGGAACTGATTGTGGACCTCAGGAGGGAGAATTCAGGAGGACACATCCCAACCCTCATTGAGAGGTCGGTGGTGGAAAGAGTGGGCACTCTGAGTAACTGGGTGTCAGTATCACAGATGGTCTATCCTGGCCCAATACATTGATGCAATCACAAAGCTGGCATGCCAGCAGCCTACTTTTTAGGAATTTGAGGAGATTTGGTAAAATACCAAAGTCTCTTGAAAATTTCTGTAGATGTCGGTTCTTCAAGAAAGTGGCATCCATCATTAAGATAGATTTTATACAGAGAGTGTCAAAACAGTGAAGAAAATAAAATGGCTAAAATTTGATTATTAAAAAGATTTGGGAGATGAGTAGTAGAATGTGTCTGCATGGACCCTCCCATCTGCTTGATCAGGCCTGACGAGCATTTGTAGCCTAATGTCTGTTTTCAGCAAAGATCTTGATGTTGTAAAATACCTTAAACTTTGTACAATCCCATTATGGATTTTAAAGGGGTCTTTTACAAAACAAAGAGAATATTTAACTTCTCTGTATGATTGCAATTGCTGGGCAAGGTAGACTATTTTTCTAATTCGATGCTAATGAATTCTGAGGTCCAACACAATATTGGTGAAGTAACTATGGAAAGGAATCTTTCTGAAAATGTTTCATAGTCAATAATGGAGAATGATAGAACTGAGAGTTTCATATCTTATCAACTATTTTTCCTGTGTAGTTTTAGTATTTTGTAATTCCTTGTTAATTGATTAAATTGTATGAAATATTGATTCTTAGCCACCTTCCAGTAGTTCCAGGTGCTGAAAAAGAGGTATTCTTATCAGGCAGGAACTGACTCTTGTGTAACCCACCATATTTCTGATCTGTCTTTAGGTTCTAATGAAGACAATAAGCTGATACGGAGGGGATTCTGGCCGAATAATGACTAGTAGGTACTTAGTTCAATAACCTGCTCTGAGACATAGTCACTGAGCTGCCTGTAAATGAGTACACTCACAGTACATTTAACTGTTCTTTCAAATGGCCTGCTCAACCTCTCCATGTGTATTTAAATTAGATTAGATTCAACTTTATTGTCATTGTGCCGAGTACGGATACAAAGCCAATGAAATACATTTAGCATCTGACCAGAAATGCAAAGAATAGTGTTATTTACAAAATAACTGCAAATAAAAAGTAAGTGCTACAGCACACAAATATAAAAGTACTGAGACAGTACAGTATGGGTGCAATACTGCTTAGCGCTGTGATGTGAGGTTCAGCAGTGTCACAGCCTCAGGGAAGAAGCTCTTCCTGTGCCTGCTGGTGCAGGAGTGGAGGCTCCTGTAGCGCCTACTGGATGGGAGGAGAGTAAAAAGTCGATGGTTAGGGTGAGATGCATCCTTGATAATTCTTTTCGCCCTGTCCAGGCAGCGTTTATGGTAGATGTTCTCAATGGTGGGTAATTGGGTGCTGATAATCCGCTGGGCAGTTTTCACCTCCCACTGGAGTGCTTTGCGGTCCAATACAGGACTATTGCCATACCACACTGAGATGCAGTTGGTGAGTATGCTCTCAAAAGTACAGCGGTAGAAGTCCGTCAGTGTCCGGGGACAGAGGTGAGCTTTCTTGATGCTCCGCAGGAAATAAAGTCACTGTTGCACCTTTTTGATCAGGATGGAGGAGTTCAGGGACCAGGTGAGATCCTCGGAAATGTGGACACCAAGGAATTTGAAAATTGATACACGATAATAAACACTGGTCTTACTAGTGATATCTGCATCCTGTCAAGAAATATAAAAGAGACTTAGTTTCATAGAGGGAAAACACAACTGATGTATGAGAAGAGATTGAGTTTGAGGGACCTATAATATTCACTAAAGTGCTGAGGAATGAAAGAAAATTTCACTCTTATTAAAGGCATTCTGAAAGTCTAGTGCAGCACATCAGTGCTTCTCCCCTATCTATTTTACCAGTTACAGCTGGAAAAGAAACTCTTATAGATTTGTTAAGGATATTTTCCCTTTTATAAACCCCTTCTGACCTTGTTCAATGCAATCCATCACAAGCGTCTGTTACTGCAGCCCAAATAACAGAAATTACTTTTAATTGAATGAATATTAATAAGAAGTATTTAAAGAATAATGTGTAATCAATTTTGAAACTGAAAGAATTCATCCTTGCTGGGTGTACCTCAACTGGAAGCATTTGTGGTTTGATTTGGATAACAGAGCAAAACCTAGGGCCAGAAGGCACAACCTCAGAATAGAGGGATGCCCATTTTGAATGGAGATGAGGAAGAATTTCTTCAGCCAGAAGGTAGTGAATGTGTGGAAATCATTTCCACAGGTGGCTGTGGAAGCCCAGATCATTGGGTGAACTTGAGGTGGAGGCTGATAGATACTTGATATCAGGGTGTGAAAGGTTATGGGGAGAAGGCAAGAGAATAGAGTTGAGAGGGAAAATCAATCAGCCATGATCAAATGGCAGAGCAGACTTGATGGACCAAATGGCCTGTATCTGCTCCTCTGTCTTAAGGTTAAATGTGAAAATTTGTGGTCAGGTGACAAAATTGCTCATTGTGAATTCAGAGTGATGAAATATTTTATACTGAAACCACATTCTTTCCACTCTTGATCACATCCAAACCTAAAATATATATCTGCCAAATACTACCAAAAATATTTCCAGACCCTTTTAGTTTAATTTCAGCTCCTTCTATTTTACCAGTTTTAATCCACCGGAGTCCCGTTCCAGCCAGTACGGATTTCAAAGACAATATCACCGTGAGTTAAGTAACAGCTTTAATTACAATTAAGATGAGAGGAATGTCTTAACAATTATATTAAACTCAGTGTTAATAAATTAACTTTGTTGAATGACCCTTGTATTCTGTGCTTCATGGATGCTTCAATTATTTTATACAAGATTTCCTGTCCTCTCTGGTAACGATTCTGCAATGATGGCAATTGTTAATACATGAATATTTTTACATCCGTTTGAATATATGGCACATAAGATTTTATACACCTCTTGTTTTACATAAGTAAAAAAACAAAAGCTCATCGGTTTTTGCTTCCTATTTCTCTTTAAAGCTGAGTTTTATCCTCTGCAAGGCAAGGATCACCAATTATCACCACTGACCTTAGTTCCACCTCTCCTCTTTCAGCCCAGGCACTGCTGAAAAATTTGTTGATGCCTTTTCAGCCTTGATAATTTCCCATCCGCATTTCCTGATGGCTCTGCTTGCATGAAGACCCTATTACCCATCACAGCTGAGCTTACTGAGGGGCTCTTCATTGCTTTTTTCATGTATGCCAATGTAGACTGAATAATTGTCGTCAAGGCTGAATGCAGATAGTTCAAAGTTTCAAAGTTCAAAGTAAGTCTATTATCAAAGGGCATGTATTTCACCATATACTACTCTGAGATTATTTTTCATTCACAGTAGAACAAAGAAATACAATAGGATCAACGAAAACCTACAAACAAAAAGACTGACAAACACCCAATATGCAAACGAAGATAAACTGTGCAAATACGAAAACACACATGCGGATACGCAATAGATAGATAGATAAATGAATGAGCAAATAAATAAACAAAACTGAAAACATGAGTTGTAGAGTCCTTCTCATTTCTGCCATCAGGGAAGAGATACAGGAGGGCGGGGGAGAGAGAGAGAGAGAGAGAGAGAGAGATAGTGAGTCCATAGGAAGTGGAATCAGTTCTGTTTTGAGGTGAGTGAAGTTATGCATGCTGGTTCTGAAGCCTGATGGTTGAAGGGTAATAACTGTTTCTAAACCTGGTGGTGTGAAACCTAAGGCTCCTAGATCTCCTTCCTGATGGCAGCAGTGAGAAGAGAGTAGCCTGGTTAGTGGGAGTCCTTGATGATAGATGCTGTTTTCTTGTAGTAGCACTCCTTGGCAATGTGGTTAATGGTAGGAAGGGCCTTTCCTGTGATGAACAGGTCTGAATACACTACGTTTTGTAAGCTTTACTGTTCTAAGGCATTGTTGTTTTCATACATTGCTCCATACATTGTTGTTTGAATGCAACTTGTCAGAATAGTCTCCACTGTGCATTTATGGAAGTTTGTCCAAGTTTTAGATGACATGCCAAAATTAGCGCGAACGTCTAAGAAAGCGGAAGCTCTGACATGCCAGCTCTGTAATGCCACTTATGTGCTGGTCCCAGGACAGATCCTCTGAATTGATAATGTCAAGGAATTTAAAGTTACTGATCCTCTCCACCTCCGATCCCCTATCGAGGACAGTGTCACGTACCCCGTGACGGGTTCAAGAACCAGCAGAAATGGAACACACTTTGGAGTCTGGTTTTGCTATTAACTAATGGTATTTATTAGTAACTATGCAAAACAGTAATATAAAATCAGATAAATCAAACAGGTTAGCAATGATTATATGTATATATAAGTGTGGAAATATAAAAACTAAGTTTCTTCAAGCCTAGGGGTAAATGGATACAGTCTTACGATGGTGAGTGAAGTTCAGTTCAGTTCCTGGTATTGAATTGTGTAATGATGGAGAGAATTATTTGTAATCCAGGGTAAATGTTGAGAGAAGGCAATTACATTGATATCCCACAGATCCCATGACAGCAATACAAAATAACAATAGTAGTAGGTTTTATCTCCGAAGTTGTTCCACTCCACACACGAAGTATCACTGATAGTGATCTTCAACGAATATCCTTTCAACATAAGTGCTACCACACCTGGATTCAGCTACTGGTCATCCCAAAGTGGTGGCCACAGGATACTCCAACAGAATCCACGTATGGATTATCACCAACAGTAGTCTATCACTGAGGTACCGTCTTCAAATGGTAAAGCTACCAACCCAGGCAAGGATTATCACACACAGGTAGTTTCCACACAAGGTTACCCCAAACACGCAACATGATAGCCACTTATCCAGTTCCACGACATACGAAATAACTCCAACAGTGATTTGCCACAGGGGTGCCTTTCTTCAGTTAACTACCACACCCAAACAAGGGTAACATACAAGTGGTATTCAAAAAGCTACTCCCCTCACCAGAGAACCCACTCTCGTAGATTAACTACGTGACAGTCACACCTTTGTATTCGAATGGAACTCAATCTCACCCTTACGGGCTACTTAGGAGAGAGTCCAAACAGTGACCTCTTTATCACGAGATTTCTTCTGTTTCAAACCTTCCTCTCCCCTCTGCAAACTTCCTCTAAAGTCACCGAATGTGACCACAACAAAGGGGTCCATTCTTCTGTGGTGGAATTATCAACCCAGGTGAGGGTTGGGCACATGAATAACTTCCCACCGGTCACACCTTTTCCACACTACGAGAGTCACTGATCGATCCTCCTGATCGATCCTCCAAAAACCCACTTTTCTGTGGGCACAACAAAGCTCATCCAGTGTCCAAAATCATGTGTCTGCGCGTCTATCAGCTGACCTTCTATTTAACTCACCACGCTGAACACCAGCTGTCCATCAAATAGCTCCTCCCTTCTCTCTCTGTAAGAACACAGAAGCAGGCAGTGTCCTTGCAAAAGTTTAAACAGGCTGCAGAGAAACTATAACCCCCCATCTCAAAGCCGTCTTCGCCTCGCTCTCTCTTAATAACAAGGTGCATGTGTTGAACAACTCTCTGTCTCTTTTTAAAGGTATAGTCCATAAAAAAATGACCCCTGGGGTACATAACAACAGGCTCACGGTCCTTCCTCCTGTAGTCAATAATCAGCTCTTTGGTAGTAAAATCATATCTCACAAGTTCCCATTCATTTCAATTTGAAGCACTGATCTTTATGTTTGATTTCCTTCAGTGTTTCAACATTCTACAATGTTGTTTCAAATCCTCATTGAATTCTTTTCTGAATATGGCCTCATGTTCCTCCCTCTTACAATACTAACTTTGAATGACATACTGTATATATAGACATCTAAACTGCCAACTTTGTCATTTCCATTCTAAGTTCTCCCATTTTTCTTTAAAACCTTCCTAACAACCTTGGTCTCTAACAAGGCTTTTGCTATACCTCCAAAAAGCATATTTATGCCTACTTTTGATTGAATATGTCCACCCATTGTTTTGAAACTTTTTATCCAATGTAAACGGACATTATTGATGATATTTTTGTTGATCAATTACCCTCAATCTGCATCAATTTTCAAATTCGTTCAACAAACATTCAACAATTTGCCACTCAAAAATTCTGAGCTGTGAAATGTCATTTTTTTCCCCCATTCTTCAGCAGTGTTGTCCTTGCCACGGAGTCTTTATTGGCATTTTTCATTTATGTCATCGTGACAGTGCCCTACAGATTCCATTGCAGATTGAATTATTGGAATGGGACTTGGAGATTGTGGAGAGTGGATGGTGCTTTGTTGTAATTTTATGCAGATATTTTCATGTTACCATTTATTGCAGGTAGTGCTTTTCAGATATTAGCACTGAAGGTACTCTCAATTTTGCCATGCTACTTGTAGTGTATTTAATATTTCAGTAATGTTTGAGTAATATTGTAAATATATAGCTTGATTAAGCATTCTTTGATGCATAATTCATTGTGGGTTATATGTAAGACGTACATGAATGGCATACGTCATTACAACACCACGTCATATGTGCATGCTTCACTAAAGTAAAAGTAAATAGACCCATATCCCCAGCTCCCAGGTTTTCTTTTGAATACTTTCTGGAGTTAGAAAACATAACAGTAATTAGTAATTTTAAAAACAAGCCCAAGAGGACTACCTACATTTTGAAGAACAGCACATACTTTTTCTTCGCAAGAGGAGCGAGATGTTTGTGGTTAAAAAAATGTTCAGCATGTGATTCTTTAGAGGAGAAGAGGAGGCAGTCAAGTTTAAAAAAGGCAGAAAATGGACAAAGTTAACAAACAATAGATACAGCCGTGGGTTCATAAACAGTGAATACTAGGTGATAATAGTAATAAATAAAAAAATAGAAGGAATGGCTGTCTACATTGGAAACATAAATGTGTTCAATTGCACAATAAATAAATAGATAATATATTCAGAATGAATTGACCATTATTTTGAAGCAAATGAAATAGCTAATGAAACGTCAGTGTCAGTGTTAATAAGTGCAATTGGTGGAAAAGCAAACAGTTTACTTAGAGGTTTAACTGCTCCAATCAAACCAGCTGAAATGAGCATTGCTGATATTATGAACATTATGCAGGAAGCTTTAGAACCGAAACCATTATTGATTGCAGAAAGCTTTACGCTTCGTAAGTGGAATCAAAAAGAAGGGGAATCAATATCAGCTTAGATGGCTGAATTGAAGAAATTGTTGATGTATTGTCTTAATAATGATGCACAGAGAGATTGCGTAGTTTGTACAATCTTAAAATAAAACATTCAAAAACGCTTCCTAACTGAATCACAACTCACATTTAAAAGAGCGGTTGAAATTGTTGAACCAATAGAGAGGGGAAAAAAACAAATCATACAAACATTAAAAGTAGGCAAATAGCACTCATAAGAAGTGATGAAGCCAGTCATCACTGCAGTCAGAGCAGGCCACAGCCTCAGTCCAGCACAGAGATGAGTAAACATTGCAGAGCAGTGAGCAGAACCAGCCCAACCCATGCCTCTGGTCACAACACCCTCCCTTTTCAATCTGTTCCGCATTTAAATTGTTCAAACATCGGGCCATTCCTCACTCTAGGACCTGAGCCCTGTTGCTTCGATAGGCTCTGGGCCTGGACCTCGCTGCCACGTCTCAGTCCTTGCCTCACTTTTCCGTATTGGTCTGATGCTTAGATCAATCAAGCCTCTGGTATTTCCTCTCACTCAGTTTTGGTGGATGGGCTGGGCCTTTGCTCGCCTCGACTTTGCCTTGCCTCCACTTGCCTCAACTCTGCTTCTCCTCTGCTCACCTCTCCATTGCTTCCAGTGATTGTTTACCAGAAGATGTATTATTAATAAAGTATTTAGTTGTATCCTTTGATGTGTGTTGCTTGAATTTCCAGCATCTGCAGGATTCTTCGTGTTTGTAGTTGTATCCTTTGTTTTGTTTCCTGCTGATAAGTAGTCGCGGGGCTTCATCAGCGCCATCTTAAACCAAAATTATGTTACCATTGTAACAGGGGATCACATACACCAGACCAATGCAAGATTAAAGGAGAAACTTGCAGAAAATGCAGCAAAGTAGGACACATACAAGGAGCTTGTGGGGGCAGACGAAAATAAATGGACTGCTCAGGGAAGAGAAAAAGATAAAAGTCAAGTTTTAGTTTCAAAAGGAATACTAATCTGCATGCTATTATGAAAAAATCTGGTAAAAATGAGTGACACAGGACTGAGTAGCTTTGAGATTTACAGTGTGAAAACTAACAACAGACAAGCAATATGGCTTATACCAGAAGTGAACAACAAATTAATTAGAATGGAATTGGACACTACTCAGTTGTTCCAGTTGTTACACAACATGATTTTGAATAGCATTTCAGAGACACTGAACTGAAGCCTGCAGATATCCAGCTAAGAAATTATACCAGAGAAAAGATAACTCCTGTGGGAATGATATTCATAACAGTGAAATACAACAACCAACAAGCCACATTGG
The DNA here is from genome assembly GCF_963921235.1 of Mobula hypostoma. Classification (NCBI taxonomy): domain Eukaryota; kingdom Metazoa; phylum Chordata; class Chondrichthyes; order Myliobatiformes; family Myliobatidae; genus Mobula; species Mobula hypostoma. The sequence goes on from NC_086119.1 coordinate 37,186,401, forward strand.
GCTTGTATGTGATGAAAGCAGGATGGCTAGTACTGTGGAATCATAATTGGCTGAAACAACTACAACTTGATTGGAGACCAATCCACCCTTTGCATGCCACATCCCTGCAACACAGTCAACTGAAAGAGAACTAAGAAAGGTACTGGATAATGCCACAGCAGTGTTCAAGGATAGCAATGGAAAACTCAAACATATCAAGGGTAAATTAGTGCTAAATGAAAATGCCACACCCAAGTTTTGCCACGCCCATCCAGTTCCTTAAACCATTTGTGATAAAGTAGCCAGTGAGCTCAATCACTTTGGAGGATGAAGGAATTTGTTCCAAAGTTGAGTGGAGCCCAAGGGCAACCCTGAAGGTCCCAGATGGAAAGAAGAATGGATCTGTTAGGACCTCTGGTGATTTTAGGTGATTTTAAGGCCATCATCAACCTAGTACTGAAAGTAATTCAATCTGCCCAGGATAGAGGATATCCTTGCAAATCTTTCTGGAGGGAAACACTACAGCAAAGTGGATTTAGCTGAGGCTTACCTACAGGTGGAGATGGAAGAAGAGTCCAAATTGTTTCTCACCATAAACACTCATGAAGGCCTTTATTGCTATTATGGGCTTATTTTTGGAGTCGCATCTGCGCCTGCACTCTGGTGGGAAGCTATGGACCAGGTGCTGCAATACTGCCCAGGCACTCAGTGTTACCCAGGTAACATCATTGTTACTGGTGAGGATGACAAGGAACATCTCCAAAATATCAAGATAGAGCTAAAAAAAAGTTAGATTATGGGCTTAGAACATGGCGTGACAAGTGTGAATTATTTCAGCTAAGCATCACTTACTGTGGTCACACAATTGATGCACAAGGTTTGCACAAATGTGCGGAGAAAATTCAATTAGTGATGATTGTCTCAAGGCTAAAGGACATGTCACAGTTGTGGTCTTTTTAGAATTTGTCAATTACTAAATAATAGGTTCCTGCCAACCCTGGCTACTGTGCTCCACATCTTGAAGTTATTACTACAGATCAGGAAGAAATGGCAATGGACAAAAAGGTGTGGGGTGGCTTTCCAAAAGGCAAAGGAAATAGTGACATCAGACACTGTAGTCACACATTATGATCCACGCTATCCAGTGAAGCCTACTTGTGATGCATCTCCGTTTGGTATATGTGGAGTCACATGACAAGTTATGAGTGATGGAAGTGCATCACGTTCCCTGACCAGTCCACAGAAAAATTACACACAGGTTTACAGAGAGGAATTGAGTCTGGCATGGGCTGTAAAATGTTTCAATCAGTACTTGTATGGGAAAGAGTTTACGTCACATCACATCACATCCATAACCTTTGCGTTACATTCCCATACTGCTGCAGAGGAAAATTACATACAGTCTGACAGAGAGGACTTGAGACTGGTTTGGACTGTAAAACATTTCAAACAGTACGTTTATGGGAGAGAGTTTACCCTCAATACTGATCATCAACCACTGGAGTCCATTTTCAATCTACAGCAGCAGTGTGAATGCAGAGATGCACTCTTTTTCTTAGAGAGCAAGATTACACGGTCGAATTCAAGAGGACAACCAATCATAAAAATACTCATAGATTGTCCCATTTACCCTTGGAAAAGGAAATAGCTGAAAAATTTACCGAAGAGGACACTCTTTGATGTATCCTCCCTAATACGAAATAGAAGTATTCCTATTATGGCAGCAATGATCCAAAGGACAACCAGAAAAGACCCCACACTGTCTCAGGTCTACACGACCACCCAAAATGTGCAGCAGAAATTCCAGCTCCTCTATTATTATCAACGTCAGGATGTAGTTGCCCTTGATAGGGGTTTGCCTTTCATGGAGAATGAGAGTTGCTGTACCATCTGAACTGAGAGCTATGTTGGAGCAGCCACATGCCTGTCATCTAGGCTTTGTTAAAATGAAAATGTTGGCTCGAAGCTTTGTCAAATGCCCTGGGACAGACAGATGAGCAGATTGAGTAGCCTGCCTTGCACTGTGTGGGATAGAAACTTGTCCAGCAGTGACTCTCCATCACTGGGAAAGGCCTGCACCGCCCTGGCAGAAGATTCACGTGGATTTTTCTGGACCATTCATGGGCACAAATTTCCTGGCGGAAAGGTTTTTCCAGAGTCTAAAGGATGCACGGTGAGCACTGTCAGCAGAACATACTACTCTCACACTGAATCAGTAGCTCGCCAATTTCCTCCTGCCATATCTCAATACAGCACAGACCACGCACAACAACTCACCAGCTATGCTGTCCCTGTGTCATCCCTCGCTCTCACACTTGGATCTCCTCAAACCCGATCTCAGGAGGAGCTTACAGGACAAACAGCTGAGACAAACTAAGGGCTCCTCAAACAAGGAAATTCAACATTTCCCTCCTGGACAAGCAGACCTGGCGAGGGACTACAGAAGTGATCAAAAATGGGTACTTGAAACCACGAAGGACAGGACTGGAGCGCTCTCCTACACTGTGGAGATTGCATCTGATATCATCTGGAGATGACATGTCAACCAGTTGAGGAAAGCAGAGTCAATTGTTAGAGAAGAAAGGTGCCCAGAGCTGTCAAAACCACTTCCTGAAGTCCCAGAGTCAACTTCTACAACCACCACAGAGGAGGCCACAGAACCTGAGATTGTTTCACAGCCACAAGTCTCACATGCTAAGCATGGCGAATACCAACCCCCCCCAACCCCCTTTGTCAGGAAAGACGTTATCCCACAGAGTAAGAAATTCTCCACAGTGATTAAATCACTGGGCCTGAATGGGACAATTTAAAATGTACTAATCTGTGAATGTCTGTATAGTAGTTGTACTATGTAGTATATAGTTGACATGCATTCTGTGTTGAGTTGGAGTTCACAGCTAAGCAGGGAGGAGCGTTGTGTACTAAATATTGTAATTATATTGTTTGATTAACCATTAATTGTATACATAATTCATTACTGTTTGTATGTAAGAAATACTGTCTGTGAATGGCATACGTTTTTACGCCACCATGTCATTTCCGCACGCCTCACTGAAGTAAAAGTAGGTAGACCTGCATTCCTGGCTCCCATGTTTTTCTTTCAATGAATTTCTGGAGTTACAAGTCCTGCCAAGACATACCATGTCTTGAGATTGCCCTTGTTTACTTATTTTATCTTAGGAATGTGAAGATCTATCGAACAGGTGCTTTAAGACAGCAAACCTGAAAACTGACACGGAAAATCTCAGCCATATTGTTTCTTGCATCAAGATTCACTCATCCACCACCACTAAACTTATTGAGGGGCTGTGATGAACTAACTGAGGGATTCACCTCTTACTTTAAAAGAGATGTACCTTTCTCTTTAAAAAACCCTCTCTTAAACTACATAGAAGAAAGAAAGAGCAGTCTTCAAACCCTACCAATTCTGGGCAGGTTACTTTGTTTCTTTCTGTGCACAAATAGAGACCTGGAGTTTAAGCAAATAGCACTGACAGCCATAGCCACCAATGTGTGTGATATTATCGGCAGCCCTTTGATACTCTTTGACCTGCAATCTTTCTTTCTTTCACCTTTTTCGAGGCAAAATGCAGCTCTAACTCTCCGATCTGTCCTCGTGCCCACCCACCCCCAGGCTTCCCACATTCTGTAGTTTACTACTGAAATTTTATACATCCCGATTCTTCTCAAGTATTTGAAGATACCATCGGGATATCCCACCTGTTCAATTCCTGTTTATGAACAGATTGCAATTCCATCTATTTCTGCCCAACTTGCTCTACCACCACATCAAACTCATTGTAATCTGCAAAGTCACCACAAGATAGAAACTAGTTCAAACTGACTTAATCAAGTGCAACTTTGGGATTTCACCCCCCCCCCCCCAACCGTGTACTCACTCCATCAGAGTTTTATTATCCTTCTTCTGTCTGGCCACAGCAACAGACAACTAATAGCAATATGGGAGGCTTTTGTTTTTTCGAAGAAGAGGGAGCATCACTGGGAATATATTTCATACATGGGAAGAATGTTTAAGTTAATATGAAATTATTATTTCTTTAAACTGGAACATAATGTTTGTGTGTCACAAAGAAAAACATCCAATCTTTGGATTGTCCTGAAGCAATCTTTAACAGCTTATAGCTCCTGCAGTCCTGCTGGGATTAAGTTTCACAGCAATGATCCAGTGATAATGAAAAATCAGAAATTTTGTCTAAGTAAAGGTGGCATGTGTCTTAGAGCTGGTAATATTATTCCCTGCTGATATATCCCCCTTCCAGATGTGGAAGTTGTAGGTTTGAGAGGTAACAGTAAAATCATTCCTCTAGTGCTAAAGTATTTAGTTTTATTTTAATAGTTAATCCATTCAGAACATGATTTTTATATCCATGAAGAAATCATGGTATTGTACAAGATACCACATTCTGACACCTTCAAGACTCAAGTGTTTTTTTAAATTTTCCCAGGTATTCGTTGTGGTTGGCCTACTATTCCAAAACATGGATCATGCAGGATCTTTGGAAGGGTAGCCTACTACACCTGTGACCGTGGATTTGCAATGGTTGGCAAAGCAAGATCAGTCTGCATAGCAAACTACCACTGGCAGTTCCCAGCACCTTATTGTGTTGGTAAGAGCTTTAATTTAAAAGCTGATCATCCGGTGCAGAAACCATGAATGCTCTAGGAGATGAGTTGCTATACCTTAGTCTAACAACCATTTTATTTTAAATTAACGGAGAAGAATGAAATATTTTAAAGAAAATTTAAATATTCATACTGGTTTCTCGTGAGGCAGCTTCCAAGTTGGATTGAGTCAAAGCTAAATTCACAGATTGACTCATTGCAAATAACACTTAGACTCCCTGGGATGAAGCCAGTGACTTGATATGCATAAACCTTCTTATTCGAAAATGGGATTCCAATGAAGTCATAATGCTGCATCTTTCATTCTACAAGGAGGAGAAAACAGTAATGAATGCATATGAAAAATAACACACACAAAATGCTGGAGGAACTCAGCAGGCCAGGCAGCATTCATGGAAAAGGGTAAGCAGCTGGTGTTTTGGGCCAAGACCCTTCAACAGACCTGATGAAGAGTCTTGGCCCGAAACGTTGACTGGTTGTCCTTCTCCATGGATGCTGCCTGGCCTGCTGGGTTCTTCCAGAATTTTGTGTGTGTTGCTTTGGATTTCCAGCATCTGCAAATTTCCTCGTGTTTGTGACATATAAAAAGTAGGTGTGTTGAAGTGTGACTGGTATTGTCCACCATGTTCGAAATTCAGTTCAAAATAAAATTTATTATCAGAATATATACAACCCTGAGGTTCTTTTTCCTGTGGGCATACTCAGCAAATCTATGGAACAGTAACTATAAACAGGATCAATGAAAAAGCAAGTAGAGTGTAGAAGACAATAAGCTGTGAAAATGTAAATACAAATAAATAGCAATAAATAATGAGAGCATGAAATGACCAGTGAGATCATTGGTTGCAGGAACGTCTCAGTGGATTGGTGTAATTATCCTCTTTTGTTGAAGTGCCTGATGGTTGAGGGGTAGTAACTGTTCCGCCTAATTCAATTACATCTCTTTGAAAGCATGCTCATGCACCAGTGGATACGCAAGAGTACAATCTGTGCCTCTGATATCGCGCCTTTTCAATCGGTATGGACCACTCACACTATGCTATGCTCTCCATATATAGCCCAGATCTTGCTGGCAAATTGAAGCAAGATCCCAACCATGCTGGCAGATGAGAAAGTCTCCGATTTTCAGACAGGTGCAGAATGGCCAATTGTTTCAGTTGATGCTGCTGCTGAATTTCAAGTTCAGACACATACAAAAGGGACTTGTAGGACTGCAGAAATAAAGTTAAGGAAAGATACATTTCTTCTTTTTCAATGTATTTGACTTGATTTAATTATTTACATTTTAGGTGTTTTTATTTAACTGTAACTTCTAACATTTTAAAACGTAACCTTATTTATTTCTTTAGCCAGAGGCTGATGAATTTGTGGAATTATTTGCCACAGGCGGCTATAGAAATCGGGCCATTGGGTATATTTAATGTGGAGGTTGATAGATTCTTGATTAGTCAGGGTGTGAAAGGTTACAGGAAGAAAGCAAGAGAATGAGGTCGAGAGGGAAATGGATCAGCCATGATGAAATGGCAGAGCAGACTCAATGGGTCAAATGGCCTAATTCTGCTCCTATGTCTTATGGTCTTATGGTCTTACTTCAATTTTGATAGCTTTATCTGTCCTTGAATGTATGGTGCACATGAAATCTGCTGTATGACATTCACCGCTTTTGCAGACAAAGCTGTGGGTGACTTTTGTCGGCTATAGGTAGTCCTGCCTCTTGTTACACCATGGTGCAGGTCTCTGGGAAACTCTGAGTCTGCAAGATAGACCCCCTCACGTCTAGGCCGGGTACATACATAGGACGACAGGTAATGATTTCAGGTGGGTAACTGGTCCACGAGCATCTGGTCCTTAACGGGAAAGAAGCAGGAGGGGATTCTGCTGCAGGGAAAACCTATCAGTGAACACTTCCACTGGAGATGTGAGTTGGTGGGGTGGTTGGAAACTTGCCTGAGTTTGCACTCCTGGTGGAGCTAGCATACATCATCAAACATTAAGAATTGCTGTAGGAGAGGAGATTCCAAGAATGGAGTGTGGACAGCATAAAATGGGAGTATATGAGTTGGAAAGGGTCCTCCAGGAACAGGGAGCACCATATTTGGCAGGTTGATTTGTTCATTCTTTCAAAGTTTCTTTCAAAACCTAAATAGGCCATGTGCAATGTACCTTTCACCCAACTTTACTATGGGGAAAATGATGTGAATTACCATAATTAAAAATCAGTGCATCACCCGTGGAGAGTTAAGGGTTCATTTGATACTGGTAAGAACATCAACCTTTTGTAAGTAGTCGATTGAGACTTAAGGATCTCAATTTCTTTTTTCTAGCTATATACTTTGGACCAAAGGGCCCTAAAGGTTTGCAAGGACCAGAAGGAATGCATGGTGATAAAGGTGATGATGGACAACCTGGACCACGTGGCCAGAGAGGTCGCAGTGGAACACCAGGAATACCAGGCACAGTGGGTGCCCCTGGGCCAGTTGGCTTGTCTGGAAAGGCTGGTCAACAGGGTCCAATGGGTTTCCCAGGTCCAAGTGGTACTGATGGACAAAATGGCCAACCAGGAAGCAAAGGAGATCGTGGAGCGCCAGGAATGAAAGGATATATGGGAGCAAATGGGCCTCAGGGACCCAGGGGAATGAAAGGTGATCCTGGTACAAGGGGAATAGCTGGGGCTATTGCTGTTGCATCAACATCTGCATTTTCAGTTGTACTTGGAAGTAGAAACCCTTCACCTGTCCAATCAATTACCTGGCAGAGACCAATCTACAATGGAGATGGGGACTTTCAGATGAGCTCCGGCACTTTCCTTTGTAGAATACCTGGCGTGTACCATTTTACATATATCTTCCAAGTAAATACAAAGAATGCACATGTTATTTTCAAAATAAATGATGTTTCTGTGTGGAGCACCTTCCAAACTTTTAATTCCTCTAGTGAAATCACATCTGCTAGCTTAATAATTATGCTGAACCATAGTGACGAAGTTTGGTTAGAGACTAAAGGTAACCCTAATGGCATAGCTGAGACATCTACTTTTCTAGGACATTTGATAAGTCCAAGTTTCATGAACTAATTTTGCAATGCTGTCGAGACTTTTCACGTGCTTTGTTTTCAATGCCAGTGGTAGTTCCAAGGTGGAAAAAGACAGTTCAGAAAACTTAGCTTTTCACTTTTTGTGTGTCCAATTCGAATAATAATTTTTGTCATTTTTATTTAAACACACCACTGGGCCAGGCTTCTAACTTATTATAAAATGCAATATATTTTCAATGCTGTTTCATTGTTCATGTTAATAAATGAATCTGAATCTAATGTGGATCAAATTTTTTTAAATATCATAGAATTTTTTAGATAATGCAAAATATGTTTTATGAAGTATCTAATCACTCTTGACTGCTCTGGTTAGATTAAGAAACAGCTAGCAATGTGTTACAAGCCCTTGACATAAAGTTAACACTGCCCTCGATAGTGCAGTGTTTAGCACAATGCTTTACAATACCAGGGACACATGTGCAGTTCCTGCCAGTGTTTCTAATTACCTTGTACATTCTCCTTTTGATGGTGTGGGCTTCCTCCGGGTGCTCCAGTTTCCTGCCACAGTCCAAAGCTGGCAAGTTAATCAGACATTGTAATTTGTCCTGTGCTTAAAGTTAAATCGGGAGCTGTTAGCTAGCGCAGCTGGAAAGACAAGAAGGGCCTGTTCTGTGCTCTATCTCAATAAATAAATGAATTCTCAGTCTGTTGACTGTATGAGAAATTGACAGAAAAGCTAAAAATGGGATTGTCTTCAGCAGTGTCTGTACCATCTGCAAGCACTTCCTGATCGGTAAGAACAATCTTAGGTTGATCTCTATTTGATATACTGAATTTCTTTTTACTATGTTACTAAATAATGGAGAACAGAAATGAGGGGACAATTAGACCAGAAATAAGCAGATTGATATGCTATTCATGTGTGACATCCTAATGGGTAAAAGCAATATTGGTAGCATTTCCTTCTAGTGACTTAATTGATAACAATATACATTCCTTGAGTTGGACTCTGTATCCAGAGGACTTTTGGCCTCATTGGTTATTTCACCTGTAACTGAGCACCATTTGGGATCATTACTCTCATTGGACTATGAATCCGTGATATTTGGTAACTCCACATTTGGATGAATTTTCAAATTCACAACATTACCTCTGACAAAAAAAAATCCTGACAAATTTCAGTCAATCAAAATTCTTCCATCAGGACCACACATAGCTTGAAACATATAGGAGATTGACAAAATCTAAACTTGCAAATCAGGACTCCATTGGCTCCAAGTTAATGTTCAGCACTAATGATAAGAATCTTCTACTTATGATAAGAACAGAGAATTCAGTAAATTCATCACAGTTCAGGTGTCCTTCACAGAGCAACAGAATTAACGTTACCCTACAGACTTACTTTAGAAACAACTCTCCAGTGTCCAGTTCATGACCAAAGATGCTTAAAGTCGCACATCTAATTTGTGTTCTCGTCATACTAACTGAAACCAATTATTAATGTGAAAATATTTTTTGTTGGTTAATGTTTGCTAATTAGATACTTACTGCAATTATGGCTTTGCAATCTTCTGAATAAGAGACTTACTTCTGGTCTATTAATGAGTCCTCGAGATTTCTGAGGTGGAAACAGGTTTACAGAGCCGAACTTTTAAAATGTAATTTCCAATGAAAATTCAACTGCATCTGTATCTTCAAAGCTACACAATAAAGAATATCCAGTGTCGTACTCCAGTGGATTTATCTCTTTCCAGGTCATACACATATTTAAACAAAAACAAAGCATCTTGGGTACTGGACACTCAGCATTTCAGATGGGAGCAGAGAGAAGAGAAACATTAAACCTTTCAGATCACTGAACTTTCATCAGCTATTTTGCAATACGGTAGAATGCAGGAGAGTTTAAATGACAGAAGGATAAAAATGTAAAGAAAGAGGGACAAATAATATTCAGGAAAAGAAGATAGGAGTAAAAGAGTTGTATTTATCGTGAATTGCAGCAGAACGAAAAAACATAAAGGGAAATATAAACTTGGCTTGAGAATGCGGGAGTGCAGGGATAATCACTAACATTGTAGACTGTGTGCATACATCTACTGATGCCTCTGGACACATCTTCAGTGATGTTCCTGGAATCATCGGGTGTTTCGGGTCTTTCAACATCATACACCCTCCTCCAGGTGACCCAGCCGGGGCTGATCAGACCCCAGCTTGTGTCCAGATGGCCAGCTGCTTATGACTCCATGGCTCCCCTCTTTTGAGCCACAGCCATCTTGAGGCCCTCTCTGCCGCATCGGTGGTACTGCGGATGGCTCTCCTCTTCCTCTCTCTCTCGATGCCCAGATTGCTCAAGGCTCTGGTTAAAGAACGGGCTGCATTTCCCCTACAACCAACCTCTACCGGGAGACACCTCACTGAGAACAATATTAGTTATGTAGGGCATTACCAAGTGATTTCTCAAACTTTTATTGACCTTCATCAGAGTCATGTAGGACAAAGACCTTACCATACAGTTCCTAATTTACAAATATCCACTCCCATTTACATACCCACAGCAATAAAATTATAAGGTAAAATATGGAAAGCATCGAGTATTTGGTAAAAATTTTCATCAATACATTATCAAGAGGTGAAATTGAAATTACTGAAGTTCCCCTGAAGTGCTGCATACAGGAATGGTTGAGCTGATGTATATGATATGACGTCGTCAGGCTGTTAGACAGGCCTTGAGGGATTCCATTCACATGCTCTCATACAATCACCAAGATCAGCAACAATTCAACTAAATCACAGTATTGGAGATCCAAATTTGTACTCTTACAACCAGACTCTGTCATCTGACTAGCTGTACTAAGATACTGACTGCTGCACTTGCTATGTTTTGTAATGCTGAAACTTAAAATTAATTGAAAGCAAAAAGACAGGAGCCCAGGAGAAAGCTAGCTATGTATGTTTTTTTTGTGGAAATAAGATCACTACATTTTGACAGATAATACCTGATGTAAAACAATCATTTTCTGGTAGTGTTTTCCTTGTAGAGCCTCCTCATTGTTTGTATAACTAAAGTGCTTTTCTCATGATAATTATCTCAACAGCCTCTGGCTATCAGAGCTTCCAAAGGTTGTAAATGCAGTTTGATCTAAAAATAAATCTTACATTCCCCACCTTTCTTGGCTTGAGCAATCAAGAACTCAGTTCCGCATCACATGCTTTTGCTTTTAAGCCAATTATTTAGGGTAGAAATGTATGCCAAGCACCAGAGGATATGCATTTAAGGTTCGAGGGCAAAGATTTAACAGTGATGTGAGGGGCAAGATTTTTTTATATATGCAGAGAGTGATAGGTATCAGCGTTTGTGGTAGATTCAAGTAGTTTGATGAAGTTTAAATGGTTTTTAGATAGATACATGAATGTGAAGGGAATGGAGAGAGATGGATAATACACAGGAGAAGATCGTCAGGATAAATTGGCGCCAACTTACTTACTGCCCATTACGTGACTAGCATTTAGGGCAGCAATGAAGGTCCTCCAATTCTGGTGGTGTTCAGGGCTTTCTTCATTGTGCCAGTAGCTTCCTCTTGGTTTTCACTACTGTCAGCCATAGAGGCTTAGGAATACCGTCGCACTCAGATGCGGAATGATTCTTCATTGTTGTTTCTGTAACTGAATTGTTAGCCCTGAGCTGAACTCCTGAACCTCGAAGACTGGTGGACCACTCTTAGTATGGCCTCTACCCTTTGACTTGTTTGGCATGTGAGACCCTATCAAGAGCCAAAGCATAAAGTCTTTACTCCAGCCAACATAGCTCTTAGGGTCATTGAGAGAAGCAAACCTCCAAGCCACGGGTAAAACCCTCCCTATCATTGAGCACTTTTGCATGGAGCGCTATCAGAGGAAAGCAGTATCCATCATCAGGTCATGCTCTCTCTCACTGCTGCCATCAGGAAGAGAGTACGGAAACCTCAGGACACACACCACCAGGATCAGGAACAGTTAGTACCCCTAAACCATCAGACTTTCGAATCAACAGGAATAACTTTACTCAGCTTCACTAACCCCATCACTGAACTGCTTCCACAACCTGTGGACTCACTTTCAAGGACTCTTCATCTCATGTTCTCAACATTTGCTGCTTATTTATTTATTTATTTATTTATTTTTGTATTAGCCCAGTCTGCGGTCTTTTGCATAATGGTTGCTTTTTCCCCTCTGCTGGGTGTGGTCTTTCATAGATTCTATTATGGTTCTTGGATTTACTGAGTATGCCCACAAGAAAATGAATCTCAAGGTTGTATATGGTGACAATTATGTACGTTGATAATAGATTTGCTTTGAATGACTAGATTGTGGTCCTCTTGATAACAGGCATCAAGATTTACACAAAATCCAGTGCCAAAAGGCCTGTACAGTGCTGTATAGCGTGATGTTCTATTTTGCATTAGTATTGGAGAAGAAAGAGAAGGAAGTCCTTAACTCCGAGAGGAGTCATCAGGACGCTGTCATGACGGCATTTTTTTAGCAGGCTTTCTTATTTTTACATGGCCAAGTTGCTAGCTTGACGCTCAACCCAGCACAGATGGAAAGAGAGCAAGGGAGCCGGCTGGATTCGAACCTGGGAGCCTTCGCTCCGAAGTCCAGCACTGATGCCGCTACACCACTAGCCGGCTTTTGCATTAGTATGATATACAGTATGACCGAGTCATGATTTTGAATTACATTCCATATGGTCAAATAGAACTTTAATAGCTACAGTGGAGTTATAATTATACCAAAGCTGTGGAAAGTCAGTTTTAGTAGGATTGAAATTTTACAAGGAAGTATATTTTAACGAGAAAATTCAAGCTCTTGGCATGTGTCTAGCTTTGAAATTAATTCACCACATATTTATACGAAATGCCTTACATAATCATTTCCTGATATCCCGAATTATTTCCATTGTGGTACATCCTTCTTTATTGGACTGGCTGAAGTGCTTAACTCCATAGCCTCTGGCTGCATACATTTCCAAAGGCAAAAGGCACCAAACCCAAACCCAAACATCACAAGCCTTGCTAATTACTGTGTTGTGAATATTACGGACTTGTGGAATGACAAAACCACAGTAGTCATGTATTTCAAGCGGTAGTACATCAAGGCAACTAGATTTGTTATGTTGTCTAAAAGACATTTTGCCACTCATCCGAAAGGCTTCTTCAGGTCTAATCCATGTTGAGTAGTTACAGTCAACGTTTTGGGCCGAGACCCTTCGTCAGGACTAACTGAAGGAAGAGCTAGTAAGAGATTTGAAAGTGGGAGGGGGAGGGGGAGATCCAAAATGATAGGAGAAGACAGGAGGGGGAGGGATGGAGCCAAGAGCTGGACAGGTGATTGGCAAAAGGGACATGAGAGGATCATGGGACAGGAGGCCTAGGGAGAAAGAAAAGGGGCGGGGTGGGTAAAAATCCAGAGGATGGGCAAAGGGTATAGTGAGAGGGACAGAAGGAGAAAAAGAACGTGTGTATATAAATAAATAACGGATGGAGTACGAGGGGGAGGTGGGGCATTAGCAGAAGTTTGAGAAGTCAATGTTCATGCCACCAGGTTGGAGGCTACCCAGATGGAATGTAAGGTGTTGTTCCTCCAACCTGAGTGTGGCTTCATCTTTACAGTAGAGGAGGCCGTGGATAGACATATCAGAATGGGAATGGGACGTGGAATTAAAATGTGTGGCCACTGGGAGATCCTGCTTTCTCTGGTGGACAGAGCGTAGGTGTTCAGCAAAACGATCTCCTAGTCTGCATCGGGTCTCGCCAATATATAGAAGGCCACATCGGGAGCACCGGACGCAGTATATCACCCCAGCCAACTCACAGGTGAAGTGTCGCCTCACCTGGAAGGACTGTCTGGGGCCCTGAATGGTGGTGAGGGAGGAAGTGTAAGGGCATGTGTAGCACTTGTTCCGCTTACAAGGATAAGTGCCAGGAGGGAGATTGGTGGGGAGGAATGGGGGGATGAATGGACATGGGAGTCACGTAGGAAGCAATTCCTGCGGAAAGTGGGGGGGGGAGGGAAAGATGTGCTTAGTGGTGGGATCCCATTGGAGGTGGTGGAAGTTACAGAGAACTTCCGTAACTTCCGCCACTACTTATTCACTACTGCGAAGCCTCTTCCGGTGATGCCTACACTGAAGAAGTTTAAACCTTCTCTTCGACGGGAGTTCAGTGAAACCAGCCTGGCTTGCTGCATTCACCAGCAACTTTGATGTGTGTTGCTTGAATTTCCAGCATCTGCAGATTTCCTCTTGTTTGCATGGTGAGTAGTTTTCTGGTTCATAAACTCTGTGAGTCATAAAGGTAATGAGGGGGTCTTACCTTTGCATGAATGGAGGTGTGAACTGTTTTAGAGATGTTAGGATAACATTGTAAATAGCTGATAAGTAGTGTCATACCCCACCCCCGCTGTTCAGGGATGGGTTTTCCAGTTTGACAAGGTTGGCGACTTTAATCCCTCTTTCAAGCCACCTGTCCTCCCCGTCCAAAATGTGCACATTATTGTCATCAAATGAGTGTTCCTTGTCCATTAAATGTAGATATACAGCCGAGTCTTGACCTGAGGTGTTAGGCCTCCTATGTTGGGCCATCTGTTTGTGAAGTGACACACATCAAAGTTGCTGGTGAACGCAGCAGGCCAGGCAGCATCTCTAGGAAGAGGTACAGTCGGCGTTTCAGGCCGAAACCCTTCGTCAGGACTAACTGAAGGAAGAGCTAGTAAGAAATCTCTTACTGTTCCTCCAGCAGGCTGTTTGTTGCTCCAGATTCCAGCACTTGCGTTTTATGTATCTAATTATGATGTAGAGACAGTTGAGATGTTCCATCAGTTTTATGGTTGGGCATAGGCGTACTGTTGGAAGTCCCATGTAGTGTTCCCGCAATGTAGCAAGAGAAACTGAGAGCAGCCACGTGAACATTGAACACAATAAAAAGATTATGAGAAGGTCTACCATGAATCCAAATGAGAGAGCAAGTAATAGGAAGGGGTCCAGTATCTGAAGCACCTCAAGGTGGGCATACAGAAGGCAGAGAAAAATAATGATCAGTTAAAATTATAACTGTAAATGTATCAGTTTCTGTAAATAATCAATCAATTGACTTAGTTCATATGTCCATCATTTATTACTGGTATATTTTAATAAATAGGCAATGCCTTATATTACTTATTTTTAAAAGCAAAACAGAATGCATTCTGTGCTAAATAACTTTATGACTCATCTCTTTGTCAGGAAGGAACAGACATTGTACCTGGTACCAATTGGTCCGTGGTCCCGTGCCAAAAGGTCCGTGTAGGCCAACAATAGATGATGCAAAGGTAAATTGAGGAAACTAAAATGGTGAAAGTACCTAGCAAATCTACATGCCAGTAAGGAAATAAAGCATTTCATAGCCTTTCATTTCAAAGAGACAGGACATTTGAACTATTATTACAAGATCAAATCCGAATATAGATTTACAACATTATGGATCAGGATGAGTTTGGATAATATGCATATATTTTATACTGTAGCAGCAGGATTGAGGATACCTGAATGATCACTGTAAGATCGAAAGTGAATGTAGATATACAAAATAGTATTACAAGGCCAACCATCACAAAATCAGGGGAGCCAAGTTAATAACTCTCATTATAACATCAGGATTATAGGTGCACAAACTCACAGTGTATGATTAGGAGTGTTTATTGAAATAGGATTTGAGTTGCAGTATATGATTTTTCTAATTTCAAAATTGGATTGCAGATACATTACCTTTGCTTGTAGGGACAGGGTGCAGGAATACTTCCTATGAATGAAATGCTAATACTATAGCTAGAAGGATAGAGGATCAACTGACTGGCAGAAGGCAAAGAGTGGGAATAAAGGGGGTCTTTTCTGGTTGGCTGACAGCAACTACTGATATTCTATAGGGGTCAGTATTGGGACCACTTCTTTTCACGTTATACGTCAATGATTTGGATGACGGAATTGATGACGGAATTTTGTGGCCAAGTTTGCAGATGATACAAAGGTGGAGGACTGGTAGTGCTGAGGAAGCAGGGAGTCTGCAGAAGTACTTAGACAAATTAAGAGAATCTGCAAAGAAGTGACTGATGGAATACAGTGTAGGGAAGTGTATTGTCATATGCATAAATACATGTATGCACAGATACACTGAAAACCTTACTCACAGCAGCATCACAGGCACATAGCATATCAGCGCATAACATTTACAAGAAGACATAAACATAAGTTATCCAAAAGTATACAAGAACAAAACAATTAGAACATAAAGAAAGAAAAACAAACAATCCACTGTCGCCCATTAAGGTAATTTTGGAATGGTGAATCCATTTCTTTCTGACATTATACCCCACATAAGATATTAAGAAAATATTATTCCTAGTCAATGTAATTTCATGGATACTGGAAGCTTTAGAAAGTGCAGTAAATCTAATAGTCTTTTCTTCTGTACATCTGATAATTAGCAGTTGTCATATTCTTATTTATTCCGTGATGAAATACTACTCAGATACTCACTGCTGGCAACAAGTAGAAGGTACAAGAGCCTCAGGACTTGCACCACCAGGTTCAAGAACATTTACTACCCCTCAACCATCAGGCTCCTGAACAAAAGAGGATAACTAGACTCATGCAACACACATCAAAGTTGCTGGTGAACGCAGCAGGCCAGGCAGCATCTCTAGGAAGAGGTACAGTGGACGTTTCAGGCCGAGACCCTTCGTCAGGACTAACTGAAGGAAGAGTTAGTAAGAGATTTGAAAGTGGGAGGGGGAGGGGGAGATCCAAAATGATAGGAGAAGACAGGAGGGGGAGGGATGGAGCCAAGAGCTGGACAGGTGATTGGCAAAGGGGATATGAGAGGATCATGGGACAGGAGGTCCAGGAAGAAAGACAAGGGGTGGGGGGAAACCCAGAGGATGGGCAAGGAGTATAGTCGGAGGGACAGAGGGAGAAGAAGGAGAGTGAGAGAAAGAATGTGTGTATAAAAATAAATAACAGATGGGGTACGAGGGGGAGGTGGGGCATTAGCGGAAGTTAGAGAAGTCGATGTTCATGCCATCAGGTTGGAGGCTACCCAGACGGAGTATAAGGTGTTGTTCCTCCAACCTGAGTGTGGCTTCATTTTTACAGTAGAGGAGGCCGTGGATAGACATGTCAGAATGGGAATGGGATGTGGAATTAAAATGTGTGGCCACTGGGAGATCCTGCTTTCTCTGGCGGACAGAGCGTAGGTGTTCAGCGAAACAATCTCCCAGTCTGCGTCGGATCTCGCCAATATATAGAAGGCCACATCGGGAGCACCGGACGCAGTATATCACCCCAGCCGACTCACAGGTGAAGTGTCGCCTCACCTGGAAGGACTGTCTGGGGCCCTGAATGATAGTAAGGGAGGAAGTGTAAGGGCATGTGTAGCACTTGTTCCGCTTACAAGGATAAGTGCCAGGAGGGAGATCAGTGGGGAGGGATGGGGGGGACGAATGGACAAGGGAGTCGTGTAGGGAGCGATCCCTGCGGAAAGCAGGTGGGGGGAGGGAAAGATGTGCTTAGTGGTGGGATCCCGTTGGAGGTGGCGGAAGTTACGGAGAGTAATATGTTGGACCCGGAGGCTGGTGGGGTGGTAGGTGAGGACCAGGGGAACCCTATTCCTAGTTGGGTGACGGGAGGATGGAGTGAGAGCAGATGTACGTGAAATGGGGGAGATGCGTTTGAGAGCAGAGTTGATAGTGGAGGAAGGGAAGCCCCTTTCTTTAAAAAAGGAGGACATCTCCCTCATCCTGGAATGAAAAGCCTCATCCTGTTGTTTGCGTATCTAGACTCATTCTATTTCTGGTGTTCCCGCAACTGATGGTCTCGCTTTAGGGAATCTTTATCTTGTTATTTCATCCTTGTTATATATTGTTATTTATTTATATTTGCATTTGCATCATTTGTGGTTCATTGATCATGTTTACAGTTACTGCTCTATAGATCTGCTGAATACACCCTGCTCCCTGCACCATCTCCTCAGCCACTCATTCATCTGCGCTATCTTCCTGCTCTGACGTTCCCTAGCTCGTGGCACCGGGAGTAACCTGGAGATGATCCATTTGGAGCTCCAACTCTCAGCCTCCTCCCTAACTCCTTAAACTTACTGTGCAGGACCTCTATCCCTCTTCTGCCTATGACGTTGGTACCAATATGTACCACGACCTCCGACTGCTCACCCTCCCCTTCAAGAATATTCTGCAGCCGTTCAGAGACATCCTAGATCCTAGCACCCAGGAGACAACACACTATCCTGGCATCTCTTTTGCTGCCACAGAATCTCCCCTCTGTCCCCCTAACTATCGAGTCCCCTATGACTATTGCTTGGCCTGACTTCACCCTATTCTGCTGAGGCTCAGAGCCGACCACAGTGCTATTGGTCTGGCAGCTGCTGCTTTGCCCAGATAGGTCATCCCCTTTATCAGGATCTAAATGGGTATACTTGTTGCTGAGGGGAATGGCCACAGGGAGACCCTGCATTGACTTCCTTCTCCCTTTACCTCTCTCAGTGTTGACCCATCTACTCCCTGAATTCTGCACTCTGGGTGTAACCACCTGCTCAAAAGTCTTATCTATCTGCCTCCTGGATGATCCTTAATTCATCCAACTCCAGCTCCTTAATGCAGTCTTTCAAGAGCTGAAGTTGGCTGCACTTCCCACAGATGTAGCCATCAGGGAGACCATCAGGTTCCAGGAATTCTCACATCCTACAGGAGGAGCAATCCACTGCCAAATCTGCAATTCCTGCCTGCACTGTACAATAGACAACCAAGAGGTCAGCAATAACGTAAGGAAAAACTACTCTTCTTACCTGTTTCTTTTGTCATGTAATCGGCAACAATGAATTATCAATTGAGGCAAGTTTTATAAACAAACATAAACATTTATTAAACTCTGCTCAATAATAGCGAAAAATATTCAACGACTAACTTAACCGGAAGTTAACTGCTATACGGCAACTCTGGAACAGTTCATAAAAGGGTAAATGTGAAAACAGTTCTTAATGGTAAATTCGAACCCAGTTTTAAAATGGTAAATTCAAAAGTCTAAGTGATTTACACAGTCAATAAGGAGAGACTTCTCTGGAAATGGATTTCTTCGAAGACGTGACGTTACTGCTGATTCTCCAAAGGATTCACGACGAAGGAAATAATAGGGCTTAAAGGAACTGACCTTTTCCTGGCGAGTGAACACTGCTCAAACTTCCCTGCTCTTGCAGGAGTTATCTCAGATACAGGTCACCATTTCTGAAACGAATCCTCAATAAGGTCTATCCTTTATAAAGCCGCCGAACGACTCCAACTTTATTCTGATCCTTCAGGTTCCCGTCCTTTAAAAAAGTCTTCTCCCTCCAATACTATTGAAAAGGGAAAATTATAGATGCAACACACATAAACCTGGCAGCAATTGGTGAAACTGCCAGCACCAATCTTTGCACCTTAAAATAGAAAGGAAAACTCCGTTTTAAAACAAAACTGCTTCATAACAAATACACAGCATAACGGAGTAGCATAACGAACTAACACAAAACTAAACTGAAAATTAAACTGTGTCACCAGGGTTTCCCTTTATATACCTGTTGAGAACAGGTCATCACGTGACCTCACACTGGCGGGAAAATTACATCATGTGACCTCTGCAAGACCATTACATCATGCTCATAAGACAGTCACAAGATACCTACGGGGTATGTAACACTTTGGCTTCAGCCTCTTCTCCTCAAACCTTCTAAGTTCCCATTCTGGCTCCAACGATGGCCGCTCCGCTAGACCTTATCTCTCCTTTATGGTGTAAAAAATAAGAAAAACGTCCACACAAAGAGAAAAAATTTACCGCATTTGGTGCTGCACCGCCTGCCTTCCACTGCCAGCGTTGCCTCTGACACTTCCTCTACTTGCACATTGGCTACTGTTTGTAAGAAGGAGGACAAGGAGGTCAACAAAACATTTTTAGCTTCGTTGAACTATTGCAAAGCATCAACACGTCATGCAATTAAACACATTATACTCAATGAAACCTAATTTTTGTTTCTCCAAATTCCTACGTGATACAAGTAGTCTGAAATGATATTTGTGTTCAGCTTCAAGCAGTTTATCATAAACAACAATGAACTCCACTTTGACTTTGCAAATCATATCCCTTGAACAACCAAACCTCTGTGGCGGGTCAGTAACCTGTGCTCTGCAGACAATACTACTTACAAAGCAGTCCTTTTAATTTCAAACTGTTCTTGTAATTAAAATTGCTGCCTGTAATTTACATTAGGAATTAACAACTGTTTTTCATTTGAATAATTCCTGGTATATTTTGTGTAGTTCCAGAACTCCTGAAACCCTAACAGAGAGGCTCAAGAACAGAACTATAGAGAGACCAAGAGAGGTGGGGGAATCTTAATCTTTGAAAGAGCTGTAAGATTAGGAGGAAGTGGGATGAAAGAAAATAGTTATTAAGATATTGCAATTTTCACTGTTTTAGCTGTGTCAATATTCAAAGTCACAGTATTGACGCAATTGATCATGATAAGCATTTCTGTATCCAAAAGGTGTCTACAGTCACTTTACTGGTGCAATGTAATTATGTACTGTATTGAGTAATGTGTGGGTTAGTTAATTTGTTTCAAAACAATAAGTCTAAAGTTACTGAAAGACTTAACTTTAAACCAAGTTGAATGCAACAAATTGATTCCCAGGAAGTATGAACCCTTGTATTGGGAAATAATTGGGTGTGGATTCCATCAGGGAGATTGGGGAGTGTGGTTGAGTATAAGAGGGGGAAGCCAGTAGGATAGGTAATGATAAACACAAGAAATTCTGAAGGTGCTCAAAATCCAAAGCTTGTTACATACACCTGTTAGGGTGCATTCTCCAATTACCTTATAAGGTAACCGTAGCCTTCAGACAGGAGCAGATGTCATCAGGTGGTTCCCAATCTTCACCGAGTGTTTCGACCCTTAACCATGACACTCTCCAGTTGGTGGGCTGGCAGTGGTGGCCAAATCACTGCCCATCTGTTCCTGGCTTCCAGCTCCCCTCCTCTCGCCTACTCCAAATCCAACAAGAGGCTCGTTCTGCCTCTTCCCCCATCCTACGAGCTGCTTGTTTTTTGCTCCTTTCGTCCAGGTCCAGATCTGACAACAACCGCCATGCTGATTTGGCTGGGAAACCTCTGCAGCTGATCTCCACAGGGAACAACCATGCCTGCCATCCCTTGTCTTTACACTCCTGTACTAAGGGCTGGTACTTCAAGGCCATTCTCTCGTGGGCCTCTTCCCATCCCTCTTCCCATGGCACAGTCAGCTCAACCAGAATTATTTTCTTGTCTTTGGTTGACTACAGTACAATGTCCGGGCGTAGGGTTGTGTGCACCACATCCGGGAACTGCAGCCTCCTTCCCACATCAAACCTCATCTCCCAGGACCTGGCCTTAGCAACACAGACTGCTGGAGGAATTCAACAGGGTAGGTGGCATATATGGAAATGATCAAACAGTTGACATCTCTGGTCAAGACTCTTCTTGAGGACTGAAAAGGTGCCAGAATAAAAAGGTGGGGGGAGGGGAAGGGGGAATAGCCAAAAGGTTATAGGTGAAACCGGGTGGGTGGAAAGGGTAAAGGACTGGGAAGAAGAAATCTGATAGGTGAGGAGAGTGGACCATGGGAGAAAGGAAAGAAGGACGGGCACCAAATGGAGGTGATAGACAGGTGAGGAGAAGAGGTAAGAGGTCAGAGTGAGAAATAGAACAAGAGGGAAGGGAGGAGTGATTTAACTACACAGAGTGTGAGGTATTGCTCCTCCATCCTGAGAGAGGCATCATCATGCAAAAGAGGACGTCATGGATGGACACGTCAGATACGGAATGCGAATAGGAATTAAATGGTTAGCCTTTGGGCAATTCTGCTTCTGGCAGTTGGAGCGTAGGTGCTCAACAAAGTGGTCCCTCAATTTACGATGGGTTTCACAAATGTAGAGAAGCCCACATCGAGAGCACTGGATTTAATAGATCAGCGGTCCCCAACAACCAGGCTGCAAAGCATGTGCTACCGGGCCGTGAGGAAACGATACGAGTCAGCTGCACCTTTCCTCATTCCCTGTCACGCACTGTTGAACTTGAACATAGGGTTGCAAACTGTCCCGTATTTGCCAAGACATCGCGTATATTGGGCTAAATTGGTTTGTCCCGTATTTCCCCTCCTAAGGTAGAGCGCTCCTATGAAACCTTTCGTGTTGAAATGGCATAAAGCGAAGAAGCAATTACCATTAATTAATATGGGAAAAATTTTTGAGCGTTCCCAGAGCCAAAAAATAACCTAAAAATCATACCAAATAACACATAAAACCGAAAATAAGTAACACTAACATATAGTAAAAGTAGGAATGATATGATAAATACACAGCCTATATAAAGTAGAAATAATATATGTACAGTATAGTCGGGAAGATGAAGGCAAGTGGGGAAAAAATTGGCACGTATGCACATGCGCACACAGGTGCCCGCGCAAGGCTTCATGGTCATGGTAGTCTTTCCTGGGGTAAAGTGTCCTGGGATTTGACTGCTACTTTTGCCTCTTATTTGGGAGTGAGAAGTTGGCAACCCTAACTGTAAAAGACATGTTGAGGTGAGTTTAACCCTACTTGAACACCCCCCCCCCCACCAGTCGTCCGGTCCGCAAGAACATTGTCAATATTAAACTGGTCCGCGGTGCAAAATAGTTTGGGGACGCCTGTAATAGATGACCCAAACAGATATGCAGATGAAGTGTTGTCTCACCTGGAAAGACTGTTTGGTGCCTTTAATAGAGAGAGGGCAGCACTTTGGTCACTTGCAGGGATAAGTGCCAGGAGAGAGTTTAGTGGGGAGGGACAAATGGACAAGGGAACCATGGAAAGAGTGATCCCTGTGGAAAGCGGACAGTGGGAGGGAGGTAAATATGTGTTTAGTGATGGGATCCCTTTGGAGATGGTAGAAGTTGTGGAGAATGAAGCTCTGCATGCAGAGGCTCATAGGATGGTAGGTTAGGATGACAGGAACTCTTTCTTTGCTAAGGAGGCAGGGTGAACGCAGATGTCAGGGAAATGGAGGAGAAAGAGAAATCCCGTACTTTGAAAAAGGAGCTGTCTTGGAAAGGAAATCCTCATCTAGAAAACAGATGCAGCAAAGATTAAGGAATTAGGAAAAGGTAATATTAGCTTTACAAAAGAAGGGTGGGTGGCAAGAGGTATAGTCAAGACAGCTGAGGGAATCAGTAGCTTTATTAAAGATGTCACTGGAGAGTTTGACTCCAGAGATGGAAACAGATAGATTGAGAAAGGGAAAGGAGGTTTCAGAATGGACCAAGTGAGTATAAGTGTATGTAAGGGTAAGAATATAAGGATATCTAATGGTGCTGGGATAGAATCAGCATTAGAAATGAATGGGATCACTGATTTCAAAAAAGTAAGTAGCAACCATTTACAATGAAAATTATGTAATAACAAGGATTATCTGCCAGCAATAACAATGTAAATTTAGATTCCTCTTAAATAATGTTGATACAGCATTCTACCCTTTAGTTAGCTGTTCTTTCATTCTATAAACCTAAAAGATCTTATAGTCATGGTACATTTACAAATAAGTGATATTAAGACAATCACACACAGTCATTTAAAATAGCTGTGTTTGCCTGGGCTTCTTGCGTTTATGAGGATTACATGCACAGAAGACACTGGAGAAAAATCTGTCCAACTACAGATTCCTTGAGGAAATGCTACAGCCAGCTTCCATGCTCTGCACTAAAAAATTTCAATCCATTAAGTTGCACTTCACAGGAATTTGTAATAGTTTCACTCAAATTTAGCATTTTCTCTTCTTAGATTGACATGTCTAACATTTGTTTCTGGTTTTTAGTTTACGGAGATGTAACCAGACTGAGAAAACAAGGTGCCCTTGTGCTTCTTCAAATAAATTAAATATATATTTTTACACAAAATCTAAAATACAGCACTTACTGGAAATCTGACTTGAGAGTGCTGGAAATAGTCAGTAGACCAAGTAGCCTTTGCGAGAGAAACAAGACCGCAAAACAGCAGATTAATCACATAACAACATACATCAAAGTTGCTGGTGAACGCAGCAGGCCAGGCAGCATCTATAGGAAGAGGTGCAGTCGATGTTTCAGGCTGAGACCCTTCGTCCTTCAGTTAGTCCTGACGAAGGGTCTCGGCCTGAAACGTCGACTGCACCTCTTCCTATAGATGCTGCCTGGCCTGCTGCGTTCACCAGCAACTTTGATGTATGTTGCTTGAATTTCCAGCATCTGCAGAATTCCTGTTGTTTAAGATTAATCACATGGTGTTTTTATGGTTTCACATAATCCGGGTTTACACATGATGGAATAGAATATGCTCTGTCCAAAAGACAGTTTAAATTCCTTATTTCATTTGAAAGACTGGATTGCCCTATTCAAAATATCAGTTGTTCAGTAATATACCAAACCAGGACTGAGATCCTAATGTTAGACTTAACTTTCACAAGTTTCTAATTCACACCCAAATAGATTTCTATCATCTCAGTTCGTACATTTTAATGTTACTCTCCAAACTTATTTTTGTCTGCAATTTTAATTTAATATATGTCATGCATCTATTATCAGCCCGGAGGTGCAAGAACAGCACAAATTTCAGGCTCATTTATCGCTGCCTTAATGGTCTGTATAGATATTGAGCAGATTGCATTCCAGGAAAAGAATATGTTTTCACAGGCTCATCCCCTCACTGTGAGATTTATAATGAAAACTGGTTTGTTGATTACATGTAGGTACTAGTTGGACTCAGAAGTTCTGATCACCCTCAAAATAGGGGACAAATGTCGACTGTACCTATTCCTAGAGATGCTGCCTGGCCTGCTGTGTTCACCAGAAACTTTTATGTGTGTTGCTTGAAATTCCAGCATCTGCAGATTTCCTCGTGTTTACAAATCCAACTTAATATGTACAAAGAGGCAAAGTTGATATCTGCCAGAATAACAATCATTAAAAGGCGATGACAGTCAAGAGGTACTAGAAGGCCCAATGAAAACTTCCAGCTCTGTCATCTGAATAGGAATTCTCAAATTTGGCTGCACTCTTAAATTGGACTTCATTCTGAAACTGTGACTTAATGATATGCAAGCTATGCTTCTAACCAACAAATCCACCACAGTCCCAATACAAAGAGTACAAAGCTCTGTCTTTGCTCCAACCCTTCTCTCAATCGACTTCAGACTACAATTGATAATATCAACAGGATGCACTGCCTCAAGAAGACATACTCCATCGTCAAAGATCCTTTCATTAAGGCCATGCTATCTTCTTGCAGTTACCATTGGGCAGGAGGCTCAAAGGCCTGTGGTCCCACATCACCTGGTTCAAGAACAGTTACTTTCCTTCAATCTTTTATCCAGTTGGTACAACCATCATCACTACAGCTTAGCCAGTTTAGCAAGAATATGGCCACTCTCATCACTTTGCACGAACATGGAATTCATTTGTTTTTGTTCTAATTGTGTTCTTTCATGTAAAACTTGTGTATAATCTGTGTTTAGGTTATGTTTTTCTTGTGATTGTTGATTATATAATGCTATGTGTCTGTGATGTTGCTACAAGTAAGGTTTTCATTGCACTCGCGCATACTTGTACTCTATATGTCTATATGACAGACAATAAACTCAACTTTCACTTTGCAAATCATATCACTTGAGCAATGCAATCTCTGTGGTGGACCAGTGGCCTGTGCTCTGTAGGCAATACTATTTGCAAAGCTGATCTTTTAATTTCAAACTGATTACGACTTGTAATTTTTACTAGGAATTGACAACTTTCTTTCATTTGAGTAATTCCTGGTAGGTTGTGTGTAATTCCCTAACTCCTGAATCCTTAACAGAGTGGCTCAAGGATAGGACTGTAGAGAGACTGAGAGGATTGGGCAAACCTTAACCTTTGAAAGAGCTGTAACATTAGGAGGAAGTGGGATGAAAAAAATAATCGGTTATTAGGATGTTGCAATTTTCACTGTTTCCAGCTGTGTCAATATTGAAAGTCACAGTAATGACTCAACTGACCATGACAAGTATTCGCCTCTTCTGTGTTCCTAAAAGGTGTCTCCAGTCACTTTATTAATTCTACACAATTATTTGCTATACGGAGTAATGTGTGGGTTACTTAATTTGTTTCAGAACAATTAATCTAAAGTTACCAAAAGATTTATCTTTAAACCAATTTGTACACAACAGATTGATTCCCAGGAAGGATGGCATTAGTATAAGCACTTGCTTGGGAAATAATTGGGTGTGGATGAAGATGTTCTGTGTGGATTCTATCAGGGAGATGGGTGGGGTGGTTATTGAGAATCAATGGGGGAAGCCAGTAGGATATGTAATGGTTAACACAAGAAATTTTGAAGATGCTTAAAATCGAAAACAATATACAGTACATGAAATGCTGGAGGAACTCAGCAGGTCAGGCAGCTTATCGGGAAATGAATAAATAGTTGGCAGTCTGGACCAAGACCCTTCTTCAGGACAGAAAATGAAGGATGAGATGCTAGAATAAAATGGTAAGAGGAGGGGAAGGGGACAGGTGAAGTCAGATGGGTAGAAAAGGTAAAGAAATAGAGAAAAAAGAATCTGATTGTAGCGGAGAGTGGAGCATAGAAAGGGGAGGCACCAAGGGGAGGTGATCGGAAATGAGGAGAAGAGGTAAGAGGCAGAGTAGGGAATAGATAAAAAGGGGAGGGAAAGGGATTCTTCTTTTACCAGAAGGAGAAATCGACGCTCATGTCATTAGGTTGGAGACTACTCAGACGGAATATGAGGTATTGCTCCTCCATCCTGAGAGTGGCCTCATCATGACTAAAGTGGAGGCTATGGACCAACGTGTTGGAATGGGAATGGGAACAGGAATTTAAATGGTTGGCCATTGGAAAATTCCACTTCTGGCAGATGGAACATCGCTGCTCCAGAAATAAAATCTCCGATATATGATGGGACTCTACAATGTAGAGGAGGCCACATCGAGAGCACCGGAGACGATGGATAACTCAAACAGATACGCAGGTGAAGTGTTGCCTCAGCTGGAAGGATCCTTTAACCCTAAATGGAGATGAGGAAGAAGGTGAATGGGCAGGTGTAGCACTTAGGCCACTTGCAGGGATAAATGTCATGAGAGAGTTTAGTGGTGACGGATGAATGGACAAGGGAATCACGGAAGGATCCCTGCAGAATGTGGTGGGGGGGTGGAAGGTTTAGTGGTAGGATACCTTCAGAGATAGCAGAATTTGCGGAGAATGATATGTTGGGTGCAAAGGATGGTAGGTTAGGACGAGCTGAACTCTATCCCTGTTAAGATGGGTTAAGTGTGAATGTCCGAAATATGGAGGAGATGCGGATGAGAGCAGCATCAATAGTGGAGGAAGGGAAACCCCGTTATTTGAAAAAGGAGGCAAACTCTGATGGCCTTAAACAGAAACCCTCATCCTGGGAACAGATGCGACAAAGACGCATGTACCATTTTTACAGGAGACAGGGTGGCAAGTGGTATAGATAAGATAGCCGGGGAACCCGGAGCTTTATAAAAGATGGCAGTAGACTGTTTCTCTCTAGAGAAGGAGACAGCAAGATCGAGGAAGGAAAATTTTCAGATATTGTCTAAGTGAAAATAAGGGTGTGTAAGGGTAAGAATATAAGGATATCTAATGGTGCTGGGATAGAATCAGCATTAGAAATTAATGGGGTCATTAATTTAAAAAAAGTCAATTGCAAGTACTTACAATGAAAATTATATAAAATAATGATTACTTTCCAGGAGTAACAAAGGAAAGCAGGGTCCCTCTTAAATAATGTTGATACAACACTCTACCCTTTAGTTAGCAGACCCTTCATTCTATAAACCCTGGACTATTCAAAGATCCCATAGGCAAGGCACATTTACAAGTAAGTGATATCAAGACAACCACAGACAGCCATTTAAAATAATTGTGTTTGCCTGGGCTTGAGTGTGTATGGGGAGATTACATGCACAGAGGACACTGGACAAAAATCTGTCCAACTGCAGTTGCTTTGAGGAAATGTTACGGTGCAGCAGACAAAACTTCCATTCTGTGTAGTAAAATTTCCAATCCATTAAGTTGCACTTTACAGGAATTTATAACAGTTTTACTTGTATTTTGTGTTTTCTCTTTCTTGATTTACATGTCTAACATTTGTTTCTGTTTTTTAGTTTACAGGGATGTAGCCAGACTGAGAAAGCAAGATGCCCTTGTGCTTCGTCAAATAAATTAAATATATATTTTTACACTAGTCCAAGTTGACAGGAAGGCAACGGTAACTCAAATAACTATGTGTTACAACAGCAGTCCAGAAGAGCATCTCTGACTGCACAACACATTGAGCCTTGAAGTGGATGGACTATAGCAGCAGAAGACTATGAACATGTATTCAGTGACCAGTTAGGTAGGGGATACCTAATAAAATAGCCACTGAGCATATATCTTCACAAAGCAAATTATAGTGCAAGGCTTTTAGCAATTTTCTGTATAGAGTAGCAACCAGAGATTCAATGTCAACATCTTCCCTCATGGAATTGACCTTGAAACTTTATGTCCAGTATGATTTACAAGACAACTTTCACCTAAAACCACAAAAGCTTCTCTTGCTGGTATGTACTTACATTCTATTGACATGTCTACTCTTCGTGAAGCTCTTCAACAATGTCCACTGGTTGGTCCCTCAATCTTTAGAAGTCCAGGGGAGAAAATAATCCTTAAGGATTACCCACAGCAGCCTTTTAGTTGCAGTGAGAAACAACAGTGTAGCAATGGTAAGGTTGCTGTGATCCTTTGAGGAAAATGTAAAATACTTTTTTTAGAAATGTGACATCATTCATTTTGATCAAATGTTTCATAGCTGCTGTCAGTGATGACACAACCAATTCTCCCCACATTCCTATTAACTCCCTCCACCTCAGATTCTATCATCTACCTGTACTTAGGATAATATCAGTAACTAATTAACCTGGTGACCCTCACATATTTGGGATGCAACAGGTATTTGGAACACCCAGGGGCAGCCCACACGTACAAACTCCACACAGAGAGCACTCAGAGGTCAGGACTGAACCCATGGTTGCTGGATCTGTGTGGCAGCAGCTTTATTAGCTGAACCCCTACTGCATCACTGTCGACCAATGTTCTCTCTAGGGTGTGCACGTGTTCAAACTGCACTCAAAAGACTTTCACCTTCTTCCTCACTGGCATGTTTAGTATATTTCACAATCGTACACAATGACATTTCCTTTTCCGGTTTCTGATATAGATGGTGTTGTCAACGTGGAGTTTGTGCTGATTTGTCTGCATATTTTAGAAATGGTTTATTTATACTGTTTTTGTTGAAGAAATTATTGATTCATTATGTCGAATTCCAAAGAAGCGAAGGGCATGAAGCACAAAGGAACTGTTAGTTTATTTAAAGCAGAATGGCATAATGAAGCAGTAGAAACTGCTACATGGAAAGCTCATGAGGCCAGGAATATGCAGCCACAAGAAACATTTACGTACAGTACAGAAACTGGAGTTAGCTGTGTATTGTCACGATACAGAAGTTGCTGGAGAATTAGCAAGTAGGAAGACATTGACCGTTTCAAACAACTTTAAAAACATGTGAAAAGATAGATATTATTACATGCTGTCGTATAGTATATGAGAAATAAGACTCATAGATGTGTACTGTTTTATTTCTTTTAAACAATGAACAACAAACTGGACTCAATAGTTTATTATCCTTAGAGTAGCTTCAGGTTTACTTCCACTTGAATATTCAGTGCGTACACGTTGTTGTCACTGGGCAGAAAATTGCACAGCACAAGAGTTTTGCACACACTGGTTATTACAAATTACTGTTAACTACCTGAATGAAGAAAATCACTAATTGGCATATTATGGAAATGAGAGTTCTCTTTTACACTGCAGCTGTCATCGCAGACACTACAATAAAAGGTGATGCTAAAATAATGGAAGTAAAGTATGCCTAAAGCTACACCCATCTCTTTTCAAATTCCACTTTCTATTCCAGTCCCTCAATCCACCCTCAAGATTTTCTCCAGTCAGATATCCAAGAAATCCCACTGTGTCAAGAACCACTGAACAGCCCGATGGTGAGCAATAGTGAGATGGCCCAGCACTTTCAGCCACCAGCTGAAGGCTGATGTAGGGCAGGACATAGATTTTATCTTGGAGATGAACTGGTTTGGTCATCGGGCATGACTTGACAGCAGCCAGGACAGGCGATGGGTGAGTCAACTGTTAGGTCCTTAGAAGACAAGGCCAGACACGGGAGCTCTGCAGTGGAAAGGTCAAATGAGGGCTATGCTTGCGTCAGCTACAGAAGATATCTGATAAGCATATATATGTCAGTACCTCCAGTTGAACTTTGTCTTTTCATGTGTTTTCCCCCTAGCCGTTAATCTGTGGTTTTGTACTGCCATGTACTCTTGTTTATTTTCATGCCCCATGTGCTCCTGCTCCTGTCCCTGCTCCTGCTCTACTCTGGCCCCTGTTTTACTGAGTACTCTGCCTCTCACCTGTTTCTCATTATTACCTGTTTTGCTGCCACTTCTGTCTCATTGTGCTCCACCTATCATCTGCCTCTCTGTTTGTTGCTCAGTGTATTTTAGTCCTGTGTTTTCAGCTGTTTGTTGCTAGTGAATTTTCCTGAGCCTTTCCAGCATTTGTACCTGTAGTTTCTCTGGCTGAATATTGACTCTGCCTGTTTCCTGATTCTGGTTTTTGGATTTCTTTGGATGTTTTGATTTCTGCCTGAACTTTGATGCTGACTTTGTTTGCACCTTGGGATTTGTTACTTGATTAATATTGCTGTGTACACAGCACTGGCTCTGGAAATGGATCCCTGCTCCAGTGCCCTGACAATACAATGAAATGCCTGATGCAAAGTCAGAATACTTAGACAATAGATAGGGGGAAAGCTAACTAACTGTTTTTGGCTTCCTGCTTCTTTCAGGCAAATCATTCCTGCATAGAGTTGGGATGAATCAGGAGGTTATTGTTATAAATGATGTAAAGGAAGCTTTAAAAAGATTATCTTTTCTCCTCCAGAAATTTCAATGTTCAGATGCAACGTCATCCACCTGAACATCAGCTCTGTTCCTCACCTAAAAATGCTGACTGGCCTAAGGTATATTTCAATTGTTATTATAATGGAGCATGTGGCTGAATGTGTTAATTCATTATAAACCTTGTCTGACCTGAAGATCATGTAATTCCAAAAATGAGATATTAAGTAATTTGTTATTGAGAGTGTAACCAGCTGGACTAACATTTCTAGGAGATTTAATGGTAATTTTTTAAGATTTGTCTTTTTTAATATTTGTGCAACCTATGTAGGTTCCTTAAATAGCCTCTGACAACCAAGTCCAGCTCCTGGCTTTCACATGTGGCTTTGCTACTAAGCCCAGGGGAATAATTTCTCCTAATAGGAGAAGGGGCAAAGGCAGGTTTCTGGCACCTTAAAACCAGTCACTTCAGACAGACAGGGCTTATCAGCCACAGTTGGTAGCTAATTTAGGAGAAGGAAAACTTTGATCTCAAACCTCCGCTGCCTTGTGGCTATACCCACTCATGGGGAAGGCTTTGGGAGTAAACCCTGAGGGGAGAGGGGGAAGAATCTGGAACTGGAGTCCCTAAGGCAGCCCTACATTGAGTTCAATGCTGACTGGTAACTCTTGCAATGCTGCGGATACCAAACGGTATCGGGCTCTGCTGTTGATTCGAAGAAGGAGTCTGAGAGTCTGAGTGGGAGTGCCGAGAAAGAGATTTTTGAAATTTTCGTTATTTTTTCTTCTCCAACGGCTTTCTGAGAGGCGGGACTGCGCAGGCGTGTGACGTCGGGCAGTGCAGCGCGGCAGATTTAAAAGGGCAGACATCCTGCTTCGGATTTGATTCGAAGAAGGAGTCTGAGAGTCTGAGTGGGAGTGCCGAGAAAGAGATTTTTGAAATTTTCGTTATTTTTTTTTTCTCCAACGGCTTTCTGAGAGGCGGGACTGCGCAGGCGTGTGACGTCGGGCAGTGCAGCGCGGCAGATTTAAAAGGGCAGACATCCTGCTTCGGATTTGATTCGAAGAAGGAGTCTGAGAGTCTGAGTGGGAGTGCCGAGAAAGAGATTTTTGAAATTTTCATTATTTTTTTTTCTCCAACGGCTTTCTGAGAGGCGGGACTGCGCAGGCGTGTGACGTCGGGCAGTGCAGCGCGGCAGATTTAAAAGGGCAGACATCCTGCTTCGGATTTGATTCGAAGAAGGAGTCTGAGAGTCTGAGTGGGAGTGCCGAGAAAGAGATTTTTGAAATTTTCGTTATTTTTTTTTTCTCCAACGGCTTTCTGAGAGGCGGGACTGCGCAGGCGTGTGACGTCGGGCAGTGCAGCGTGGCAGATTTAAAAGGGCAGACATCCTGCTTCGGATTTGATTCGAAGAAGGAGTCTGAGAGTCTGAGTGGGAGTGCCGAGAAAGAGATTTTTGAAATTTTCGTTATTTTTTTTTCTCCAACGGCTTTCTGAGAGGCGGGACTGCGCAGGCGTGTGACGTCGGGCAGTGCAGCGCGGCAGATTTAAAAGGAACAAAGCCTCATAGAGCGGGCAGCGTAGTTTGCGGGCGGCGGAGTGAGCCGGGAGCAGAGTGAAGACTTAAGGGCTTCGGCTCAACGGGCTCAGGCGGAAGCGGGCGAGGCGAGGAAGGTTTGACATTCATTTTCTGTTGCTATTTGAGGAGAGGGGCATTATGACTGTGAGGGCAGTTTGCTGTTCTCGGTGTCGGATGTGGGAGGCCCTGGAGTCTCCAAGCCTCCCGGACGTCTACATCTGCGCCAAGTGCATCGAGATGCAGCTCCTAAGGGACCGCGTTACGGAACTGGAGCTGCAGCTCGATGACCTTCGTCTGGTCAGGGAGAGCGAGGAGGTGATAGAGAGGAGTGGAAGGCAGGTGGTCACGCCGGGGCCACGGGAGGCAGACAAGTGGGTCACGGTTAGGAGAGGGAAGGGGAAAAGGCAGGTGATGAGGAGTACCCCGGCGACTGTGCCCCTTAACAACAGGTACTCCTGTTTGAGTACTGTTGGGGGGGACAGCTTACCCGGGGGAAGCGACAGTGGCCCTGCCTCCGGCACAGAGTCTGGCCCTGTAGCTCAGAAGGGTAGGGCAAGGAAGAGGAGGGCAGTTGTGATAGGGGACTCGATAGTAAGGGGGTCAGATAGGCGATTCTGTGGACGCAGTCCAGAGACTCGGATGGTAGTTTGCCTCCCTGGTGCCAGGGTCCGGGATATTTCTGATCGTGTCCAAGATATCCTGAAGTGGGAGGGTGAAGAGCCAGAGGTCCTGGTACATATAGGTACCAATGACATAGGTAGGAAAAGGGATGAGGTCCTGAAAGAAGAATATAGGGAGCTAGGAAGGGAGTTGAGAAAAAGGACCGCAAAGGTAGTAATCTCGGGATTACTGCCTGTGCCACGCGACAGTGAGAGTAGGAATGCGATGAGGTGGAGGATAAATGCGTGGCTGAGGGATTGGAGCAGGGGGCAGGGATTCAAGTTTTTGGATCATTGGGACCTCTTTTGGCGTAGGTGTGACCTGTACAAAAAGGACGGGTTACACTTAAATCCTAGGGGGACCAATATCCTGGCAGGGAGATTAGCGGGGGCTACTGAGGTGACTTTAAACTAGAATGGTTGGGGGGTGGGAATCAAATTAAAGCGGCTAGGTGTGAGGAGGTTAGTTCACAACAGAGGGATGGGAACCAGTGCAGAGAGACAGAGGAGTGTAAAGTGAGCGTAGAAGCAAAAAGTACAAAGGGGAAAAGTAAAAGTGGCAGGCCGACAAATCCAGGGCAAGCATTAAAAAGGGCTAAGAGAGTTGTAAAAGAGCGCCTGAAGGCTTTATGTGTCAATGCAAGGAGCATTCGTAATAAGGTGGATGAATTGAAAGTGCAGATTGTTATTAATGATTATGATATAGTTGGGATCACAGAGACATGGCTCCAGGGTGACCAGGGATGGGAGCTCAACGTTCAGGGATATTCAATATTCAGGAGGGATAGACACGAAGGAAGGGGAGGTGGGGTGGCGTTGCTGGTTAAAAAAGAGATTAACGCAATAGAAAGGAAGGACATAAGCCGGGAAGATGTGGAATCGATATGGGTAGAGCTGCGTAACACTAAGGGGCAGAAGACGCTGCTGGGAGTTGTGTACAGGCCACCTAACAGTAGTAGTGAGGTCGGAGATGGTATTAAACAGGAAATTAGAAATGTGTGCAATAAAGGAACAGCAGTTATAATGGGTGACTTCAATCTACATGTAGACTGGGTGAACCAAATTGGTAAAGGTGCTGAGGAAGAGGATTTCTTGGAATGTATGCGGGATGGTTTTTTGAACCAACATGTCGAGGAACCGACTAGAG
Source organism: Mobula hypostoma (assembly GCF_963921235.1). Classification (NCBI taxonomy): domain Eukaryota; kingdom Metazoa; phylum Chordata; class Chondrichthyes; order Myliobatiformes; family Myliobatidae; genus Mobula; species Mobula hypostoma. The sequence continues at coordinate 37,220,575 of NC_086119.1, forward strand.
AGCAGGCTATTCTGGACTGGGTTTTGAGCAATGAGGAAGGGTTAATTAGCGATCTTGTCGTGAGAGGCCCCTTGGGTAAGAGTGACCATAATATGGTGGAATTCTTCATTAACATGGAGAGTGACGTAGTTAATTCAGAAACAAAGGTTCTGAACTTAAAGAGGGGTAACTTTGAAGGTATGAGACATGAATTAGCTAAGATAGACTGGCAAATGACACTTCAAGGATTGACGGTGGATATGCAATGGCAGGCATTTAAAGGTTGCATGGATGAACTACAACAATTGTTCATCCCAGTTTGGCAAAAGAATAAATCAAGGAAGGTAGTGCACCCGTGGCTGACAAGAGAAATTAGGGATAGTATCAATTCCAAAGAAGTAGCATACAAATTAGCCAGAGAAAGTGGCTCACCTGAGGACTGGGAGAAATTCAGAGTTCAGCAGAGGAGGACAAAGGGCTTAATTAGGAAGGGGAAAAAAGATTATGAGAGAAAACTGGCAGAGAACATAAAAACGGACTGTAAAAGCTTTTATAGATATGTAAAAAGGAAAAGACTGATAAAGACAAATGTAGGTCCCCTGCAAACAGAAACAGGTGAATTGATTATGGGGAGCAAGGACATGGCAGACCAATTGAATAATTACTTTGGTTCTGTCTTCACTAAGGAGGACATAAATAATCTTCCAGAAATAGTAAGGGACAGAGGGTCCAGTGAGATGGAGGAACTGAGCGAAATACATGTTAGTAGGGAAGTGGTGTTAGGTAAATTGAAGGGATTGAAGGCAGATAAATCCCCAGGGCCAGATGGTCTGCATCCCAGAGTGCTTAAGGAAGTAGCCCAAGAAATAGTGGATGCATTAGTGATAATTTTTCAAAACTCGTTAGATTCTGGACTAGTTCCTGAGGATTGGAGGGTGGCTAATGTAACCCCACTTTTTAAAAAAGGAGGGAGAGAGAAACCGGGGAATTATAGGCCGGTTAGCCTAACGTCGGTGGTGGGGAAACTGCTGGAGTCAGTTATCAAGGATGTGATAACAGCACATTTGGAAAGCGGTGAAATGATCGGACAAAGTCAGCATGGATTTGTGAAAGGAAAATCATGTCTGACGAATCTCATAGAATTTTTTGAGGATGTAACTAGTAGAGTGGATAGGGGAGAACCAGTGGATGTGGTATATTTGGATTTTCAAAAGGCTTTTGACAAGGTCCCACACAGGAGATTAGTGTGCAAACTTAAAGCACATGGTATTGGGGGTAAGGTATTGGTGTGGGTGGAGAATTGGTTAGCAGACAGGAAGCAAAGAGTGGGAATAAACGGGACCTTTTCAGAATGGCAGGCGGTGACTAGTGGGGTACCGCAAGGCTCAGTGCTGGGACCCCAGTTGTTTACAATATATATTAATGACTTGGATGAGGGAATTAAATGCAGCATCTCCAAGTTTGCGGATGACACGAAGCTGGGTGGCAGTGTTAGCAGTGAGGAGGATGCTAAGAGGATGCAGGGTGACTTGGATAGGTTGGGTGAGTGGGCAAACTCATGGCAGATGCAATTTAATGTGGATAAATGTGAAGTTATCCACTTTGGTGGCAAAAATAGGAAAACAGATTATTATCTGAATGGTGGCCGATTAGGAAAAGGGGAGGTGCAACGAGACCTGGGTGTCATTATACACCAGTCATTGAAAGTGGGCATGCAGGTACAGCAGGCGGTGAAAAAGGCGAACGGTATGCTGGCATTTATAGCGAGAGGATTCGAGTACAGGAGCAGGGAGGTACTACTGCAGTTGTACAAGGCCTTGGTGAGACCACACCTGGAGTATTGTGTGCAGTTTTGGTCCCCTAATCTGAGGAAAGACATCCTTGCCATAGAGGGAGTACAAAGAAGGTTCACCAGATTGATTCCTGGGATGGCAGGTCTTTCATATGAAGAAAGACTGGATGAACTGGGCTTGTACTCGTTGGAATTTAGAAGATTGAGGGGGGATCTGATTGAAACGTATAAGATCCTAAAGGGATTGGACAGGCTAGATGCGGGAAGATTGTTCCCGATGTTGGGGAGGTCTAGAACGAGGGGTCACAGTTTGAGGATAGAGGGGAAGCCTTTTAGGACCGACGTTAGGAAAAACTTCTTCACACAGAGAGTGGTGAATCTGTGGAATTCTCTGCCACAGCAAACTGTTGAGGCCAGTTCATTAGCTATGTTTAAAAGGAAGTTAGATATGGCCCTTGTGGCTACAGGGGTCACGGGGTATGGAGGGAAGGCTGGGTTCTGAGTTGGATGATCAGCCATGATCATAATAAATGGCGGTGCAGGCTCGAAGGGCCGAATGGCCTACTCCTGCACCTATTTTCTATGTTTCTATGTTTCTATGTTCCCTGGGTTTTATCAGCAACGTGGAGAGGGGGCGCTTGCTACATGAGCAACAGTTTGCTCTCCATATTGTACTGTCCATGCTTGTGTATCTGAACAACTAGAACACAATATCTGTGGTCGGCTCTGACTGACCGAAGCCCTCACCATGCAGGTGTCATCTAAAATTGACCCATGAAAGTGAAAATAATTTATCTTCAACCAGTGGTAGTCCATGAAATCTGATATTGGTGTTAATATGCTACCAGGACTCTTCCTAATAGTTCAATTAGGCCAGGGGTCCCCAACCTTTTTTGCACCATGGACTGGTTTAATATTGACAATATTCTTGCGGACTGGCTGACCCAGGGGGCGGGGGGGTGTTCAAGTAGGGTTAAAGTCACCTCAACATGTCTTTTACAGTTAGGGTTGCCAACTTTCTCTCTCCCAAATAGGGGACAAAAGTAGCAGTCAAACACGGGACACTTGAGTTTACCCCGAGAAATACTACCATGATCATGAAGCCTTGAGCGGGCACCTCTGTGCTCATGCGCATATGTGACGTGCGCATGCGCGCATGTGCCCATTTTTTCCACAAATTGGTTTTGGCTTAACCTTCCTGACTACTGTACATATTATTTCTTTATATAAGCTGTGTCTTTATCATATCATTCCTGCTTTTACTATACGTTAGTGTTATTTTAGGTTTTGTGTTATTTGGTAGGTTTTTTGGATCTGGGAACAGTCAAAAAAATTTCCCCATATAAATTAATGGTAATTGCTTCTTTGCCTTACGACATTTCGGCATGAAAGATTTCATAGGAATGCTCTACCTTAGTGGGAGAAATACAGGACAAGGGCAGTCCCCTATGGGAGAAACCAATTTAGCCCAATATATGGGATGTCCCGGCAAATACGGGACAGTTGGCAACCCTATGTTCAAGTTCAACAGTGTGTGACAGGGAATGAGGAAAGGTGCAGCTGACTCGTATTGTTTCCTCACGGCCCGGTAGCACATGTTTTGCGGCCCGGTGGTTGGAGACTGCTGAATTAGGCAATATGCATTCAAGGGAAAGTGTCATTCTCAGAGTCAATTAGAAGAGATAGGGTGGTAGTGACTTAAAGAGATGCTTTAGATGTTGTGGTCTTCAAGGCATTTGAGATTGCAGATTTAGGAGGTAATGTTATGATTTGTAGAATTTGTTGTAGGTACACATTACAGCTAGTACACAATGATGGAGGTGGAAGTGAATGTCTAGAACGATGATGAAACAGGCTGCTTTGTCTGGGATGGCAGATGTTCTTGCTTGTCTTTAGCGCAGTTCTGATCCAGGCATTTAATGACTTTTACCTTGTTCCTCATCAAACCATTCACATTTGCCACATGTTATGTGATATCTGACCTGTTCCTGTATGTAGCACAACACACTCAGTGGCTACTTTATTAGGAACCTCTTGTAACTAATAAAGTGGCCACCATTTTTCTCGGTGGTTGATCGGGACAGGACTGCGCAAGCATGTGTAAGTCGGTCCGTGAGGCAGCGGGAATATTTAAAGGAGAGCAGTTTGACGGAGCGGGTGATGAAGTAGAGGGAGACAACAGTAGGAAGGCTTTGTCTCGAGAGGCTTCGGCGAGCAGAGGCTGAGGACAAGCTTCACTCCAAGTGAGGCAAGGCAGGGTAAGTTCCTTTAAAAGGAAAACCGTCTGCAGTGGTATTTTTGAAGCAAGGAAGGCAGCGAGGCTGTAGCGTATTGGCTAGGTCATGATAGCTGAGATCGGCCCCATGGTTTGTTCCTCCTGCAGCATGTGGAAATCAGGGATACTTCCAGTGTCCCTGACGACTGTGTGTGCAGGAAATGTGTCCGGCTGCAGCTTCTGGCAGACCGCATTGAGCAGCTGGAGCTGCAACTGGATTCATACTGGAGCATCTGCAATGCTGATAAAGGCATGAATAGCACGTTCAGTGAGTTGGCCACACCACAGGTAAAGGCTACACAGGCAGAAAGGGAATGGGTGGCCACTACACAGCATAGCAGTAGGCAGGTAGTGCAGGAGTCCCCTGAGGTCATCTCCCTCCTAAACAGATATACTGTTTTGGATACTGTTGGGGGAGATGTCTCATCAGGGGAAGGCAGCAGCAACCGAGTTCATGGCACCATGGGTGGCTCTGCGGCACAGGAGGGAAGGAAGAGGAGTGGGAGAGCTGTAGTGATAGGGGATTTGATTGTAAGGGGAATAGATAGGTGTTTCTGCTGCCGCAAACAAGACTCCAGGAAGGTATGATGCCTCCCTGGTGCAAGGGTCAAGGATGTCTCTGTGGCTGCAGGACATTCTGGAGTGGGAGGGTGAACAGCCAGTGGTTGTGGTGCACATAGGTACCAACAATATAGGTAAAAAATGGGATGAGGTCCTGCAAGGTGAATTTAGGGAGTTAGGAGATAAACTAAAAAGTAGGACCACAAAGGTGGTACTCTCTGGATTACTACCAGTGCCACGCGCTAGTCAGTAGAAATAGGATATCTCAGATGAATACGTGGCTTGAAAAATAGTGCAAGGGGGAGGGATTCAAATTTCTGGGGCATTGGAACCAGTTCTGGAGGAGGTGGGACTGGTACAAACAGGATGGTCTGCACCTGGGCTGGACTGGAACCAATGTCCTAGGGGCAGCGTTTACTACTTTTGTTCAGGAGGATTTAAACTAATGTGGCAGGGGGATGGGAACAAGTGCAGAGAGACAGGGCTGAAAAATGAGGGTTGAAGCAAAAAGCAGTAAGGTGAAAAGTAAAAGTGGCAGGCTGGTAAATCCAGGGCAAAAATCAAAAAGGGCCACTTTTTAACATAATTGTATAAGGGCTAAGAGTGTTGTAAAAGCGAGCCTGAAGGCTTTGTGTGTCAACAAGATGGATGAATTGAAACTGCAGATAATTATTAATGAATATGATATAGTTGGGATCACAGACATAGCTCCAGGGTGACCAAGGATGGGAGCTCAACATTCAGGGATATTCAATATTCAGGAGGAATAGACATGAAAGAAAAGGAGGTGGGGTGGCATTGCTGGTTAGAGAGGAGATTAACGCAATAGAAAGAAGGACATTAGCCGGGAGGATGTGGAATCGATATGGGTAGAGCTGCATAACACTAAGGGGCAGAAAACACTGGTGGAAATTGTTTACAGGCCACCTAACAGTAGTAGTGAGGTTGGGGATGGCATTAAAAAGGAAATTAGCGATGCGTGCAATAAAGTAACAGCAGTTATAATGGGTGACTTCAATCTACAAATAGATTGGTTGAACCAAGTTGGTAAGGGTGCTGAGGAAAGGGATTTCTTGGAATGTATGTGGGATAGTTTTCTGAACCAACATGTCGAGGAACCAGCTAGAGAGCAGGCCATTCTAGACTGGGTATTGAGCAATGAGGAAGAGTTAATTAGCAATCTTGTCATGAGAGGTCCCTTGGGTAAATGACCATAATATGGTGGAATTCTTCATTAAGATGGAGAGTGACATAGTTAAGTCAGAAACAAAGGTTCTGAACTTGAAGTGTAACTTTGAAGGTATGAGAATGAATTAGCTAAGATAGACTGGCAAATGATACTTAAAGGGTTGATGGTGGATATGCAATGGCAAGCATTTAAAGATCACATGGATGAACTACAACAATTGTTCATCCCAGTTTGGCAAAAGAATAAACCAGGGAAGGTAGGGACCCATGGCTGACAAGGGAAATTAGTGATAGTATCAATTCTAGAGAAGAAACATACAAATTAGCCAGAAAAAGCAGCACACCTATAGGACTGGGAGAAATTCAGAGCCCAGCAGAGGAGAACAAGGGGCTTAATTAGGAAAGGGAAAAAAGATTGAGAGAAAACTGGCAGGGAACATAAAAACTGACTGTAAAAGCTTTTATAGATATGTGAAAAAAGATTGGTTAAGACAAATGTAGGTTCCTTACAGTCAGAAACAGGTGAATTGATCATGGGGAACAAGGACATAGCAGACCAATTGAATACTACTTTAGTTCTGCCTTCACTAAGGAGGGCATAAATAATCTTCTGGAAATAGGGGACTGAGGGACTAGTGAGATGGAGGAACTGAGGGAAATGCATGTTAGTAGGGAAGTGGTGTTAGGTAAATTGACGGAATTAAAGGCAGATAAATCCCCAGGACCAGATGGTCTGCATCCCAGAGTGCTTAAGGAAGTAGCCCAAGAAATAGTGGATGCATTAGTGATAATTTTTCAAAACTCTTTAGATTCTGGACTAGTTCCTGAGGATTGGAGGGTGGCTAATGTTACCCCACTTTTTTAAAAAAAAAAAGAGGGAGAGAGAAACCAGGGAATTATAGACTGGTAAGCCTGACATCGGTGGTGGGAAAATGTTAGTCAGTTATCAAAGATGTGATAACAGCACATTTGGAAAGCGGTGAAATCATTGGACGAAGTCAGCATGGATTTGTGAAAGGAAAATCATGTCTGACGAATCTCATAGAATTTTGAGGATGTAACTAGTAGAGTGGATAGGGGAGAACCAGTGGATGTGGTATATTTGGATTTTCAAAAGGCTTTTGACAAGGTCCCACACAGGAGATTCGTGTGCAAACTTAAAGCACACGGTATTGGGGGTATGGTATTGATGTGGATAGAGAATTGGTTGCCAAACAGGAAGCAAAGAGTGGGAGTAAACGGGACCTTTTCAGAATGGCAGGCAGTGATTAGTGGGGTACTGCAAGGCTCAGTGCTGGGACCCTAGCTGTTTACAATATATATTAATGACTTGGATGAGGGAATTAAATGCAGCATCTCCAAGTTCGTGGATGAGACGAAGCTGGGCGGTAGTGTTATGTGTGAGGAGGATGCTAAGAGAATGCAGGGTGACTTGGATAGGTTAGGTGAGTGGGCAAATTCATGGCAGATGCAATTTAATGTGGATAAATGTGACGTTATCCACTTTGGTGGCAAGAACGAGAAAACAGATTATTATCTGAATGGTGGATGATTAGGAAAAGGGGAGGTGCAATGAAACCTGGGTGTCATTGTACACCAGTCATTGAAATTGGGCATGCAGGTACAGCAGGCGGTGAAAAAGGCAAATGGTATGCTGGCATTCATAACAAGAGGATTCGAGTACAGGAACAGGGAGGTACTACTGCAGTTGTACAAGGTCTTGGTGAAACCACACCTTTGTGTGCAGTTTTGGTCCCCTAATCTGAGGAAAGACATTCTTGCCATAGAGTACAAAGAAGGTTCACCAGATTGATTCCTGGGATGGCAGGACTTTCATATGATGAAAAACTGGATTGACTAGCCTTGTACTCTCTGGAATTTAGAAGATTATGGGGGGATCTGATTGAAATGTATAAAATTCTAAAGGAATTGGACAGTCTAGCTCAGCAGTCCTCAACCATGGGCTGTGGACCGGTACCGGGCCGCAAAGCATGTACGACCGGGCCACGAGGAAACAATATGATTTGGTGATATGAGTCAGCTGCACCCTTCCTCATTCCCTGTCACGCCCACTGTTGAGCTTGAATGCACGCGAGGTCATTACCCGCACGTCATCCATGTCAGCGTGGGAAGGAGGTCAACTCCTCGAGCTTGCAAATGACGATGGGCTGAAAAGTATATCTGACGTAACATCTCTGCCAGCATTCTGGATGAAAGTCAATGCTGAATATCCTGAGATAACCATGAAAGCATTGAAAATGTTACTTCCATTTCCAACATTTTTCTGCGAAGTGGAGTTTTCTGCAAAGAATGTAATGAAAACCAAATTGCGGAACAGACTGGACATTAGGAAACCCTTTCCAGTATTGCTGTCTCCCGTCACCCTCGATGGGACCGTCTTGTTGCAGGAAAACAAGCCCAGGGCTCCCACCGATTCAACGATATTGATGTGTTGCAATGATTTTGTATGTTCATATGAGGAAAATGTGCTGTGTGCTTAATATCCAAATGTTACTTAAAATGTTATGATGCTAATGACTTATAAGTGACTTGTATAACCATATAACAATTACAGCACGGAAACAGGCCATCTCGGCCCTTCTAGTCCATGCTGAACGCTACTCTCACCTAGTTCCCCCCCCCCCCCACCGACCTGCACTCAGCCCACAACCCTCCATTCCTTTCCTGTCCATATACCTATCCAATTTTTCTTTAAAAGGTAATATCAAACCTGCTTCTGCCACTTCTGGAAGTTCATTCAATACTTACTTCAAGCTCCCCTGTCCTCCCCTGATAATTGATTTATCACTATATTCATGCGAGGAAAATACAGGCTGTGTTTAATATTAAATTCGTTAGATAAACCCGTTTAGAAATGAAATTGAGTGTATTAGCCACTTATCACCTATATTCCAGTTATGATTAACACCCCCCACCCCAAACAGAATTGCCAAAAACGATTTGTAGAAAAAAATCAGTATGTACATGCATGCACAAGTCACGCATGCGCACTGGTGCCTGCGCAAGGCTTCAAGGTCATGGTAGTCTTTCTCGGGGTAAACAACATATTTGACTGCTACTCTTGTCTGTTGGCAACCCTACCTGTCCCCACTCCCCCACCCCCGGTCGGCCAGTCCGCAAGAATATTCTCCATAATAAACCGGTCCGCGTTGCAAAAAAGGTTGGGGACCCCTGGGCTAGATGCAGGAAAATTGTTCCCGATGTTGGGGAAGTCCAGAATGAGGCGGTCACAGTTTGAGGATAAAGGGGGAGCCTTTTAGGACCGAGATTAGGGAAAACTTCTTCACACACAGAGTGGTGAATCTGTGGAATTCTCTGCCACAAGAAACAGTTGAGGCCAGTTCATTGGCTATATTTAAGAGTGAGTTAAATATGGCCCTTGTGGCTAAAGGGATCGTGGGTATGGAGAGAAGGCAGGTACAGGGCTCTGAGTTGGATGATCAGCCATGATCATACTGAATGGTGGTGCAGGCTCGAAGGGCCGAATGGCCTACTCCTGCACCTATTTTCTATGTTATGTTTCTGTGAATATATGTTGATGGTTTTCTGCTACTGCAGCCAAAGCAACTCCAGGCTTGATGTGACAGGTTCAGAGATTCTTCTCTGCGTACCACTGTTTTGACATGTGGTTATTTGAGTTACTGTAAACCTTCCTGTCAGCTTGAACCATTCTTCTGTGACCTCTCTCATTAACACAGCACTTTTGCCCACAGAATTGCTGCTTCCTGGATGCCTTTTTTGTTTTTCACACTATTCTATGTAAACTCTGGGGACCTTTGAGCATGAAAATCCTAGGAGATCAGCAGTTTCTGAGATACTCAAAACACACTTTCTGACACCACAATTATTTCATGGTCAAAGTCACTTACATCATATTTCTTTCACATTCTGATGTTTGGTCTGAGCAACAACCAAACCTCTTGCCCTGAAGAAGGGTTTTGGCCTAAAATATCAATTGTTGCTTCTTTCCATAGATGCTGCCTGGCCTGCTGCGTTCCTCCAGAATTTTGTGTGTTGCTTTGGATCTTCAGCATCTACAGATTTTATTGTGTTTATAACTGAACCTATTGACCATGCTTGTATGCTTTTATGCACTGTTACTGTCACATGATTGGCTCATTAGATATTTGCATACCAAATAAAGTGGGCACTGAGTATATATAGGATGCTGGTTCAGCTAAGTTTATGTCCTTCCCCACCCCCACCACAACTACGAAAAATTTGAAGACAAAGTAGTGAAAATCAAGAGTAATTTCATTCACTCATTCTTGTTGGAGGGTTTTATCCCCTGGAATTTTCTGACTGCAAATGTAAATTGCCTCACATCAGTCCAAGACTGAATATTGCTTAGGTCTTGCTGCATCTGAGAACAGAGCTTCATTATTTAGTTGTGACTGTAACTGTGTATTAGTGAATATCATCACCCCTGGCCTTTATCAATGGAGCAAGAATAGGTGGTTTAGTCTAGGGCACTGCTCTGAGGAAATTTCAAAGTATTATCTTAATGTTAAGGCAACTAGCCTCTAGACATCACAGCTGCCATTTTTGTGCAAGATATGACTATCTGGTGGAAAGCTTCCTCCTTGTTTTATACTTTGGCATTATAAAGGTTTCTAACAACCCCCTGTTGCAACCCACCACAAGTTTAGGATCTGGTTTGTCATCATCCATGAAACTAACATAATAGGGAGCATGTTGAAATCTACAAGGCATCACATTGTTTTGTATCAACACGAATTTTAATAAAGATATAGACTAAAGAGATTGTAGATGCCGGAAGCTGGAGCAAGAAACAAACTGCTGGAGTAAGAAATTAAAATAAAGCAATATCACAATTTTTTTCTGTAGAAATGGAAAGGAAACATTACATTACATTATTTTAAAGTTCATACAGTCAACATTGTAAATTTCATGCAACTGAGTTTTTGCAACAAATCTGTCCCACTCTTTACCAGTTATTATATTCAAATATTATTCTTTCATTACCCATTTGTAATTAATTTTTACATTTCAATCCCTCTGCCTATTAATATAAGCTTATATTTGAATAAATAACTGGTTCCATTCAGGTTCCTATGAACAAATAATATTGCAAATTTGAACACAAATAGTGATTATGAATGGTAAAAGGACTGTCGGAGTTAATGAAGGAACTGCTGCCAAGAACCCAATGGATACCTGTAGGAAGCAGCCTCCATAAAGTGAGAAGAAGCTGTTGTGGAGGGAACTGAGGCACAGAACGGGAATCATCAGTGAGGCATTCAAAAAAAACATGAGGCAGTTTGGATGAAAACATGTTTGTCGCATGATAGGACACTAATCAAACTACAAATCTTGCTTTTTCACTTTCAATAAAGTCTTGATTATTGGTGGGCATGAAGGGAAGCAGTCATTGGCCAAGAGCTATCAGAGGGTGCCAACAAACTTCTCCAAATGCTGATGAAGTCCTGAAGAAGGGTCTCGGCCCGAAACGTCGACTGTACCTCTTCCTAGAGATACTGCCTGGCCTGCTGTGTTCATCAGCAACTTTGATGTGTGTTTCTCCAAATGCTGTAAGTTCTCAGAAGATCAGGCAGCACCTTAACACTGACTGAAAATGTTGGCTGTTTCTCTTTCCATAGATCCTGCATGAGCTACTGAATATTTCCTGCCTTTATAGTCATAGTCATACTTTATTGATCCTGGGGGAAATTTCAGATTTCCAGCGTCTGCTATTTTCCTCTTGCTTTCCAAAAGCAGCTTTTGTGATAAAAGGTTCAGAGACAAGCTACAGCTGAACGTAGAAAATTGTCAATAACAAATCTGAACAGACACCTAACCCAAAGAAGAACGTTTGTTAAGAATTTTGGTTTGAGAAAAATAGGTTCAGAATCAAGTAGAAAAGACACAGTTTAAGCCACAGTAAGGTTAATTTATATCTTTAGAATAAAGACATAAATACAGCAAGAATGGAGAGATTCTTTGGAATGATCCAGCCAATGTATTGATTCAAAGGTGGTACAATATTCTCAGTTTGAAACAACATTTGAAAATTATCTTACACAGGGATTGTTAATCATCTGCGAAATTCTTTGAGAATGTTTAAACAAACATAAACAAGGAGTTTGTAAACAACTTAACTGAAGGTGTGAGATAAGATACCAGATAAAGGTGTACCTTAACATTCTCACTGCTTCACTAAGCAGAGATAATGAACTGGAAAGTTAACTTGCTAGAGCCAAAAGTCTTAAAGGTTTAATTAATTAGATTCAACAGGTCAATGGCCATCCGGTTATATGTGGCAAGATACAATGGGTCTATTCTAGGACATTACCAATAGAATAAAGGTGTCATTAGTAGGTAGAAGTTAACTTTCCAGTTCATCATCTCTGCTTAGTGAAGCAGTGAGAATGTTGAGGTACACCTGTTATTACAAGGGGGATAGATTAAGACAGCAAAATACCCAAGCAAAGGAACTTGGTCATAAAATCACGTGGAGAATTAAGCACTTGTGTGAACTTTCATGAACAATTTATTCCACAATCTGATCAGATCAGTACCAATAATTAGAATTCTGCACATTTGGTGGTGGAAAACTGGTAACTGGTTTGTTATTGTTACATATAACAAGATACAGTGTAAAGTCTTTGCTTCTATGTTATTTAAGCTGATCATTCTGTATACAAGCATATTATTGTGTACGAAAGGAAATTAAAACAGAATGCAGAATAAAGTGTTAGAGTTGCAGAGAAAATGCAGTGCACGTGGACAAAACGGGCCATGACAAGGTAAATTGAGATATCAAGAGTTCATCATTCAAGAAGTTCATTCAAAATTCTTATAACAGTAGGATAGAGTCTATCTTGATCCTGGTAGCGCACGTTCTCAAGGTTTAGTATCTTCTGCCCAATGGAAGGGGGAAGAAGAGAGAATGTCTGGGGTGGTACTTGATTGTATTAGCTGATTTGCTGAGGCAGCGGGATGTGTACTAGAAGGGAGACTAGTTTTTGTGATATACTGAGCTGTTTTCACAATTCTCTGCAATTTCTTATAGTTTTGGGTACAGTGGCTGCCGTACTATGGATAGGTTGCTTTTTATGGTGCATCTGTAAAAAGTGGTGACGATCATTGAGGACCCGCCAAAATTCCTTGGCAATCAATAATCTAACTGTTGCAGATTAATGTGGCCAGAATGGTTTGGACTTGGATTGGGATCCTGATGTCTTGTTTCACTGGAGAACAGAAGGTATCAGATCGAAATGGTATCGATCTTGGAAATAGGATTTAATTTCCACAGAAGCTACAATCGCATGAAAACCTAAGACCACAAAGACTTCAGGGCTAAGTCTGGGACTCGAAGAATGAAGGAAAGGCATAAATCTTATTGAGACCGATCACCACCTGAGTAGCTTACCATGCAAGCTGTGAATGGTTACAAGTTGCTAAGTGTACCTTTCATTCGTGGTGCAACTCTAATACCTACGTGAATTTAGTACAATAGCTCCCCTCTAAAAACTAACAGAAAACATTATTGCCCACACTAGGAAATAAAGAAATGTTTTTAAACTATAAAATTCAAGTCCTCTCTAAAATTATTGACAGATTGTGCTCCCTCTCCAAGCTTGACACATTGATTTATTTTTCCTTTGATAATTTTGGTATCTCAAGTTCTCCTTTTCCCGATTCTTTAGTTCCTTCTTCCTTTATTTTTCATTCCTTTTCTATTATCTTTCATTCCTTTTCCTTTTCCGTTATCTTCCATTCCTTTTCCTTTTCCGTTATCTTCCATTCCTTTTCCTTTTCCGTTATCTTCCATTCCTTTTCCTTTTCCGCTATCTTTCATTCCTTTTCCTTGGAATCCCTTGGAGTCTGAAAGGTAAAATCGCCATATTTATCTGCATATTCCTTGTATCAATTAGCACTGTTGCTTTTGTCATGTGGAGTTAATGCTAATACATTTACAGAGAAACAAAGCAAGGCATCATCAGGGACTATTTTAACCCAGTGATGGCATTCAGGAAACTGGACAGTGAGTTTAGAGGAGTTCACAAAATCAAACTGATTTTACATGTTAGAGCGGAGGTGGGGGTTGGGGGGGGGTGTAGTTTAATAGCAGAGCTACAGTTGCATAAAATCAACATCAGGAGAATAAGGCGGAAAATATTTTTGGTTTGAAAGGAGACATATGCTGCAGTAGAGAAAAGTAGATTATTACTACCTGAAAAGTCAACATAAAAGTATTGCTTAGTGAAAAATTAAATCCAGTGGATTGTGAATATTGGAAATGTTCTATGAGATTTTCGTATGATAAAATATGATGGAATATCTTTAGAATTCTGAGAAAGATTGTGGAGAAAATATCGGTGTCCAAAACTTTGAAATATTTGGGTTGTTTTTCTACTTCACTGTTTGGGTGTTAACTTTGGCATTTGTTAGATCTCATTGATTTTAAAACAATGATTACCCATTCTCCCAGATTAGCCCTCAAATGATATTTATGAAAATGAATGCTTCTGAGCTATTTTCAGACTTTTTATGCAGAATGTTAATCAATTTAATTAATTTTTCCCTGGAAGTGGATTTCGATACCTACCTGAACAGCGAGGTGGTTTACGATTCCATTTTTTGTTCCTCATACAGTCTATCGTATCACTTCCCTCCATACTGAAACCGCGCTCACAAGTATATTTCACTGAAGAATCGCATATCGAGAAAGAGGCTTTGGGCACCTTGGGGATTTTGCCACAATTGGGTTCTGTAAGAGAAGCGAGTAGACATTAATCAGGCAAATACAAGTGTGGAATTAGTTTAACATTTGAAGAAGTTTTGTGAAAGTGACAGCCTGATGCTGAGGCAGCAGAGAAACAGACAAGTTAAAGAAAAGGGAAAAACAGATAAATATGAAATGATTCACACTGGTAGAATATGTGGAATAGGAAAATAACTTAAGTTCTACAGGGTGCTTAGCAAATTAGCAATCACCACAAGTAAAGAAGATTTCTTCCATCATGCAAGCAAGTAGCCAAACAGAGGAACTCAACATCTCTTTTTGATCTTTGAAACTAACAAGACAATCTGCTAGGATATTAATACATCTATAATCCGTGTTGGCAAGTCCATCTATTTGCATTCTGCTGATAATTCATCAATGGCTCCAGCAGAAAAGGAAAATCTTTATGAAATTAGGTTGATAAAAACACGTGAGAAAAGAGCAGGAGTAAGACAAAGAACTCTTGAGCCTGCTCTGATGTTTAGTAAAACCATAGCTGATCTGATCTTGACTCAACTTCTTTCATGCCTGATCTCCTTTTAATCCAAACAAAGTTCAAAGTAAATTTAATATTAAAGTGTGTGTATCTCTATCTCTATCTCTCTCTCTCTCTATATATATAACTATATACAATCCTGAGGTACATTTTTATGGGGCATACTCAATAAATCTACAGAATAACAACCATAACAATCAATGAAAGACCGCCAACATGGCTGTTCCACCAGAATGCAAAAGACAACAAACTGTGAAAATATAAAAGGAAAGAATAAATAAATAAGCAATAAATATTAAGAACATGATCTGAAACGTCATGAATGTGAGTCCATTGGTTGTGGATGGGGCAAGTGAAGTTGAGTGAAGTTATCCCTCTTAGATCAAGAGCCTAATGTTGAGGGCTAGTAACTGTTCCTGAACCTGGTGGTGTAGATCCTGAGGCTCCTGTTCCTTTTTCCCGATAGCAGTGAGAAGAGAGCATGTCCTGGGTGGTGGAGGTCCCTGTTAATGGAAGCTGCTTTCCTGCCACACTATTTCATGTAGATGTGCTCATAACTGGGGAGGGATTTACCCTTGATGGACTGGACCATACCCATTACTTTTTGTAGGATTTTCCATTCAAAGGCATTCATGTTTCCGCACTAGACTGTGATGCAGTCAATCAATACGCTGTCCATTACACATCTATAGAAGTCTGTCATAAAAACATAGAAAACCTACAGCACAATACAGGCCCTTTGGCCCACAAAGCTGTGCCGAACATGTCCCTACCTTAGAACTACCTAGGCTTTACCCATAGCTCTCTATTTTTCTAAGTTCCATGTAAACATCCAGGAGTCTCTTAAAAGACCCTATCATTTCCACCTCCACCACTGCTGCTCCACCATTGCCAGATGCTCAGAAATATCCTCCCTCACTTCCCACAGAAACCTACAGTACATCCGTTCCGGTCCCGGTGACTTATCCAACTTGATGCTTTCCAAAAGCTCCGGCACATCCTCTTCCTTAATATCTACATGCTCAAGTTTTTCAGTCTACTGCAAGTCATCCCTACAATCACCAAGATCCTTTTCCATAGTGAATATCTAAGCAAAGTATTCATTATGTTCCTCCGCTATTTCCTCCGGTTCCATACACAATTTTCCACTGTCACACTTGATTGGTCCTATTCTCTCACGTCTTATCTTCTTTCTCTTCACATACTTGTAGAATACCTTGGGGTTTTCCTTAATCCTGTCTGCCAAGACCTTCTCATGGCCCCTTCTGGCTCTCCTAATTTCATTCTTAAACTCCTTTCTGCTAGCCTTATAATCTTCTAGATTCCTATCATTATCTAGTTTTTTGAACTGTCAGAGTTTTAGATGTCCTGCGGAATCTCTGCAAACTCCTAAAGTAGAGATGCTGCGTTATTTTTTTCGTAATTGCACTTTCGTGCTTGTCCCAGGACCTGTCCTCTGAAATAATAACAGTTGAGGAATTTAAAGTTGCTGATCCTCTACACCTCTGACCTTCCGATGAGGACTGGCTCATGGACCTCTGGCTTCCTTCTCCTGATGTGGATAATCAGCTCCTTGGTTTTGCTGATATTGAGTAAGAGCTTGTTGTCATGGCACCACTCAGACTTACTTGCAATCTCCCTCCTATATGCTGACCATTTCTGTACCTCAGCCTTAAGTCGACACAGGATATGATCTGCATCTTAGAAAGTATGTAACATTAGGATGACTTTCTCATCTTCAAATTGGAAAATGGGCAAATACAACCATTTGTAAATATAGCTAACAGTAGCTAGTTGATTGAAAATAGCAGGTTTGATCTCTTATTCAAGAGGAAGATTGGCATTACTCAGAGACTGCCAAACGTAAGAATGATCTTTGCATCTGTGAAACATCATTCTTCAATTCTGGATAGAGATTCAGCTAAAACAACATTCAACAAAAATTGACAATCCATTACATGGGACATCACTTCTCCACCAACTTAAAGATAATTTCCTCATTACCTCTACCTACAAAAAAATAATGACAGCAAGAACAAGAGGACACCATTGCATCTAGTTTTCAACCCAAATCAGTCAGTCTTAACTTGGACATATTTCCCAGTGCTTTATGAGTTTATAGTTAAAGCACTGGAATTTCCTGAATTCCATGGAAACATTTTTCCAGGTGAACAGTAATATTTCAAGAAGAAAACACACAACCATATTCAACCAGGAATAGACAATAAATGCTGGACTTGCTAGCAAAATTGTACAGTACTGTACAGGGATCGTACAGTATGGCCAAGTGAAATAGGAATTAATATGGGAGGTGAGGGGAGTAATGAATTAAAAGTATTGTATATGAATGCACAAAGTATAAGAAACAAAGTGGATGAGCTTGAGGCACAGTTGGAAGTTGGTAAGGATGATGTTGTGGGAATAACAGAGACATGGCTTCAAGTGGATGGGGCCTGGGAAATGAATATTCAAGGGTATACGTCCTATCGAAAGGACAGACTGATGGGCAGAGGGGGTGGGGTGGCTCTGTTGGTGAGGAATGATATTCAGCCCCTTGCGAGGGGGGACATAGAATCAGGAGACGTAGAGTCAGTATGGATAGAACTGAGAAATTCTAAGGGTAGAAAGACCCTAATGGGAGTTATCTACAGGCCCCCAAAAAGTAGTCTGGATCTAGGGTGTAAGTTGAATCAAGAGTTAAAATTGGCATGTTGCAAAGGTAATGCTACAGTTGTTGTGGGGGACTTCAACATGCAGGTAGACTGGAGGAATCAGATTGGTACTGAACCCCAAGAAAGGGAGTTTGTGGAGTCCCTCCGAGATGGATTCTTAGAACAGCTTGTACTGGAGCATACCAGAGAGAAAGCAGTTCTAGATTTAGTGTTGTGCAATGAACCGGATTTGATCAGGGACCTCGAGGTAAAGGAGCCATTAGGAGGTAGTGACCATAATATGATAAGTTTTAATCTACAATTTGAGAGGGAGGAGGGAAACTCGGAAGTGTCAGTATTACAGTTGAACAAAGGGAACTATGGTGCTATGAGAGAGGAGCTGGCCAAAGTTCAAAGGAAAAATACCCTAGCAGGGATGACAGTGGAACAGCAATGGCAAGTGTTTCTGGGAATAATGTGGAAGGTGCAGGATCAGTTCATTCCAAAGAGAAAGAAAGATCCTAAGGGGAGTAAGGGGAGGCCGTGGCTGACAAGGGAAGTAATGGACAGTATAAAAACAAAAGAGAAGAAGTATAACATAGCAAAGACGAGTGGGAAGCCGGAGGATTGGGAAACTTTTAAAGAGCAACAGAAGGTAACTAAAAAGGCAATACGTGGAGAAAAAATGAGGTATGAAGGTAAACTAGCTAAGAATATAAAGGAGGATAGTAAAAGCTTCTTTAGGTATGTGAAAAGGAAAAAAATAGTTAAGACCAAAATTGGGCCCTCGAAGACAGAAGCGGGTGAATTTATTATGGGGAACAAGGAAATGGCAGACGAGTTGAACAGGTACTTTGGATCTGTCTTCACTAGGGAAGACACAAACAATCTCCCAGATGTAATAGTGGCCAAAGGACCTAGGATAATGGATGAATTGAAGGAAATTTATATTATGCAGGAAATGGTGTTGGATATGCTGTTGGGTCTGAAGGCTGATAAGTCCCCGGGACCTGATGGTCTGCATCCCAGGGTACTTAAGGAGGTGGCTTTAGAAATCGTGGACGCATTGGTAATCATTTTCCAATGTTCTATAGATTCAGGATCAGTTCCTGTGGATTGAAGGGTAGCTAATGTTGTCCCTCTCTTCAAGAAGGGAGGAAGAGAGAAAACAGGGAATTAAAGACCTGTTAGCCTGACGTCAGTGGTCGGAAAGATGCTGGAGTCAATTATAAAAGATGAAATTACGACACCTCTGGATAGCAGTAACAGGGTTGGTCTGAGTCAGCATGGATTTACGAAGGGGAAGTCGTGCTTGACTAATCTTCTGGAATTTTTTGAGAATGTGACTATGAAAATGGACAAGGAAGAGCCAGTGGATGTAGTGTACCTGGACTTTCAGAAAGCCTTTGATAAAGTCCCACATAGGAGATTAGTGGGCAAAATTAGAGCACATGGTATTGTGGGCAGAGTACTGACATGGATTGAAAATTGGCTGGCTGACAGAAAACAAAGAGTAGCGATTAACGGGTCCCTTTTGGAATGGCAGGCGGTGACCAGTGGGGTACCGCAGGGTTCAGTGCTGGGACCACAGCTGTTTACAATATGTATTAATGACTTAGTTGAGGGAATTAAAAGTAACATTAGCAAATTTGCTGATGACACAAAGCTGGGTGGCAGTGTGAAATGTGAAGAGGATGTTATGAGAATGCAGGGTCGGGACATACTATCTATTCCTAAATGGGTAGCATTGGAATTACAATCTGTTCAGGGTTATACACTTGGTTCTATTTTAGGTTCCTCTCTTCCTTTTGATTCGAAACGTCTTAAGCAGGTCTCTAACCCGATAGTTAAATATGCTTTGCGCATTTGGTTTCAATTCAGAAAATTTTTTGATCTTAATCAATTCGGGTTAGCGATTCCTATTTTAGGTAACATATTTTTTCCTCCCTCTTTTACGGATCGCGCTTTTCAAACTTGGAAGACTAAGGGTATTTTACGGTTTTTGGATTTATTTTTAGATGGTTCCCTTATGTCTTTTGAACAATTATCTAATAAATATAACTTATCAAGAATACATTTTTTTAGATATTTACAAGTTAGAAATTTCCTAAGTACTATACTTTCTTCCTTTCCAATGCTTCCTCCTATATATATTTTAGATTCGATAATTAACCTTAATCCATGTCAGAAAGGTGCATCGGCTATGATTTATAATATTATTATGAAACTTAGGAAAAAGCTCCATTTGATAAGATTAGGGTAGATTGGGAACAGGAATTGGGGCTTACCATTTCTGTGGATGATTGGGGGCAGATTTTACAATTAGTTAATACTTCCTCTATTTGTGCTAAACATTCCCTAATTCAATTTAAAGTGGTTCATAGAGCACATATGTCCAAAGATAAGTTAGCGCGTTTTTACTCGCATATTAATCCTTTCTGTGATAGATGTTCGGGGCAGATAGCCTCTTTAACTCATATGTTTTGGTCTTGCCCTACTTTGGAAACTTTTTGGAGAGATATTTTCAATATTATTTCTAAGGTATTAAATATAGATATCTCTCCTCACCCTATTACTGCTATCTTTGGACTACCTAAAATTTCTAGTAATCTTTCCCCTTCAGCCCGTAGAATGATTGCATTTCTTACTTTAATGGCGAAAAGATGTATTTTACAACATTGGAAAGAGCTTAATGCTCCAACTACCTTTTTTTGGTTTTCTCAGACGATTTTATGTTTGAATCTGGAGAAAATTAGAAGTAACCTTTATGATTCTTCATTTAAATTTGAACAGATTTGGGGACCTTTTATTCGATATTTTCATTTAATGTAATATTTACCCTTCTTGTTTTTTCTTCACTGTTTTAATGGAGGTCGGGATTGAGGACGTGATTTTAAGTTTAACTCTGTTTGGTTTCAAGTTAGCCCATTGCTTTGCTTTGCTTTTAGTTAGTTGCACGGTGGGTTTTTTTTTTGGGGTTTTTTTTTCTTTTTTTTCCATTGATATATATAAAATCTAGTATACTATTATGTTATCTTGGTTTCTTATGCTTAAATTACATTGTTTGTAGTATTTTCTTTTTGGTATTGTTATCTTTTGGAATTTTATTATACTTTAACATTGTATTAATGTTTATATGGCTTACCTTTTTTGTATACTTACTCAATAAAAAGATTTAAAAAGAAAGAGAATGCAGGGTGACTTGGACAGGCTGGGTGCGTGGGCAGATGCAGTTTAATGTGGATAAATGTGAGGTTATCCACTTTGGTGGTAAGAACGGGAAGGCAGATTATTATCTAAATGGAGTTAAGTTAGGAAAAGGGGAAGCACAACGAGATCTAGGTGTTCTTGTACATCAGTCACTGAAAGCAAGCATGCAAGTACAGCAGGCAGTGAAGAAAGCTAATGGCATGCTGGCCTTCATAACAAGAGGAATTGAGTATAAGAGCAAAGAGGTCCTTCTTCAGCTGTACAGGGCCCTGGTGAGATCACACCTGGAGTACTGTTTGCAGTTTTGGTCTCCAAATTTGAGGAAGGACATTCTTGCTATTGAGGGAGTGCAGCGTGGGTTCACAAGGTTAATTCCTGGGATGGCGGGACTGTCATATGTCGAAAGATTGGAGCGACTGGGCTTGTATACTCTGGAATTTAGAAGGCTGAGAGGGGATCATATTGAAACATAAGATTATTAAGGAATTGGACACATTGGAGGCAGGAAGCATGTTCCCGCTGATGGCTGAATCTAGAACCAGAGGCCACAGTTTAAGAATAAGGGGTAGGCCATTTAGAATGGAGTTGAGGAAAAACTTTTTCACCCAGAGAGTGGTGGATATATGGAATGCTCTGCCCCAGAAGGACGTGGAGGCCAAGTCTCTGGATGCTTTCAGGAAAGAGATGGATAGAACTCTTAAAGATAGCGGAATCGAAGGTTATGGGGATAAAGCAGGATCTGGATACTGATTGTGGATGATCAGCCATGATCACAGTGAATGGCGGTGCTGGCTCGAAGGGCCGAATGGCCTACTCCTGCACCTATTGTCTATTGTCTATTGTCAATTGTCAAAATCCATTAAAAATGAAATCTTCAGCTTCTAAGGCAGAGCCAACAGAAATTGTTACAACTGACATCTGTACTTGGCTTTAAGATGTATAGACATCAGAGTGAACAGTTGTTTCAGATGTTTTGGACATACTACCCATCAGCAGGGTAATTATTGTGCTGTTGGCCCCACTACATTATCCTTTTGGAATATTGTTCTGCAGTATTCCACTTTATGAAATGTATTGAGCAATGTAACATTGTTATGTGCTGATTTGGGTGACAGTTTATTTCAATCAGGCATGCTGCGGAACGCGTTAAGCAAATACGCTGATGAAAGTGCACGTTCCAGCCAATTAATGTTGCATTGTGATGGCATTTGACTCCTTTCATCTCATTGCAGTCTTGTTGAGACTTGACGAAAGCACAGCAATGCCTACATTCCCTGCTTTGAATGACATTCTTATCTATTCCTGCTGTTGCTGGGAACACATCCAGCACGTCCAGAGGGCTCTCAGACGCTCCTCAAGAATAACATTTATGCCAAGCCAGAGAGGTGTGAGTTCCATAAATGGCAGGTGTCATTTTTGGACTATATACTCACCCCTTCCAGTGTTCAAATGGACCCATGTTAAGTTCAGGCAGTCGCAGAGTGTCCAACCGATCTATGGTCAAACAGGTGCAGCCCTTCATGGGGTTTGCAAACTTTTATTGCCACTTATCAGAAGCTTCATTTACATTGCGGCCACCATAAATGTACAAGCAAGAAGACTTCTGTAGGAATTAATTGGACAAGTGAAGCTAACCAAGCAGTCTCAGAGCTAAAGTGACACTTCACTGCCCCAGTGTTGCAAAGTCCAGACCCAACCTGTTCATTTGCCGTCAAGGTGTCAGCATTGGAGTATTCTCTCCCAGTGTTTTGCTGTGGATAACTGGCTGCACCCTGTGCCTTTCTTTCCCGTCATTTGACTCCTGCCAAATGTAGCTATGATGTCAGGAACCAAGAACTTCTAACTGTCAAGGAGGACCTGGAAGCATCATGACTCTGGCTGGAGGGCAAAGCACCCCCTTTTGGAATGGAAAAATCACAAGAGCCTCTCCTACCTTCAGGAAGCTAAAAGACTCAACTTATATCAAGCTCGTTGGACTCTCCACCCAGATTAATTTCACTCTCATCTGTCATCCTGGCAGCAAGAATACCAAGGCTGAAGCTCTCTCCTGACAGATTGATGTGTCTGAGCACAATCCCAATCTTGGGCACACCCTTTCTCACTTGTGCATTGCTGATCTGGTGATTTGGGGAATAGAGGCAGAGGTGAGGGCTGCCCAGCAGTTGGATCCAGGCCCAGGTGGGGGACCTCCCAACCGGTTGTTTGTCCCTGCCATGGTGCATTCCAGAGTGTTGGAATGGGGGTCATTCCTTCCATCTGGTTGGATATCCAGGAATTCAACAGACCCTGGAATTTAACAAGAAATGATTTTGGTGGCCATCTATGTTCCAGGTTATTCACAACTTCATCTCTGCCTGTCCCAGTTGTGCCCAGTCCCAGTACAGGTCATCATGCCAGCAACTTGCAGGTCTTCTATGCCTGCTGCGGCTGCTTCACCACCGATAGTTCCATCTCTCTGTGGATTTGATCACTGGTCTGCCTGTCTGATGGAAACACTACCATTCTGGTGGTTGTGGACTGATTCTCCAAGATGGCTCTCCCTAAACTCCTGCTGGCTTGTGCGACTTCCACCGTCATGGTTCAACACCTGTGCAGGCTGTATGGCTTCCCTCAGCACGTAGTGTCTGACTGAGAACCACTTTTTTGGAAGGCCTTCTGTTCTCATTTGGGTACCACAGCCAGACTCTCCTCTGGTTTTAACCCCCAATCTAATGGTCTGATGGAATCAGTAGGCTGCTGCCTTGTCTCTTCCAACTCCACATCCTGAAACGCCTAAGTGGCTTGGGCAGAAATTTCCCAAGATAAACTCCAGCTGTCCTCTAATGGCATGCCCCCCTTTGAATGTTAGAAGGGATTCCAGCTACCAGTCAGCCCTGACCAAGAGATCGATGTGGGAGTTCCTGCCACTGAACAGTTGGTCTAATGCTACCAGCACATGTAGAGACAGGCCAGGACTTCTCTGCTGCGTGCTCAGAAACAACATGCCCAGCAGGCTGATCAGCTCTGCCTACAGGTAAGATATCTCAAGCCGGGGTGAAAGTCTAGCTGCCATCTAGGGATCTTCCCTTAAAAGTTGAGAGCCAAAAGTTGGTGCCACACTACAAGGGACCATTCATTGTGGAGAAGGCCATCAACAAGGTCTTGTATAGATTTCATCTACCATCATCAATGAAGATTCACTCACTGTTTTATGTTTCCCAGCTCAAGCCAGTGACTACCTCCCCCCTCGATCCAGTCACCCCCATCATGCCCCTCCTCCCTACTTAGTAGATGGTTCCCTGATCTATTCTGTACATCTTGCCAGGTGCAGGGCAGGGTCCAGTATCTCATGGATTGGCAGGGGTATGGCCCTAAGGAACATTCTTGGGTACCAGCCCATGGCATCCTAAATAAGTCCCTCATCCGGGACTTCCAGCAGGCACAGGTCTCTGGTACCTCAGGAGCTGCACATAGGGAAGTGGGGCACTGTCACATAGGCAGGCGGGCTGTGGAATGGTCTCAGCAATCACACTGACGGGTATGCACGTTCCAGCCAGTTAGTGTATCATTGAGATGGTATTTGACTCCCTTCCTCTCGTTCTAGTCTTGTTGAGACTTGACCAAAAGCACAGCAACATCTACACTCTTTGCTTACCTTCATCCTTGTTCTGGGAATGAAGACTGCCATTTAAATTGACACTGCAAAGGAGCGGTATTCATTTAGTATTAAGTTACTTCTTCCTAGCCACAGTGTCAGCGGTAGCTTTCTTTAATTTAGTTAACGACCCTATTGGCTTAGGATTTATTGTTTTTCCTTTAACTCTGCACAGTTCTCATTAAAAGTCAGTGAACTGTTTGTCTGCTTCAGTGTCTCTCCCTCTGCACTCCAGCTATAACTACACACCTGTGTCACACAAGTTGCAGTATGTGTATCTAATTTACTCTAATTTTCTTGTTTCTAATTATTTTGTTTCTTGTACTTGGGCAACAAAAGCAGAAAGATAAAGAGGCTCAGAAAGTAAATATGTTCAAATGGTTATCTCTTGATCTCAGCTTTTAACCCTTCCAGCCCAACAAATTTGGTGAGCTTTATGGCCACATGTACAGTAACCGTGGTGTTACACGTGAAGAAAAATATCTTACCTGGCCTCTCCTTCCAGTCCTCCAGGTTCACTGTTGGTATTCTGTTGCATTGTACGTATCCTTCTGGAAAGAAG
The DNA here is from genome assembly GCF_963921235.1 of Mobula hypostoma. Lineage (NCBI taxonomy): Eukaryota > Metazoa > Chordata > Chondrichthyes > Myliobatiformes > Myliobatidae > Mobula > Mobula hypostoma. The sequence continues at coordinate 37,245,693 of NC_086119.1, forward strand.
TTGTGTTGAAATGCATTCTCAGGGAGCTGCTGAATCCCAGTGTTATCACAGATTATTCTGGATAAGGAGATTTTAGCAAGAGCCTGGCGCTGCTTCTGAGTAAACACTCCTTCGTTTTCCCACCAGAACCTACAAAAAAATAAGAAACATTATCGTTAAGCATTCAAATGAATGAAGAAAGTATCCTGATCCACTGACTCCAAGGACAATGGCTACACAGGGAGGTGGACTGTCTCCTAGGGCACATTTTTCAGAGGTATATTGAGGAGGAATATGGGGGTGCATGTGATCTTTTCTTTGCAGAATTAGTTTCTCAGTCTGATGACCAAATAGACTTGCCAACTGTGTAACTACATTCTACATCTAGACAAGATTTTTCAGTACTGTGAGGTGAACAGAATTGAACACAATACTCCAAGTGTGGTCTAGCCAGGGTTTTATAGAGCTGCAACATGACCTTGCCACTCTTGAATCCAATCCTCTGACTAATGAAGACCAACTAATGTATGTCTTCTTAATAACCCTATTAACTTGTGCCGCAAATGTAAGGGATCCATGGACATGAACCTCAAGATCCCTCTGTTCTTCCATTCAGCTAAAATTCCTGCCATAAACATATGGTGGATCCTTTATCGTCACTAAATCCTGAATAATCCCTATTTAGCAGTATTGCAGGAGCACCTTCACCAGCGGGAGTGCAGCGATTCAATGTGGTGGCTCTTCATCATCTTCTCAATAGCAAATAATAAATGACAATAAATATTATCTCTGTTGCCATTTGCCAGAGCCCAAACTAGAGTAGGAGAAATGCTTTTCCCTCCTCCTTAGGTCATAAATGATTTATTTTTATTATTTAATAATTTAATTATTTTTCTGCTGTCCTATCATTAACCTTTGAGTTATATCTTCCCTTCATTACCTCACTTTAGGGTAAGTCATTGTAACCTCAACAGATTCAATATCACTGAATGAACCCATCAAACTCCAGGCCAGCAGTCAAGAGGTTTGGGATTTCTGAATTCAGATTTCTTGATTAAGAAGGAAAAAGCAAGAATGTAATGATGACCAAAGCTTACCACTTTGCTAATTTTGCCTATTACCTGTCTCCATCTCTCAGTTTCTGGAACTGCTGTCCTAACAGGCAGGCTAACAAAGGGCCGACTCTCCCTCCTTCCACAAATGGTTCAGAGATTGCTCCTATCCAGATGTCAATGTTGTCAGGAGTCCCATACAGTTCAGTGAATTTTTCGGCAAGTTCTGAATTCCTGAGCACGTCAGACAGTTCAGCCTTGTTCTTGGGCTGTGAAAGACTACAGAATTTTCTCCATGCATTGTAGCCTATGAGAGTCAGAGAAAACGGTTAGTCAAATCTGTGGTTTGCCCCTTGAAGCTAAGAAAATGGAAGCTCGTGGTTGGCTTAGTAGATTCTCTATGTTTTAATTTTGGTTCACTCTAATTTGTGAGAGAGGGGTTGAAAGGTGCGTAGGGGGGGACTAGCAAGGACAGCTACCTCAATGTTTATCACTCTGGTAACTCAGTGCAGAGTCTCACTTGAGCAAAATTTGTGTCATGCAGAATAGATTTCTTCATTCCAATCCACTATCTTAATAGTAGATGAACTTACTGGGTACTTTGCATCAGTCAACACTGTGGAAAACACTAGCAGTGTGCTAGAGGTCTGTGAGTGTCGGGGAGCAGGAATGAGTGTCATTGCTATTGCAAAGGACAAAGTGCTAGGCAAACTCAAACGTCTTGAGAAGGATAAGTCACCTGGACCAGATGAACTACATCCCAGAGGCTTGAGAGAGGTTGCTGAAGAGATAATGGATGCATAGGTCATCATCTTTCAAAAATCACTTGATTCTAGCTTGGTCCTGGAGGACTGAAAGATTGCAAATGTCACTCCACTCTTTAAGAAAGGAGGCAGGCAAAAAAAAAGAAATTATAGACCAGTTAGCCTCACCTCAGTGGTTGGGAAAGTGTTGGAGTCTATTATTAAGGATGAGGTTTCAAGTTACTTGGAGACTAATTGTAAGATAAGTCAAAGCCAGCATGGTTTCTGTCAAAGGAAATCTTGCCTGACAAATTTGTCTTCAAGGAAGTAACAAGCAGGGTGGACAAAGGAGAGGCAGTAGATGTCATTTACTTTGATTTTCAGAAGGCATTTGCTAAGGTGCCAGACATGAAACTGCTTAACAACATAAAATCCTATGGTGTTACAGGAAAGACACTGGCATGGACGGAGGAATGGCTGACAGGTAGGAGGCAGTGAGTGGGAATAAAGGGGGCCTTTTCTGGTTGGCTATCAGTGACTACTGGTGTTCTTCACTGGTCAGTATTGGGACCACTACTTTTCACATTGTTTGTCAATGGTTTGGATAATGGAGTTGGTGGCTTTGTGGCAAAGTTTGCTGACATTACGAAGGGATGGAGGGGTAGGTAGTGCTGAGGAAGCAATGCAATTGCAGCAGGACTTAAACAAATTGGCAGAAGAGGCAAAAAAGTGGCAAATAGAATACATTGCTGGGAAATGTATGATAATGCATTTTGGTAAAAGGAACAATAGTGCAGACTATTATCTAAATGGAGAGAAGATTCAAACATCAGAGGTGCAGAGGGACTTAGAAGTCCTTGTGCAAGACTCCCAGAAGGTTAATTTACAGGTTGAATCCATGGTAAAAAAGGCAAATACAATGTTGGCATTTATTTCAAGAGGAATAGAATAAAAAAACAAGGAGATAATGCTGAGGCTTTGTAAGACAATACTTCAAGTGCAGCCTGACTAGTATCAACAGTTTGGGCCCCATATCTCAGAAAGGATGTTTTGTCATTGGAGAGAGTCCAGAGGAGGTTAACAAGGATAATTCCCAGAACGAAGGGGTTAACATATGAGGAGCCTTTGGCAGCTTTGTGCCTGTACTCACTGGAATTTAGAAGAATTGGGGTGGGTCAATCTCATTGAAATCTACTGAATGTTGAAAGAACTGGATAGGGTGTATGTGGAGAAGTTGTTTCCTATGGTGGGGTTATCCAGAACTAGAGGGCAAAGCCTCAAAACTGAGGGAGAACCTTTTAGAATAGAGGTAAGGAGGAATATTTTTAGCCAGAGAGTAGTGAATCTGTGGAATGTTTTGCCACAGATTGCGGTGAAGGCCAAGTTTGTCGGTGTATTTAAGGTGGAGGTTAATCGTTTCCTGATCGATCAGGGCAGTAAAGGATGTGGCAAGAAGGTCTGTGTGTTCGGTTGAATGGGATCCGGGATCAGTCATGTTGGAATGTTGGAAGAGGTTCAATGGGCTGAATGGCCTAAAGGCTGATTTATATTTGTGCATCAAATCGAAGTCGTAGGTACGGCGTAGCCACCAACGCTACACAGTGCCTATACAGATCCCTACGCCATAGTTGACGTGCACCTCTCCCAAAATATAACTAAGCATCGTGGCAGCGCAGGCTGCAACAACTGTGATTGGTCCGTTTGGTAGCATCACATTTCCTCCTACGCTGCAATAGCTTCCCATTGGGCAACTGAAGGGCAGGGAAGGAACTCTGGCTGCAATGCTTTCCATAAAGCTTTACAGACCTCCGAAATTATGGGGGACACATTTCGCTTTTACAAAAAAAGATGCTCGCTTTAAACTTGTTTACCCCAAGAAGGACTACCGTGACCATGAAGCCTTGCAGGGGCAGATGTGTGCACATGCGTGGTGTGCGCGAATTGCAGAGTTACTCAGACACACCAGTGCACAAGTATAAATGCTCACAACGGTGTAGCCCACTTGCGTAGGCTATGGCGTAAACTGGTACGCACAAGTATAAATCAGCCTTAACTCTGCTCCCATGTCTTGTGTGTTATGGTCTTGTCTAATTTCCTAAGTCCATGAAGTCAATCAGTCTCATTTACATAAATGCAGGTTAATTCTTTCACAGGATATTCTGTGAAATTTGTGTTGCAAGTTCTCTCCAGCAAAATAGCCAAGCACGTGGTAATTTAAGCTATTGCAGAATATACACAGTAATTAAATATTCCATCATCTGAAGAAATAAATAAAGTTGAAGTTATCTTGCTTGGATAATTATGGAGAATCCCACACTACTCAGAGAACACTGCGGTAATATAAGATTAAAAATGACATCATGATGCAGGGTTCACTGTACTAATTACAACATGTTCCATAATTATTCTTTAGCCATATTAATAGTCATTGCAGTAAGAGTACAATAGGCAGCAATTTTCTAGCCACAATGTATGAGTGTACACTTGCTTCTCAAGTTCTGACTCCAAGCCCAATTTTTGGTATCTGTTTGTGTAAGGCGACATGTATGGCTAGTTTGAAGTTCTGAGGAAATATTGAAGATAGCAGGCTTTGGATGTTAGGCTAAGCAGATGTTCTCTCTCCAAGACATCCAATGACAATATTCAAAGTTCCCTCAGGTGTCTTGAAAAGTAGGTATTTCTCACTCCATATTAATTGGAAGCATTTAACTTTGCTGTTTGTAGGCCCTTACTGTGTGCAAATCCCCCGTATTAAACGAATGACAGTACTTCACAGTATCACCACCATTTAACCAGCGAATATTTCACATGAAGTATTTCTCAATAAACATTCAGCAGTGAATATACTCAATGGATATTTCACAGTAAACACTTTAGATTAAATTACAGCTGTAATGTCAAACAAACTAATACGGTTTCACAAATTCTCCTTGGCAAGTAAATCTTTTCAACTAAATCTAGTTGTTAACTGTCTAGTAGTAAATATTCCCATACAGTGCACTCTGCTAACAATTCCTTTCAGATGGCACTTTGGCAATTCAAAATGAACCAATGCAGTATGATTTATGTATATTCTAAGGAAGCAGATATGACAAGAAATGTAACTTTGGTCTTGTTTCCAGTAATTGAACAGTGATCCTAAGGGCCACTTCCGTAGATCATGTCTATTGTCAGCCTTCTGCTACACCTTAATGGATACCAACCCATTCAAATCAGTCTCTCTGCAATATTTCCATTAATTCGCCCAGGGGAGCAAATATTCCACTCTCCCCTCCTACCCCTCCTCAGAGTCCCCCACCCTGCTCTCATGACTATACCCCTTCCCCACATGAAACCACCATGGTGGGCTTCACAGCTGAACAGGTGAGAAGACAGCTGAAACGTCTCAACCCAAGCAAGGCTGCAGGACCGGATGGTGTCAGTACCAGGGTGCTCAAAGCCTGTGCCCCTCAGCTATGTAGAGTACTTCGCCATGTATTCAACCTGAGCCTGAGGCTCTGGAGGGTTCCTGTACTGTGGAAGACATCCTGCCTCATCCCTGTGCCGAAGACGCCGCGCCCCAGCGGCCTCAATGACTACAGACCAGTAGCTGTCTACGTTGCATGCCATCTTGGACAATGTCTCCCATCCACTACATAATGTACTGGGTGGGCACAGGAGTACATTCAGCCAGAGACTCATTCCACCGAGATGCAGCACAGAGCGTCATAGGAAGTCATTCCTGCCTGTGGCCATCAAACTTTACAACTCCTCTCTTGGAGGGTCAGACACCCTGAGCCAATAGGCTGGTCCTGGACTTATTTCATAATTTTCTGGCATAATTTACATATTACTATTTAACTATTATGGTTCTATTACTATTTATTATTTATGGTGCAACTGTAACGAAAACCAATTTCTCCCGGGATCAATAAAGTATGACTATGACTATGACTATTCTCCCTGAGCGAGGTGAATATTTTCCTGTTTGTTTCTTGTTAAAGTGAAATTAAAGCAGAAGAGTCTGCAAACACTTGGCAGATCAGAAAGAAAAACTAAATTCACAGAGAACATAAGAAATAGGAGCAGGAGTCAGCCATCTGGCCCGTTCAGCCTGCTCCGCTACTCACTAAGATCATGGCAGATCTGGCCATAGACTCATTTCCTCTTATCTGCCTTTTCCCCACAGCCCATAATTCCCCTACTATGCAAAAATCTAACCAACCTTGTCTTCAATATATTTACTGAGGTAGCCTCAGCTGCTTCATTGGGCAGAGAATTCCACAGATTCACTACTCCCTGGGAAAAGCAGTTCCTCCTCATCTCCATCCTAAATCTACTCCCCTGAATCTTAAGGCTATTCCCCTAGTTCTAGTCTCACCTACCAGTGGAAACAACTTTCCTGCCTCTATCTTATCTATCCCTTTCATAATTCTATGTTTCTATAAGATCTCCTCTCTTATAGAGGAGAACCAGCTAAAGAAGTAGGTGAAAATTTGCCTCCAAACACATCTCTTTTGTCCCTCACCAATTTATCAACCATGTGGCTTAGAAACTGTGAAGATACCCTATTAAAGAGATGCACTTTCTCCCTCCTAATCTTTTTCACCCTCATTATACCTTAAGTGAACTTGTATATTGTTCACCAACCAAGTTCTGATAAGAGGTCTTCAATCTGAAGCATTAAGAGTTTCTCTTTCCACAGATGTTGCCTGATTTGTTTGTGTATTCAGAATATTCCCTTTTTTATTTCAGATTTCTAGCATCAGCCATTTTCTTGATTTGGAAATATTAGACAATAAAACCGTTGAATTAACTGACATTTCAATAATGGTTTTTGGAGTTATACTCTACGCTCCCTAACTTTCTCCTACCTGCTATTCCATGATCACGGGAACGTTGCATATTCAGAAACCCCAGGTCCAGCCCTAAATGATTAACCATCTCAAAGAGCTTCTCCCGCAGTTCATCTGTCATCATCATGGTTTGCTTTTGCAATTTTGAAGGATTGCCAATCAGTCCTCGAACAATTGGATCGGCACCACCTACCAAAACACAAAGCAAAACACACATTGATAATCATCTTCCTGGCACTTCATCCAACTCTCTAAAATGCAGTTATGCTAGAGAGAACAAATTGTTGAACATTTCCTAAATATACAGCATACAAATAGAGTGACAATCTTGTTAATCACCTTCCCCCCAAAGAAAAAGACATGTTGATCAAGAATCTATACTGCTGAGAAGGATATGGGCAACCAAGCATTGGACCACCACTATCATCTGCAGTTTCCCATCTCAAAGTTCAAATTTCAAAGTGCATTTACACTGTATACAACCTTGAGGTTTGACTTCTTTCAGGCAGCCACAAAACAAAGAAACAGATTAGAACCCATTTAAAAAAAAACACAGCAAAGACCATCAAACACCCAATGTGTGAAAAAAAGAACAAATCATGCAAACAGTAAAAAAAAGTAAAGTAACAGATAGAAGATTAACCACAGAGTCCCCGAAAGTGAGTTCACTGCCATGGAGCTAGTTCACCGCTAAGGTAAGTGCCAAGCCAGTTCAGCGCTTGTTGTTTCGTATGGCTTGTCCTGGGAGGGGCAGATGCGAGTCTGTCTGTTTGAGATCTGGGGTTGGATCAGTTTTCACATGTCGTCTCATCCACAGCCTTTCCAACATGGGTGGCCCTGAGTTGGCATCGCCTGATGGAGTACTTGAAGGATGCAAGTCTCCACACACAACGTCAACATGTTGATCTAGGTCATGGAGGAGTTCAGCAATGAAGCACTTTGATCAAATACATGGAGCATGAACTGCAGAGTCCCTGAGAGCGAGTCCACAGCTGCGGCACCTGTTCAGCATTGAGGTGAGTGAGGCTCATCCAGGAGACCGATGACTGCCGGGCAATAACTGCTCCCCAACCTGGTGGCGTGGTATGACAGTAGTAGCAAGAAGATTAGATTAGATTAGATTATGAAGACACGCAGTCCTCTTTTATTGTCATTTAGTAATGCATGCATTAAGAAATGATACAATTTGTTCCTCCAGAATGATATCACAGAAACACAAGACAAACCAAGACTAAAAAAACTGACAAAAACCACATAATTATAACATATAGTTACAGCAGTGCAAAGCAATACCATAACTTGTTGAAGAACAGACCATGGGGATGGTAAAAAATAGTCTCAAAGTCTCTCGAATATCCTATCATCTCACGCAGACGGTTGAAGGGAGAAACTCTCCGTGCCATGAGCTTCCAGCACTGCAAACTTACCAATGCAGCATCCTGGAAGCACTGACCACAGTCCAACTCTGAGTCCATCCAAAAACTTCGAGCCTCCGACCGGCCCTCCGACACCAAGCACCGCGCACCATCTCTGCCGAGTGCTTCGACCCCAGCCCCGGCAACAGGCAATAGGCAAAGCCGAGGATTTGGGGGCCTTCCCCTCTGGAGATTCTCGATCACACAGTAGCAGCGGCTGCAAAGCAGACATTTCAGAAGTTTCTCCAGATGTTCCTCCGTGCTTCTCACGTCCGTCTCCATCAAATCAGGATTGTGCATGGCCCCTATTTAACAAATACGATATCAATTCGGAGCGGCTGCGCGCACTGCGCTGCCATCTTCTCCTCCCTTCATCAGAAGAGAAGGAGACCAGTCAGCTGCAGGCAGACGGCAGCAAACACTTGTTCATTTCCACTCTCATCCTTGACAATTTTAACCTTGCTCGACCCTTTCATCAGTGCAGAGTAATGGAGCTGACCACGGGTTCGACACAGCATACACCCCCAGCGATGGCCGTACTCTTGGGAGTCTAGTTCGCCGAATCCCCCAGGAGATCGCAAAATGTCAGATCAGTTAGTCAGCTCAAAAGTGCATCTTTAGAAGGAAAATTACAGACTGTACTCAATCGGAGTTCAGAAGAAGTCGTATATCTAGAAGAAGAGTTTCTTGTAGCTTTGTGAGCTTGCTGCATTGGTTGCTGGCAACTTCTTGCAGCCCCATTCGCAGTGACATACCATGCTTACTTGGATATATATTCCAAAATGTACAAACTTGCTAAATAAATGTGATTCCTAAATAACAATGATACAAGAATGATCAACAGCTTGAACATTGCTTTTCCTTGCCTTTGCCTCAGGGTAGCTATGATCTTGTTCAAAGGTGCAGTAAATTTGATGGTGCATGATACAGCTCCATTTCTTCTGTTTTTATGAAAACCAGAAGTCAGAGAACAGACTGTGTTTCAATGCATTTTGTCTGTAAACTACAACTGTCCATTAGCTGGTTGCACGTAATCAAAAGCTGCAGTGAACCCGAGGAAAGGGGCTGAGATTTCATTCATTGTAACATTAACAAAAGCAAGCAGAGAATAAATAAGATACGATGCTTTAGTACAATTAATCCAGGTTAAAAAGCGACCTTTCACATGGATTAGCAACTGATGAGTGGATTTATGATATCTGATACTTAATTTGCACCAGCAAAGCAGAATAACACCAAGCTCATGCATGGAAACCAACCCAATCCTGTTACAGTAGCTGGTGTTTGCTAAGCTCCATGAGATGTTAGAGCTCAGAAACCTAATCAGACTGCACAACTCAGAAGCGTAAATACAGCCATGGTATAAGTCGAACTTGCGCAGAGTCGGTAATAGTATCTGAAACTCAAGTAAGTAAGAGTGGCGTAAAATACAAGAGATCACACAAGGTTTCCTTTTGCAATAATAGCTTGGTCTGATCTTATTGGTACAATAAGAGACTGGGATATCTATTAACATGATGCACTTGGAAATATGTTCTAAAATGGCTTCATCAGGCAAGGTTAAGTTGGGTATTGCAAATCTTTCATCAACTATCCTTCCCCAATCCGTGCAGAATCCTGTTATTCCCTGGTGTCCAATTTTCCTTCTCAATATCCATGCCTTCCTTTCCCAAAAAAATGCAAAAACAATGGGAACCCCAATGGAAGCTCATTCAAATTTAGAGCATAGTATCTCAAGCTGCAGTTCCTGAGCATTTAAATGATTGAAAATGACTCTTGAGCAAGATAGCACTTGTGGAGCTGTTCACCTCTCAATCTTCTTCCTTCCCGTGGGCTCTGCACTGACTTAGCACATCAATGTTGGCACTGATTCTGATTTTCAGAGATGGCAAGCGAGCTGAAATATTATGTGCTGCCTGCTGAGGTTTGATGTGTTGGGGGACATCAGCTGGCCAGATTAGGGCCATGCAAGATTTTTGGAAAGAAAAGATAATTATCAATTCAAAGGTGGAGTCATGTGTCATAAAGATACAACAGAGAAGTAGGCCCTTTATCCCAATGTGCCTATGCAGCCTATCAAGTATCTGTCTACTGTATACTAATCCCATTTACTAGGTGAAGTTTGGGTATGGAGTTCATGAAATGTCTAGCTCCATGTGAAAACAAATCCAGCTCCATGTGACAGAAGCAGTGACTCTAACAATGTGCTTCATTGTTAGACGGCAACCATTGGGCTAAATCCACTAAAGCTATGAAATCCAAAACCAAATTCAATAGTATCATTAAAATGAGGGTGCAGAAATGTATTTTATTAAATTGATATGGATAACTGTATCAAACCAATTCTTATTGACATGAGTTATAGTGTTGATGATGATTCCTCTGACCCTGGAATGTTGGAGCATTAGAGATAGGTTTCCTCAGAGTGCCTCGTTATCCATATGAGCTGAATTCTTTGTAAAAAGAAAGCATCAGAAGCTCGATTTCCCTGATGATGGATTCTAGAGAATTCTTATTCCCAAGGTGTTCTGTTGGGTAGGTAGGAGGCAGGGATGGTCCTGAGAGGGAGGAGATGGTCCTGGCCACCCATTACTTTTTATTTCTTTCAGCTCTTTGGATGTTGATTTTGAAAGATATCTACGTATCAAGGAAATTCCAAGGAGGCATTTAAAGAAACCAGTAATCTCAGGTCGCTGTGCCTTTCTGTGAGAATTGTACTCGGGAGGATCCAAGTCTGAGGCTTACAAATGCAGTGAGCATTCCTCTGTCAAACCAAGCAGCAGACATTTCTGCAGTAGACCTGAATCAGGTCACCTTCGGCCCTTGTTGCTGCACAACCCTGAATCTCCCTCTCCCCAAGATCAAGGGAAGGTGGACAAGGAGTAATGCCCACCCCTTGCCATCTGCAAGATCAGAGAGGACTGTCTTAAAATGGCCGTACAATATTTAGCTCTACTTTGTACTTGATTTAATTGCAGCCAGAATCCAGTTACAACCAACACGAGCCCAACAGTGAACTCCAACCCGAATCTTAGGATCTGAGCAACGGTTCAGGCCGAGCCCTGTATTAGGGTGTGTTCCTTACCTTCCCTTATCATTCTCCAGGGTACGAGGAAGACTTGGTGGAGAGGCAGACTCGGGAACTGTGGGTGATCCTGGAAGTTTTCATCAAGACGAAACAGAAACGGCTGAACAGTAAGGTGCCCAAAACGGAATGCTGATGAGAAAACGTTGGCGATACTGGGATTGACAGACTCATCGTAGCCTTTGTATTCTGGGAGATATCTTGCTGTTGCTTCTGGTCCAATTACCCGGGGAACATAGTCTCGGTGATTAATAATCTGCAATAAAAATCGTCATTCACTGCGGTTTCATTAAAAAAACAGCAAATTCAATGAAAATCATTACGCTCTCTCTTTTGAAAAATATCTTCCCTTTTCACTTCACATCCAATGGAATTCTTTCCTGCAAGCATAGTCCACAATGGTATTAATCTTTGAATAAAAACATCTTACCCATTGATTCTGCCTATTCTTTATTTTTTGAGATAACCATGGGGAATAAAGAACACTTGTCTGGAATAATTCTGCTGATTACTTTTACCCTTTTTTGTCTGTCACCTTTGGAAAGCACCTTTGTCTAAGTCACCTTTTGATAAAATAGACTTAACTTTATCCTGTGACACTTTTGTAGTCCTTTCTGCATTATTTTTTTCTGTGATCAGGTAACTATAATTCACATTAATCAGTACCTGATGTACAGTCTAGAGACACTGATGGGCAAGAGGTCAAGACCAAGAAATGACCAGCCTGAATCGTTGACTGATCATTTCCACGGATGCTGTCCGACCTGTGGAGTTCCTCCAGCGTGTTGTGAGTGTTGCTTTGACCCCAGTATCTGCAGAGTGTTTTGTGTTTGTTATTTGACTGTCAAGGCTTAAACACGAAGTAGGATTGGAAACACATGTCAGCCAGATATAGGAATGATGACAGTGGCCCACCTGAAAGATTGCATTTTCATTCCCAAAAATATGGTATGATTGCTAAGCTTTGGAACTTCAATTTTATTTGTTGTGCTGAGATTTAAATGTTATTCTGTCAGTAATACAGCCAGTACTTTACTAATGATATTTTTTCTGTACCTGCTGAAAAGCTCCTAAGATTTTTCTTGTTTCATGATATATCCTATCACCATTCCAATGCTGGTTCATAGTCTTCAGCTCTCGTGCAATGCGATTGTGCTCCCGCAGAAACATTGTGTGGAAAGACAACAGTCCCAGTTGTTCATTCACACGTACATCACCTGGGATGGACATGGGAAGGTTATCAAGTGTTATTAGTGTGGTTTGGTTGGGTCTGAATTGAGTGCAAAACACAATGGTTATTCTCAATATGATTACAACATTACTTTTTATCTATCTAAAAGGATACGTTGTTATTTTTCCATTGAAATGAATGAAAGAATAAGGATTGATGAGGTTGTATGAGAGCTGTCATAGATTTAATAGCCCAAATGGCCACCTATGTTCTAAGGAAATGTGGGAACGGAAAGAAGAACTAATTCACAAGGGTTTCTACTCTAGGTGCATCTTTAAATTAGAGGTGGAAGAACTGGGCATTGTGCCTTTTATTGAATGAACAAAGAAATCAGTGAGTCAAATTATTACACGCTTCCATTTAGCTCCCTTTTGGTTGGAACCTTTAGAAGTGTTCCCAGCAATGGGCTTCTTCAGTGCATCTAAAGCAGAAATATTGAATTGTTTTGGACCAATCCCATAGCTCATCAACAACTAGATAGAGATTTCTCTAGGCAGATTCCAGTGCTCCTTTATGGTTGTACCCAAAACAACTGAAAATCATCCTAGACACTAGAACTAGACACTAGAATACTACGGCACAGTACAGGCCCTTTGGCCCTTGATGTTGTGCCGACCTATATATTCCTTAAAAAAAAAGTACTAAACCCACACTACCCCGTAACCCTCTATTTTTCTTTCATCCATGTGCCTGTCCAAAAGGCTCTTAAATACCCCTAATGTTTTCGCCTCCACCACCATCCCTGGCAAGTCATTCCAGGCACCCACAACCCTCTGTGTAAAAAAAAATTACCCCTGATGTCTCCCCTAAACCTCCCTCCCTTAACTTTGTACATATGCCCTCTGGTGTTTGTTATTCGTGCCCTGGGAAACAGGTAGTGGCTATCCACCCTATCTATTCCTCTCATAATCTTGTAGACCTCTATCAAGTCCCCTCTCCTCCTTCTACGCTCCAAAGAGAAAAGTCCCAGCTCTGCTAACCTTGCCTCATAAGACTTGTTTTCCAATCCAGGCAACATCCTGGTAAATCTCCTCTGCACCCTCTCCATAGCTTCGACATCCTTCCTATAATGAGGTGACCAGAGCTGAACACAATACTCTAAGTGTGGTCTCACCAGAGATTTGTAGAATTGCAACATGACCTCTCTACTCTTGAACTCAATCCCCCTATTAATAAAGCCTAGCATCCCATAGGCCTTCTTAACTATCCTATCAACCTGTGCAGTATCCTTGAGGGATATATGGATTTGAACCCCAAGGTCCCTTTGTTCATCTACACTCTTAAGTAACCGACCATTAACCCTGTATTCAGCCTTCTGGTTTGCCCTTCCAAAATGCATCACCTCACACTTATCCGGATTGAACTCCATCTGCCACTTTGCTGCCCAACTCTGCATCCTGTCTATATCCTCTTGCAACCTTTGACAACCCACAGCTCCATCCACAACTCCTCCAATCTTCATGTCCTCCGCAAACTTACTCACCCATCCTTCCACCTCTTCATCCAGGTCATTTATAAAAATCACAAAGAGCAGAGTCCCAGGACAGGTCCTTGTGGCACTCCACTAGTCACCGATCTCCAGGCAGAATACTTTCCTTCCACTACTACCCTCTGCTTTCTTCCTGTAAGCCAATTTTTTATCCAAACAGCCAAGGTTCCACTGATCCCATGCCTCATGACTTTCTGGATGGGTCTCTCGTGGGGGACCTTGTCAAATGCCTTGCTAAAATCCATGTAGACCACATCTACCACCATACCCTCATCAATTTCTTTTGTTACCTCTTCAAAAAACTCAATTAGGCTCGTGAGGCACGACCTTCCCTTCACAAAGCCATGTTGACTATCCTTGATTAGACTGTACTTCTCCAAATGCTCGTAGATCCTATCCTTAAGAATCCTTTCCAGTAGTTTGCAGACCACTGATGTAAGACTCACCGGTCTATAGTTCCCAGGATTCTCCCTATTACCTTTTTCAAACAAGGGAACTACATTTGCCATTCTCCAGTCCTCCGGCACCTCCCCTGCAGCCAAAGAGGATTCAAAGATCATAGCTACTGCTTCAGTTGTACATCCCTGGGGAGGGAAAAGAGGAAGCTGTTGAGGAATTATATCACAGGCTGCAGAGGTCAAGGGGGTTAGGATGGATAGATTATCTGTGTCACATTCGTATCAAATATCAGCGATTTTGTTCACAGATGCCTGGTCACTACGCAAGAGGTAAAAACACATGGGGACAGAATGAAGTGCAGAATTTTGAAGAAGATAATTATGAATCAAGGAGGCCAGAACACTTTAAAGGACATTGAAGAGTTTGCAAGGACTGAGCGAACAAGCGTTGATTTAGTATGGAAGGATAGCGATGATGATAGCTTTCAAGGAGCAGCAGCCAGGGAAAAAAAAGTCCTTTAAGAATATCTAATTTTTGCATTGGGGAGATTGAGTTAATGGGAACAGGATCAGAGGTTTAGGACATAGGTTTGAAAGACATGAGTACAGAGTGAGAGGGAGAAAGAATATACTTAGGGAATAAACTGGGTTCTAGTTTGGAAACTATACCAAGATTAGTCCATTGGGTTTGGAAAAGGAGGGAATGTAGCAGTTCATACTTGATTTTGGAGCACAGACAAAGTAGTCATATAATATGATGGGCGTTCTAAGAGCGAGCCTGGCAGCTAAAAATATACCATATAACCATATAACAATTACAGCACCGAAACAGGCCATCTCGGCCCTTCTAGTCCGTGCTGAACTCTTACTCTCACCTAGTCCCACCGACCTGCACTCAGCCCATAACGCTCCATTCCTCTCCTGTCCGTATATCCATCCAATTTAACTTTAAGTGACAACATCGAACCTGCCTCAACCACTTCTGCTGGAAGCTCATTCCACAACATACATGAGAAACTATTAGATACTGAGGAATTTACGAGACTATGGCCAAGAAATTGGCTCAGCATGTTTTGTTGCCGTTAACAATATGCCAGGTAGTATGGTGTTATGGACTTACAGCAAGTTCCAGAATTGGTGTACACCTAGCCTTTCACTTTAGCGCCTGTTTTAAGCTCGTCAGTCTACTGCTGAGACAATTTCACGTAGAACATTTCCATCTAAATTCCTTGTTTCAGGGCACAAAGAAAAGAAAATCTGTGGATGCTGGAAATCCGAGCAACACGGACAAAATACTGGAGGAACTCAGCAGGCCAGGCAGCATTTATGAAAAAAGACAGTCGATGTTTCAGGCTGAAACCCTTCCGTAGTCCTGCTGAAGGGTTTCAGCCCAAAACATCACCTGTACTTTTTTCCATAGATGCTGCCCAGCCTACTGAGTTCCTCCAGCATTTTGTGTGTGTTCCTTGTTTCAGGAAGGAGCTTTATTAGTAAAAGGAAAAGTGATTTGTGCAGAAGTGTTCCACAGAGCTGACATTCACCAGCAATAAAACATGGAGTATTTTCTGGGCCATTGTCACAGCCTTCTCCAATGCTGCCACAGGAGTTATTTAAAATGGTGCTAAATGGCAGATATTCTCGCCCATTGTCAGAGAACTCCTGGTTCACAGCCATCAGACCTAGCTCATTGGTTTGATTTCTGAGGCTGTTGGCCAGACAGTCGGTACTGCCGTAGAGTTCATTCATGTCCAGGAAACTAGTGATAGAGTTAATCTGCTGACGAGTGTGTGGATCTCTAGGTTTCGTGCCTTGATTACCGCTACCACAAGCAGGAGCCGATTGGAAGAAGGGCATGCATTCTCTGTCACTTCCTCTTCTGGTGTCATTAGGAGGTATCTGTAAGTGTGGGTTCAGAGCTCTATTAGGGATGATTAAATTCAAATGGCTTTACTAAATCTAATGAGAGGAAGGCTTTCCAGTTTAATGCTTAAAAGAATAAAGTCTTTATCTAGGTAAATTTAACACTATTTAGGATTAGAATGTAGAGAATAATAATTGGAAAAATCTTTGTCAACAGTTAGTGAACAACAAGAAAAAGAATCAGCAATTATATTTTTATGGGCACCAAACTTGCAAAAGGCATCAAGATAGCTTATTGTATGCTGGAGTTGCACTTCCTGCCATGTTACTAGGAAGAATATGATCAACTTTTAGCTTCCAGTTGAAGTCGTGGATATATATAATTCCTCCTTCATTTTGATGTGTCTAAAACTGAGAACTATCACGCCAAATGCAGAATGGGATTACCTCTATCAGAAGGGCAGCGAAAGTAGGTTGTCCACCTACTTTTCAAAAGCAGCTTGGGATGGGCAATTAATGCTGGCTGTATCTGTGGTGGCCACATCCAAAAAATATAAAAATATAAATAATTCAATATGGGGTGCCCACACATAAAATAGGTGTTGGATCTTCTCCAGATTCAAATCATGGGTTCTTGGCTTGTCTTAAGGTAGCCCATGCTAACTTTTCTTAGGAAATCAAAATGAACAGCAGCCAATCAAAAGGCATTAAAAGACACTAGCAATTAAGTCATAAACCATAGAAGTAAGGTGTTAAAATCTGTTCATCTAAATGTATAGCCAAGAGGAAAAGGCTGGGATGAATTCTCTAAGCAATCCCTGATTTTCCCATGAAGTACTGCTGACTTCTGCAGCTCCATGTTCATGGATCTTGTTCTAATTGAAGTTCATAATGTGAATTCAGACAAATGTGGCTGATTCAGTGCTAATGTTCTGAGTATAGAAATATTCTCAAAGTCAATCAACACGAAAACAAGCCTTCTGCTCCATCACTTCTACAACAGCCGCTGGACACCTATGTTATACTGATCTTAATTTTCCTCTTGTTTCCACCATCTTCCCTCCCTCCTCAATTCACTTGCCACCCGTGCTAGGAAAAATTGAGAGTAACCAATTAACCCACTGATCAGCACTGGTATGTGGGACGAAAACCAAGGGAAGCTCTATTTGGTCACAGGATTGATGTGTAGACTGCTCAAAGGCATCACCCAAGGTCAGGATTGAACCTGGCTTTTGATAGCAGTGAGGCAGCAGCACTAACCCCTGCACCAGGGTGATGCTCCCCACCCCCCAAGAGCACACCAGTTTTACTGGCTGAAGAAGCATGTTCCTGATTGTGTAATTTGTGCACTTCCTGAAAGTTAGATCAAGTCCTTGAACTGTATAACAAGCAGTTATGCAGGGTTCCTGGAAATGACCCGTCCTCTCAGTTGCAATGAAATGAATGGCTGACTTTATTCAAGCAAATTTTTCAAAGGGATTAAGGTCTTGTGGTCATTGTGGATCCTGAACACATCCTGGAGGTCGAAAGTTCGTTTCCTCAAATGCTGAGGGAATTGATTCTATCATATATAGCAGAACATCGGATCCTCAAGCTCCCACATCAAACTAATGTTCCACCAACACCTTCTCAAAGTGTGAAAACAAACATTGACGAATTTCTAGCTCAAAGTACCATGAAAAATTTCTAAATTAACACCCTCTCCCTTATTCAGAAGAGGGAATTTTCAGACTAATCACTCTCATGCCTGGAGGAACAAATCCTCAATAAGCCCTTAAATAATGTGGGGCTTTTCTATACATGGCATTTAGACACAGTACTGTGCAAATCTGGCAGGAGCAAAGGATGTTGGAAATTATGAGGGTAGAGCACAACGGGGGAGGAGTCACAAAGGAGGCAGAGAAGGAGTGCCAGGGTGGAGGGGTGGAATGGATGCAGACACACCCAGACCTGAGATATCAGGAACATTAATTTGATTCCAAGCAATTGGTTAATTGATCATTACAGAATGTCTCTCTGTGCTTCCCACTTTTTGTGGCAGCTGTACAGTGCAATACATAAAATTACTACAGTACTCTGCAAAAGTCTTAGGCACCCTAGCGTGAGCGCTCTCTCTCTCTCTCTCTCTCTCTATATATATATATATATATATATATATTTATATATATACACACGTGTGTGTGTGTGTGTGTGTGTGTGCCTAAGACTTTTGCTCAATATGTATATTGTTGGTTTAGGATTTCATTTGTACTGTTCCGGCTTAGCATCAAACATAACTTCAGAATAATACAGAATGCAGATCTCACCTTAATTGGAAAACAGGGATCTCTCTGAATGCAAGTGCTTTCACAGTCAATGCCACCATCGAATGTTTCGATACTGCCAGCCAGAGGGCTTAAACTCATATCGTGATCGATCCACTGACCCCACTGCATAAACAAATGACTTAACTCTATATCTGAGGTTACCTCCATATTGGGAATTCTCAAGATTGTGTTAGATACCTGTCGAACCTGAAGCAGATATGAAATTTATTCATTACGTGAAACCAGGCCAGGCTGTGGAGTGATAGCATTACGATGCACACAGCAGGCAGTTCAACCTGCCATGTTGATGCTGAATATAAAGTACCAATCTGTACAATTAAATTTATCAGTTCTTTACCAGTGCAAATGCCTTGGCAATTCATGCGTGTTTTCTGAAGCTTCTTCAATGTTCTGAGAGTAGTTTTCTCTACGATCATCTCAAGCAGTATGTTCCAGATTGCAGCCACTCTTTTTGTGAAAACAACCTCCCTCAGATGCCCCCCAACTTCTGACTCCTTCCCTTAAATATATGCCTTCTGCCCTAGGGAAACATTTCATACTATCCACCTTCTCCATCTCATAATTTTGTATTCTAAGCCCTTTATATTGCACAAAATCTTACTGATCAGTTATTTTTTTTAGATTTTATCCCACTTGTTCACACTCAAAGATGAAGTGCATTAAAGTGACCCATTAAGAGGTTGAAATTTTTTTGTACCTCTCCATCTTGTAAATTCCATCAAAAAGTACTATTTCAGCTATGTACTAAATGAGTGCCAATATATGCAGTAGTAATTTTGTATTGCATATGAGCTATTTTGATATTGGGTTGGCCTGGTGCAAAGATAACCTGTAATGCTAAACAATGGAAACAGAAAAGCGAGTTTCACCCTCTTTGACTGGTTGAATTATCTTCATGCACCTATCCCTAGAATGACAGGTATCACTGATGTCCTCAATATCAGTGAGTCTGATATGTCACTGCTAACTCTGCGAATAGTTACCAACGGTACAGGAAATCCAGAATGTAATCTGTTTGGAGTCCAGCCCAGTGGAAGTGAAATCCCATCCTCATAGCGAGCGGGAAGCCATCGGGCAAGCGCTGTGTTGGAGGCTCCCCAGTGAGGATTCTTCCTGGAAATTAAGAAAGCTGAAGATGATTTCTTCTCTCTCAATGCATCTAACCAAAAAGCAATGCTTTCACGTGGTAGTTCCATAATCCTATACTCCCAGTCTGAGAGGAACTTTGAATATTGAGCACACAAACTATAATAGGTTTCAACTTATTAAAACTTTATAACTTGCAGATGTAAGCTAACTGGACTCATTTTCACTTTGGGTTTGGCTTTACTGCCCATCTGACTTGTCTTTACTTTGACCTCAATGAACGGGAGATCCAACTAGTTGTAAAATAGGAGCCTGACATATAACCAGCTAGTTTTCTTCTGAGGACGTGGTTGAGTTCACGATGAATAAATATGTGTATCAGTATAGAGTTAAAATTGTTTAATCAATGAGAGTTAAAAACTGACATGGGACAGGTAGCCGTTTTGTCTCACCTGTTGTTGCATACAGAGGTGAAGGTCCTGAATTGATTTGACCAGCAGTCATTAGCACAGACAGGGGTCAGAAGTATAGTTTCACACCCTGTGCTTCGTGCAACATTATCCATGTCACATTGTGTTAGCATATCTGTAACATATATCAGCCACAGTTAGCAAAAGATTCAGATGCCTACAGTCCTGTTAAATACCTCATTTTCATCCAACAGAAATATTAACTCCGTTTCTCTCTACACAATTTATCCCCGGTCTGTTAAATATATACAGCACTTTCTGTTTTTTCCTTTCATCACTCACCTATAGTTTGCAGCAGTCAATTACTCTACCAACCAGCACATTTTGAGAGAACCAAGAAGAAACCAATGTGGCTACAGAGAAACATGAAAACTCCACACAGAACAGAAACTGATGTCAGAAACTGAATCTGGGCTACAGTACCGGTAAGAGACCTGCATTTCCTACCGCACGGCACTGAACTATTGATAGTAATAAGATGTCGTTAAGCTGTCTATGGTTGGAGTAACAGAGTTAATGTTTCAGCTCAAACATTAACTCTGGTTCTCTCTCCGCAGGTGCGTCCTGGCCTGCTGAGAGTATCATGTCAACTGCACATGATAGAAATGTTTTTAATTAGTTTATGTTAACCATGTCGCTTGGTCCTGGTGATGAAGCAGGGTAGTTGCTCTCCATACTGCCCTGCTGCAGGTCTGGCTTTGTGCTGCTGCATTGCCTTCCTTTGAGTGGCAGTAGCTGTAGTGGTAGTTAATAGCATTGTTCCTAAGCCGTTCAGTTAGCCACTGGTAGCTGGATCAATCCAAGCTCTACTCAGCCACTCCTATTAAGTGTCTAAAATCAGGTCTTAAACAGGCAGATGGAATAGAAATATGGTGATAACAAAACCTTTCATTCTGAAGGACAGAACGAACTATCTTACTGCCTGATGCACAGCTCTGAAAGGTGGCAAAAACTCAAACTTTCAGCAAAGTGTTTAAGCAGCCAATCTTTGTTCAATGCAGGAAATGTTGGTTTGCAGCATTCACTCACCAGCACTGTCCAGGCACGTTGGCTCATTTCCCTCACCAACAACACCAGCCGGCCTCTGCCTGTGCCATCACTTTCCACTAGCACTTTGATAAATGCAACTTTCCTTCAGATGACTCTGGACTTTCGGACATTAGCACCAACAAATAAAAATCCGAGAAAAGGCTCATTGGCTTTGAAACAAGGACGGTGGGTTAATGGAAGAATCGTTCTTCAACTAACCTGATACATTGAGAGCACAGTTATGAGTTTCGTGAACATCCTGTTGGATCATTTGCAGTGTAGTTTCCATGTACTTTGCTGCTTTCACTGCAATCCTGGTTCGGGCCAAAGGTTGCTTGAAGAAGCGCAATAATTCAGCTGGAGTCAAGGTTTTCTGGCGCAGGTGCTCTTTTTGCCTGGAAGTACAAAGGCCAAAATATTTGGAAATTATGAGCCTGGTCAGAAATTTAACTTGAAGAAGTCAACCCAGGAATCAGGGAAACCATATCACAATAAACAGGGATTCATATTTAGACATTCAACAATGTAGCAGGGAGCAACATGAACGCTAATACAGAGCTGGTTAGAAGGAATATTATTTGCCAATATAAAAGTTGCTGGTGAATGCAGTAGGCCAGGCAGCATCTCTAGGAAGAGGTACAGTCGATGTTTTTGGCTGAGACATCGACTGTACCTCTTCCTAGAAATGCTGCCTGGCCTGCTGCGTTCTCCAGCAACTTTTATGTGTGTTGCTTGAAATTCCAGCATCTGCAGATTTCCTCGTGTTTGCGTTATTTGCCAATAATTGGCTGTTAATTAGAAAGTGACATTCTTACTGCAAAATTGCTAGGCAATGACCATATCCAAGCACACCAAATGTATATCTTTGAAATGTTATATAGTGACATCACCAAATCCAACACCATCAACATCCTAGTGGTTATCATCGACAATAAATGCAACTGAATGAACTACATAAATATTGTCTGTAGAGGGAACTTTCAGAGCCTGGGTATCCTAGAAAAAGTGATTAACCTTCTGACACTTGAAGGCTTTTCCACCATCTCTAAGTCACAAGAACTTGGTGGTATATTCTCTTCTTGCCAGAACTGGTGCAGATCCAACTATACTCAAGAAGTGTGACATCTTCCAGCGCACCTGATCGGCACCAGTCTAAAGTTGCATTTTTCTCAGCAATGGTGGACAGCGATAGCAAATGCACTGCAGTTACTCATCCAGGCTGCTCCAACTTCACCTCCCAAAACACACAACCTCTACCACCATGAAGGACAAGGGACCACAAGTGAACAGTAACACCACACCTACAGTTTCTCTTCAAAGTCACACACTGACCTGACTTGCGAATATATTACCATTAGGTCTAAATCTTGGAACTCACTCTCTCTCACAGCATTGTGGAAGCAGCTATACCAGAAGGACTGTAGCAGTTCAGGAAGGTGATGCTCAGCCACCTTTCCAAGAACAGTTAGGTTGTACGTTAAGCTATGTTCATACCTGCAAAGGGAACAAAATAAAATGCATGTGCAGAAGGGGCAGTTGAACATGCCTTTGTTGAAAGTTTGCTCTCTGCTGTTTCAGAAGGAAGGTTCCTTTCGAACATTAGTAACTTCAGGAGGAAGAAGCCGAAGGTCAATGAACCAGTTCTCATTCGGGGTCCAGAGGTGGAGAGGGTCAGTAACTTTAAATTCATTTCATAGGGTCTGTCTTGGGACCAGCACTCAAATTCATTGCAAAGAAGGCACAGCAGTGCCTCTATTTTCTTAGAAGTTGTGGACGTTCGGCATGTCATCTAAAACTTAGACAAACTTCTATAGATACACAGTGGAGAGTATCCTGATAGGTTGCACCACGGCCTGGTGTGGTCTAAGAACAGAAAAGCCCACAAAAAATCATGGATAAGCCCAGTTCAATCACAGGCAAAGCCTTCCCCACAACTGAGTTCATCTTTAAAGAGAGCTCAAATAGGAAAGCAGCATCAGTCATCAAGGCCCCCCATCACCTAGGCCATGTTCTGTTCTTGCTGTTGTCATCGGGAAGGATGTACAGGAACCTTAGGTCACATACCACCAGGTTCGGGAACAGTTATTGCTGTTCACCCATCAGCTCTGAACCAGAGAGGATAACTTCACTCACCCAAAAAACTGAATTGATTTCACAACCTATGGATTCAACAGCTTATGTTCTCAGTATTATTTATTATTTAATTTACTATTATTTGTTCTTTGGTATTTGCACAGTTTACTTTCTTTTGCATATTGGTTGTTTGTTAGCCATTGTGTGTAGTTTTTCATTGATTTTATGATAATTTCGAGGCATGTACTTCAAGGACAACACAAAAGCACAGCAAGAATCAGTGTGTCAAATTGAATGCAAAACTTAATTGTTAAAATACTTCCCAAGACTTCTGTAATATATGTGCTGGGCTCACTCCCTGTGAAAGGCCCTATGAACCAGAGAAACTGGTTAGAATGGTTACACAGGGCTTTTGACAACATTCCACATGCTGAGTGTCTGGGAGCACGCCAGTACAAAGAACAGACTCCCAGTGGCATGCGACCAGGCAGATTGAATAACCCAACAATTATTGGATGAAGTACAACTTAGCCATAGTAAGCACTGCTGAGATTTGAACTCAGGATCTCCTGTTTACTAGACAGGCACTTTAACCAACTAAGGCACAGTGCTGGCTTAAGAAACTTTAAGAACTGGTTCCTTATGGTTGTGATACATAGCCAGTATTAAATGCTCCCAATGGTGTGCATCTCAACTAGTGTCTGACAACCAAGTCCAACTCCTGGCTTTCACATGTATTTAGCTACTAAACCCAGTGGAACCATTTCTACTGATGGGAGAAGGGGAAAGAGCGGGTTACCAACACCTTAGAACAGTCACTTTGGGTAGATAGGGTTTGTTTGGGCAGTTGGCAGCTCATCTAGAAGGAAAACTCTGATCTCAAACCTCCTCTGCCTTGCAGCTATACCCACTCATAGGGAAGGCTTTGGGAACAAATTCCAAGGAAAAATTTTGATCCTAGTCCTTAAAGCAGTCGAATGCAGAGCTCGATGCTGACTGTCAGCTCCTGCAATGCTACTGCTACCAAATTGTATCGGTCTCTACCATTCTTTTGGATCCATCAGCTGCACGGAGAGGGGGAGCCTGCTACATTAGATTATGATTAGATTAGATTAGATTAGATTATGAGGACACGCAGTTCTCTTTTATTGTCAATTAGTAATGCATGCATTAAGAAATGATACAATGTTTTTTCAGAATGATATCACGAAAACACATGACAAACTGACTTAAAAACTAACAAATACCACATAATTATAACATATAGTTACAACAGTGCAAAGCAATACCGTAATTTGATAAGAACAGACCATGGCATGGTAAAGTCTCAAAGTCTCTCGAAAATCCCATCACCTCACACAGACGGTGAACCTCCAGCGCCGCCAACTTGCCGATGCAGCATCCTGGAAGCATCTGACCACGGCCTGACTCCGAGTCCATCCGAAAACTCCGAGCCTCCGACCACCTCTCCGACACCGAGCACCAAGCACCATCTCTGCCGAGCACTTCGACCCTGGCCCCAGCAACAAGCAATAGGCC
The DNA here is from genome assembly GCF_963921235.1 of Mobula hypostoma. Taxonomy (NCBI): domain Eukaryota; kingdom Metazoa; phylum Chordata; class Chondrichthyes; order Myliobatiformes; family Myliobatidae; genus Mobula; species Mobula hypostoma. The sequence continues at coordinate 37,270,304 of NC_086119.1, forward strand.
AAGCCGAGGACTTGGCGCCTTTGTCTCCGGAGATTCTTGATCGCACAGTAGCAGCGGCAGCGAAGCAGGCATTTCAGAAGTTACTCCAGGTGTTCCTCCATACTCTCACGGCCGTCTCCATCAAATCCAGATTGAGCATGGCCCCCTAGTTACATATAAGATATTCATTCGGAATGCCGTGCGCGCTGCATCGTGCCGCCATCTTCTCCTCCCTCCTATTATTACAGCTTGCTCTCCATACCACTGCCCTGGCTTGTGAATCACATAGACAGTTTGGGTGCAACACTCATGGTCAACCTTGACCAATGGAGGGCCTCAAGACATGGTGATATATGTGCATGTTTATAGTAAACTTACTTCAAACTTTTTTGAACTTTGACAAGAAATAAAAGTAATCAACATGCAGAGAGCAGTCAGTGGAGTATGTACTCTTGTGAATGAGGTACAATGCGCTTTTGGTAGTATTGGCATTATTTTATGGAAGGCATACCTTTGACTGTTGCAGGAACAGAAAGAGATTTCTTCTGCAGGGTGGCACAGTGGAAGTTCCAAGCAGTGCTGCAGACATGCAATTTCAATAATCTGGTTTCGATACTGACAGCTGCTGCTGGCTGGGTGGTATTTGCATACTCTTCCTTTGATCCCAGGAGTTTTCCAAATGCTCCAGATTCTTCCCACATCCCACATCCCAAAATACTTGCTGGTTAGTTAGTTAGCTATTAAATTATCCCCTGTGTTGGTGGCTGGTGGAGGAATCAGGTTGGTGTTAATGAATATATATGATATGATGCAGGGAGATGTGAGGGAGTGGACTGATGTAATTACTCTGAGACCTGGCATATACTTGAAGATCTAAATGACCCCTTTTATCATGATAGATATGGGTTGCTTAAAGGAGAGAACATGGAGACACAATGCAGGATAAGATACCCTTCTGGAAAAACTTGCCTAGAATTTCTGTGCTGCTCTAATTATGAAAGGGACATCCTATTTGAAATGGTTTCTATAACAACAGCAGGATAGCTCATTTTTATAACTTGAGAAGAACTCTGCAAAGAGTCAACCTGCTTAAGGCAGCCGGGCCAGAGAACACTCCAGGCTGAGTACTCAGGGAATGTGCATTCCAGCTCACTGATATCTTCAACACTTCACTCATCCAGGCTGTTGTCCCCACATGCTTCTAGTCAGCAACCATCATCCCTATATCAAATAACTCTACACCTTCAACACTAAATGGCCACTGCCTGTGGAACTGAGGCCAGTTATCATGAAAGCTTTGAAAGGATGGCATGGCGCATGTCAAAAACTCCAATCCTACAACATTGGACACTCAGCAATAAGCTTATTGACAGAACCTCTCTACAACATTTGCCATAGCATCTGTCATGAACCTGGCACAGCTAGAAAACAAGGACTTAAGTCAGAATGCTGCTCCTGGTTTTCTGTTTGGGATTCCACACTATTGTCCCACAGACCTTGGGGAACAAACTCCTACACCACAGTGGTCTAAATATACCACTGTGTAACTGAGTATTGGACTTTCTAACAGACCTCAGATAGTCAGGATGCTCAGTCCTCATCATCCTCAAAATGGATGCCCGCCCTCTCCCAGGGCTGCATGCTGAGCCTATTGCTGTATATTCTGCTCACACATGACTGCACGGCCAAATACCTGAGTAATCACATTGTCAAGTTCGCCGATGACTCGGCAGAGGTGGAGCTCTTCACCAACAACAATGAGATGGCTTACAGAGAGCAGGTGGAAGATCTCAAGGCCTGGTGTCAAGCAAATAACCTCTTTTTCAATGTCAACAAGGCAAAGGAGATGGTCAATAACTTGAGGAGAATGCGCACTGCTCACACCCCTTCTTACATTGCTGGCATAGCAGTGGAAACTACAAGCAGTTCCAAATTTCGGGGAGTGCACATCTTGCACAACCTCCCATGTTCGCAGATCACATTCTACACAATCAGGAAAATTTAACCAATGCCTCTATTTTCTGAGGGGGCTGAAAGAGCTGGGCTATGCACATCTATACTCATCTGATTCTACAGATGTACAGTAGAGAGCATCCTGACAAACTGCATCACTGCTTGGTATGGAAAGTGCACTGTGACAGAGAGGATAGCTCTACAACAGATAGCCAAAACTGCCCAATGCATCACCAGCACTAACCTACCCACCATCAAGGACGTATATACAGAAAGGTGCTGAACTAGGACCAGTTACATCATGAAGTATCCCTCCCATCCTGCTCATGGATTGTTTGCCTCACTCCCATTAGGGAGGAGGCTATATAACACCCACCCAGGGTCACCAGACTCAAAAACAGACTGATCAACACTAACACACCCCTCCACACCCCCCACCACTACTATGTTATCATTTCCTGTCAGTCGCCTTATGCACAGATACTCCTGTGCTTAGTGTCATTTTATGGATATACAGTTAACCTATGTGTATAAGCTGTCATGGCACCCATGCTGAGCTTGTCAGTTTTATCAATTTTGCCTGCACTTTCCTCCCCTTCCTTGATCTCTCCTTCTCCATCTTTGAAGACAAACTATCAACTGACATATTTTATAAGCCTACTGATTCCCACACTTATCTCGACGATACCTCTTCCCTTCCTACCTTGGATGTGGCTTTCTATTCCAGGACATCAGAGATGACCTCCTTCTTTAAAGAACGGGGTTTCCCTCTCTCCACTAGTAATGCTGCCCTCACCTCCATCTCCTACATTTCCCATACATCTACACTCACCACATCTTCTCACCACCTTAGCAATGATAGAGTTCCTCTTGTCCTTACCTACCACTCCATCAGCTTCCACATTCAGCACATTATCCTCCACAACCTCCACCATCTCCAAAGGGATCCTACCACTAAAAATATCTTTACCTCCCCCTCCTCTTTCCACAGGGATCGCTTCCCTTGTTCAATTGTCCCACCCCACTAATATCCCTCCTGCCACTTAACCCTTCAGGTGACCTAACTACTAACCTCCCCATACACCTCCTCTCTCACCTCCATTCAGGGCCCCAGGCAGTCCCTCCAGGTGAGGCAACACTTTACCTGTGAATCTGCTGGTGTCATTCATTTGTCCAGTGCTCCCGATGTGGCCTCCTCTACAGTGGTGATGCCCGTTGTAAATTGGGGGACTGCTTCACTGAGCACCATCCGTCACAAGCGAGACTTCCCAGTGGCCAAACATTTTAATTCCCATTCCCATTCCAATGTGTCAGTCCATGGCCTCCTCTTGTGCCAAGATGAGGCCACCCTCAGGGTGGAGCAGCAACATCTTATATTTGGTCTGGGTCACCTTTACCCTAATGGCAGGAAATCAATTTCTCCTTCAGGTAAATAAATGCCCCCCCCACCCCACCTCCGTTCTGCTCTCTGACCTTTTATCTCTCCTCGCTTGCCCATTACTTCCCCTAGGTCCCCACCTCCTATTCTTTCTCCTATAATCCATTCTCCTCTCCTATCAGATTCCTTCCTCTCCAGCCCTTGACCTTTCCCATGCCTGGCTTCACCTATCACCTTTCAACTAGCCTCCTCTCTTCTACCAGCTTTTTATTCTGGCATCTTCCCCTTTTTTTGTCAGTCCTGAAGAAACATAGACTATCTATTCATTTCCATAGATCCTGCCTGACCTATTGAGTTCCTCCACTATTTTGTGTGTGTTGCTTTGGACTTCCAGTATAAACTATCTTATGTATTTATATTGTGTTTTTTTTTAATTATTGTATTCTTTATCTTACTGCGTTTTTCAGCTGCATTGGATCTGGAGTAACAATTATTTCATTCTCCTTTACATTTATGTACTGGAAATTACATTAAACAAGATTGAATCTTGAACAAAGACTTCTAACATTATGCTTGCAAAATCAAGTTATGCTACAACAGCTCTGCTGCTGCTGGATGCAATGGACACTGGAATTGCCTGATCATCTCCAATCTGGCTCAGAAGAGTGGTATTACAAAATGTCATTACAAATATTTACAGGGCAGAGATGTTACAGAGGGTAGGTGGAGTGAATATAACGGGGCAGAAACTTCTTGGATTCTCTTCATGCAGTAGAATGTAGATTGAGAAACTGGTGTGGTCAACATGCCTGATTTAGGGTCATAGAAAGATACAGCATAGAAACAGGCCCTTCATCCTGTCAAGTCCATTCTAACTTTCAAACACCTATTTACTCCAATCCTACATTAATTTAGTTTTTACTCTGCCCACATTCTCATCAGCTTTAATCTGATTCTACCATTCACCTTTACATCATGGGCAATTTACAGTAGTTAGTTAACCCAAACCACCATGATTAAGAACAACTACTTGTCTTTAACTACTCGATTCTTGAACCAACCCGTGCAACCATCATCACGACTTCAGTAAAGCAACACTGACAACCTTGAACTGCCACAGACTGGTTTTGTTCTAATTGCGTTCTTCCTTCCAAAAATGATGTTTAATTTATGTTCTTGCAATCGTTGTGTAACTGATACTGTGTTCTTGTGATGCTGCTGCAAGTAAGATCTTTTTTTGCACCCGCGCATACATGCACTTGTGTCTGTGGCAATAAACTTGACTTTAACTTTTACCAACCTTCACATCTTTAGGATATGGGAAGGAAGCAGTGAATCTGGAGAAAACCCACACAGTTGCAGGAAGAACATACAGACAGCATCAGATATCAGGAATGAAGTGTGATTTCTGCCACTGTGAGGCAACGGTTCTAGCAGCTACAAAACACTGTCACTCATCATTTGTGGTACTGGGCAGCATAACCCTTCTTTCTACTCAGTTAGGAATGGTGCAGACAGCACCTGACCTTCATAGAAACATCTTTAAAGCACTCAAGCCTTTTTCAACTTATATTTCCTTTTTTTTTCTTCCTCTAATTTGAGGCTCTCAGCTCAATGATATTTTCTGAGAGCTCAAAATTGTGGCAATTCTTACATGTAAGTTTAGAATGTTCATCATTTAAGAGCAGGGTTCAAACCTATTGAAAGGTGAAAGGCCTCAACAGAGTGGATGTGGAGATGATGTTTCATATGGTGAAAGAGTCTAGGACCAGAGGTCTCGGAATAGAGGAGAATTTTAGAATGAAGATGAAGAGGAATTCTTTAGCCAGACAGCAGCAAATCAGTGGAGTTCGTTGCCACAGGCAGCTGCAGAGGCCAAGTCTTTACGTATATTTAAGGCAGAGGTTGATAGATTTTTGATTGGTCAGGGCATGAAGAGATACAGGGAGAAGGCAGGAGATTGAGGTTAAGAGGGCAAATGGAACAGCCATAATGAAATGGCGGAGCAGACTAGATGGGCCAAATGGCCTAATTCTGCTCATATATCTTATGGTCTCATGGATGTTCTGTTAGGACCCAAAATACTTGCCGTCTTATAGGAATAAATAATGAGTAATAGTACATTATTACCTTAGTTTCTATTGATCGTCCCTAAATTTGGGATGCTGAGGGTAATTACATTTTCTTCACTGTAAGATTAGCAATCACTCCTGGAAGCCACCAATTCGGATGGTATCAGATCACATAATGCAAGGAAGCACAAGGAAGATCATAGTTTCTGCAGATCATCCACTTATCATTGTCAATACAAGGTGTAGAACTCTAACATGTAACCACACCAAATATTCACATGAACAAAACCAAAACAGGAACAGTTCTCATTTTGAATATGACAAAGTTGAGTTTATACTAATTCATTCCTGAGCCCTATATTGTTACAAGACGCTCCCAAACACGCCAGTTTCCAAGATTTAAACGGCTCCAACTTTCTGGACCACAGATAACTGGTGCAGCCTCCTTAAGGGCTTAGGACGTTCCCATTAATTGATAATCATGTTTTGGGTGCCAAGAATTGAGTATTTACGGAACACCTGATCATAGGCTCAGTGCTCAGTCCTAAGCCTACTAGTAATATCATCTAGTGTTTGTTTTGTGAGTAGATCCAATTTGATACTATGTCTCGAAACTTGCTTCGGATACCCCAGAATCTGGGTCCAAACCATTCTCATCAAGGACTCTCATTACACATATAGGAAGCTAGCCAAGTACTGCCACTAAGTACTCACCGGTTTCTGGTCTTCGTAAATACATTGTCCACCATTTTAATGGCTTTCTGTAGAGCTCCTTGCAAGAATGGTCTGCCTTGGCATTTTGTAATATCTGCAATACAAAAGACAACAGCTCTGAGCTGCACAACCTCACAAAGGCTAAGTGGCCAATAGGCTTCAGTAGTAACTTATGCTGAGATGAGTAATGCATATTGAATGAACTTACATAGCTGGACATTAAGAGATGCAAGGAATTAATTGAATAAATTATAACATAGTGGAGAAGGATGAACTGCTTTTATGCCTATAAATCATTTTTATCACCTTTTTGAGTGATATTAGAAAATGAGACAGCACAAATGAGGGGCAAGTGTCACCTCCCAGGGATACAGAGGTATATTGGACATCTCAATCCGGCAAGAAAAAGTTAAAACAAAATTTCACTGCATCTATAACTGTTAATCTCAGCTTCATGAACTTTCTCAAAATACTGATGCAACCTGAGATTCAGCAACTACTACTTAGAAAATGTACAGTTATACATAAGAGACATGCAGCTTGATGATATTTCAGCACATGTATTTTACAACAGCTAGTAACATGAGGAAATGAATTGAAGCAGCAGAGATGTGGGTTTTGAGGAGGATGCAAAGATTATCATGGATGAAATGAACATCTAACAAGGATGTCATGAACAGAACAAACACAAAAAGAGAAATAATGTATGAGATCATGAAAAGGCAATGTAACTTCATTGGACATGTGATTAGGAAAGAGGAGTTAGAATGCACGGTAATTATGGGAAAGATTGAAGGGAAGAAAGCAAGAGGAAGATAAAGACAAATGATGATGGAGGCAGCAGCCAGAGAACTGGAAATGAATATCAATGAATTGATCCACTTGATCCAAAACAGGAGTGTGTGGGCCATGGCAGTCAAAGCTCAAACTAGGCACGGCATGTGATGATGATGATTTTACATCCTTCATCCTTTCCACTTGCTTCTTTGTAATATTTAAGCCATGAACACACTTAAGGGGACCTTCAAGAGGACCGCAAACTTATCATTGGGTTTGGAGACTTGCCTACCTCAATAACCCAGAGAGCTAAGTTGGCTAGAGTCAGAGTGCTATGCTTTGGCTCTTGGTAGGGTCACCCATGCCAAACAGGTCAAAGGGTAGATGCCAGACTATGTGTGGTCCACTGCTCCTCCAGATTCAGGGGTTCAACTCAATGTTAACACTCCTAACTAGTGAAACAAAATTGTTACAGAAACAGCAATGAATCCTTCTACATCTGAGTGTGATAGTATTCCTAAGTCTCCACCCGGAACTTGCATGATTGACAGTAGTGAAAACCGAGAAGAAGCAACTGGCATGACAAAGGAAGCCCCAAACACCACCAGAGCTGGAGAACCTTTATTATCATTTTCGAGTTGGTAAAACTAGAACTAATGGGTACTAGATGACTTTGTACTAGGGGCTCAAAGATTTATGATGTACACTATTGATTGCTAACACTATGATAATGAGTGAGGCAACTAGCTGTGAGGAAGATTTTGTGTCTTTGAAGAGATAGAGACAGGTCATGCAAATAGGAAAGAGAAGTTAGCAAATGGGGTATTATGTGGAGAAAAGTGAAATTATCCATTAAGACCACATTAGGAGCAGAATTAGGCCATTCAGCCCATCAGGTCTGCTCCGCTATTCCATCACAGCTGATTTGGTAGAAAGAAAAATAAAGCAGAATTTTTGATTGAATAGAGAGAGCTCAAAATATTGCAGTACTGGTGGATCCAGATGCCCTTGTTTATCAAACACCAAGTTAACATGTACATACAAGTAGTTGGAAAGGTGAATACATTTTGGTCTTTACTGCAAAGAAGATGGAATATAAAGTAAGAAATCTTGCCACTTAACACAGGTGGGTACAAATGCACATGATCTACTGTATTTACAAATTCCATCTCTTAAAATAAGAAGGGGTATTTGTGCATTGCAGATTGTTGAGAAGTGGATAATTGAGAAGGAGATATGGCCGAATATATAGGGATAGAATATGTGGGCCTTTGACAAAATGAGAAATGATCTTATTGAACTAAATAACATTTGGATGAGGATTGATTGGTTAGATGAGGGAGATAATTACTTTCATAGGAGAATATAGATCTATGGAATAGCATTTCACAATAGGAGCCCAAGGAACTGATGCAAAGAAGAAAGAATTTCTTATCCCAGAGCTGTGGTTCCCTGAAAATCTTTACCCCGAGGACACTGAATTGTCAAATATGTTATCTGCTGAAGTAGTGAGACCTTGGTCCACTGCGATGTCAGGATGTAATGGAAACACAGAATGAAGTGGAATGGTGACTATGATTGAATCATAATCGTATTAAGGGCCACATTGCCCATTCTTGCTCATTTTCATATGTCTTTATCCTGAATAGGTGCCTAGTAAACTTCCATGTGGAATTGGTGTGTTCTACTCTGCTTTTATTTACCACAGCAGTGCCCAACAGAAAATTTCAAACAACTAACTATTTATACCAAGAGCATGAACTCTACCTCAGCTCATTTCCTCATACGGCCTACAGTATCCTGTTTCAATTCGAAATCAGCTATGAAGGATCGTGTTCCAAGCGTGTACTAATTCCTGGACATTGGATGCTTATTAATGTAGAAACTCCGGTATTACTTCATCTTGGCAGACCTAGAAAAAGCATCTATTCAATGCTAATTTAAGAAAAAAGCAAAAAATGGTCATTTGTGTTGCAGTGAGCACAACCTCCCATGATAATTCTTTGACAGTAAAATGGTGGTTTTGCTGAATGTGCCTTTTCTAATAATGCTCAAAACTTGTCAGTATACAAATCTTGTAGAAAACTGCGCTTGTTGTGTAACTCTGACAGTTAAAAAGCTTATTATCATTTACAAGCTCTTCTGTCTCCTTTGTTGAACTCTCCTAAGACCAGGCATAACAATGGAAAGAATAACTCTAAGACTATTTAGCAGTTGATGAGATCTACAGTACTTCTATTACTGTTTACACACGATCATATCAAGAAACACACACAAGATGCATGAAGAACTCAGCAGGTCAGGCAGCATGAATGGAATTGAATGAACAGCTGATGCCTCAGGCTGAGACCCTTCTGCAGGACAGGAAACAAAGGGGGAAGACACCAGAATAAAATAGGTGGAGGGGGGGAAGGAGGATATATAGAAAGTGACAGGTAGAGCCAGGTGGGTAGGAAAGGTAAAGGGCTGGAGATGAAGGAATCTGACGGTCGAGGAGTGTGGACCGTAGGAGAAAGGGAAGGAGGAGGGGCACCAGGGGGAAGGTGAGAAGAGGTAGGAGGCCAGAGTGGGGAACTGAAGAAGAGCAGAGGGGATGGGGGGAGAATTTTTTTTTGCCAGAAGAAGACATCAATATTTATGCCATCAGGTTGAAAGTCACCTAGGCGGAATATAAGGTGATTCTCGTACACCCTGAGGGTGGCCTCATCATGGCACAAGAGAAGTCCATGGGTCAATATGTTGAAAATGGATTGGGAATTGGAATTAAAATTTTTAACCACCAGGAAGCTCCACTTTTGGCGGATGAAGCAGAGGTGTTTGAAAAAGTGGTTCTCCAATTTTCAACATGTCTCACTAATGTAGAGGAAGCCATATTGGGAGCACTGGACAAATAGACAACCCTAGAAGATTCACAGTGGAAGTATTGCCTCAGCTGAAAGGATTGTTTGGCACCCTGAGCGGAGGTAATGGAGAAGGTGAAAGGGTGGGTGTAGCACTTTGACAACTTGCAGGGATAAGTGTCAGGAGTGAAATTAGTGGGGAGGGACGAATGTACAAGGGATTCATGGAGGGAGCAATCCCTACAGAAAGCAGAGAGTGGTGGAAGGTAAAGATGTGCTTGGTGGTAGGATTACTTTGGAGATAGCAGAGGTTGTGGAGAGTGATGTGTTGGATGTGAAGTCTCTTGGGGTGATGGGTAAGGTCAAGAGAAACTCTATCACTATTAAGATAGTGGAAAGATGGGGTAAGCGCACATGTCCAAAGTTTATCTTCAAAGGGATCCTATCACCAAACACATCTTTACCTCCCTCCAGAACTGGTTCATGTTTCAGATGATGGTTTTTATCGTAAAATTGAGAAGATGGTGATTTTTTTCCCATTTACGTATTTGGTCTCCAGGTCTAGTAAGATAAAGCTTGCTATCTCAATATTTGCTTATTTTTGGAATATTTTAGAAGATAAGTGAGTTGTTAAACAAATATATTACAGGAGTTGCTTTCTTACCTGCTTGAGCTCCATGAAGCACGACAAGTCCAAGGAGGACAATACCCAGAGGCTACAGTGATGCCATTCTGAAAGAAAGACATTTGTTACATCAATCAGAGATGAGCCTTTGAAGCTTGAGATAAAATAATGTGAGCAGTCTTCAAAAATCTACGGATGATCTGTGAACGAGCCACCCAGGTACAAAAAGACATCTGCCTATGTTTCATCAACTACACAAAAGATTTTGACACTTGCAGACACCAAGATCTTCTGGAAATGCTTCAAGATCTTGATGTAGATAGGAAAGATATACGTTTCTTAAGAAACTTATACTGGGACCAGATAGCATCCATCAGAATAGAAGAAGTGAGTGAGTATATGAATATCATGAGAGGAGTTAGGCAAGGTTATGTCTTTTCACCAGGCTTATTCAACCTATATAGTGAAAATATCTTGCAAAGTATCAAAGACATCAAAGGATTCACAATTGGGGGCCATAATATAAATAACATCAGATATGCTGATGACATCATACTAATAACAGGAAACAGTTGAGGCCAGTTCATTGGCTATATTTAAGAGGGAGTTAGATATGGCCCTTGTGGCTACGGGGGTCAGGGGGTATGGAGGGAAGGCTGGGGCGGGGTTCTGAGTTGGAGGATCAGCCATGATCATAATAAATGGCGGTGCAGGCTCGAAGGGCCGAATGGCCTACTCCTGCACCTATTTTCTATGTTTCTATGTTTCTATAATAGCTGACTCAGAAATAAAACTTCAAGAACTACTCATTATAGTGGCAGCAGAAAGTAATCGCAGAGGCCACTCAATCAACACCAAGAAGACAGAAAGCATGGTCATCTCCAGAAAGACAAACATCCCACAATGTATGATCAAGATCGGAAATACAAACATCAAACAAGTCAACAAATTCAGATATCTTGGCAGCCTAATAACAAGTGATGGCAGGTGCGACACAAATATCAAATAGAGAATAGCAATGGCGAAAGAAGCTTTCCAAAAAATGAAGAGCACATTAACAAACAGGAAGATGAGCATGTACACTAAAAACAGAATACTGCAGTGCTACATTTATTTTATCCTAACTTATGGAAGTAAATGCTGGACCATTTCCCCAGCAATGGAAAAGAGAATAGAAGCAGCTGAATTATGGTTCTACAGGAGAATGTTAAAAATAGCATGGACCACACACACAGTTCTCAGAAGAGCACAAGTGGTTAGATCACTCATACCAACAATAGGAGAAAGACAACTCAGATTCCTAGGACACATCATGTGGAAAGATGCACTAGAAAAAATTCATACTCTCTGGACAGATCGAGGAGAGCAAACCTAGAGGAAGACCTCGGTTTATGTACATCAAAAGCCTAGCCCGGTGGGTACACATCGAGGAAATGGAAGTCATCCAAAGAGCAGGGGATAGATCTATATGGAAAACCATGGTCACCAACGTCCGCATCGGATATGTTACCTAGACGGGAAGACGTTTTTCAAAAGCTAAATAGTACAGCAAAAATATCTAGCTAAACTTTTATACCTAGACTATACAGAGATGCATAGAGCCAGACATTAACACTTACACACCCAACCATGTAATCCACGGCATCATTTGGGTGGACCACTGGCACTGCTGCCCAGCACCCTCAGGGATTATGATTCATTCCTGGCTTTGTGCTGCAATATGGAATTTGCGTACCCTCTCTGGTGCTAAGTACACTGTGTGTTTCCTACATCCCAAGGCATTAATCCATTGTCATAATATGTATTCTGGTATTTCAATTGGAGTCAGAAGATTGTACATTTAAGTCCTACTCCAAAGACCTATGCACAAGCATCTGGGTTGATATTCTGGTGCGGGACTGATGGAGTGCTGCATTCTTCCAGATGCTGTCTCTGGATAATGTGTTTAATGCAAGTAAGATTTGATCTCTCCTGGCACACTTCTGAGATTTGGTGGCAACGCAAGGTAGTGATAACCCCACATGAACCCAAGACTGAATTTCTATATCACAAAGATCTGAAACAGTCAGATGCTAACTTACAAACATTTGTACATAGTGTTGAAAGAGTGATAACAGGAAGATCAAGTTCAACATGAACTGGATGTAAAATCAAAGGTCTGGAAAAAAATTGGCTGAAGGAGACAGACTGCACTTAATGCTTCATAAATTACTTACAAATATTTAGCCAGGATCAATTACTTGTTGAACAATGTTGCCTTCAATAACGAAATCTAAGGGAAAATAAGTGGGGGAAAGCGGCACAGACTTAACAACTGAATTTTTCCTAAGGTATAACAGAAAGACATTTGAAACTGTAATTGGAAAAACAGTGCAAAATCTAGAAAAAGAAAGTCCTCCCAGCCCATTTAAGTGAGGCAAATGGAAGAAAAAACTCTCACTAAGATTGAACACAAAACAGTAACTTTTGAACATTGGAGCTTCCCAGCCAAGAGCCACCCTGAGAGGAGATTGTACGTCACTCACCTTAGGGTTATCAGTCTCTTCTGTAAGAAGTCATCTGGGGCACTTGCTTAAAAAGCATTTAAGTGTAATTTAAATGCTTATGTAATCCATCCTGTTCCAGCAAATTTTCAAAACTTATAATTGGACTCTTGATCACGTGGAATGAGGACATTCATAATCGAACAGGTATAATTTTAAGAAATAATTATTGTGAAGGAATTAAATTGTGATCACAAGGATTGTCACATGTCGTGACAATAATCCTAGTGCCTGGAATTGAGAGTTTGGTTACCACCCTGATTTGGTAACCAGATAACTTGAAAACAGTGAGACCTGGATGAGGGCCTGAAAATTTTCCACTTGGTCTGCTGAATTCTGTTAAGAACCATTTCACCCCACAAATGAGGTTCTTTCGCATTTCATCACATTTGTGTCAAGAAATGTGTCCCCAAATCACCAGTTTACACTATTGTCAGTTGAAGGTTATATGTTCAAGCCTCCTAAGATTGATTGCTGCCTGTATATATAAACTTCCATAATTTTATAATTACAGAACAATGTAGTATGTAATGAAGGTCATCATTTTGAGATAATTGTTGCTTACATTTCTTGCTTCTGTTGAAGTTTCCTTTATTTTGCCATCAGCCTGCCAACTCATTTAATGAGGCAAGCCTCAATACTGCATGGGGAAAAACATGCCATTATTTAAAGTTCAAAGTTAATTCTGGTACTAGGACAATATTTATCAGCCAGGCCACTGGAAAAGATTGAGAGTACATCTCAACAAAAACATTTCATGTAAAATTATTCTGTCATCTTTTGGCTAGGAAGGCTGCTATTTAAAGTACATAAAACTGATTTTGTTTTATAAGTTTATTTGACAGCTGTATAATTTTGCTGCAGTGCAAGAGTAAATTCTCCCATGCTATGTTATTGCTGAGGTCAAACAGTTTAACTATTCTTATGTACGTACAGTAGTTGTTGGAGTGTAGAAAAAGCAGACTGCCTTAAAACTTAATTTAGTGAAGACTGCTGACTTTACCTGTTCTGACTACAATTCTGCTGTCAAACTTTGAAGTGATGTTGCAAGTTCTGTAGAGACAGCAACCAGTGAAGGACCACAAATGATGAAAATATCACTGAAACAGTGAGTTCAAACAGTGTAGCATAATGGTTATATTATCCAACAAGTCTTATGATTGTTTATAACCAGAAAATGCTGAAAACATACAAGTCAGGCAGCATAGTTCTGAAAAACACTTAAATCTTTTTTTTTGTGGTCAATGTCCTTTGTGACATCCTGTAGTTTCTGTTTGAAGCATGCAGTTTGTGAAATTGAATCCACAGAGTCAAACAACCTAACACTGTCATATTCAGAACATCTTTACTATCTGCCACCAAACCAAACTTGTCTATTGCTATTTGGGGATCTGACTTCAAATCACACTATTACAGCTTGTGAACTAGATTTTAGAGAGAGTAAACAACATGGCATTATGATAATAACTTAATTACTTTACTTGTGACCGCTCAACTCCAGCTACTTCATTGGCATTAATCAGTTGTTATCTTCCATTCAAAGGATAGAGACATGGGGGGTAACAACACAGTGGAGTACCCGTGGATTCAGCAATCACTCTGAATCCATATGATCTTGTGACATCCATTCAGGCATGTTGTAAAGGAAACCCAACTTCCACACATTGCATTCTCTCAGTCAAGGGATTATGGCTTCTCCATGTTGAACACCAGCTGAGTGGACATAGAACAGACCTTGACTGAAGGTCAATCATCAAAGGTCAATCAGAGTTCATGAACGAGAATGGCTTTGAATGCCACCTTGATTACACTGGCTAATATGGGAAGCACAGCCCCTGACCGAGCTTCAAGCAGATGTTCAGAGAACCAATGCAAGGGAAATGGTTACTTCATCCTCAAGGTACCCATTGCAGATGCACCAGTCTACAGGAGAGACAGTTGCCACATTAATTTGATGCTAAATCCTATATGTATAGCAGAGAACCTTAACCACATTGTGTGCCACAATTGCCTTGTTATGTGGAGTAAGTACAGACAAAGCCAGTAGGCCATCCGTAAATCCAGGTGCCCACCAACATGAGGAGAGCCAAACAGAAGCAAACTAAACAAAGACAAGGGCAGATAGTACCCACTGGATGGTGTTTTGTAAAACTCCTCCACATTGAGTCTATCCTTAACATGTCATTGACTCCATCTGGTTCACTGCTACTGCAAAATATCAAGGAGTCATAAAAGAGAGAAGGGCTAGTCTGGCAACTCAGTGCTCCAGGGCTGATAAAGAGGATGCTGTCCAAGTTGCATGCCATCCTGGACAATGTCTCCCATCCACTACACAATGTACTGGTTGGGCACAGGAGCACATTCAGCCAGAGACTCATTCCACCAAGATGAAACACAGAGCGTCATAGGAATTCATTCTTGCCTGTGGCCATCAAACTTTACAACTCCTCCCTTGGAGGGTCAGAAACACTGAGCCAGTAGGCTGGTCCTGGACTTATTTCCTGGCATAATTTACATATTATTATTTAACTATTTATGATTTTATTACTATTTAATTATTTATGGTGCAACTGTAACGAAAACCAATTTCCCCCGGGATCAATAAAGTATGATTATGACTATGACTATGTTGGCACTATTAAGAGAAGAGGGGAGGCTGCCTTTTTGATGAATTAACAACAACGCTTAGAGAGGATATTATTAGGGGAATGTTTAGTGAGGCAGAACTTACTAGAAACAGGAAGGGAAAGATCACTTTCGGACTGCGTTATAAAGCAACCCCGCCCCCTCCCCACCCCCCCCCACTAACCCTATTCAACCCCACAAATAGTCAACAGGAATTGGAGAAGCACATGTCTAGGGAGATAGTAAATAGCTGTAAGAATAATAGGGTAGTTTTGGTGGGAGATTTTAATTTCTCTAATATTGACTGGGTCAGCATAGTGCACAGGGCTTAGAGGGGGTATTGTTAAATGTGGTTAAGACAACTTTCTTAACATGGAGACAGAGCAAAACTTGAAATCCTCTTGAGGAATGAAGCAGAGCAAATGACTGAAATGTCACTGGGAGTGCACATTAGGACCTAGTTTTAAAATAGTTTATGAGAAAGGTGGATTGGTTTTAAATTTGGGGCAGGACCAATGTCTGAGGCATTAGGCAGGAACGTCTAAAGATCGATTAGTGAGACTGTTAGCTGGTAAAGGAAGATCTGGCAAGTGGGAAGCTTTCAAATGCAATGTCAAGATTTTGGAGCAGAGTGTTTCTGTCTGGGTGAAGGGAAAACCTTGCAAATTTTGGGGAACTTGGTTGACAGGAGATATTGAAGTTCTGTTCAAGAAAGAGAAAGCATACACCAAGTTTAAGCAGTTGGGATCAAGCAATTCATTCTTCCTCTAAGTATTCATTTAAAGGAAATCTGGAGGGCCAAAAGAGGATATTGTGGTAGCAGGATGAAGGATAATCAGAAAAAGATTTTACAGGTACTGTATGTTAAGAATAAAAAAGTGGCTATGGAGAGAATAGGTGAGTAGAGACCTTCTTAAAGTTTTATATAATCTTGAAGGACATAGATCAGTTGAATGCAGTCTTTCTTCTCCAGCCAAAGGGAATAATAGTAATGCCAGAGGGCACAAGTTTAAGGTGAAATGGGAAAGAATTTTTAAAAGACCTGAGTGTCAACTCTTTCAACCAGAGTGCTGTGGAAATGGAAAGATCTTCCAGAGGAAATGGTTGAGGCAAGCACAATAGCAATATTTAAAAGATATTTGGACAGGTACACAGATAGGAAAGGTTTAAGGGGATATAGCCCAAATGCAGGAAATTGCAACTAGTTTAAGTGGCACTTTGGTGAAGGAGTTCTTTCACTCATAGAGACATGGAGTATTGTGACATAGAAAGAGTCCACTCTGCCCAGCTAGTCCAATCGACCTAATCCATCTAGCCCATTCTATCCTGCCATGCTACCTGGAAATGAACGAAGTCCCAAAGCTCACCGCGTTAAAAATTTCCTGCCTCTCACTCCAAATCTCAGCTCCTGCTAACTGGAGATTAACTCTACTACTATATGTATGGCTCGTTTGGCCATGGTCTGACAATGATTGTTTATATGCACATTTCAGAACAATTTTTGATTCATTCATTGCGGCATACAAGAGTTTGGGCCTTGCACATAACTAGCAATAAAGATTCACATCAAGATCCTGGAAGACAGGAATCATTTCCTACATTTTGGGAACCACCTCACAAAAAAAATAAATGTCAAAGGTGAAACTCACAGCCTTATGCTTTACACAAAACATGGTATTCAAATATTAAGATCTTAAACTTGAGACAAATCTCCTAGGTTAACAAGCATCAGTAATCTCTGCCATCTCATTTGCTTCTGAGACTCCGCGCACCTTCAGACTGCTGAAGTTACTGGAGAGGTATCACCTTTGCAGTCTTCACAAAATCCTCTACATCCACTCACATGGTAAGTAAACTAAAATTGGCTACATCTCCAAGATCAATGTCTCAGCATTGTGCACTAATTACACTCAAAATTTCAGATGGGCAGACCACATTAACTTGTGTAACTCCCTGGTTGAGATTTCTACTGCTATGCTGCAAGCGTTTAATTTCAGCAATTGTCTGCAAAAGCAGTGCGTCCTGCTGGTAAATGTTTTGGTTTCGGCTAAAATAAGAAGCCCTGCCGTTCAACTTAGGAACGTCAGTCAGCCAATCCGGATCATGGGGATGTCATGATCTGGTCCGTGAAGTCCGCATTCCGGTTCACGGTCTGGTCCATCAATCCATATTCCAGGTTTTCTGGTTTTCCCTTGTCCTGCTGTATGCCTTAATTGAGGCACATGATTCTGTTCTTCGGCTGGCTACATAAACAGCTCCTGGGTTCAGCTTCAGTGGCTGGACTTTTCCCTTCCCTTCACCTTCCTTCCGGAGCCCTGCCTGAAGCCTCGCCTCACCTCGCCTGTAACCCTCACCTGCACTGATGTCAAGTTCTACTGCCGGAGCAAGATAAGGAACTGTCTGTCATTGTTTTGAACTGTCTCTGTGGCCACGCCTTCGCTAGGTAGGTCCAGCCATTTGCCGCTACCTTCTGTTGGGAACCGTCTCTCTGTGTTCTGTATACGAGTCCTGGCCCCGAGTCCTGTTCCCAAGGAGGGGTCCCAACTCTGTGTTCCATGTCCCTATGTTCCTGTCTCTCCTAAGACCAAGGCTCTGTGTTTCCTGTTCTCCCAAAACCAAGTCAAGGCTTTGGGGTCTCATCCTGTTCTTGTGCCTCGCCCAGCCCAGGAGTACCTTGTCCTGCCCAGAAAAGCCTCGAAGAATCCAAGCCTCATCCAGTCCTGTAGCCACGTCATGTCATCGTCTAGTTCTGAAGTCAGAGCCTGAGTCAAGGCCCAGGTTATGGGTCCTTGCCCAGTCTCTGGCTCGGAGTCCATACCCAAGCCTTGAAGAAACCCAAGCCTCGTTATGTCCCCGCCTCAAAGAAACCCAAGCCTTGTCATGTCCCCGCCTCAAGGACCCCAAGCCTCGTCATGTCCCTGCCTCGAGGACTCCAAGCCTCATCATGTCCCCGCCTCGAGGACCCCAAGCCTCATCATGACCCCAAGCCTCGTCATGTCCCCGCCTCGAGGACCCCAAGCCTCGTCATGTCCCCGCCTCGAGGACCCCAAGCCTCGTCATGTCCCCGCCTCGAGGAACCCAAGCCTCGACATGTCCCTGCCTAGTTCCGGGGTCCGAGCCCGAGTCAAGACCCAGGTTCAGGGTCCTTGCCCAGTCTCTGGCTCGGAGTCCATACCCATAATAATAATAAAGGCATCCGTTAGTCTTACGAGACCATGGATCTGCACCTGGAAAGTCTTCACTCTCCAGGGCACAGGGCAATGTTGTATGGAAGACCAGCAGTTGCCCATGCTGCAAGTCTCCCCTCTCCATGACACCAATGTTGTCCAAGGGAAGGGCATTAGGACCCATACAGCTTGGCACCAGTGTTATCGCAGAGCAATGTGTGATTAAGTGAGTTGCTCAAGGACACAACACGTTCCCTCGGCAGGGGCTCGAACTCATGACCTTCAGGTCGCTGGTCCAATGCCTTGACCATTTGGTCACGTGCCCACATCCATACCCAAGCCTCGTCATGTCCCCGCCTCGAGGAACTCAAGCCTCGTCATGTCCCTGCCTCGAGGAACCCAAGCCTCGTCATGTTCCCGCCTAGTTCCGGGGTCCAAGCCCGAGTCAAGACCCAGGTTCTGGGTCCTTGTCCAGTCTCTGGCTCGGAGTCCATGCCCAGGCTCCTAATTCCCAGTTCCTTGTCCTGGTCCCACTTGCATAGCCAATGTCCTAGCCCAAGACTGTGTTCTTGTCCCAGCTCTTTAGTCAAGTCCTGTTCCTAGTACTTCAGTGTCTGTGTCTTGCATTTGGGTCCGCCACCAGCACTCCCCGCTATGACCCTGTTGAACAGTGCTTAGAGCAGATGAATGGCTCCAGGGTGGAAAGGCCAATACTCCTGAGAGAGAGCCAGTTTGTTTGAGTTGGACTTTGAGGGAAGTTTGGAAAGTTCTGTGTGCTTTTACACAGACCATGGGTACAGTGTGTGACTAAAAGATGACCCTAGTATGAACTCCAACAGTCTTGTGAACATTGAATTGGTTTAACTGTAATGGGCCCTTTTATTGTATTTTTCATTTCTTTTTTCTGCTAACTGTTTGATAAAGCTGAAATTTGTAAATATTCTTTCTTTATAATTTTATGCAGTGTATGATCCATTATTTCTGGCCGACCGACAATTGGGCAGCACTTGCACAGTATTAGCTCAAATTGAGGTTTCTTTAATTGGAACATTACAACATTCCTGTTTGGTTGAACCCCAAATCATACAGACCCTGGACATATATTGTTTATGAAAGGTGGTCTTCTCACCACTGAGTCTCGTGACTGTTAGCAGAGCTGGCTAACAAGCCAAGTCTGTGTATCAGCCCATTGGGAGGGAGGGTTACACTTGTGAGGCCATCTGAACCCTTGCAACCTTAATTCTATTTGTTACAATTGCACAGAAACCCAGAGCAAACTGCAGAAGCGCAATGCCTCCTGAATTACCCACTTGCCTATACTATCAAATACCTTCTATTTCTCCTGGGCAACATTAGCCTCTTCAGACACCTCGAAATCTACAGAACTGGAGTAGAATCAAGTCATCTTTAATTTTGTCACTATTTGGATTCTTGGCATCAGATGCAACGTAGAGTGAGTGAGGTTATCCCATAACTATTTGATCAATTACATGTTCTGGACATGTTCCTCATTTTCTCACAAAGGATGCCGAAGACTTCAGGTAATTACTCAAGGAGTGTTCAGAGAGCTGCACTTGACTCACTTCAATATTGCCAGTGGGCAAAACAGAAAATGTGGCAAGTAGGACAAAGGAACATGACATAATGCAAATTGTTGGGAGGAGGATTAAAATGACCATGACAGCAGTGTTCTGAGCAAAGACCTGAGGTTCTTGTGTAGAAAATGTTTTTGGTGGTAGGCATTATGAATGTATGTAGCACATGGGACCTTGGATTCATCAATAGAGGTATAGAGTACAAAAGTAAATTTAGACCATAACTTCTTTAAGGCAGGCCAGACATTAGGTATTGAGAGCCAATGATTTATCAAAGGGCTTCCTAAGGCTAACATCTATGTGATCTCTACCATCTTAAAGGAGAGGGGCAAGGACACGGGATACGTTCCTGAAAATATAATTTCTTCATTGAATCTGTGTCACATTCTGCTACTCCCTGCTGAGCAGCTTTACTTAAATACCTTCACTGCGCACAAAGGGAGACTCAAGACACTGTAGATGCTGGAAATCTGAAACAATACACCCAAAATGCTGGAGGAATTTAACAGGTCACATAGCATTCATGAAGAGAAATGAAGAGTCGCATTTTGCACCTCTTCATCATGACTCAACTTGACATCCATCTGGGAAGAACCTTTTTGATAAGAGTCCTCTGTACACAGTTGCTCAGGATGAAAAGAGACGAGGACCTTGCATTTTTCTCTGCAATATAGCTTGCAAAGAGCTTTTTCTCTTCCTACATGGCTAATGCAAGGGCAGTGTGAATTGAGAATACTATTTTCCTTTTAAAAGAAGAATCTGACTTGGAGGGCCCAACTAATTGCTAGCCAAGGAAGGTCTTATTGGTGAGTTTTGTCGATGCGGCATCCTGCTAGATGATTTGGATATTTTACTTGGGGAACCACTCCACATTATCCACTGAGATCCTGCCCTGCAGTACCTGCAGGATGTTCTGTGCTAATGCTGCCTGATGGACACGGTCAAAGGTGTTTGCCTGGAAGAAGTGTGGCAATGACCAGCTGGTTGTATGCCAACAAGGTCAGACGCATCCTCTGTAACACCAGGGACAGGTACAACCCCAGCATGAAATGACATTGATGCCTACTTATTTTGGTTCCGAGCACTGTCCGGTACAGCTACGCGCTAAGTTCATAATCAGGAGGAGGGCAATGCTGTCTATATTTCTCCCCCATTATCTGGGGTCTGCTGCATCATGGCCAATTGGACTTATTCCAGCTAGGAACCCCATATGAGCCGGAAGGTGGCTTAGATGACTTCCAAGGTGAGGGATGGGCACCACCTTTGCCAAATATAGCAACTTTGATCACATCACACCCAATAACCAAGTTGTTCCTAGTTGTTGATACAGGGTACTATTTCCATAGTCTCAAATTTTGTCTGACTTTTTCTATCTGCTCTATTCACCTCTCAGTACCTTCCTTGGACTCTCTAAACCAAATCCCCAGCACTTTCAAGCAACACACACAAAAATTGTTGGTGAAACACAGTAGGCCAGGCAACATCTCTAGGAAGAGGTACATTCGACGTTTCGGGCCGAGACCCTTCAACAGGACTAACTGAAAGAAGAGATAGTAAGAGATTTGAAAGTGGGAGGGGGAGATCCAAAATGATAGGAGAAGACAGGAGGGGAGGGGTGGATCTAAGAGCTGAAGAAGGGAGAGTATCATGGAATGGGAAGCCTGGGGAGAAAGTGAAGAGGGGAGGGGAGCCCGGAGGGTGGAGAGCAGGCAAGGAATTATAGTGAGAGGGACAGAGGGAGAAAAAAGAGAAGAAAAGAAAGGGGAAAAAAATTAAAATATATTAAAAATATATTAAATAAATAAATAAGGGATGGGGTGTGAAGGGGAGGAGGGGCATTAATGGAAGTTAGAGAAGTCAATATTCATGCCATCAGGTTGGAGGCTATCCAGATGGAATATAAGGTGTTGTCCCTCCAACCTGAGTGTGGCTTCATCTTGACAGTAGAGGAGGCCGTGGATAGACATATCAGAATGGGAATGGGACATGGAATTAAAATGGCCACACATAACTCCTTGCCTACTCTCTACCCTTTGGGCTCCCCTCCCCCCTTCTCTTTCTCCCCAGGCTTCCAGTCCCATGATCCTCTCCCTTCTCCAGCTCTTAGATCCACCCCTCCCCTCCTGTCTTCTCCTATCATTTCGGATCTCCCCCTCCCCCTCTTACTATCTCTTCTTTCAGTTAGTCCTGACGAAGGGTACCGGCCCAAAACTTCGACTGTACCTCTTCCTATAGATGCTGCCTGGCCTGCTGCATTCCACCAGCAATTTTTGAGTGTGTTGCTTGAATTTCCAGCATCTGCAGATTTCCTCGTGTCTGGCCCAGCACTTTCATATAGTCAGGCCTGACAGTGAAGGGAACAGAAATAAGAAGAAAATTGGAGAATGAATTCAAAAATCAGAGTTGCAAAGGGACTTGGGAGTCCTTATGCCGGTTTCCCTAAAGGATAACTTGCTGGTTGAGATGGTGGTTAGGAGGAAAATGCAACATTAGCATTTATTTGAGATGAATAGAATATGAAAGCAAAGATGTAATGCTGAGGTTTTATAAGGTATTGGTCAGACCACACTTGGAATGTTGTGAGCAGTTTTGAGCCACTTATCTATGAAAGGATGTGCTGAATTTGCAGGGGGTATGGAGGAGGTTCACAAGAATGATCCCGGGAATGAAAGGTTTAACGTATGAGGAGCATATAATAGCTCTAGGCCTGTACTCGATAGAATTTAGAAGATTGAGGGGGATCTCATTGAAACCTATCAACTATTGAAGGGCCTAAATACAGTAGAGTAGACACTGAGAGAATGTTTCCTACAGAGGGGAAGTCTCGGATCAGAGGACACAGCCTCAGAGTACAAGGACATCCCTTTAGAACAGAGGTGAGGATGAATTTCTTTAGCTGGAGAGTGGTGAATCCGTGGAATTCATTTCCAAAGATGGCTGTGGAGGCCCAGTCATTGGGTATATTTAAATCTAAGGATGATAGGTTCTTGATTAGCAAAGGCATCAAAGGTTATGGGGAGAATGCAGGAGAATGGGGTTGAGAGAAATAATCGATCAGACATAATGGAATGGCAGAGCAGACTCAATGTGTTAAAAGGCCTAGTTCTGCTCTTAAGTGTTATGGTCTTATGGACAGTGTGCCAATTGGGGCAGCTGTTAAAGAATATGGCCTTGCTCTTCTAGTTATCCCTGGCCCTGATGCCAACTTAAACTAGTTGCTAATGAATCTGCAAAATTATTGTGGATCCAAGCAGAAAATGACATTGTCATCGAAGTAAAGGAACATTTTAATCTCCACAGCCTGACAATTTTACTCCTTTTTATGCTCATCCTTCCTGAAGAATTGAGCAAACAGTTTTATGCAACACAAATAAGATGTGTGAGTGCCAGACTCCAGACGAAGGGGAAGCTATATTTCCTCTCATTGATGTATAAACTAGGTAATTCTTCAGAGTCAAGTAATATAGATCCTAAGGTATTGAGGGACATACAGGAGGAAATTACAGAGAAACCGGTCTTCCAGTGCTTTTTGGATCATGTGGCCGCATAAGAGTACTGGAATGTAAAAAATACTACTCTTTAAGCAAGAATTAAGAATGAGGTCAGCAATTTGTGATAGGAAAACTTCTAGAAACATTGACCCGAAAGTCACCAAAGGGTAAGTCAATTCAGGAAGCCAGCATATTTTTAAGGGCAATTCATTTTTAACTCATATTTTGAGGTGGAAGAGTTGAAAATGATCTAGTGAATGTGATAGACGTGGACTTCTGTGAGGATTTTTCGCAAGATGCCACCTAATAGGCTAAACAAGAATGATCAAAAATATAACATAAGGGGCACTTGGATTTCATAGATATCAAATCGGCTTAACATACAACGTAGTGAGTAGCATTTTTCTGAAGAATATCGCTTTTTATTTTCCTCCACTCAGAGGTCAAAGTTGGAGCCATTTGCTTTTTTTATGATCTGTGTCCATAACCAGCTCTTGAGGATGCTGGCCATAATTCCTAAACTTCACAGTCTTATAAAGTTGCAATAGGGTTATTAAAAGGTTGCAGCAGGATATAAACAGGCTGCTAGGATGGACAGACATTATAAATGAAGCTTGATGAGAAATGTGAAGAGACAGGCAATCTAATCCATGTATATGTTAAGTATAAAGCTTTCCCAGGACCAATCCCTTTCTAAATTCACGGTTAAATAATCTGCCAATATTAATTTGAATAAAGTGTTGGTATCAACAGAAGTAATTGTTAAATTTTGTTTTTTCCTTTCCTGTCTGCTCAGAAGACTGTCCATCACCCCTTGACGTCCATACTACAGTGTTTCATGACTTTTAGTTTACACCTATCATGGGAGTTCAGCTTCTGGTAATCAGAGGCATAAATATAGACAAGATCTGCTATGGTGCTTAAAAGCACTTTAATTAGATTTTTTTTACTTCATTGGCACAATGCATTTTGGCCCTTGCACAACGTGGATCTGTAGTGTTTAAATAAACTGAATATAAAAGTATATGTGATCACTGGCGAGTCAGCAATTTTTTTTAAATTCAAGAATGCAACCTTTCCATTCTGAGAGGCCTGACAAAGTTACGGTCAAACTGCATTCTGTCATGGGTGAAAGCGAAAACCTTGTATATTTTCAAATGGCTAGGAAAAATGTGAGTCAAATAATAAAGTTGCAGCAAAATATTTGAAAACTTCAACATGCATAACATGTGGAAGTTCAGCTATCAGATCCACAGAGGTTACAAAGTTCAAGGCAAGAACTCGATTGACTTGCAGTCAATTTCCTTAAAGGGCTTAGATCATAAGACAAAGGTCATTCAGTCCATTGAGTTTATTCTACTATTCCAACATGCCTGATTTATTATCCCTCTCAACTCCATTCTCTTGCCTTCCTTCCATAACCTTTGACTCTCTTACTAATCATGAACTGATCAACTTCCATTTTAAATATACCCAATGACCTATCTGTTATGTTTTGTAACTCTAGAAACTAATCGAAAGAAAAACACGGGAGCCAGGGATAGACATGTCTACTTTGTCTTACTTAGTAAAGTGCTCACTTATGATTTTGTGGCAATGTACACCGTTCTTGTAAATATAACCTATAAAGAATTATGTTAACAACAAAGAATGCTTAATCAAACAATTTTCCTGCAATATACTTAGAATATCATTCATATATCACTAAAATATTAAATATAGAACACTCTCCCAGCTTAGCTATAAACTCCAACTCAATATAGAATGCATCTCAACTCAAATATGTAATGTATTGCTCTCTAGTCATCTTATATATCATCTTATTTACACAGAATATATATATTGCAACTACAATGCAGACATCCATCCACAGAATAACATATTGTAAATTGTCCCATTCAGGCCTAAAGATTAAATTGCTATGGAAGATTTCTTACTTTTGTGGGATAACATCTTTTCTGATGGGGCTGGGTGTCACTCTGCTTGGTAGGTGAGACTTCTGGCTGTGAAACAATCTCAGGTTCTGGGTCCCCCTCCATAGTGGTTGTAAGCGTTGACTCTGGGACTGCAGGAAGTGGTTCTGAAAGCTCTGGACACCTTTCCTCTGGACCTGTTGTCATCCTGAACAGTGCATGGCAAGCTGCTCGATATGCTGATCTATCACAGGCCTCAAGCAAAGCTTTGACCAAGGCTTTAATTTTGACCATGGCCTGGATGGCCAGCCTATTCCTCCTCCAACACATTAGCTCTCAGCTTGGATGGTACAACAACTCTCAACACCCGTCAAGGACAAGTTCATACCGGCACTGGCAAAAATAGGGTAATTAGAGATGTTCCTTGTCATCCTCACCAGTAACAAAGATGTCACCCGGGCAGCAGGTGGTCAATCACTTTCTGCCAGAGTGCAGGTACAGATGCTACTCCAAAAATAAGCCTATTATAATAATAAAGCCCTTTGTGAGTGTTTATGGTGAGAAATACTTTGGACCCTTCTTCCATCACCTTAGATAAGTCTATTTGCTGTACCATTTCCTTCCAGAAAGGTTTGCAAATATATCCTCGACCCTGGGCAGAGGGTATTGATCTACCTTCCTTATTGGTTTAATGGTGACCTTAAAATCACCACAGATCCTTACAGACCCATCCTTCTTGGTTACTGAGACCACTGGGGTTGCCCATACGCTCCATTCCATCTTGGAACAAATTCCTTCAGCCTTCATGCAATCCAGCTTACTGGCTACCTTGGTATAAGGAACCTGGTGTGTTTTGCAAAACTTGGGTGTGGCACTTTCAGTTCACACTGTTTTACCCTGATGTGTTTCAGTTTTCCAGTGCCATGTTTGAACACTGTTGTGGCATCGTCTAGTAACTTTCTTAATTTGTTGTCTGTTGACTCTATTGCAGAAAATGTGGTATGCAAATAGTGGTTGAATCTCAAATCTGCAGTTATCTCAGCAACTCATGACACTACACTGCTAGCCCTCCAGTTTTTACCACATACAAACCCAATGTGGCTTGTTAGTCATTGTATTTCACTGACGTACACAAACGAAAGGTTGTGGATGAACCCAGGGATTTGTAGTCTGCTGTGGACTAGGTCTGTGACATTCAGTGATCCAGATCTGTACAAGAAGTCCAGGTACGACCTGCAGAAGGCTATTTTAAGAGCAGGAAAAAATTCCAACTGAAGTTAGAGAGAGAATTAGATGCATGTCAGCTCTGGCAAGGTTTGAAGGCCATTATTTCCTACAAGGTGAATAGCTGCAAAAGTTCACTCCCAGATGAGCAAAGTGCCTTTTCTGCATGCTGTGAAAGGGAGACTAATACTACACTTGTGCAACTCGCTGCAGTATCTAGTCATAACATAATCACTGTCTCTGAGGGTAACATCAGAGCATCTTCCAAGAGGATGAACCCTCACAAGGCATCAAGCCCTGATGATGTTCCTGGTAGAGGACTAAAAATCTGTGCCAAATAACGGGCAGGAGTGTTCAAGAACATCTTCACTCTCTCACTGCTGCAGACAGAGCTTCCCACCTGCTTCAAAAGGGTGACAATCATACCAGTGCCCAAGAATGTAGGGTGGGTTGCCTCAATGATTATCACCCAGTTACATTCACATCTACTGTGACGGAGCTTTGAGAAGTTAGTCATGGCGGAATCAACTCCTGCCTAAGGAAGGACCCGGAACCATTGCTATTTGCCTATTGCCACAATAGAACTCAACCTTACTGGCTCTCCACTTGGCCTTAGATCAGCTGGACAATAGCAATACCTATGTCAAGCTGCTGTTTATTGATTATAGCTCTGTGTTCAACACCATCATAGCTCAGTAATAATCAACAAGCTCCCAAAACCTGGGCCTCTGTAACTCTCCCTCTGCAACTGGATCCTTGACTTCCTCATCAGAAGACTGCAGCAGTGCAGATCAGAAATAACATCTGCTTCTTGCTGACAATCATCACTGGCACACCTCAAGGATGCATGCTTAGCCCACTGCTCTACTTGCTCTACACCCATGACAGTGTGGTTAGGAATATACTATATATTTCTCACTGTAATTTATAGTTTTTATGTATTTGAATGTACTGCTGCCGTAAAACAACACATTTCTTGACATATGCCAGTGATATTAAACCAGATTCTGATTCAGAGAAGGTGAGGAGATACCCATTTGGATATAACCATATAACCATATGTCAATTACAGCACAGAAACAGGCCATCTCGGCCCTTCTAGTCCATGCCGAACTCTCACTATGAGAAATTCTGAGGAACCAGAGATAACTTTTATTACATCACACAATGTAGGAGACAATATTGAGAAATTAAGTCAACACTATATTGAAATACATTCTTAATTAAGAATCAAAATAGACTGAACCCAATGTACCCTGAATGTTTTGATGAAATGGTTGAGGTATTTGTAAATATCAGTTTAGTTGATCCCCAAAGTGAAGTTAAGGATCCAATTGTCAGGCTGGAGTGTGAGTTTGAAAATGAGATCAAAGAGAAAGAAGTGGGTTACAGATAAGGTTGCTGAATAAACTAACTGGTGGACTCTGGGATTGTGAGAGTAAAGTAATTGTTAGGATATGCCAGAGCAAAAGGCTTGAATCAGGTGATCAACAGGAGTTGCTAGCTAGCTCCCTATTTGGAAGATATCATGCAGGCAGTGGCAATAGCAGGGCCAAATGTTTTCAACACGCTTGATGCCAAAATCTGGTACTGGAATGTGAAGCTTGATAATGAATTTTTACTACCAATATCATAGTAGAATTCAAATAAAAATCTACAGATGATTTTATATACTGTATTGTCGCCAAACAATTGGTACTAGAACGTACAATCATCACAGCGATATTTGATTCTGCGCTTCACATTCCCTGGGTTACAAATATTAAGTATTAAAAAATATTAAAAATAGTTAAAATTAGTAAATATTAAAACTTTAAATTATAAATCATAAATAGAAAATAGAAAAATGGAAAGTAAGGTAGTGCAAAAAAACCGAGAGGCAGGTCCAGATATTTGGAGGGTACGGCCCAGGTCAGGGTCAGGATCCTTTCAGCAGTCTTATCACAGTTGGAAAGAAGCTGTTCCCAAATCTGGTCGTATGAGTTTTCAAGCTCCTGAACCTTCTCCCAGAAGGAAGAGGGACAAAAAGTGTGTTGGCTAGGTGGGTCGTGTCCTTGATTATCTTGGCAGCACTGCTCCGACAGCGTGCGGTGTAAAGTGAGTCCACGGACGGGAGATTGGTTTGTGTGATGTGCTGCACCGTGTTCACGATCTTCTGCAGCTTCTTTCGGTCTTTAACAGGACACCTTCCATACCAGGTTGTGATGCACCCTAGAAGAATGCTTTCTACGGTGCATCTATAAAAATTAGTGAGGGTTTTAGGGGACAGGCTAAATTTCCTTAGTTTTCTCAGGAAGTAAAGGCACTGGCGGGCCTTCTTGGCAGTGAACTCTGCTTGGTTGGACCAAGATGCTGCAAATCTGAAATAAAATCAGAAAAAGTTGGAAATGCAACAGGGCAACCGGCATCTATGAAGGGAGTAAAAAGTTAACATTTTGTTCAAAGACCCCTTTCCTTCCCTGAAACCTACAGTTTCCCTTTCTGCAGATGCTAACTGACTTTCTCAGCATTTCTTACATTTTCCCTCTGTCTCATTCAACACACCCTTTAGGTTCTGAAGACAAACTTATCTAAAGGTAAACAAGGTGTGTTTCACTGTAAAATGCTTGTGACTCAGAAGAGTCAAAAGAATTGTGGGCATGGCATCTGACAGTGGTAGAGTGGGTGACAATGCTGACACAAAATGGTGGAGAGACCCAGGAAGACTGACTTCAGCTTTCATTCTGTGACATATTTTAAAAAGGAAAAAGAATTCCAGTTCTTTGGAGTGGTATACATTGTTGAACAAAAGTAACCAAAGCACAAGAAAGAATCAAGTATCTTTCCAGGGCTAACCAATATTTCCTAATATCAGATGATAAAAGTCATGCAGTCCTTCAACAGGGAAACGGGC
This sequence comes from Mobula hypostoma, assembly GCF_963921235.1. Classification (NCBI taxonomy): domain Eukaryota; kingdom Metazoa; phylum Chordata; class Chondrichthyes; order Myliobatiformes; family Myliobatidae; genus Mobula; species Mobula hypostoma. The sequence goes on from NC_086119.1 coordinate 37,300,093, forward strand.
CTTTCAGCCATCAATTTCTGACTGCCAAGTACCCATCTACTCTAAGCCTATTTTTATTCTCTCCATCTTTCCGTTACACACCTACATGCGAATGGAAACAGCAGTCAATTAGTTACTGGTCTGACTAGATGAAGGAGGAAACAAGAACACCCAGAGGGATCCCAGCCGTACCTACAGCCTTGATCCCATGAAATGAGTTTCAGAAATTTTATTCAGGTGGTTTATTTCAAGAGAAATTTGTCATTACGTAATACAATATCCTGTTATTATTTGGGTAGATTATTAAATTCCTCCAGCCTTTTAATAAAGAAATAGTAAGATAATGATAATACTTTAAAAGCACTTCCAAATGACAAAAAAAAAATTGCATTAAATGAGATTGCAGCATATGTAGATTTAAGAACCACACCTAACCCTCTGGTAGGTGATTCACTGTGGATGTGTGGGTGGGGGGAAGGAGGGAATATCATTGGTTTCTAGAGCAAATCTACAACACAGAACCAACTGGAGCATAACAAGATGTTAGGGTTGAATTACCATTAACATGCGAAATTCTGTGGATGCTGGAAATCCAAAGCAACACACACAAAATGCCAGAGGAACTCAGCAGACCAGGTAGCATCTATGGAAAAGGGTAATCAGTCGACATTTCGGGCCGAGACCCTTCAGCAGTACTGGAAAATAGGATGAGAAGTCAGAGCAAGAAGGAGGGGAGGAAGAAGCACAAGGTGGTAGGTGGTAGGTGAAACTGGGAGAGGGGGAGGGGTGAATGAAGAGCTGGGAAGTCGATTGGTGAAAGAGATAAAGTGCTGGAGAAGGAGGAATCTGATAAGAGAGCGTAGCAGACCATGGAAGAAAGGGAGGGGGGAGGAGCACCAGAGGGATGAGGTGGGCAGGTAAGGGGATAGGGTGAGAGAGAGAAACAGGAATGGGAATAGTGGGGGGGCAATTACCAACAGTTCAAGAAATCAATGCTCATGTCATCAGTTTGGAGGCTACCCAAATGGAATACCATATAAGGTATTGTTCCTCGAGCCTCATTGTTGTAGGAAAAGAGGCCATGGACTGATATGTTGGAATGGGAATGGAAAGTAGAATTGATGTTTGTGGCCACCAGGAGATCCTGTTTTTTCCCTGCAGACAGAAAGTAGGTACTGGGCAAAATGTTCTCTGAATCTACATCGGGTTTCATCAGTATTCTGAAGGCCACACTGGCACCACCAGATACTGTGGATGACCCCAGCAGATTCATAGAAACGTAGAAACCTACAGCACAATACAGGCCCCTCGGCCCACAAAGTTGTGCTGAACATGTCCCTGCCTTAGAAATTACTAGGGTTACCCATAGTCCTCTATTTTTCTCAGCCCCATATACCTATCCAAAAGTCTCTTAAAAGACCTATCATATCCACCTCCACCACCGTCGCCGGCAGCCCATTCCACGCACTCACCACTCTCTGCATAAAAAACTTAACCCAACATCTCCTCTGTACTTGCCTCCAAGCACATTAAACCTGTGCCCTCTTGTGGCAGCCATTTCAGCCCTGGGAAAAAGCCATTGACTATCCACATGATCAATGCCTCTCATCATCTTATACACCTCTATCAGGTCACCTCTCATCCTCCAGCGCAGTTCCCAGTTTAAGCTTTCAAGTTCCTGCCTGATATACTCATAATTCCCCTTACTCCAATTAAACACTTTTCTAACTTGTCTGTTCCTTTTTCTCTCCAATGCTATTGTAAAGGAGATAGAATTATGATCACTATCTCCAAAATGCTGTCCCACTGAGAGATCTGACACCTGACCAGGTTCATTTCCCAATACCAAATCAAATACAGTCCCTCCTCTTGTAGGCTTATCTACATATTGTGTCAACAAACCTTCCTGGACACACCTAACAAACTCCACCCCATCTAAACCCTTCGCTCTAGGGAGATGCCAATCGATATTTGGGAAATTAAAATCTCCCACCAAGACAACTCTGTTATTATTCCACCTTTCCAGGATCTGTTTCCCTGTCTGCTCCTTGATATCCCTGTTACTATTGGGCAGTTCATAGGTAAAATGTTGCCTCACCTGGTAGTGAGGGAGAGGGTATAGGGGCAGGTGTGGCACTTATTCTGTTTGTAAGGATAAGTACCAGGAGAGAGATCAGTGGGGGTTGGGGGGGGGAATGAATGGACAAGGGAGTCACGTAGGGAGTGATCCCTGTGAAAAGCAGTTTGCAGAGGTGAGGGAAAGATGTAGTGGATGGTAGGATCCTATTGGAGATGCCTTCTCTAGCCCCTTATCTCTTTCACCAATCAACTTTCCAGCTCTTTACTTTATCCTTCTGCCTCTCCCGGTTTCACATCTCACCTACCACCTTGTACTTTTTCCTCTCCTCCCCCCACCTTCTTGCTCTGACTTCATCTTTTTTTCCAGTCGAGATGAAGCGTCTTGGCCCAAAAGGTCGACTGTTTTCTCTTTTCCATAGGTGCTGCCTGGCCTGCTGAGTTCTTCTAGTATTTTATGTGTATTACATTAACTAGCATTGATGTTTTAGAATATTGATTTCAATATGAAATACAAATCAGGACAAGAAATAGTGGCAACAAATGCACCGTAGTGCCTGTCACCACAGAAGACATGCGTTGAGAGACTTAGGTGTAAAATAGATTATCTTAGACCTAAACCTTTAGCACAGTAACAGTATTATGTAGTACTGAAATTCCCCAGTTTGTGTCTTCCATGGCGCAGATAAGATAATGGAATGACACAGAGTATGATCAGTGAGGAGTTAACTTGAAAGTCAGTAAGTATTAATAGGGTACAACAAATGAAACAATTATAAAAGCAATAATATAGTAGCCAATCAGACTTGACACTCCACTGGAGGATTATGATCTAATAGTTAAATCCTGAATTATCCTTTACCAAAATGAGCAGGTTTACTACAGAAAGTTCATGAAGGGCACATGTACAAGGAAATACAAGCTAAGAGCTAGATTGGTAGTGAACTGGTTGGACCTGTACAACAGTAAAGAAAGAATAATTTTCATATTTGGGGAATACAGAAACACACAACAGGAAGATGATTATGGTAGAGATATCATTAAGGCCACCAACTGGTTTGTTCACTCACTACCATGAATAGTCAGCAAAATTACAAATCACTTCTCAGATTTCCCATTCAGCAGACAGATGAAAGATCCAAGGGCTGTAACAGCTATCTCAAAACTATTTGCAAAACAAAGAGTTCCTGAGATACTGTCTGATAATGGAACCCAATTTGCTGTTACAGGATTTAAAGAGGTTGCTGAGCAATGCACATTTTAGTGTTTTAATCTTCATATCAATATAATAAAGAGAGGACCTTTATCAAATACAGGGAAAAAATGCCCTCTGGTGCATGCCTCTTAAGATCTGACTTGAAAGCACTGGCTAGGTTGCTGAGTGGTGGATGATGAAATGTGAAGTTATCCACTTTGGTGGCAAAAATAGGAAAACAGATTATTATCTGAATGGTGGCCGATTAGGAAAAGGGGAGGTGCAACGAGACCTGGGTGTCATTATACACCAGTCATTGAAAGTGGGCATGCAGGTACAGCAGGCGGTGAAAAAGGCGAATGGTATGCTGGCATTTATAGCGAGAGGATTCGAGTACAGGAGCAGGGAGGTACTACTGCAGTTGTACAAGGCCTTGGTGAGACCACACCTGGAGTATTGTGTGCAGTTTTGGTCCCCTAATCTGAGGAAAGACATCTTTGCCATAGAGGGAGTACAAAGAAGGTTTACCAGAATGATTCCTGGGATGGCAGGACTTTCATATGAAGAAAGACTGGATGAACTGGGCTTGTACTCATTGGAATTTAGAAGATTGAGGGGGGATCTGATTGAAATGTATAAAATCCTAAGGGGATTGGACAGGCTAGATGCAGGAAGATTGTTCTCGATGTTGGGGAAGTCCAGAACAAGGGGTCACAGTTTGAGGATAGAGGGGAAGCCTTTTAGGACCGAGATTAGGAAAAACTTCTTCACACAGAGAGTGGTGAATCTGTGGAATTCTCTGCCACAGGAAACAGTTGAGGCCAGTTCATTGGCTATATTTAAGAGGGAGTTAGATATGGCCCCTGTGGCTACGGGGGTCAGGGGGTATGGAGGGAAGGCTGGGGTGGGGTTCTGAGTTGGATGATCAGCCATGATCATAATAAATGGCGGTGCAGGCTCGAAGGGCCGAATGGCCTACTCCTGCACCTATTTTCTATGTTTCTATAACTTTGTTAAACGAAAGTATTCTTTACGGGGCCAGGACAATGACTTCATGCACAAGGGAAAGGCAACTAACACTACAACAAACAAGTTCATCATCACTTGTTGGGGGGTCAAATGCAGTCACAGGACCCAGTTCAGAAAACATTACAGGTTCATTCAAAGGTTATGTCATGGTTCTGTGTTTATGGGCTGTGGACCTTTACAGACTTATGGTATTTATATTTTGAGTTTTTCATCGCACCATTCCTTTTCTATTCTGTCATGCGAGGGGAGGATGTTTGGGGGTTGATGTTCTGTTAGTTTTTTGTGTGGGGAGGGATTTTTTTTTTGGAGGTCGATGCTCCTGTTCTGTTTTGTGCCGGGGGGTATTTTTGGTGATTGGGATGCCGTTCTTTTTAGTGAGGGCACGTGGCCAAGTGGTTAAGGCATTGGACTAGCGACCTGTAGGTCGTGAGTTCGAGCCCCAGCCGAGGCAACGTGTTGTGTCCTTGAGCAAGGCACTTAATCACACATTGCTCTGCGACGACACTGGTGCCAAGCTGTATGGGTCCTAATGCCCTTCCCTTGGACAACATTGGTGTCGTGGAGAGGGGAGACTTGCAGCATGGGCAACTGCTGGTCTTCCATACAAACTTGCCCAGGCCTGCGCCTTGGAGAGTGAAGACTTTCCAGGCGCAGATCTATGGTCTCGCAAGACTAAAGGATGCCCACCCTCTTTTCAGTATAAAGGCGGGGGTGGGTTTGATGTTTCTCTCTGAATAACTTTCATGTTCTTTCTTTGTTTTGTGGTTATCTGGAGATGACAAACTTCAGGGTTTTATATACATAATAAATAAACCTTTGATCCTCCTGTCAGTGAGTGATGTGCTATTTTGACCACACCCTCCCTCTCACCAACATGAGGTCTGATTATTGAATTCGCTTCCCTTTCTTTATGTTATTTCCTCATGTATAAAGAACTATTGAGTGATACCAAGGGTGGATATGTGAGCCTTGAATAGTGTGGCTTCATATCATTACAGTGTAATAAGAAAAACAATTCATAGTTCCATAATTATTTGCCACAGACAGCTGTGAATGCTTTGAGTCTTAATGTATTTTTAAGTCAGTAGCTGACAGATTCTTGACTAGTGAGGGTATGAAGGGATATGAAGAAAAGGCAGCAATTAGGGCTGAGGGGAAAATTGAATCAGCCATGATGAAGTAACAGAGTTAACTCAATGGGACTGTTACGAGTCCGCAGTTTTGTTTTCCTGGGAGTCCATAGTTTTGTTTACTGTGGACATCGCGTGTCCACAGTTTCATTTTACAGGGAGTCCACAGATTCATTTCTGTGAGCGTTACCTTATGACGTATGCCGATGGTATAAAAGAAATGTGGACATAGTAATGAGGAGGAGTAGAAGGAAGGAGAGAGAAGAAAGACTGCAGTCAGAGCTATCTAGGAACAGCCCGCGATCAAGAAGGGTAAAGTCTAATGCTTACCCATACCCAAAGCATTGAGTTAATCAGTGGCACACTGTGCATTGTGGAGATGTGTCTGTCCTTCATATGATCCATGGGTGTGGATCTTGTGACAGTCACTTTGTGCAATTGCTCTTCGTGGACTTCAGAACAGTATTCCTCGGCTGGGATCTTTGGTAACCGTTTCCTTGTTCGCTAGCCATGGAATCTTTGGAATTCGTCATGATCGCCTCGTCGTTGCACTGTGAACCCACAAGTCTCTCCTCTCACCGATTTCGTGAACTATTGGGACTCTGAGCTGCCACTTTATGACTGTGCTTGACTAAGATTTGTTAAGAACGGGTTCCAAGTTTGACTGTAAGGGAGCTGTAGACACATAACACTGTTAAACTACTTTCTTAAACAGAAGTTATTTAATTTTCTATATTTTTGAGTAGATGTAAATAAATATAATGGTTTTAATATTAAAACCTGACTCAATTTGTCATCCCTTGCTGCTGGTACATTACAAAATTGGAACAAAATTGGGGGCTTGTCCACAAAATGAGCAAAATTGGATCTTACTGATTGATTAATTATCGATCTCATTGGATACTCTGCTTTTGATTGACTTGTATGGGGAAACCAGCAGCAATGGATATTGGGGAATTTCTGGCATCGCCAGACCCCAAGGCATTAGGGGATTCCAGAAAGGTTGACTTGTTGGTCATTGCTAAGGAGCTGGGACTTACTGTGGTAAAACAGGATATGAAAAAGGTACAGATTCAGAGGAGAATAGCTGAGCATTATATTTCTTTGAGGAAGTTTAAAGAGGGGGTGTCAGAAAGGTTTCCTGAAAGTAAATCCAGTGATCCTGAGCTCTGGTACAAGTTGGAAAAATTAAGGATGGAGGCGGAGTTAAAACAAAAACAACTTGAGGCTGATTTAAGAGGAAAACAGCTCAAGGTTGAGTTATGACAAAAACCGTCAGGCTGAGGATGCAGAAAAATAGAGGCGGCTTGCAGCTGTCGAAGCAGAAATTCAAAGCAGGTTTGAGTTAGAGAAGATAGAGAAGTTGCAGCAAAGGGGTCTAGCATTTGACTCTGGTGATAAGTTTGTTGCTAGTCAGGAAGTTAAATTGGTCCCTCCTTTTGATGAAACTGAGGTTGATAGGCACTTTCAGCATTTTGAAAAAGTGGCCGGAAGGAAGCTGGCCTCTTGTTAGCGTGTAATTAAGGGTAAGGCTCAACAGGCTTATTCTGCCCTATCAATTGAAGATGCAGCTAATTATAAGGCCGTGAAACAGGCTGTGCTTTAAGCCTATGAACTGGTTCCAGAAGCCTATAGGCATAGGTTTAGGAATTAGAAGAAATCTGTGAACCAGACTCATGTGGAATTTGCTTATGAGAAATCTGTGTGTTTTGAAAGCTGGTGCACATCTAAGGATGTGGATGGTATTTTTGAGAAACTGAAAGAGTTAATTTTAATTGAAGGATTTAAAAGGTGTCCATAATGATATAAAGGCATATTTAGATGAAAAGGATGCTGCCACTTTGCAAGAGTCTGCTAAATTTAGCAGATGAGTTTGTCACAATGGGCTGCTGGGAACAGACCCAAATGCAAGACAGACACCGAAGTACAAGGAACAGCACTTGACTAGAGTAGGGACGTGACAGGATTCAGACCAAGAGCAGGGACAAGAACGCAGACTCTGGCTAGGGAAAGCGGGACCAGGACTAGAAACCATGGACTAGGAAACAAGGCTTGAACTCAGAGCCTGAGACTGGACAAGGACCCAGCACCTGGGTCTTGCCTTGGGCTCGGCCCCCGGAACCAGGCAAGGACGTGACATGGCTTCAGGACAGGACGTGGCTGGGGTCTAGAGGCCTGAGCTTGGAGACAAGACAAGGCTTGGACTCCAAGCCTGAGACTGAACAAGGACCCAGAACCTGGGTCTTGCCTCAGGCTAAGACCCCAGAACCAGGCAAGGACAGAGCTTGGCTGCCGGCTGGGGTCTTGGGTCTTGGGTCTTGAGCTTGGCTGCAGGCTGGGGTCTTGGGTCTTGAGCTTGGCTGCAGGCTGGGGTCTTCAAGCTAGTGTTCTTGGAGCTTGGCTTGGGATCTTGAGCTTGGCTGCGGGATTGTCGTAGCTTGAAGTCTTGGAGCTTGGAGACAGACTGGGAACCGAACAACATAGAGCCAGGACTTATCCTTCGACAAGCTGGGACTCATCTTTAACACGACACTAACATGAGCCAGGACTTTTCCTAAGACAAGCCGGGACTCAACTTCATCTCCACACCAAAGTGGGACTGGTCCCTCCATCAGGTAATGGCAGAACAGCCAGACTTACCCAACAGAGGTGAGGACAAGACAAGACAGATCACCCACAGGGCAATGGCAAAACTGCCTGACTTACCCCACAGCAGCAAGAACAAGGCAAGACAAGACCCTCCACAGGGCAATGGCAGAACAGCCTGACTTACCCCAGAGGCAAGGACAAGACAGATCCCACCCCACCCCCACAGGGCAACAGAAAAATGGCCTGACTTGCCCCAGAGGCAAAGACAAGACAGGACCCTCCATAGGGCAACAGCAGAACAACCTGACTTACCCCAGAGGTGAGGACAAGACAAGACAGAGCCACAGCCCCCCCCCCCACAGGGCAACAGCAAAACAGCCTGACTTACCCCAGAGAGGCAAGGACAAGAAGAGACAAACACCAAAGAACAATAGACAGTTCCATCTCTGCTCTGGGGAAGCTCTGAGTCTCAGTTCAACCAGCAACCTCAGCTGGCTATGGAAACAGTCAGATCCTTACATAGCTCAGAGTGGCTGGCAGCCACTCAGCTGGCCCAGGAAACAGCCAAATCCATACCACAAAGACAGCTTCAACTACCAACAGCAAGTCTCCATGAAACAATGGTTCTCCAACACAGCCTAAAGATGACAATTGGCTGCTCTAGCCTTCCACCAGCAGGTTGCTCCCAGGGGATCTTGACAAAACAAACCAGCAGCTCACACTCAACCCTAAAGCTACTTATATTCCAAGCCCCAAGATGGGAATCAGGTGCCTGTAATTAACTCAAACAAGGGACAGCTGGAAGACCCGGAGTCCTGAGTCCATGGACTGGACCGTGAACCGGAATGCAGACTTCATGGACTGGACCATGACAGAGTTTCCCTTAACCCCCAAGTTTAAGTTTACCCCGAGTAAGACCTTCCAAAAGAGTAGCATGGATAGTCAGGGTAAACCAGAAATCAAATCTGGGTCTAGTGCCAAAGGTAAGGATGAAGGGAAACAATTAAAGGAGAAGCCCTCTGGTCCTACTTGTCACTATTGTAGGAAACCTGGTCATGTTATGGCAACTGTTTCCTTCTGAAAAAGAAGAAGGAAAAGGAGGCAGTTCCAGATGCCTGTGTTCAAAATGCTGAAACATCTGTGAACCCATGGGGTTCTGAACATTCTGATGAAGCTCTGTCAAATGCTAAGATGTCAGGTCAGGTTAGGAAAGAATTCCTTCATTTTATGTCAGATGGGTTTGTTTCAGTAAAGGAAGGGTCAACCCTGGTATCGGTGAAAATTCTTTGAGATACTGGGGCTTCTCAGTCACTTATGTTAGACAGTGTTCTAAAGTTTGGTGATGAGACTGCTATAGGTGAGGCAAATCTTATTCAAGGCATTGGGTGCAACATTGTTTCTGTACCTCTGCAAAAGGTAATTTTGAAGTCAGAGTTAGTTTCTGTACTTGTTAAAACAGGACTATGACCCAGTTTACCAGTGGAAGATGTTTCTTTATTGTTAGGGAATGACCTAGCAGGTGGTGAAGTTGATCCTGCAGTGCAGCTGACTACTAAGCCAATCAATGATGATTCAAAGATAGACTCTAATATTTATCCCTCGTGTGCAGTAACTTGAGCTAGGGCAAAGAAACTGGCCAATGTAGATGGTCCTGTGCAGTATGATTCAGCTACTCATGGTAGCCCAAATAGGAAATCAGATTTTGACGACTTGTCAGGGACTTTTCTGCCTTCATTGTTTCACCATGATCCAGGTATTAAATCCGATAATAAAGATTTATCTCTGTCTAGGAAGGAGTTTATAGCAGAACAGAACAGAGACCCTGAGATTGAGGCTTTAAGAGAAAAAGCTCTCTCAGGTGAGGAGATTGATAAAGTGCCAGTAGGGTATTATTTCAAAGATGGAGTGTTAATGAGGAAGTAAGGAATGGGCAATTGTTCACCAGGTTGTAGTTCCTAAAGTCTATAGGAATGAGATTTTAACTTTGGCCCATAGTAAACCCTTGGGTGGCCATCTCGGTGTGAATAAAACCGTGAACAAAGTTTTAAAACAATTCTTCTAGCCTAGTTTGAGGAAAGATGTTGCAACGTTTTGCAGGGCTTGTCACACTTGTCAGGTTGTGGGTAAACCTAATCAGGTCACTCCAGTGGCCCCACTACAGCCTATTTCTGCATTTTGTGAATCCTTTTCTAAAGTTATTGTGGATTGTGTTGGCCCATTGCCAAAGACTAAAGCTGGTCATCAGTATTTGCTAACTATTATATGTACAGCATCTAGATTTCCAGAGGTAATACCTCTCAGAAATACAACAGCCAAAACTGTGTCAAAGGCTCTTGAAAAGTTTTTTACTTTATTTGGTTTGTCTAAAGAAATTCAGTCTGATCAAGGGAGTAATTTTATGTCAGGATTATTCCGGCAGGTAGTTTACAAACTGGGAGCTAAACAGATTACGGCATCTGTGTATCATCCAGAATCCCAAGGGGCCTTAGAGAGATTCCATTCTACCCTCAAAACCATGGTTAAGGCATTCTGTATTGAAAATGAGAAGGATTAGGACGAGGGAGTTCATTTGCTTTTATTTACAGTAAGGGAGTCAGTACAAGAGTCCCTAGGCTTTAGTCCCTTTGAACTTGTGTTTGGTCACCAGGTCCAAGGACGTTTGGCATTGTTGAAAGAACAGTGGGTTAACAATGACCTGCATGTTAATTTGCTAGATTATGTTTTGAAGTTCAAGGACAAATTGCAAAGGGCTTGCAACCTAGCAAAGGAAAACTTAAAATCAGCCCAGGAGAGAATGAAAACTTGGTATGATAAACAAGCCAGAATGAGGTCATTCAAGTTAGGAGATAAAGTGCTTGTTTTGTTTCCTGTACAAAAAAACCCTCTATAAGCTAAGTTTCTTACAAAGATTGATCTGTTAAAAGGATATTGGTGTGTTCCATTAACGGATAGAGGTAGAGAAATTTCTGCCTTTGTAACACCTTCTAGGTTGTATGAATACAATGTTCTGCCATTTGGAATGAAAAATGATCCAGGAACATTCCAGAGAATGATTAATTCTGTAATTCAAGGGTTAGAACACACAGATGCCTATATTGATGATTTAGTCATGAGGAATGACACGTGGGAAGCCCATGTCTCTGCAGTGGAAAATCTGTTTGAAAGACTCTCAAATGCCAGCCTTACAGTTAACCTAGCTAATAGTGAATTTGGCCATGCCACTGTGACCTATGTTGGTTATGTTGTAGGTCAAGGCAGGTTGGCTCCTGTTCAGGCAATTTCTGAGGTTCCCATTCCAACCGTGAAAAGGGCTCTTAGAAGATTTCTGGGAATGGCCGGATATTATCACAAGTTCTTAAAGAACTTTGCTGATATTATTCTCCCATTGACTAACCTCCTGAAGAAGGGTGAAAAGTTTGTTTGGACAGAACCTTGTCAGGAGGCATTTGATAAATTGAAAGCTATCTTATGTCACCAACCTGTGCTCAGGTCACCTGATTTTGCCAAGCCATTCTCAATAGCTGTGGTTGCCAGTGATGACGCTGCAGGAGCTGTGTTACTACAAAGGGATGATTATAATAATGTTGACCATCCTGTGGCTTACTTTTCAAAGAAATTCAATGAGCATCAAAGAAATTATTCTACCATAGAAAAGGAACTATTATCACTTATTTTGTCTTTGCATCATTTTGATGTGTATGTTTGCACAGCTCAGAAACCACTTGTGGTTTATAGAGATTATTATCTTTTGGTGTTCTTGAGTAAGCTGAAAAACAAAAGTAGAAGGTTGCTGAATTGGAGTTTGATTTTGCAAGAGTATAATCACATGATAACTCACATTAAAGGCAAAGATAATGTAATTGCCGATTTTCTTTCCAGATGTTAAACTTGCAATGCAATTTTAATAATGGAGTGGAATTTAGTATTTGTATATGCTCCTGCAATATGTTGTATTAGTTTGTAGCATGTTGTATGATAACCGTACATATATTGTTTGACATATTGTAGATTGTAGTTAAAATCTTACTCTTACAGATCAAAATTTTCTCTTCTTGATGGGAAATGTTACGTGTCCACAGTTTCGTTTTCCTGGGAGTCCAAAGTTTCATTTCTGTGAGCATTACCTTATGACACATGCCGACGGCATAAAAGAAATGTGGACATAGTAATGAGAAGGAGTTGAAGGAAAGAGGGAGCGAGAGTAAAGACTGCAGACATCAAGCTATCTGGGAGCAACTCACGATCGAGAAGGCTAAAGTCGGGAGGAACTTGCTGGCAAGTGATGGGGTAACATCTTTTTGAAAAAACTCCTACCTTACCTATCTTTTTGTTTCCTACCAGTTTTTTGAAACCTTATTATAAATCTCAATATTGCTCTATTATGTCTCTGAGAAAGACTAAAGCCTCTGCAAAAGAAAAAGAAGATGATTCTCCAAGCACTTTGGAATCAATTGGAAATTTTTATAAAAAGCAAAGAATAGAACTTTCTGATGAATTTCAACAGCTTAACGTCAAGTTGGACACTATTCGACAAACTCTAATCGAACATGATAAGCGAATTAAGGAGAATAAAGAAACTGTCGATGCTGGAAGTGGTCTTAGAAGACATGAGTAAGCTCTGCAAAAAATGATCATTATCTAATGAAAAATTAGCAAAGAAGATTATCAACCTGGAAAGCAGAAACAGAAGGAACAATCTATGTATTCTGGGTCTTGAAGAATCAGTTGAAGGTGCCCATCCCATGGAGTTTTTTACAAGCTTTCTGAAGCAGCTATTCCCTGATTTATTGCCTAAGTTGAACCGCGCCCAATGGTCACTGACCCCGAAGCCAAAGTTAGGGGAGTGACCTAGGTCGGTTGTTCTGTGTTTTCATGAATTTCATACTAAGGAGCTTTTAATCAGTCATACCCGTTGAGTAGGAATGATCAATTACAATGGGGAAATGATCAGATTTGTGGAAGATTATACACCGGAGGTTATGGCTGAACGTGCCAAATATAAAGAGGTTATGTCGCTGCTTTGTAGCAAAGGGTTTAAGCCCTCCCTTTGCATCCCCACACGTCTTAGAATCGTTCAGAAAAATGGTGTGCTGAAATGGCTGGGATCAGTTGAAGATGCACAGAAGTTTTTGAAAGCAGAAGATTAATTGTGTTATATCGCTTACAAGAGCAATTATCTTTTTAATGTTGGATAGAATAAGGTTTTAATAAACTTACATTTTGACTGTTTATATATCTTGTTTTTTGACAAATTTTTTGATTTTTTTATTACTTTACTCTTTTTTCTGAGGTATTTCTATTTTTTTTTTGAAATTGTTAAAATGAATCCTCTTATGTTTTGGATTTCTGATCTAAGTTTATTTTGTCTGCTTTCTCTTGGTAGGAACATAATATCCTCGAATGATTGGAGTTTTGTCAGCAGGATTTCTTTGGGAGGGTTGTCTTTAGGGTTTAGCATGCTGTCTGTTCTGTAGCCGGCTTTTTTGGCTTTAGGATGGGGAGGGGAGTGCGGTTTCTCTTTTCTCTGGAAGATGGGTTGGGCTACCATCCAAATTTTCTGTTTGAGTACCTTATTTTATGTTTCATTCTCTGGTTTTAATAATTTATGGTCAGATCTTTTAACTCTTCTGTTAATTAGTATTTAAAATGGATGGAAATATTAATTTACTTGGTTTAAATGTGAAAGAGTTAAATCATCCTGTGAAACGGAATAAGATTTTTGCTTATATTAAGAAGTTAATGGCCCCCATTATTTTTCTACAAGAAAAGCATGTACGTAGTTGTGACAACGTACACCTTTTTAATCGGTGGAGGGGTTTAAAATTTCATTCTTCATTCAGAGCAAAATCTCGAGGGGTCTCGATTTTATAGACAATACAATTTCTTTTGTTCAACAGAAAGTTGTCTCTGGCCCTAATGGCTGATTTGTCATAGCGTCAGAGAAACTGGATAATAAATTAATTGTATTTGCTAATGTGTACGCCCCCAATCTGGACGACCCAGGATTTTTTGAGCGTTTCTTTTCATTCCTTCCAAATTTGAGTATTTATTCTTCAGTGATGGGAGGAGATTTTAATTGTTGTCTAGACCCAGTATTAGATGTTCTTCTCTTAAATCAGCTACACATAATAAATCAGCTTTATTTATTCAATCCTTTCTAATGAAATGTGATATTGTTGATGTCTGGCTTTTTTTTTCACCCAGCAGAAAGGGAGTATTCATTCTTCTCTTATGTCCATCATTCCTATACCAGGGTTGATTTGTTTTATTGATAGTCATATGATTCCATTAGTTCAATGCATTGAATATAAGGAAATAGCTGTATCCAACCATTTTCCTGTATTTCTATCTTTAAATCTTCCTGGTTTCACTCATATGAACAGATCGTGGCATTTTAATTTAACTTTGTTATCTGATAAGGACTCTCTAAAATTTCTGGAGAATCAAATTACTCTTCTTTTTGAAGACTTTTAGTCTTATCATTTGGGACGCTTTTAAGGCATATATTAGAGGACAAATTATCTCCTATACTGCGTATATTAAGAAAAAAGCTAATAAAGAGAGAACTGACTTAGTTAATCAATTAAAACCATTAGACCAGAAATATGCTTCGGTACCAGACCCTGAACTATACAAAAGACGTATTGAAATTAAAACTAAATATGGTCTTCTTATAAAGGTTCGTCTATCATCTGTATAGGTGAAGACCTCGACACCATTAGTACTTTTTATGAGGTCGAGTTGCTAGCTCGACACTCAACCCGGTATGGATGGAAAGTGCACCTGGGAGTGGCTCAACTAGATTCAAACTTGGGAACCTTTGCTCCCAGAGTCCAGCGTTGATGTTACTGCGCCACCAGCCAGCGTTTGATGGTGTCGAGACTAGCGCTTGATTTGGATTTAAGTAAGGGAGAGTTGCGCAGCGTCAGCCTCATTGTCTCTACCCAATTCCCATCTGGATCCAGTGGCAAGACAAGAGTCGAGACGGCTGGAGGTGGGACTAGGCGCAGTGGATGACCAGGATGTCTTCTGTGTCTTGTCCTGCTCTACACGTTCCACGACACTTGCAGAGACCGCCTTCTTGACCGTTGGACCTTCCATTGGTCTCATCCGCTCAATCCGCCGGAATCTGTCTTCACATGCTGGGATAGACAACTCCCTATCTCACCGAGGGTTTGAGACCCGTAAGCTACCCTCACCTGGTATAGCCAGCTTGTCAAAGCCGTTGCCGCTGTCACGTGCAAACAGCTACGGAGAGCCACAGGTGAGAGCTGAGTGCCAGGTGTGGACCAAAGGTGGATAAACCACCCTGAGGAGGACGCGACATGTTCCCCCACCAGAGGTGCTACCCCTCCCTTATGCCCCATACACCCCCCTTCTCATAACATATCCAATTGAAAGCCAACTTTTAAAAGATAGACTCAAACAACAGGAATTCTGCAGATGCTGGAAATTCAAGCAACACACATAAAAGTTGCTGGTGAACACAGCAGGCCAGGCAGCATCTCTAGGAAGAGGTGCAGTCTACGTTTCAGGCTGAGACCTGACGAAGGGTCTCGGCCTGAAACGTCGACTGCACCTCTTCCTAGAGATGCCGCCTGGCCTGCTGCGTTCACCAGCAACTTTTATGTGTGTTGTTTTAAAAGATAGAAGCCAATTCTGAATACATGGGGAAAAAAACTGGTAAACTATTGGCTAATCAATTGAAGACCTTTATAGCTAAACGGCAAATTAAAGAAATTCATAAAACCAATGGTGATTTGACAACTGACCATTTTGAAATAAATGACACTTTTAGAGAATTTTATTCTAAACTGTATAGTTCTTATTTTGTTAAATATAATACTGCAATAAACAATTTTTTAGACCAATTAAATATTCCTGGACTTTCAATTGATAATCGAAAGCAGTTGGATCAACCTATTTCTCAGGAGGAAATCACTGAGGCTATACATTCATTGCATTCCGGGAAATCTCCAGGATCTGACGGATTCTCTGGAGAATTTTATAAGACTTTTCCTTCATTGCTTATACCTCACTTATGTTCTACCCTTACTGATTCCTTCAAGGTGGGTAGGTTGCCATAGTCTTTTTACCACTTCCATTTCGCTTATTCTTAAAAAGAATAAGAATCCCACTGAATGCTTTTCATATAGACCAATTTCTTTACTCATTGTTGATGCTAAGATCCTATCTAAAGTTTTGGCCCATAGACTCGAGAGTATTATACCTTCTATAATACCTGATGTTCAGACAGGATTTATATAAAATCGATATTCCCATTTTAATATACGGCGATTATTAAATGTTATGCATTCCCCATCCAAGGAAATATCAGAATGTGTGATTTCTCTGGATGCAAAGAAGACTTTTGACCGAGTTGAATGGAATTACTTATTTAAAACCTTAGAAAAATTTAATTTTAGGACCAATTTTATTTTTTGGATTAAATTACCTTACTTATCTCCCTCTGCTCGGGTCCTTACCAACTTTTAGAATTCTAAACCAATTAAACTCCAACGTGGAACCAGAAAAGGATGTCTGTGAGCCCTTTGCTTTTTTATTTGGTATTAGAACCTTTAGCAATTGCCTTTCGAGAGTCTCAAGATATCATCAGTATCCTAAGGAAAGGTACTATTCATGAAGTTTTGCTTTATGCTGATGACCTATACTTTTTATATCTAATGTTACAACTTCTTTACCCCCTATGTTTCTTTTACTTACTAATTTTAGTCAGTTTTCGGGATATAAATTGAATTTATATAAGAGTGAATTGCTTCCTTTAAATAATTTGATACCATCCGATAATAACCTTCCTTTTAAAATTGTGAGAAAACAATTTACATATTTGGGCGTAACAATCACTTAGAATTATACTGTGTTCTTTATACTTTATTGTCGCCAAACAATTGATACTAGAACGTACAATCATCACAGAAATATTTGATTCTGTGCTTCCCGCTCCCTGGATTACAAATATTAAATATTAAAAATAGTAAAAATTAGTAAATATTAAAAATTTATCATAAATAGAAAATAGTAAAATGGAAAGTAAGGTCGTGCAAAAAAACCGAGAGGCAGGTCCAGATATTTGGAGGGTACGGCCCAGATCCAGGTCAGGATCAGTTCAGCAGTCTTATCACAGTTGGAAAGAAGCTGTTCCCAAAGCTGGCCGTATGAGTCTTCAAGCTCCTGAGCCTTCTCCCAGAGGGAAGAGGGACGAAAAGTGTGTTGGCTGGGTAGGTCGTGACCTTGATTATCCTGGCAGCACTGCTTCGACAGCGTGTGGTGTAAAGTGAGTCCAAGGATGGAAGATTGGTTTGTGTGATGTGCTGCGCCGTGTTCACGATCTTCTGCAGCTTCTTTCAGTCTTGGACAGGACAACTTCCATACCAGGTTGTGATGCACCCTAGAAGAATGCTTTCTGCAGTGCATCTATAAAAATTATAAAGATCTATTCAAAGAAAATTTTCTAGCCTTAATGAATTATGTGAAAAAGACACTTTCTAATTGGTCGCCTCTCTCTTTATCATTTATTGGTCGAATTAATTCTTTTAAAATGAATATTTTACCTAAATTTGTATACCTTTTTCAAGCTGTACCTGTTTTTATTCGTAAGTCTTTTTTTGATTCTTTAGATTTGATTCTTTCTTCCTATATATAGAAGAACAGAAAACCCAATTAAATAAAACCCACCTTCAAAAAATTAAAAAGAATAGAGGCCTTGCTCTACCCAATTTAAGATTATATTATTGGGCAATTAACATACAAAATCTCACGTTCTGGTTTTATTATATTAATCGTGAGGATTGTTTATTATGGGTCTTTTTGGAAGCCAATTCTGTCACAAAATTTTCTATTATTTCTCTTCTCGGATCCTCTCTTCCTTTATCTTTGAATAAATTAACTGACAGTTTGGTGGTTAAACACATTTTGAGGATCTGGCTACAGTTTAGAAAACATTTCGGTTTATTGAGATTTTCTCTTTCTAGTCCTAATTTTTCTAATTTTTTTAAAAACCATCTACAACTAATCTGTTTTTTTAGCGAATGGGATAGATTAGGTATTAAACAATTTCAGGATCTGTTTGTTGGAGGGCATCTTTCTTCTTTTGAGCAGCTCGCAGTGAAACATAACCTATCAAATACCCACATTTTTCGATATCTACAGATTAGAGATCTTTTAAGATCTAAACTACATATATTTCCTACCAGCCCAGAAAAGAACATAATAGATGTAATTTTTAATTTGAAACTTTTTGATAATGGCACAGTATCTTATATTTATGGCCTGTCGTTGGGATTGAGAATGGCTCCTTTAGACAAAATTAAAAAAGATTGGGAAAAGGATTTACAGACTTCATTATCTGATGAGACCCGGAGGGCTATTTTCAAAATGGTTAATTCTTCATCATTACGTGCTCGTCATTCCCTCCTACAATTTAAAGTGGTACATAGGGCTCATATGTCTAAAGACAAGCTGTCTCGTTTTTTTTGCAGATGTATCTCCTTATTGTGACAGATGTAATAATGGAGGGGCTTCATTAATTCATATGTTTTGGTCATGTTCGTGCCTTGAAAAATATTGGAAAGATGTATTCCAAACTTTTTCTGTATTTAAAGTTAATTTTAAGTCCAATCCTTTGACTGCCTTATTTGGTATTGTTAAGGAAAGAGCTAAAATTTTGGAGCCTTCTCATTTGCAGGTACTGGCTCTTATGGCTAGGAGGGCGATCTTGCCTAAATGGAAGGAGGTTGTCCCCCCCCCCCCCACACATGCTCAATGATTATGCAATGCTGTGTCATAAGACCATAAGACATAGGAGCAGAATTAGGCCACCTGGCCCATCGAGTCTGCTCTGCCATTCAATCATGCCTGATCCTTCTTTTTACTCCTCCTCAATCTCAGTTGCCAGCCTTCTCCCTGTAACCTTTGATGCCATGTCCAATCCAGAACCTATCAATCTCTGTCTTAAATACACCCAACGACCTGGCCTCCACACTGAATATGGCAACAAATTCCACAGATTCACCACATGTTTAAATTTAGAGAAGATTCGTTGTTTGATTTCTGATTCTAATTAAGATTTTCAAACATTATGGGGACCCTTTGTGAACTATTTTGAAAATCTTTGAATTGTTATTGTTATTAAAATATATATCTGGGCTATTATTATAAAACACTATATGGTAAAGTCCTCTTTTTTTGTTTTCTTTTTACCAACCAGCTTTGTCTTGGTAGTGGGTGTAGATTATAATATAATTAACCGTATTATTGTATTTTATAATTCCATTTATTTTATTCGATTGATCATGAATATGGGATACCGTGATTGTATCAGTGTGATTTATATATAGTGCATTATGTGCTACCTTATTTTGGTTTATAATAAGTATCCTTATGAATTCTGTATTTATGTATATAAAATTTAATAAATTTAATAAAAATATTGGAAAAAGAAAAGAGAAGGGTAAAGTCTAATGCTTACCCATACCCAAAGGATTGGGTTAATCAGTGGCAAACTGTGCATTGTGGAGTCGTGTTTGTCCTTCGTATGATATGTGGATTTCATGACAGTCACTTTGTGAATTCACTCTTTGTGGACGTCGGAATAGAATTCCTCGGCTGGGATCTTCGGTAACTGTTTCCTCGCTCGCTAGCCGTGGAACCTTTGGAATTCGTTGTGATTGCCTCGTCGCTGCACTGTGAATCCACAAGTTTCTCCTCTCACCGATTTCATGAATTACTGGGACTCTCTGAACTGCCACTTTACGACTGTGCTTGAGTAAGATTTGTTAAGAACGAGTTCTAAGTTTGACTGTAAGGGAGCTATAGACACATAACACTTAACTTCTGTTTAAGAAAGTAGTTTATTTAATTTTCTATATTTTTGAGTAGATGTAAATAACTATAGTGATTTTAATATTAAAACCTGACTCAATTTGTTATCTCTTGCTGCCGGTACGTTACGGAATTGTAACAGGCCAAATAGCCTAATTCTGTTCTTATATTTTATGGCTTATGGTCTTATTTCCTTAGACTCAGTAAGTTGAATTTCCACCACCTTCGCCAGCTCATGAAGCAAGCCTGTTTGCCAGTAATTTTCCATGTAAGCTATCCTCCCCAGATTTCCATCAGCTACACATTCCCCCTCTCCTAGGTCTACCACTCAATTACTCATGGGAAGATATTTATAGTGACTATTTAAAGTATCAACTGAAATCAAGCTGTATGTCTTTGAGATGGAATTTGTCACCAGAAAACTCACACGGTCACAAAAAGAACTCCCACAGAAGTCACCACAGGTGACGATTGACCCAAGATCATTGAACTTAAGGGGCAGCAGCTCAAGTAACTGTGCTGGTCTAACTGCAGCAGCGACATATTGTTGGTTGCAACAAAGTGGTGATCCTGAACAATGATTTGTGGTGTGTTGGGTGGGTATGAATACAATTAGGCCAATATAACGGAGGAACTCAAATGCAATGCATCCACACTGAAATAGATCTTCACCATTTGCTGAAAGGGTCTAAGATAACGAGAAAAATCCATACTCTCTGTTTGTTGCTGCCATCAGGAAGGAGGTACAGGAGTCTCAGGAACCAAACCATTAGGTTCAGGAACAGATATTACCCATCAGCCACTAGGCTCTTGAACCTGAGGGGACAACTTCACTCACCCCATTGCTGAACTGTTCCCACAACCTATGGACTCATTTTCAAGGACTCTTCATCTCATGTTATCGATATTTATTGCTTATTTATTTACTATTATTGTTGCCTTCTGCACATTGGTTCTTTGTTCATTTTGTTGTGCTTTATATTGATTCCATAACGCTTCTTTATATTTGCTGTGAATGTCTACAAGAAAATAATATAATGCTTCTTTATATTTGCTGTGAATGTCTACAAGAAAATAATATATGGTGACATGTATGTACTTTGATAATAAATGTACTTCTGACATCCAAGTTTTTGAACTTTTAAGTCATAAGAGTTGATCCACAAATTTTGTCAATTTTGGTTAAAATTTATTGCAACAGCAGTTCCAAAGAAGAACAAGGAAGTTCAGTTTAATGATAATCGTGTTAATTAAAACATTTTCTTTAAATGATGGTGACAGTTCTCTTTGTATGAAGGGCAGGGCAGTAGAATACCATGTGTCATAAGGGCTTTGTCCTAAGTCTGCTGCCTTTCCAGCAAAACTATTGTCAGGCATTCAGGCTGGTGGAACAGGCTTTAGTGGATGCAGGCAAAGTTGGTTAGATGGTTAGGGCAAGCAGATGACTGTGGCTTCACTGTATTGTGCATTTTCCAGGCTTAATTTCTCTTTTTAAATTAATTATTCCAAATTGAGTTAACTTTAAGCCAGGACATGCTGCAAATGTTCACCTGGTCAGACAGTATCAGACGGCAGAGAAACAGAGCTGCCATTTTAAGTCAAATGTCCTCTTCATCTTCCAATGATGGTCAAAACTTACTGCATTCTGGTCAAGGATCTTCAACCTTGGACGTTAACTTGACTTTTCAGTCTACTTGTGCTGCATGTCTAGCTGAGTATTTCTGAAAATTTATTATTTCAAGTCTTCAGTGCCTGTAGTTTTTTGATTTTCTTTTGTAGTTGATTTCTAGATTAGGCTGCAGTGCCTGAATGTTTTCCAATATCTCTGGAAAATAACAAGGAGCTGAAAAAGATCAAATAAAAACTTGCAGTCTTCTCAACCCACTCAAACAACAGTAGCTGCCTCGTATGTTCTAGTCCTCTCAGTGAATGATGACCTGTTTTGAATTGCATGGCCATACCTTCTCCCCGCACCAACACGAGGTATCCCTCAGCCACAGTAATCTCATTCCTTTCTTTATATATACAGTATATCTTTGCATGAGGACCTGCTAAGTGATGACAAGGATGGATTAGTGAGTCTTGAGTTGTATGTCTTTGTACTATGATAGCTGAATTTAAGATCTATTCTATATATGTTATAAATATTTTTGTATTTCTTTATGACGTCAGCTCAATGAGTTGAATAACCACCACCTATGCCAGTTCTCAAAGCAATCCTGCTCCCCGTAAATTTCCGTGTGAGCAATTCTCCCTAGATTTAGCTCCCCCCCCACATTATACCACTTTGGAACCCAAGGTGCTGTTACAAGATTTAAAAAGCTTGCTGAGCAATGCACGTTTTAGTGTTTTAACCTTCAGATCAATATAATAAAGAGAGGACCTTTATGAAATACAGAGGAAAAAGTGCCCTCTGGTACATTCCTCTTAAGATATGACTTGAAAGCACTGGCTAAGTTGCTGAGTGGTGGATGATAACTTTGTTAAATGAAAGTATTCTTTATGAGGCCAAGACAATGACTTCATGCACAAGTGAAAGGCAACCAACACTACAACAGACAAGTTCATCATCACTTGTTGAGGGGTCAAATGTAGTCACAGGACCCAGTTCAGAAAACATTACAGGTTCGTTCAAAGGTTATGTCATGGTTCTGCGTTTATAGACTGTGAACTTTTTCAGACTTATGGTTTTTATATTTTGAGTTTTTCATCACACTGTTCCTTTTCTATTCTGTTATGCGAGGGGAGGATGTTTGGGGTTTGATGTTCTGTTAGTTTTTTGTGTGGGGAGGGATTGTTTTTTTTTGGAGGTCAATGCTCCTGTTCTGTTTTGTGCCGGGGGGTATTTTTTGGGTGGTTGATTATTGGGACGCCGTTCTTTTTTAGTATAAAGGTGGGGGTGGGTTTGATGTTTCTCTCTGAATAACTTTCACGTTCTTTCTTTGTTTTATGGCTAGCTGGAGAAGACAAATTTCTATGTTTTATAAACATAATAAATAAACCTTTGAACCTCCTCTCAGTGAGTAATGTGCTATTTTGACAACACCCTCGGTCCCACCAACATAAGATCTGATTACAGAATTTGCTTCCCTTTCTTTATATTATTTCCTCATGTTAAAAGAACTATTGAGTGATGCCAAGGGTGGATAGGTAAGCGTCATATCGTGGCAGTGTAATAAAAACAATTCATAGTTCCATAATTATTTGCCACAGACAGCTGTGAAGGCTTTGAGTCTTAATGTATTTTTAAGGCAGAGTTTAATAGATTCTTGACTGGTCAGGGTATGAAGGGACATGGGGAGAAGACAGAAATTGGGGCTGCGAGGAAGATTGAATCAGCCATGATGAAATAGAGGAGTTGACTCGATGGGCCAAATAGCCGAATTCTGTTCCTATATGTTATGGCCTTATGGTCTTATTTCCATACACTCAATAAGTTGAATTTCCACCACCTTTGCCAGCTCATGAAGCAAGCCTGTTTGCCAGTAATTTTCCATGTTAGCTATCCTCCCCAGATTTCCATCAGCTACACATTCCCCCTCGCCTAGGTCTACCACTCAATTACAAATGGGAAGATATTTATAGTGACTATTTAAAGTATCAACTGAAATCAAGCTGTATGTCTTTGCATGGCATTTGTCACCAGGAGACTCACACGGTCACAAAAAGAACTCCCACAGAAGTCACCACAGGTGACGATTGACCCAAGATCATTGAATCTAAGGGGCAGCAGCTCAACTAACTGTGCTTATCTAACTACAGCAGTGATATATTGTTGGTTACAGCAAGTAGTGATCCTGAATAATGATTTGTGGTGTGTTGGGTGGGTATGAGTACAATTAGGCCAATATAACAGATGAACTCAAATGCAATGCATCCACACTGAAATAGATCTTCACCATTTGCTGCATAGGTCTAAGATAACTAGAAAAGGCCATACTCTCTGTTTGTTGTTGCCATCAGGAAAGAGGTACAGGAGCCTCAGGACCCAAACCATTAGGTTCAGGAACAGTTATTACCCATCAGCCACTAGGCTCTTGAACCTGAGGGGACAACTTCACTCACCCTATCTCTGAACTTTTTTTCTCTCTCTCTTTTGTCTCTCTCTGTCCCTCTCACAATAACTCCTTGCCTGCTCTCTATCTTCCTCTGGTGCTCCCCTCCCCTTTCTTTCTCCCTAGGCCTCCCACCCCATGATCCACTCCCTTCTCCAGCCTTGTATCCCTTTTGCAAATCCACTTTCCAGCCCTTAGCTTCATCCCTCCCCCTCCTGTCTTCTCCTATCATTTTGGATCTCCCCCTCCTCCTCCCACTTTCAAATCTCTTACTATCTATTCTTTCAGTTAGTCCTGACGAAGGGTCTCCGCCCGAAACGTCGACTATACTTCTTCCTATAGATGCTGCCTGGCCTTCTGCATTTTGTGTATGTTGCCACAACCTATGGACTCATTTTCAAGGACTCTTCATCTCATGTTATCAATATTTCTTGCTTATTTATTTACTATTATTGTTGTCTTCTGCACATTGGTTTTTTGTTCGTTTTGTTGTGCTTTACATTGATTCTATAATGTTTCTTTATATTTGCTGTGAATGTCTACAAGAAAATAGTATATGGTGACATGTATGTACTTTGATAATAAATGTACTTCTGATTTTCAAGTTTTTGAACTTTTAGGTCATTAGGGTTGATCCACAATTTTTGCCATTTCTGGTTAAAATTTATTGCAACAGCAGTTCCAAAGAAGAACAAGGAAGTTCAGTTTAATGATAATCGTGTTAATTAAAACATTTTCTTTAAATGATGGTGACAGTTCTCTTTGTATGAAGGGCAGGGCAGTAGAATACCATGTGTCATAAGGGTTTTGTCTTAAGTCTGCTGTCTTTCCAGCAAAACCATTGTCAGGCATTCAGGCCGGTGGAACAGGTTTTAGTGGTTGCACGCAAAGATGGCTAGATGGTTAGGACAAGCAGATGCTTGTTGCTTCACTGTATTGTGCATTTTCCAGGATTAATTTCTCTTTTTAAATTAATTATTCCAAATTGAGTTAACTTTAAGCCAGGACGTGCTGGAAATGTTCACCTGGTCAGACAGTATCAGACGGCAGAGAAACAGAGCTGCCATTTTAAGTCAAATGTTGTCTTCATCTTCCAATGATGGTCAAAACTTACTGCATTCCGGTCAAGGATCTTCATTCTTCGATGTCAACTTGACTTTTCTGTCTACTTGTGTATTTTGTCTAGTTGAGTATTTTTGGAAATTTTTATTTCAGGTCTTCAGTGCCTGTAGTTTTTTTTTGATTTTCTTTTGGAGTTGATTTCTAGATTAGGCTGCAGTGTCTGAATGCTTTGCAATATCTCTGAAAAATAACAAGGAGCTGAAAAAGATCAAATAAAAACTTGCAGTCTTCTCAACCCACTCAAACAACAGTAGCTGCCTCGTATGTTCTAGTCCTCTCAGTGAATGATGACCTGTTTTGAATTGCCTGGCCATACCTTCTCTCCCACAGCAGCACGAAGTATCCCTCAGCCATAGTAATCTCATTCCTTTTTTATATATACAGTATATCTTATGCATGAGGAACTGCTAAGTGATGCCAAGGATGGATAAGTGAGTCTTGAGTAGTATGTCTTTGTACTATGATAGCTGAATTTAAGAACTATCTTATATATGTTATAAATATTTTTGTATTTCTTTATGACGTTAGCTCAGTGAGTTGAATAACCACCACCTATGCCAGTTCTCAAAGCAGTCCTGTTCCCAGTAAATTTCCATGTGACCTATTCTCCCTAGATTTAGCTCTCCCCACATTATACCACTCACTTACTCACAGGGGAACAGTTTTCAGGGGCCCCGTCCATGCCCACTACAAGAAGCATTGTTACAGGAAAGCAGCATCCATCATCAGGGAACCCACCACCCAGGATATGCTCTCTTCTTGCTGCTGTCATCAGGAAGAAGGTGGACAAGACTCAGGACTCACTCCACCAAGTTCAGAAACAGCTATTACCCCTCAATCATCGGGCTCCTGAACCGAAGGGGATAACGTCACTCCATTTGGTCTGTCATTGAAATGCTCCCATATCCTATGGACTCAACTTCAAGGACTCTTCATCTCATGTTCCCAATATTTATTGCTTATTTATTTATTATTGTTATTTCTTTGTTTTTGCATTTGCACAGTTCAATGACTTTTACTCACTGGTTGAGTGCCCAAGTTGGTGTGGTCTTTCATTGATTCCATTATGTTTTATTATTCTATTACAGATTTATTGAGTACACCAGCAAAAAATGAATCTCAGGGTTGTATATGGTGACATTATGTACTTTGATAATAAGTTTACTTTGAACTTTGAACCAGGCAAGGTATGTTCAAACCTCTTAAAAGGCAACTGAGATATGAAGGGGTAGTGTGATTTCCAGGGCACTTGAGAGAAATGGGGTAAAAAGTGGCATGGGGTAGAAGGAAGGGGGAAGGGAAAAGGACCAGAGACGTAAAAATTGGAAGGGTGAAGAGAGCGTATGAGGTGAGGTAGATATGGTTAAAACCAATCTAGGAGATTCATTGGTTTATGTCTGCAGTTTACAACTCAGAGATTCAGCTTCTCCAGATAGCCATGAAATAAAGAAAACCATTGGAAGTAGTTCAAAGTAAAACATCAACCCCACCTCCCCACACACACAAAAAATATCTTGCAAGCAGCAACATGATCAACCACCCACTCCCGTAATGCCTCCCCCATGTGAAAAAAATCGTGCCAAATGGCAGGAAGAACGTCAAATCCCAAACTTCCGAACTTTCCCTCGCACAAAAATAACTAACAAACCGCACCAAATAGCAACAAGTAAGAATGGGCAAAAACAAAGAATGTGAAAAAACAGAGATTGAAAGAGTCCACTATCCAATCCATAAATTGTAAACCTTCAGTAATATCGTCTGACAGAATCAGTGAACGCAGAGGCCTTCCGAGATCCATCACAAACAGACACCTTATCGGGCAGCAGCGAGCAAGAGGCAGGTAGATGGTGCTGAACACTCACTCGTCTCCCCATTCGCCTCGATGTTTCAATCTTCCTCTACGCTGTAATCGGCAAGGTTGGTGAGAAATGGAGTTGATCACAGGCTCGCTGAGCTTCTTCGGAGTGAGGCCACTTGTGCTCGCCTCCTGGAGTTTTCTCAGAGGCGGCAAAGTGCGCGATCACTCTATCGATATCCAGTGAATAAAGACCAAACATGGCAGAAGGGATAGATCTAGTTATCAAAAACATCTACGATCCCACTGATGGGTAAAGTATAAACCTTGGACAAAATTCCTAACAGTGTTTGGCTAGTCCTTGTTCAATGAGCAGACTGGGAATTGTTCCATGGTCTACCCTTTATTGTATTTGCATGTTTTAACTATCGTAGGGCAGCTCCGTTTTCCTCTGTCAGCTCCTGACTGGCTTAAGGGAGTACAGAAGTGGCTTCAGGATATTCAGACATTTTACTTTTTGCTCTATTCCTGGCCTGGCCACCCAAATATGCAGAGTAGCCCCACTGGAAAAGTTATTCACACCCATTTTCAGATAACCAGCTTTTCTATTTCATGCCAAAACTAATCCTTTCTATAACAAAGACATAACCTATAAAATTAACTTTGTTTTTCCTTTCCTGGGAAAGCTGCATGACTTACATTCTCTTTTATATTGGGGTTCTAGGAACTGCTTTGCTCAGTATTTTTCCATGACCCCATGATTCATAATTTTGGTATTTTTATCTGTCTGTCTGTCTGTCTCCTTAGATCTTCCCAGATAAGACACACATTGTTATACAGAGGAGATGTCAGGGGTAAGTTTTTTACACAGAGAGTGGTGAGTGCGTGGAATGGGCTGCCAGCGGTGGTGATGGAGGTAGAAACGATAGGGTCTTTTAAGACACTCCTGGATGGATACATGGAGCTTAGAAAAATAGAGGGCTATGGGTAAGCATAGGTAATTCTACGGTAAGAACATGTTCAGCACAGTTTTGTGGGCCGAAGGGCCTGTATTGTGCTGTAGGTTTTCTATGTTTCTATGTTTCTATCCTTATCTCAATCTTTCAGAACCTTTTTTTGTAGAAATCTGTTCCTGAAAACTGTGGTGGACAGGTAGCGTTATAAGAATTGGTCCATTTAGTCCACCTTTGTTAGAAATAGTGCTAGGAAATACCCTCTGAATATTTTGTTCCTGTGGAAACAAATTTACTTGGAATGTAAGCATTTGGTTACTTAACAAAACTTCTTGAAGAAGGTAAAAAATAATTTTGCATTCATCTCCAGGGTTTTGACAACTACTGAGACAATAAGGCTACATGTTTTTGACAAAGCAGCGAAGTGCTGTTTGTTCGTGTCATTGCTTTTCAGCTATTAGCATTGCAGAAGTATCGTTTTCATCTTTAGTTGCCAAGACTGCGTTAGCTTTATCAGCTAAGAACGTTGACGTGCTAGAGATTGACAGATAGTGGTGTCAAACCCGTTGTTCAAAAGACACAACCAAACCATTCCATTTTTGCTCTCACGTACTTCAAATCACAGGCTCAAAATTGTTGAGGCTTTAATTTGGTTGCCTGGAAATCCGACCTCACTAAAATGGCTCTTTCAGCACAGTAACGATGTAAGCTGGAGGGAGTTGTAGTGGTTCCAGATGGAAGTGTTGTAAACAAAAATACTACTTCTACTTATAACAATGCTTAGTGAGGCACAGAGAGATCTGTATCTACTGACAAGTACCTTTATTGTTCAAACTAACAAGTACGTGAACTCATACACTAAATACCTTGCGTACACACCCACTAAGTATCCCTGACTCTCCTGAATAGACAAAGAATAGCAAAGGTATTACCTGGGCGAAGGAGTTTATGTTGGCCAGGCGTTCCTCATTGTCTTGATTCACTCGCCACGTGTTTCACACAGGGTTGCTTAGGTTTGTATATGCGATGGTTATTCTTCGAAGTTACCACTATCAGCACACACAAAGCATCCACTTTTATATCCATTTCTTATCAATTCAAATATCACATTCCAGTGTCATTAGCCACAGGCCATGTGTCTGTCCTTTAACACCTTGCTAACTGGCTCTGCTCCAAGCCAGCATCAATTTATTGCACTCTTCCCATCAAGTGACAGTCGATACTTTATGACTCTTTGTTCTCAATCAGCAATGAGCTCGAATCACTTCAGGCAGGCATCAACCCCAAAATTCACAAACCTATAGCCAATCAAAGAACATCTCACAAATAACTTCTTATTTGGAAATGATCTCCAGTCCAGCAGATTACCTGAAGAATCATTGTGTCTTCTTTAAAACATTGATCAAGCCCAGCATGTCAAGCTCACAAAATGGAGAATAGAGTGTCTTCACAAAATGGCAGCCTCCCTCCCCAAGCAGGCAGCAAGAACAAAGAGTGCTTCCACTGTCCTTGATTCATTTGAATTCACAGATTTGTAGATTGTCATTCTTTCTGGCCAACATCTCCCTCCTCTTGATCCAAAGATATTTATCTTAGGATCATTATCCTCCTCTATTCTGTTGACCATCCCTTGGATTGCCATGGATCCCCAGCAGGTGTGCTGCACTTACATTATAGCATTTACTTACTAAATTCATACAATTTTTATACTGGCCATCATTTTTTCAGTATTGCAAAATCATCACCCTCTACCTTTTGCATAATTTCAGCCTTCCATCTTCTAAGTTCATACACGTTAAGTAATACAATCATCAGTGTACAAAAAATTAATATTACAGCAGCATGCGAGATTATCCTCATCCATGGATGTATTTGAACATTTGATCCCCAATTCCAAAGTTTATCCCAAAAGCCTGAGTCACTCAGTATTTCATTTGCCTTTTCAGCCTGAGTCTTAATAACTTTTGTATGTTCAGTCCACTGATAACTTATCTCCTTTGCCTCCTCCACCACTCATGTCCAGTTCATTGGATTGCAAGACTTTCCTCCACCACCTTCTCCACTGCCGGTTGAGGCAAAGTTTGTCCTCCAATAGTCAAATTTAAAGTCACATCCCCAACTGCAACATTGTGACTTTCCAAAGGGGTGTATGGCATGTCTAGGGAGGGGTAGCACCTCTGGTGGGGGGGCCTGCCGTGCCCTTTTTCAGGGCAGCTCGTCCACCTTTGGTCCCCACCTGGCGTTCAGCTCTCACCTGTGGCTCCAAGTAGCTGTAGCACCCACAGCGGCCACACCCTGGTAAACCGTCTCGGCAGACGGGCCAAACCAGGTGAGGGTAGCCGACAGGTCTTCAACCCTTGGTGAGGTAGGGGATCTGCCTGTCCCAGCGTGTGAAGCCTGGCCCTGGCAGATGGAGTGGAGGAGACCGATTAATGGTCCAACAGTCAAGAAGGCAGGCCAGCAGGCATTGTTGGAGCACTAAGAGCACGACAAGGCACTTAGACGTCCTGGTCATCCACTGCAAGAGGTGGTGATCTCTTCAAACTCACCCGGCAGAAGGCAAAGGCAAACTACTGCTGTAAAATGCCATGTACATGATTTCCCAATATGTCAGAGTGGCGTGGAGGGAAATCGTCCGCCAACTGGAAATTCCAGATGCAACCTACAACGACGACGACTTTCCAAAGGACACTCTTTCCATCCCTTGGTATAACTCATGGCTGATGTTGCTATATAACATGTTCGTCCCACCAGTGAATACTGCAGAGAAGAATCATTATCCACAGGCAAAATAGACAACGAACAATTCTCATAAGTATTGAAACCACAATCCACAAGTTTTTGTCCAGACATTTCTTCCGGACAAGCCCAGTGGTTTTCCGCCTCGATGACATTTCGAAAATCTATCCCTTTTCCGATACCATTCATAACAATAGCATGTTTTGGTGGGTTGCTTAAAGATATCTAAGTATTCTCATGATATTTACCTACATTGTGAACACTTTTCAAGGAGCAAGTTAAATTATTTCCATGATGGGGAATGTGGAATACTGCACCCACATAAAACCTCCCATTACCATCATCACAAGTACCCAGTACTCCATTGGTTAGTGTAAGACTTCTAATATGACATAAGGGAACCTCTTCTCCAACCCATTCTATCAACTGCTCATCTAATATCCAATTTGGTACCTGATGTGCATCAAGTTGTAATAAATTCGTACCAAACATGGTGAGCAACCAACTAGTATATATAGCACAGATCTCTGCTTTATGTATTCCTTTAGATGGGAGGTCTATGTGGTCAATTATCAAATTTATTGTATCCTGAAGTGGTTTCAGAAATTTAAGTGAATCCAGTGTTACCTGTGATGCACTCCGGCCAATTTGACTAGTTTGCATCTGATCCTGATAATTTTCCCCAGTAATATCCCGCATTTTTGGCTGAAGAGACTGTATCTGATTTTCCAATTCTGCTATATCTAAAATATTGTCAGTTGCTAACCCGTGATGTGTAACCTGCTCTCAGTAATTCCAATAGTCCTCTCTTCTTTCTATTTTTGACTGACCTAAATTCACCCCTGCTTAGTTGTCTCCCAAGAAGGTGGGTAAATAATTGTTTTGTTGTAGATGAACACCATTCAGGCACCATTACTTCAGTTAAATTAAAAATTACCTGCACATGCTGGTACCCTGGTACCAAAATGACAAATTCCCCTAGATCTTCTAACACTAGTCCTGCCCGATTTGTACTACCATAAGACCATAAGACAGAGGAGCAGAAGTCGGCCATTCAGCCCATCGAGTCTGCTCTGCCATTTTATCATGAGCTGATCCAGTCTCCCATCTAGTCCCACCCCCCCCCGCCTTCTCACCATAACCTTTGATGCCCTGGCTACTCAGATACCTATCAATCTCTGCCTTAAATACACCCAATGACTTGGCCTCGACTGTCGCCCGTGGCAACAAATTCCATAGATTTCACCACCCTCTGACTAAAAAAATTTCTTCGCATTTCTGTTCTGAATGGGCGCCCTTCAATCCTTAAGTCATGCCCTCTCGTACTAGACTCCCCCATTATGGGAAACAACTTTGCCACATCCACTCTGTCCATGCCTTTCAACATTCGAAATGTTTCTATGAGGTCTCCCCTCATTTTTCTAAACTCCAAGGAATACAGTCCAAGAGTGGACAAACGTTCCTCATATGTTAACCCTCTCGTTCCCGGAATCATTCTAGTGAATCTTCTCTGTACGCTCTACAACGTCAGCACATCCTTTCTTAAATAAGGAGACCAAAACTGCCCACAGTACTCCAAGTGAGGTCTCACCAGCGCCTTATAGAGCCTCAACATCACATCCCTGCTCCTATACTCTATTCCTCTAGAAATGAATGCCAACATTGCATTTGCCTTCTTCGCTACCAACTCAACCTGGAGGTTAACTTTAAGGGTATCCTGTACCAGGACTCCCAAGTCCCATTGCATCTCCGAACTGTGAATTCTTTCCCTATTTAAATAATAGTCTGCTCGTTTATTATTTCTGCCAAAGTGCATAACCATAGACTTTCCAACATTGTACTTCATTTGCCACTTCTCTGCCCATTCTTCCAATCTATCCAAGTCTCTCTGCAGACTCTCTGTTTCCTCAGCACTACCGGCCCCTCCACTTATGTTCATATCGTCAGCAAACTTAGCCACAAAGCCATCTATTCCATATTCCAAATCGTTGATGTACAATGTATAAAGAAGCGGCCCCAACACGGACCCCTGTGGAAAACCACTGGTAACCGGCAGCCAACCAGAATAGGACCCCTTTATTCCCACTCTCTGTTTCCTGCCAATCAGCCAACGCTCTATCCACGTATGTAACTTTCCCGTAATTCCATGGGCTCTTATCTTGTTCAGTAGCCTCATGTGTGGCACCTTGTCAAAGGCCTTCTGAAAATCCAAATATACAACATCCACTGCATCTCCCTTGTCTAGCCTACCGGTAATTTCCTCAAAAAATTTGTAATAGGTTTGTCAGGCAGGATTTTTCTTTAAGGAATCCATGCTGAGTTCTGCCAATCTTGTCATATGCCTCCAGGTACTCTGTAACCTCATCCTTGACAATCGACTCCAACAACTTCCCAACCACCGACGTCAAGCTAACAGGTCTATAATTTCCTTTTTGCTTCCTTCTCCCCTTCTTGAATAGAGGAGTGACACTTGCAATCTTCCAGTCCTCTGGAACCATGCCAGAATCTATTGACTCTTGAAAGATCATCGCTATTGCCTCCGCAATCTCCACAGCTACTTCCTTCAGAACACACGGGTGCATTCCATCTGGTCTGGGAGATTTATCTACCTTTAGACTATTCAGCTTCCTGAATACTTTCTCTGTCGTAATTGTGACTGTGTACACTTCTCTTCCCTGCCACCCTTGAGTGTCCGGTATACTGCTGATGTCTTCCTCAGTGAAGACTGATGCAAAATACTCACTCAGTTCCTCTGCCATCTCCTTATCTCCCATTACAATTTCTCCAGCATCATTTTCTATCAGTCCTATATCTACACTCACCTGTCTTTTACTCATTATATACTTGAAAAAGCTTTTAGTATCCTCTTTGATATTATTTGCTAGCTTCCTTTCATAGTTAATCTTTTCTCTCTTAATGACCTTCTTGGTTTCCTTTTGTAAGGTTTTAAAAACTTCCCAATCCTCTGTCTTCCCACTAATTTTTGCTTCCTTGTATGCCCTCTCCTTTGTTTTAACTTTGGCTTTGACTTCTCTTGTCAACCACGGTTGTACCCTTTTACGATGAGTCTCACTACGCTTAGGCTCTGGTGTAGTTTCAATTAATTGGTATTATGGAGTGGTCAATTTCCTATTAATTTTGAAAACCCTGAAAGGACCTGGGCCCTGACAGAAACTTTTACCCGTGTCCCTTAGTGTCCTTTCCATTCTACTCTCCCTGTGTACTACGATCTCCCGTGGACAGTTTATAACAATAGAAACGATCTTTGAGAAACGCTACCCCAATCGATACATCTCTTGTGTAGATCACTAATCCACTTGATATTCACATGACAGTGATCCCACAGAACTGTAATCTTACTGTGGCCATCATCACCTGAAGGTTCCTCAATAATTGGGCCTAAAAACTGAATAATAATTATTCCCTCTGGGTTACTAAGCAATGTCACTTCTAAAATTTTATTACATAGAAATTGTACCTTTGTACCCTCTGGAATATTTAATATTTTATCCATGCGCATCAAACCATCTACCCCAGCATAATACAAAGTCGAGACTTCGGTTTCTTCCACATGTGCCCGTATTACCCGTGTTTGTTGTGAAAAATTGCTTTTAAATAGTCTTCATATAATGAAGTTGTTGTTGACAAGTTCATCCGCAGTAATGTTTCTGAAGCACAACCAATCATGGCCCCAGTCATGGTCAATTCCATCACCATAAAATACATTATTCTCTTCATGTTGAATTAAATCTGTAAACACACAAAGGGTAATATCTGCTCTTATTTCCAGTTCCAATTTTAAATTACTTTAAGTCCATATTTTCTATCTGGTTTTCCAACCCATGCAATCTAGGCTCCCAATTGTCTTTGGACTCAAGTCGTCCGTCTTTTCTAACACAATTTTGTTTCAGGATAGGGGAGGCAGGAACCAATGTATTTCTTCTCCTTATGTTCTTTACAAACCTCCCCTGTTTTTCAGACTGAGAAAATGGAAAAACTCCTCCTTGGTGAGACCTGCTGCCATCTTCTTGGAATAACTGTTCCAAACTCAGATCTTCCAAATCAGAACTATCATGTACATCGATTGTTACGTGCTGATGATGAAAATTTTCCTGTTTCTCCCCCACCAATTTCTATTGGTTGATGTGGTACCATCCACTTTTATCTGGAGAAGTTAATACCCTGTATACTGATGGACTTGCTTTGTCTGTAATTTCATAGGGCCCTGCAATCCTTGGATTTAAAAATGAAGTGAGTTGGTGTATTCTAATCATCACTCTTTGTCCTGGGCTTAATTCTATGGGACTGACTTTTGAGTCAAAGTAGGCTTTACTCTCTTGTTTTTTCTTTCCTATTTGATGGGCTGCCTCTTTCACTGTCTCTACCAACTGTTGTACCCACTTTTCTGACACAATCTCATCTATTTCAGGTTCTGGCAAATCTAATCCTGACAACTCCTCTAAACTTCTCATGTTTCTTCCAGTCATAAGGGGTGTAGCCTGTTGAAGATGCCATTGTATTCCTTATTATCATCAACACATAAGGCAAAACTACTTGCCATGTTGTTCGATGTTGTTGCACCATTTTGGCCATCATATTTTTTAAAGTTTGGTTCATCCTTTCCACAATTCCACTAGACTGTGAGGAATGAGTCTATGGCTGAATGTACTCCTGTGCCCACATTATGTAGTGGATGGGAGACATTGACCATACTGCTATGACATGAAATAAAGCCACTTGGTCCTCCAAGTCCATTCCAATGCCCATCAGAGCATCTTTACCAGTTCCATTCCCCACACACCCTGCAACATTTTCCCATTTATGTGCCCACCAACATTCCCTGAGTGATTCATCTCACCACTTACCTACACTGAAAGACAATTTAAATATCTAATTAACCAATCAGTGCACAATTTAAATGCACCATTATGAGCAAATATCTGACCACTCAGAATAAGAATCAGAATTATTATTACTAACATAAACAGGAAAATTTGCTGTTTCATAATTGTTCAGAAGGAACTGGCACTGTCATGACAAGAACAAACAAACTCCACACTGACTAATCTGAGACAGACACTAGGCAGACACTTTATAAATGAGCTTCAATTTTGAAGTAAAATCATTTTATCCTTTGAGTGCACGAAAAACTAACAATTTAAATAACCGTGACTTATTGTTCACTAACATACATAAGTAATGAGATAAAGAAATTACCCACATGTCCAAACTATCTAATCAATCTTCAAACTATTATGAAATACGATGCAGTGTGAGGTATAGTACATGCCTATGCATATAGTTGTGATGGAATCGACTGTAGGGAATAAATTCCTAAGATTCATAGCACAATAATCAATAGTCATAAAATGGTTAGGGAGATAATAACCACGAGCTATCTTTGGTTAATTGATGTCAAGAGTTATGGGGGAATGTCTGAAAAGAGAGATCAATATGTTTGAGGCAACTGGGGCCAAATACTGTCAGCTTGTAGTTAAACCCACAAGGGAAAAATCAGTTCTGGATTGGGTGTTGTATAATGAACCTGATTTGATTAGGGAGCTTAAGGTAAAGGAACCCTGAGGTGTATACTGATCCTAATGTGATAGAATTTACCTTGCAGTTTGAGAGGGAGAAGTTGGAATCAGATATATCTGTATAACAGAAGGGAACTATGGAGACATGAGAGAGGAGCTGGATGAAGCAGTTTGGAAAGGAACAATGGCAAGGATGACAGCAGAACAGCAATGGCCGGAACTTCTGGAAACTATTAGGAAGGTGCAGGACAGATTAATCCAAAAGAAGTATTCTGAAGGGAAGATGAGGCAACCATCATTGACAATGCAAGTCCATGACAGCATAAAAGCAAAAGAAAGGGCATATAAAAAAAGGCAAAATTTAGAAGGAAGCTGGAAAATTATAGTGGAGAGGTAGTATTGGGGGACAAAGAACTGCAGATGAACTCAGTAAGTGTTTTGCATCAGTCTTTGCTGTATAATGCCATGGAGCAGAAATAATTGTAGTTGTTATTACTAAAGAGAAGGTGCTTGGGAAGTTAAAAGATGCAAAGGTAGGTAAGTCACCTAGATCAGATGAACTACACCAAAGGGCTTTAAAAGAGGTAGCTGAAGACACTATAGAGGCATTAGTAATGATCTTTCAAGAATCATTAGATTCTGGAATGGTTCCAGAGGACAGGAAATTGCAAATATCATTAAGAAGGAAGGGAAGCAAAAGACAGGAAATTATAGGCCAGTTAGCCTGACTTCAGTGGTTAGTAAGATGTTGGAATCCATTATTAAGGATGAGGTTTCAGGACACATGGATATTTTCCTTAAGGAGAAAATATGAATGACAAATCTGTTAGATTTCTTTGAAGAAACAACAACAGGCAGAATAGCCAAAGGTGAGTTAGTGAATGATACTTCTTTGGATTTTCAAAGGTCTTTGACAAGGCGCTGCACAAGAGGCTGCTAAACAAGATAAGAACCAATAGCATTACAAGAAAGATACTAGCATAGATAGAATATCTATGACTGACAGCAGACAAAGAGTGTGATTAAAAGTGGCCTTTCTTGTTTGGCTGCTATGAACAATGGTGTTTCACAGGGGTTAGTGTTGAAGCTGCTTCTTTTCACATTACATGTCGATGATTTGGATGACGGAATTGGATTTGGATTGCCAAGTTTGTAGATGATACAAAGTTGGGTGGAGGGGCAGATAGTTTTGAAGTAGCAGAGTGCCTGCAGAAGACATAGATAGATTAGGAGAATGAGCAAATAAGTAGGAAATAGAATACAGTGTAGGGAAGTGTATGATCATGCACTTTGGTAGAAGGAATATTTGGTAGAAGGTCTATTTTCTAAATGGGGAACAAATTCAAATTTCAGATGTGCAAAGGGATTTGCAAATCCTTGTACAAAATTCCCTCAAGATTAACCAGCATGTTGAATCGGTGGTAAGGAAGGCAAATTCATTTCAAGAGGACCAGAATATGAAAGCAAGGATGTATAGTAATGCTGACATCTCATGAGGCATTGGTCAGGCTGCACGTGGAGTATAGTGAGCAGTTTTGGACTCTGATCTAAGTACGGATGTGCTGGCATTGAAGAGGGTCTAGGTGAGGTTCACAAAAGTGATCCATGAAATTAAATGGTTAACGTATGAGGAGCTTTGAACGTCTAATGGCTCTGGTTCATCAGATTGAAACCTTGCAAGTATTGAAAGGCCCAAATATGGTGGATGTAGGAGGTGTTTCCTATTGTGACAGAGCACAGACTCAGAATACAAGGGCATCCTTTGGAATAGAGATGAGAAGGAATTAGCCAGAGGGCGGTGAACCTGTGGAATTCATTTTTACAGATGGCTAAGGTTGATAGGTTCATGATTAATAAGGGCATTCAAGGTTATGGGGAGAAAGTAGGAGAATGGGGTAGAGAGGATAATAAATCAGACATGATGGAATGGTGGAGCAGACTTGATGGGCTGAATGGCCTAATTCTGCTCCTATGTCTTATGGCCTTATAGTAAGTAGAACTTGATTGTTAGAAGTCCCTGATGGCTCTGAGATCAGAAGATCAAAATATTCTCAAGGTGCCCATCGACCATGATAGTAACTCCCAAAATGCCTAGCCTCTCTGCATTGGTCCAGAGATTGATGTACCTCAAAGTTACAATCATGTCAGGTACCAAATGGTGACTCTTGTCCATAGGTCATAGAGCAATAGAATTGTTGAGTTATACAGCATGTAATTAGGACCTTTATCCCAATTCATTCCATTTGCCTACATATTGCCTTCTAAATATATCCTTCTAAACCTTTCCTATCCACGTACCTGTTCAAATGACCTTTAAGCTCTGTAATTATACCTGTCTACAGTTTCTCTGGCAGCTCATTGCATATACCCTCCCACCCTCTGTGTGGAACGTGTTGCTTCTCAGGTCCCCTTTAAATCTTTGCACTCTCACTTTAAATCTTTGCTTCTAATTTTAGACACGCCTTATCCATGGAAAATAACTCTAACCAATCAGGCTCCTACACTCCAGGGAAAAATCGCCATCAATCCAATTTCTCCTTATA
This sequence comes from Mobula hypostoma, assembly GCF_963921235.1. Taxonomy (NCBI): domain Eukaryota; kingdom Metazoa; phylum Chordata; class Chondrichthyes; order Myliobatiformes; family Myliobatidae; genus Mobula; species Mobula hypostoma. The sequence continues at coordinate 37,338,676 of NC_086119.1, forward strand.
ACTCAAGCCTTCCAATTCCGGTAATACCCTTGTGAATCTTGAGAAAAGCACTCGATCAAATTTTAGGATCTACAGGACATTAATCGGAAATGTTTGTTACCATGTTTCACTCTGGAAAACTATTACATGTATTCGGTTGAATAAGTGTGAAAAATAATTCAACAATCATTGTTATTCAATAACTGGCAATAAAATAAACCAGGCCTGGCTGTTTACACATATGCACATCTATTTTCTTTTTTGGAATCAGAATTCGAATTACTTTTATTATGATGAACAGATGGCATGAAATTCGTGCTTTTATGATTTTAGTTAACATCACATTAAAAAATGTGGTGACTAGCAATTTGTACAATGGGGTCCCTGATCATTTGCCATGACTTTGTTGGAAAGCTTGGAGAAAATATGGAAAAGACTGAAGTTATGATGGGCACTTGCGGAAACTGTATGAGAATTCCACACGTGTTCTAACATGTAACTTCTTGAAAATCAACAACGATTCAAGGAAATCCCATAGATGTGAAGGATGAAGTCAAGCATACAAACTCCCACAGGCAGAAACAACAAAAGTAATCACAAGTAGCAAAAGGAATTCCCAATATAATTTACCATTTCTCCTCCCAGCGTCAAAACTTTTGGATGTGGCCCAAGAGTGGAGAGAGATAGACATTGTAGTGGGTCAATAGTTCACTAACTTTAATTAGAACAGTCACAGAATTTAAAGGACAAGAAAAACAATAAATGCTAGGGCAAGGGGGTCATTAACTATAACTCTCAAACTGAAAGTTAAATGCTAGCACCACAGCTGGAAGCAATAATTAAATACTAAAAAAAAAACCACTCTTTTACGCCACCAGTTGAAATAGTCGTCCTCCTTCGTGGATAAGGACAAGGGCAGGGTACGTAAGTGTTGCTGTGCTTTTGGTCAACTCTCGACAAGCCTACAATGAAAAGGAGGGAGTTAAAAAACCATCATAGCGAAACAGTAGTTAACTGGAACAAGCGTATTCATGAGTGCAATTGCCAAATCTGTTGCACAGCCCACCTGCAAGGGTGTGTAGACCCTGCAGCAGAGACTGTGGTTGTGACACCCTGTGTATCTTTGATGCCAGATTTGTATTCATTTGAGAGGCATTTCTTTAATATGGTTGGAGCTTCTCTGAGTGGAGTCTCTTCCTGAGCCTGAAGAGTCATGTTTCATTTTGTAGATCTCATCTTATTACGGTAGATCAGGACAAGCGGCAAAGTAGTAAGCATCAATGCAGTACATGAACAGTAACCTGAAATCATTGCAAAAACTGCTGGAGGAGTTTCACAGACTTGGCAGCAACTGTGGCAAGTTAACTTTTTGGATTAAGACGTTGCATCAGAGATACAAGAGACTACAGATGCTGTAATCTGGAATCATTTATAATCTGCAACTCTCCTCTTGCATCTTCAGCCAGTGCTCATTATTTATTTAGCATGTAAACATGGGAGTTACATGCTTAGTTAGTGTCATTTCAAATTGTGTAATAGGTACATGATGCAATACATATAATACTCTCAATAAAACCTTTGTCTTTTCACTTGTTATTTTGGACACAAGGAAGTGTTACCGTGTAAACAAACTTAGGGAGCAAAGCAAGCGAAGAACAATTTTGTTCTTGTGATTTTTTTTTAGCTTCTACAATAAATCTCTTTTGGTATTTTGGAAGCTGCCTCTGAAATGAAAAATAAATGTTCCTTTTCACGCCCTGTGGGGCATCAGGCAGCATTTTTGCCATTCCCGTAACATTTGTCTATTTTATCAGGCTGAGTTGCCAGCTTAGCGCTCAATGCAGCACGAATGGATTCGCCTCGAAGTCCAGTGTTGATGCCACTACACCACCGGCCAGCATATAATTTTTAAACATATATATATTAAATGAAATTTGTCATTGTGTGGCAGCAGTAGAGGGGAGGATATAAAAAAAACTATAAGTTACAATAATAAATAAATACATAAATAGTGCAAAGAGGAATAGCAAGTGCTCATCGGCCGATTAGAAATCTGATGGCAGAGGGAAAGAAGCTGTTCCTATAGCACTGAGTGTCGATCTTCAAGCTTCTATACTTGCTCCATGATGGTAGTAATGAGAAGAGAGCATGTCCAAGATGGTGCGGGTCCTTAGTGATGAATGCCAGCTTCTTAAGGCACTGACTTTGGAAAATGCACTCAATGGAGGGGAAACTTGTGCCCCTGATGGATCTGGCTGAGTTTACAACCCACTGCAGCCTCTTCTGACATGTTGCATAGGAGCCTCCATATCTGGCAGTGATGCAGTCAGTCAGAATGCTGTCCATGGTACATCTGTTGAAATTTATCAGTCTTTTGTGACATACTAAATCTCCTCAAACCCCTAATGAGGTATAGCTGCTGGCATGTCTTCTTCAGGATTGCATCAATATTTTCGGCCCAGGATAGATCCTTTGGGATGTTGTTGTGACAAACCAAAAATTGCACATTGACTTACACAGCAAATTTCTAATATTTCAATCTATAATCTACCTCTCTGCTAATTTAAGTAAAAGTATCCCATGACTCTTGTCTATCTGTTGGACCACCTTCATGTTAATCAAAAGGTTATTGGACTAAAAAAGCTTATTCAAGTGCTTGAGTAATAATCCAGATTTTTACTGCTGTGTTAGAATATTCCATATTGACTACAGCTCCACTTTCGATGCCATAGATCCAAGCAATCTCAGATCTAAATTTATTCTCAACGCCAGTGCTCCACAAGGCTCCATCCTCTGCCCCTACTCTACTCCCTGTGCATTCACATGACCAGATTCTGCTCCAATTCCATCTATAAGTTTGTGGATGATACCACTGTAGTGTACAGGGGGAGCTAGAGAGCCAAGTGGAATGGTGGCATGGTAAGGATATATCCTTCAATGTCAGCAAAACAAAAGAGCAGGTCGTCAACTTCAGGAAGGTGGGGGGGTCAGCATTCATGCTCCTGTTTATATTAATGATGCTGAGGTTGAGAGGGTTCACAGCTTCAAATTCTGAGGCACGAACATCACTAATAGGCTGTCTTGGTCCAACCCTGTTGATAACACGACCAAGAAAGCTCACCAATGCCTCTTTCTAAAAAGGGAGGGGTGAATGTGGTAAACCATATATATATGTTGTAACTGGGTTACCTGTCTGGACACACCCCTCTGCTGACTGCTCCTGTGGCTCCTCCCACAGACCCCTGAATAAAGGTGATTGTGCCACTGCTCCTCCTCTCAGTCCAGGGCAGATACTCAGAATAGTGGAGGTCACATTTTACTGGTAATAAAAGCCTTTCAGTATTTACTCTACTTACAGTCCTCTGGGGTAATTGATAGTGCATCACTATGGAAGGACTATCTCCTTTCTCCCTGGGTCTTGCTGATCAGCTGCTGTTGTTTCGGTCAGTTCTTCATTGTGTCATTCTACCCCTGTGAGCCCCAGGCTCCTTACAACCGGTAATTACCACATCATATAACTTCAGTAGTATCTGCCTAATACATGGTGGGGCCACCGCGACTCTTTCCTCACCGTGTGCCCAGCTCCTTCCTTTGCTCCCTTTCTTCGCCACCTCTCCCTTTCTTCTGCCTCCACCTCTTCATATAATTTTACTAAACTGGCTTCCATCGTTTCTTCCTGCACACTTGCAATTTCATTGCCGCTTAAGTCTCTTCTGCCTTATTTGCAGTAATGTCTGCCCCCAGAGGGAATGGAAAAACTTTATGTTCTGGAGACAGACTATTCAGGATTGTTGCAGGACTCACCACTATCGGATGCAATCTCGGCATGGTCTTAAGGGCAGCATAGCCTGTTAATGGATATGATCCACTGGGCTTTACTGGTCATATAGACGAGTTAGTAGTGGCCGCAGTCTCTCTGAAGATCTCCTGGTGTTTTGGTTCCTTCACTTTACCCTGAACAGTAGTCAGTGCGTCAGATTTTATAGGGTACAGCTTATGGGGTTAACGCAGGTCCACATCTATTTTAACTGGGTTTATCTTTACTTGACCACAATCTTGCTTGTGTGTAGCCCACACTGCTGGGAACTGCTGACAAAGTAACCCATAGACATCATCCTGGCTCGTGTCTCTGGTGATCGGGGCAGTGGCGACTATGCTAGCCAGGCTGTGTATTCTGTTGGTTGTTTGCGTTCGCTGCCCCTGACTTGTCCATATTATCTCTCCCTTTCCCGAATCTATAACAGCTCCTGCTTCTCTTAGGTTGTCTCTTCCAAGGATAGTGCCCTCGTTATTAGGACATATGCAGAAATACACTGGAAGCTGCACTCCCCCGACTTCAAGTATTTGCGTCTCACTTCTTTCTGCTTCCACTGTTTACTCTCCTACACCCTGAATAAAAGTACCCTGTCCGGTTGTTGGCAAGGGTAGGTCTGTTATCAATACCGATGCCCCTGTGTCCACTAACATATTGCATTGCCGTCCCTTTAACAATGCTGTTGTGTACATCGTGAGTCACCAGCGCTGGCAGTGGGGCCCACCGCCACATCTTTTTCTGACCTAGGAGCCATCTTTGCTCGTTCTTTGATCTGATCGACAGTCAGATTGGTCAGACTGGGCACCAATAGGGTGAGAGATTGTGTGTCTGCTGTGACATTCACCTGTTTTTCTTTCCTCTTTTTTGGATACTGCCTCCGACCATGTCCCAATAGGCCGCACCTGTAACATATCAACTCCTTTGCCCTTCCACGTCTATTCCAGCAGTTCCTCGCTTCATGCCCTGGCTGCCGGCAAACAAAACAAACTCTCTGGACATCACAGCAGCTGCATCCACTACAGCCACTTTACGATTTCTCTTGCACTTTCTTCGGTCTATCTCACTGGACCATGAAACTATCGCAGAGTAGATCGACCCCACCATTATGCCTAACTCTAAAACTTCCTGGTGGGCTGAGCTCAGGCCTTCCTTCAGCATTTTCAGGAAGACTGGGTCGTCTCTCCATGGATTATCCAACCCGGAATACTCCTCATACACTCAATATTTACGTTCTGCATAATCCATGGCCGTCTCATCAGCTTTTTGAATCACTGCCATTATCACTCCCCAGTTACTCTCATCTCCCCCCAGTCTCTGCCTCACTTTAAAAGAGCGATATCTTTCTTCATTACTGGCATTCCTGGTAGTTGCCCATGTACCATCCCACACCCCCTGGACCATCCTGTCCCACAAATTCCTCAGGCACTTCGCTTTTACCAACATGTGTATATCTTTAAGGTGCATCTGGTGAATTCCAACCATTTCCTCAAGCTTACGCCAGAATTCTGAATTCCCACATGCGACTTTAAGTGAGGGTAACTCTGAACTCCTGGGTATGACTCTAAACTGCAACTGGTGATGAGGCTCTGATTGGGGATGTTCAGAGCTTTGGGGTAAGTGGAGTTACCCTTTTGTCATTTACTGTTCCCAGGGGCGCTCTGACCCGGAACGGTAGCACCTGCAGGGGTTCTTGCTCAGGATACGAGCGAAGGCCAACAGCATATCCAGCAGGTTCAGTAATTGAACTTATGACGGAGAAGGCGGATGAGCTAGGACCTCAAATGTCAACGGCTATAGTATAGGTGGATGAACATTTGGGAAGAGAAATGGCGATTTCTTTAGTTCGCCCAACAATAGGCAATAGCAAACCACTGTTGCGATTTGCTAAGAAAACCATGGTCAAACTCACAAAATGTATCACACAACAACCGTGTCAAGAGGATCTTCAAGACAACTTTGAAGATGTTTCGCTTGGTAGGGTTGATTCTGGCCAGCAGGGGATCCCCGACCGTCATCAAGCTACTGCTCATAAAATTCAAGTAACACAAAAGAAAATTATTGCCACTTGGAATGTAAGAACCCTATATCAAGCAAGAAGATTGGACAATGTGATAAATGAAATGGAAAGACTAAAGATTAACATCATTGGAATTAGCGAAGTTTGTTGGATAGGTGCTGGAACATGTCAGATTAGAAATAAAACACTAGTTTATTCTTGTGGAACATCCCATTCTAATGGAGTAGGAATTCTTATGGATGAAAACATGGGAAAAAGTGTTTTAGGACATTGGACAATAGCAGAAAGAGTGCCCCTTGTTAGATTCAGAGGACAACCATTTGATTTAGCAATTATACAGGTACATGCACCAACAACAGATGGAACAAATGAAGATACAGGTAAATACCATGAAGAGCTTGAACAAGCAAAAAATGGATGCAAATCTCAAGATATTGTTATTGTCATGGGAGATCTAAATGCTAAAGTAGGACAAGGTGCTGATGGAAATACCATAGGAAAATTTGGACTAGGGGAAAGAAATGAAAGAGGTGAGAAATGGGTAGAATGGTGCAAGACGAATAATCAGGTCATTATGAATACCTACTTTAAAACTATCCAAGATGCTTGTGGACCTGGAAAAGTCCAGGTGATAACACTAGAAATCAAATTGACTTTATTACTATAAACCAAAGATTTAGAAACTCAGTGACTCAGTGCAAAACATATCCAGGTGCAGACTATAATAGTGACCATAACCCAGTAGTATGTCATGTAAAAGTAAAACTTAAAAAACTAAAGAAGCAAAAACCTAAACAATCCCCTGACTACTTACAATTAATTAAAGAAGAAAACTTAAGACAAAAACTTACAATTGAAGTAAGGAATAGATTTCAAAGTCTAGAAAAAGAATCTGTTGAAGATGATAGCAATCATGTAGAAATGAAATTTAACTCTCTAAAGGATGCCTTGGTAGAATCAGCAAAGTCAGTGATTCCTAAAAAAGAAAAAAGCACAAAGAATAAATGGATGACAGATGAAATCAAAAATCTAATGGAAGAAAGGAGACGGAAGAAAGCAAATCCTATAGAATGTAAGTTCTTAGATAAAATTTAAAAGCTTATGTCAGAAGGCCAAAGAAGGATGGTTAAACCAGAAAAGTGAACAAATAGAAAGAATCCCTATTACTGATCCAAAAAGGTTACATCAACAAATCAAGAATATCACTGGTAAAAAGCTCTTCTGTTCTTCAAGCGAATGTTTGAAAGCAAAGGATGGTACCATTATCATGGAAAAAGATGAGATTATGAACAGATGGACTGAGTATATTCAGGAACTGTTTGAAGACGATCGAGGCGAAAAACTAGAAATTAAGAAAAACATTGAAGGTCCAAGTATTTTAAAATTTGAAGTTCGTAATGCAATAAATAAGCTGAAGAAAGGAAAGGCAGCAGGTCCTGATAAATTAATAATAGAACAAATTATTGCCCTTGAAGATTATGGAATTGAAAAACTTACTGATTTAATCAATGACATTTGTGAGTCTGGAATAATACCAGAGGAGATGAAAAAATCAGTATTTATCACTCTTCCTAAGAAAGCTGGAGAAATAGAATGTGAATTACATAGAACCATAAGTTTAATGAGTCTTATCACCAAGATACTTCTAAGAATTTTGATGACAAGAACTAAAAGTAAGATACAAGCTGAAATAGGCAAAGAACAATGTGGTTTTGTGAAAGACAAAGGTACAAGGAACACAATATTGATATTAAGGATACTATCAGAACGAGTTGTTCAAGTGCAAAAAGATTTGTTTGTTTTATCGACTACACAAAAGCATTTGATAAAGTGAAGCACAATAAGTTATTTGAAATATTACAGAAAACTCTAGATCTAGATTCGAAAGACCTCCGCTTAATCAGAAATCTGTACTGGGAACAAACTGCCGCTGTAAGAATAGACGGAGAAGTGAGTCAGTTTATGAAAATCAAGAGAGGTGTCAGACAAGGGTGTGTTTTCTCCCATGATTTACTTAATGTGTACAGTGAAACAATATTACAAAAAATAAGAGACATCTTGGGAATCAAAGTTGGCAGTGAAAACATCAATAGTTTCAGATATGCAGATGACACTGTGTTAATTGCAAGTACGGAGGAAGAACTACAAAACTTAATTGATATAATTGTTGAAGAAAGCGCAAAAATGGATCTATCTATCAATTGCAAAAAGACAGAACGTATGGTAATATCCAAAAAGAAGGAGAATCCTATCTGCAGGCTGAGAATAAATGGGGAAGACATAAAACAAGTAAAGAACTTTTGCTACTTAGGAAGCTAGGTGACATCAGATGGCAGGTGCGACATGGACATCAAAAGAAGAATAGGGATGGCAAAAGACACCTTTACGAAAATGAAGAGTATACTGACCAATACTAAACTAGGCATGACAACCCACCTCAGAGTACTGAAATGTTACGTTTATCCAGTTATATTATATGGCTCAGAATGTTGGACAATACCTAGTAACATGAGGAAAAGAATTGTAGCAGCAGAGGTGTGGTTTTTGAGGAGGATGCAAAGAATATCATGGACGAAACGAATATCTAATGAGGATGTTATGAACAGAGCAAACACAAAAAGAGAAATAATGTATGAGATCATGAAAAGGCAATGTGACTTCATTGGACATGTGATTAGGAAAGAGGACTTCAAATGCACCGTAATTATGGGAAAGGTTGAAGGGAAGAAAGCAAGAGGAAGACAAAGACAAATGACGATGGAGACAGCAGCCAGAGAACTGGAAATGAATACCAATGAATTGATCCACTTGACCTGAAACAGGAGTGTGTGGGCCATGGCAGTCAAAGCTCAAACTGGGCACGGCACCTGATGATGATGATGAACTCTGACAAAATGCTCTGTTTCTCCCCAGGGGTGAAGGGCTTATGAATAGTCGTAATCATTGTCAAGGGCTGGCTTGGATCATCAGGGTTCTCAACCTGATGGTGTTTGATCTCAATAGGTGCCATCCCAACAGATATATCCGGGTAAAACCTCTCCCTGAAATATCTCCACACTAATTCCCACACTACGCGAAATATAAAAGATGGGTACCAGTTAAACAGCACATACTTAAAACTGCATTGTATGTACTCCGCAATCTGCCAGTTTGAACAACTGAAATCATGATGCCTGCTGTATTCTTTTGCATCACACTCGCAAAATGTGTAAGCTAAAATGCAGCTCCCTGAACAAGTATACACGTCCCTACTCAAGCGTCCCGAACAGTCGATAACTACCCTTTGCAGCTGGTGGCTCCGTCTCACCAAATTAACGCATAATTTTGGCTCTTACATTAACACACACAACTTTTATATCTGTCAGTTCAGCTCTCTGCATTCGTGATACCTCTTGTTCCTGTGTACCACCAACCCGAACAAATCCAAGTGTTCAATTTTAGAAAATACTCACCCACTCAGACTACTAAGATCACTGGGCACACAATGGGTCACAAAAGCATCCCACTTCTGACACCAAATGTTGCGTGAATAAAATCACTGGAGAGAGTTACTGGCAGATACAAAGCAGCTTGCTTATCCGACAAAGCAAGGTACAGCAGGCATCATACAGAGACGCTTTCGGTGGAAAGGTCTGCTGGCCCAACATGGGGCTCGATATTTATTTGCTAAACACAAAGGACAATTCCATATTTATAAAGTATAGACAATGCTTTCTTTTGAAGTTACATACTAACTTCACACCTTCTGATTTGCATCCATCCCACAGATGCCAGCAGCGTCTGGACTGGGATCCATAGCTTTTGGGAATGCATTGTCCCAAACTGTATCCACAATACATTATCAAGGAACAGATGACTGGTATCCAAAGCCATTTGCTAAATGTAAATAACCTAAATCCAAAAACTACTCTAACATTCATCAAGCGGGATTTTTCCTTAAGGAATCCATGCTGACTTTGTCCTATCTTGTCCTGTGTCATCAAGTACTCCATCACTTCACCCTTAACAATTGACTCGAACATCTTCCCAACCACTGAGTTCAGGCGAACTTGTCTATAATTTCCTTTCTGCTGCCTTCCTCCTTTCTTAAAGAGTGGAGTACCATTAGCAATTTTCCAGTCCTCTGGCTCCATGCCAGAGTCCAATGATCTTTGAAAAATCATTGCTAATGGCGCCTCAATCGCTAATGCTACCGCTTTGAGAACCCAGGGTGCAGTTCATCTGGTCCGGGTACTTAAGTACCTTTAGGTCTTTCAGCTTTTTGAGCACCTTCTCCCTTGTAATAGTAACTGCACCCACTTTTCTTCCTTCACACACTACATCTGGCACACTGCTAGTGTCTTCTACAGTGAAGACTGATGCAAAATAGACATTTAGTTCATCTGCCATCTCCTTGATCCCATTATTATTTCTCCTGCCTCATTTTCTAGGTGTCCTGTATCCACTCTCACCTCTCTTTTATTTTTTACATACCTGAAAAAACTTTGATATTATTTGCTCAGTTGCTTTCATATTTTATCTTTTCTCTTCTAATGATTCCTTTCATTGCTCTCTGTAGGTTTTTAAAAACTTCCCAATCCTCTATTTTCCCACTAATTTTTGCTTTGTTCTATGCCCACTCTTTTGTTTTTACAATAGCTTTGACTTCCCTTATCAGCCACAGTTGTATTATTTTGCTGTTTGAGTATTTCTTCATTTTTGGAATACACATGTCCTGCACCTTCCTCATTTTTCCCAGAAACACACACCATTGCTGCTTTGCTGACATCCCCTGCCAGCAGCTCCTTCCAATTTACTTTGGCCAACTCCTCTCTCATACCACTGTAATTTCCCTTACTCCACTGAAATACTGCTACATTAGACTTTACTTTCACCCTATCAAATTTCAAGTTGAACTCAATCATATTGTGATCACTGGTTCCGAAGGGTCTTTTAACTTAAGCTCCCTAATCGCCACCGGTTCATTGCATAACACCCAATCCAGTGTAGGTGATCCCCTCGTAGGTTCAATGACATTGCTCTAAAAAGCCATCTCTCAGGCATTCAACAAACTCGAGATCTATTACCAACCTGATCTTCCCAATCAACCTGCATGTTAAAATCTCCCATGACTATCATAACATTGCCCTTTTGATATGCCTTTTCTATTTCCTGTTGTAATCTGTGGTCCACCTCCCAGCCACTGTTGGGAGGCCTGTATATAATCATCAGGTCCTTTTAACCTTGCAGTTTCTTAACTTAACCTACAATTATATTTGTTAACAAATAACAGAAAGGACAGTTACTTACCTGTGAAATAATTTAAAATATTCTAAAGGTGTGGAAGTCTCTGTGTTAATATAAATTGAGATGGATAGTCATTCACCAGAAATATTAACTCCATTTTTTACTGCCTAAATTATGTTGGATTAGACTGCAGAATTGTTGTTTTCTTTGTAGGTTTATTGTATGGTTTATTCTAAATGTGTGATTTAGAATCAAAGGGGGGAAATGTTGGATTAGACTGTATAATAGTTATTTTCATTGCAGTTTAACAATTAATTGCCTCTTTGTATTTTATATAACTACCTATATACATGTATTTGTTTAATATACTTCATAGTGGTCACAGTATGTATACGCAATTGTTCAATGTGCCCCATAGTGGTTATAGTTCAGACTCTTTCTGGAAGTTTCTTGGTATCATATTATTTGAATAAAGGCTCACTGATTGGTTAACTATTATCTACAAATTTGAATGGATTTTTTCTTATCTATCAAGTATAAGAAGGGAAGAACATGTTGCCTCACAACTTTAGTCTATTTCTGTCCTTTGTTCTTAGCTGCTAGACTTTTACAGTTCTACATTCTCAGTTCTCTTTAATCTAGTGGCACTTAATAAAATAGTTGTGAAGCAACAAATGTTATGCCTCTTTCTTGGCTTCCAAAAGAATCGGATCAAAAACATCAGAATCCTACACTTGTGTGTTTGGAATCTTTTGATTTCATTACAGATTTGCTTCATCTGCATTTTTTGCTCATTTCAATTACATAAATAATGCTTCATATTTTAATTTCTTCCAATAACCATGCAAATAGTTTTCAAAGACCAGGCGATTCATCCATTATATTTCCTGATTAGCATGTAGAATTGCTTTGCTTAATTCAAAACATTTCTTGTTTCATTCGTACAAAGAACATAGAACATAGAAACCTACAGCACATTACAGGCCCTTTGGCCCACAACGTTGTGCCGACCATGTAACCTACTCTAGAAACTACCTAGAATTTCCCTAGTACATTTCCCTCTATTTTTCTAAGCTCCATATACCTATCCAAGAGGCTGTTAAATGATATGTTTGGCCAGGGCAGTTTCTGTTTGGACATTGCAATTTTGTTCATGCTCACTTTCATTCCTGACTGCAACTCAATTGTGTTTCGGTCTGTGGACAATTTCAACTGCTCTTTTAAACATAAGCTGTACGTTCTTGTAAGATTCCAGAAACTAAGAAATCTCTCAGTGATCATTAAACCCATAATTGAACTGACAATGCTCAGACAATCTCTTAAATTCAGCCACTTATGCTGAAATGGACTCCCTCTTCTTTTTGATTCTGCTTATGAAACCTAAAGTGTTCTGCAGTCAACAATGGCTTTGGTTCTAAATGTTGCTGTGTCACTTTCACAATATTAGCAAAGCTCATTTCGCCTGGTTTGGTTGGAGCAATCAAACTCTGAAGCAAACCGTATTCCTATAAATTGAAACTTGTTTCTCATGTGTTATTTTATTTGCTTTAAAATACTACTCAATTCATTCAGTATACAAAATCCAGTTATCTTTTGCGTCAATCATTCCCAGACATCCCATGCTGCAGAAACTCATTTCAGGGAGGCAGCACCATCAATTTGCGGGAGACTCCCGGAACTTTTTTTTAGATTATGAAGACACGCAGTCCTCTTTTATTGTCATTTAGTAATGCATGCATAAAGAAACAATACAATATTTCTTCCAGTGTGATATCACAAAACACAGGACAGACTAAGACTGAAAAAAACTAACAAAACCACATAATTATAACATATAGTTACAACAGTGCAACAATGCCATAACTTGATCAAGAAGTCCATGAGCACAGTAAAGGTTCAAAGTCTCTCAAATGTCCCACATCTCACGCAGACGGGAGAAGGAAGAACTCTCCCTGCCATACCCGACCACAGTCCGACTCTGAGTCATCTGAAAACTTCGAGCACTGATCACATCTCCGACACCGAGTACTGAGCACCATCTCTATCCGAACAATTTGACCTCCATCTCGGTCGCCAACAACAAGCAAAGCTGGGGATTTTGAGGCCTTTCCTCCGAAAGATTCCCGACTGCGCAGTAATGACAGCAGCGAATGAGCGTTTCAGAAATTTTTCCAGATGTTCCTCTATGCTTTCACGTCCATCTCTATCAAATCATAATTGTCCACAGCCCCTATTTAATGGATACGATTTCATTTTTCACCGGAGGGCTGCCCACGTGCGGCACGCTGCTTCTCCTCCTGGGAGAGGTGGGATGTCTTCAATAGAGTAGTTCCTTAGCAGCTAGCCAGCTAGTTTAAATAACGTTAGCTATGCTAATGAACAAATGACACCTGTTAAACTCACCTCAACATGTCTTTTACAGTCTGAACCCACCATGGGCAATAGAAAAGTCACTGTTGCAAACAGTGCAGCGAGCAACACTGTCATTATTTTTGACCCCTGTTAGGCAGGGGTACACTTTAGTGTAGTCTGGGGTGATGAGCGTTTTATATTTTCTTTTTTTGGAACACTCCGCCATGGCTCTCTCTCTCTCTCTCTCTCTTTCACCCGCGCTCTCTCACACTCTCTCTCGCTCTCGCACTCTCACTCGTGCTCTCTCTCACTCTCACGCTCTTTCTCGCTCTCTCGCACTGTCTCTCGTTCTCTCTTGTGTTCTCTCGCACTCTCTCTATCGGTCACGCTCTCTCTCTCACTCACTCTCAAAAAAAATCAATTTCCAGGATATTGTATATAATTTGCGGGCATCAGGGAGCCGCTATCAATATGCGGGAGACTCCCGGAACTTCCGGGAGAGCTGGGATGTCTGCATTCCAATCTAGCCAGCCACTTATGCTCTTTGTTTATGATTATTATCACCCGATACTCATTATTTATGAATTTGTGAATTCTTCTGCTTTCTAACCTTCTTTTAACTTGACTGATTCTTGCTGCACTTTTTTCTAACTTGAAAATCTCGCTGCTCTTCAACTGGTAGTTAGTCATCTCGGTTTTGTTTTAAAAATACCTCATCCCCACTGCTATGTTTTGTAACTCCAGGAAAAAAGCAGGAGCCCAAGAGATGTGAGTCTTAGTTTAGTCTTTACTTTAAGCGACGTGTGCACGTATCATGTGGTAGCGTCATGACGTGTGAAATTCACGTATTTTTACATATAACCTGCAATGAATTATTTAAACAAATAAAGAATACTTAATTGACAACATATTTACAATATTACGCAAATACTTCTGAAATATTAAATACACAACATATCCACCCTGGGTAGAAAGACTCTGAATGCTTGCCCTATCTGTGTCACTCATAATTTTATATGCTTCTGTTAGGTTGTCCTTCAGCTTCCAGAGCTCAGAGAAAACAATCCAAGTTTGTCCCATCTCTTCTTACAGCTAATACACTCCAAACCAGTCAATATCCTCGTCAATCTCTTCTGCATCAACTCCATTGTCTTCATCTTCTTCCTGCAGAGTAGTAACTAGAAATGCACACAAAATTCCAGTTTCACACAGAAGCAACATGACTTCTCAACTTTTTTACTCAATGCCCTGACTGATGAAGTATACAAGCATGTAGATATGCAATATACCTACTCTATCCACTTGTGTTACCACTTTCATGGTGCTATGTACTTGCACCTCAAGATCCCCCCGGATATCAATGCTCCTGAGGCTCCTGCCATTTACTGTATACTCACCCCTTGTATTCAACCTCCCAAAATACATCACTTCACACATGTCTGGAAAAAACTTAGATTGCTCAATTTTCTGCCTGAATTTCCAACTGATTTATATGCTGCTGTGTCTTCTGGCGAATTTCCTCACTACTTACAAATCCACTAATTTCTGTATAATCTGCAAACTTGCTAATCAGTCCATCTACAACTTCATGGATTTCATTATTATATGTTGCAAAGAGGTTGCAGCACCAAATCTTGAAGAACACCAATGGTCACAGACCACTAGTCAGAGAAACAGTCAACTCCCCTTACACTGTTTTCTATACCCATGACACTTTAAGATTTACCATTTGCTGTGGATCCTATGTGACATAATCATCTGAACTAACCTACCACGAGGGACCATGCTTTGCTAAAGTCCATATGGTCAAAATCCTACCTTTATCAATCATCATTGTCACTTCCACAAAACTCAATAAAATTTGTAAGATAGGTCATCCCCTGCCCAAAACAGTGGTGACTATTCCTAAAAAGCCCATGTTTATTTTGAAATGTAAGTAAATCTGGTTGCTATGAATCTACCCCAATAATTTTCTTACTGCTGACGTAAGGCTCACTAGTCTATAACTATCTTGTTTATTCCTATTGCCCTTGAACAAAGGAATGACATTATCTATTGTTCTGTCTTTTGGCACCTCACCAGTGATAAAGGACATTGATAAATCTCTTTTTAAGCTCCAGCAATCACTTCCCTCAGTGATCACGTAAGTAACGCTGGGTGAAGTTGATTTCAATAACATTGTGCTGAAAAAATAATGTTCTCTGCTTTAATCTTGATTGACTGGAAGAGGAAACTGGAAAATATAAGAGAAACACCACCTTAATGGGGTGGGTTTTACCATTAAGAATGAGCTGGTCCAACACGTCAGCAAGCCCTCCTGTGCGGTAAGTGAACTTTTCATAGCCTTTTGGTCATGATTACCTTGAATCAGTAGGTATCAACAGTGCATATGCCCAACTCTAGAGCTATGGATTAGGCCAAGGAAAAGCTCTTGTCTAACCTCAAAGAAACTCTGGCTCAAATAGCAAAGGAGGCCAAGCAGGTCCTGCAGGACACTTCAATGCCAGAATCAGTATAGAAGCAATCATCTGTAAAGATGTAAACCATAACAGACTCCAGTGATGCTGGAAATCCAGAGCAACATACAAAATCTGTTGGAGGAAGTCAGCAGGTCAGGCAGCATCTCTGGAAGTGAATAAATATTGGACGTTTCGGCTAAGACGCTTCTTCAGGCTGGAAAGAAAGGGGGAAAACACCAGAATAAAAAAGTGGCGGGGAGGAAGTTAGTTTAGCCAGAAGGTGATAGGTGAAGCCAGGTGAGTGGGAAAGGTAAAGGCCTGTAGGGGAAGGAATCTGGCAGGAGAGGAGTGTAGACCATGGGAGAAAGGGAAGAAGGAGGGGCACCAGGGAGACGTGATAGGCAGGTGAGAAGAGGAGGGAAAATGCCAGAGTGGGGAATAGAGGAAGAGGGAAAAGGGTGGGAAATATATTTTACCAGAGGAGAAATCGATGTTCATGCCATCCGGTTTGATGCTACCCAGATGGCTCAGGAGCTGTTGCTCATCCACCCTGAAAGTGGCCTCATCATAGCAGAAGAAGAGACCGTGGACTGACACATAAGAATGGGAATGGGGATAAGAATTAAAATCACTGGCTACCGATAAAGTTTGCTTTTTGCTGAAGGAGCAGAGGTGTTTGACAAAGCAGTCGCCCAATTTACATCGGGTCTCACCAATGTAGATGAGGCCTCATTGGGAATACCAGATACAGTAAGCAACCCCTACAGATTCATAGGTGAAATGTTGCCTCACTTGGAAGGACTCTTTGGGACCCTAAATGGAGGTGAAGGAGGAGGTGAATGGACAAGTATAGCATTTCTGCCACTTGCAGGGAAATGTGCCAGGAGAGAGACAGATGAACAAGGGAATCATAAAGTGAGTGATCCTTGTGGAAAGCGGAGTGCAGGGGGAGGTAAAGATTTGTTAGTTGGCAGGGTCCTGATTAAGATGGTGGAAATTGTGAAAAATGACATGTTGGATGTGGAGGCTCACGAGGTGGTAGGTGCGGACAAGAGGAGTTCTATCCCTGGCAGGAATATTGGGTGAGAATGGATGTCTGAGAAATAGAGGAGATGCAAGTGAGGGCAGCATCAATGGTGAAGGAAGCGAAACTCCATTCTTTGAAGAATTAGGCCACCTCTGATGTCCTGGAAAGGAAAGCCTCATCATGGGAACAGATGCAATGAAGATAAGGGACTGAGAAAAGGGAATAGAATTTTTAACAGAGACAATGTGGGAAGAGATATAGTCAAGATAGGCACGGGAATTGGTAGGTTTATAAAAGATATTCATGGACAGTTTGTCTCCAGAGATAGAGACAGAGAGATCAAGAAAGGGGAGAGAGGTGTCAGAAAAGGACAAAATGAATTTAAGGGCAGGGTAGAGTTGGAGGCAAAGTTGATGAAATCAAGCTCAGCATGGGGGCATGAAGCAGCACCAATGCAGTCATCAAAGTAGCACAGAAAGATTTGGGGAGAATTACCAGGAAAGGCTTGGAACATGGACTGTTCCATGTAGCCAATGAAAAGACAGGCATAGCTGGGGCCCATGTGGGTGCCTATGTGGGTTCCCATGGCTACCCCCTAGTTGGAGAAACTGGGTGTAATTGAAGGAGAATTTGAGGGTGAAGACCAGTTCTGTCAGACAGAGAAGAATGATGGTGGAGGGGAACTGCTCGGATCTGTTGTCTGTAAAACTAAATTTCTTCTGTCTAAACAGACCCCTGCATTCCCTACATATTCATGTACCTAAGTCTCTTAAATACCCTTGCCGCATCTGCTTCCACCATGACCTTTGCCAGCCAGTTCTAGACACCTACTGCTCTCTGTGCAAAAACTTTGCCCTGCAACATCTATTTTAAACCTGTCCTGTCACGTTAAGTGCATGCTGTCTAGCTACTTGACACTCCTGCCCTGTGTAAAAGATTCTTAATGTCTCCCTTTTATATGTCTCACAAGACTTTATAACCCTTTATCAGGTCCCTCCTTAGACTTTGATGAGAAGGTTCACAAGAGTGATCCTGGGAATGAAAGATTGAACATGCAAGGAACATTTGATGGCTCTATGCCTGTACTCACTGGCGTTTAGAAGAAAGAGGGGTGGGAATCTCCACAAGACCATAAGACCATAAGACATAGGAGCAAAATTAGGCCATTTGGTCCATCGAGTCTGCTCGGCCATTCAATCATGGATGATCCTTTTTTTCTTCTCCTCTTCAACCCCATTTTTTGGCCTTCTCCCTGTAACCTTTGATGCCATGTCCAAACAATAAACTATCAATCTCTGCCTTAAATACACTCAATGACCTGACCTCCACAGCTGCATGTGACAACAAAGTCCACAAATTCACCACCCTCTTGCTAAGGAAATTTCTTCGAATCTCGGTTTTGAAGAGACACCCCTCTATCCTGAGGTTGTACCCTCTTGCCCTAGACTCTCCCACCATGGGAAACGTCCTTTTCACATCTACTCTGTCTAGGCCTTTCAACATTCAAAAGCTTTCAATGAGATCCCCCCTCATCCTTCTAAATTCCAGCGAGTACAGACCCAGAGCCATCAAACTTTCTTCGTATGATAACTCTTTCATTTCTGGAATTATCCTTGTCAACCTCCTCTGGACCCTCCCCAATGCCAGCAAATCCCTTTTAAAATGAGGAGCCCAAAACTGTACACAATACTGAAGTGAAGCCTCACCAGTGCCTCATAAAGCCTCAGCATCACATCCCTGAAATCTCATTGCAACATTTTGAATATTGAAAGGCCTAGAGAGAGTACATATAGAGAGGATGTTTCCTACAGTGGGAGAGTCTAGGGCTAGAGGGAACAGCCTCAGAATAGAACTTTGTGATACTGGCAGATTGTCTACTGATAATTCCCATCCCCTTTGGTGCAATGAAAACTCCTGTCACCTGTTTCTAAACTTGTTCCCCCCCCCCCCCCGCCCAATCCTCCATTACACCTCTCCAGGAATCTCCCAATAGTGCAACTTTCTTGGAACCTACCAAGTTTTGTTCCAGGCTAAAGAAACATAATATTCAATGGAAGGATGAAGTGAATGAAAAATCAATGGACATGTTGAACTTTACAGAATCTTTGTGAAGGGCACACTATACAGATGATAAATTCCTTTTCTCTGTACTCACAACACTGAAAAGTCAATGTCATTCACTCACTACACCATCCAATGTATGCAAGCTGAGCATTACTGAGAGTAACTGCTATTAGTATGCCCTGTCCTCTCATTTGATAGTTTGTTGTACAGCACCATCTATGTATTAACGGATCAGGCTTCTGAAGCGGTCACAGCCATGGGTTGTGCGGCGGGGTCTATGCGCTCCCTGCAGGCGGGCTGCAAGTTCGGCAATTGCGCTCGTGAATATGCATGTTCCACCCAATCACTGCTTCATTATGGTGGCATTTAAATCCCTTCTTTTCATTGTATTCTTGTCGAGACTTGAACAAAAGCATAGCAATATTACACTCTCCGCTTATTCCCGTCCTTGTCTGGAAAAGTGGAATACCATTTGGACTGACGCTGGGAAGGAGCTGTATTTGTTTAGTAATTGGATATTATTTTTAGCCATGGTGTTGGCAATTGCCTTTCAGTTTAAGAATTTTAGTTAACAGTCCTATTGGCCTAGCATTTATTGTTTTTTCTCCCTGTAAATTCTGCAACAGTTCTCATTAAAGTCAGTGAACGGTTGACCTGCTTCAGTGTCTCTTTCTCCCCGCACTTGGGATATATCCGAACATTCTGGCAGAATCTGCCCACATCTACACTTACTTTTCTAAAGTATAATTGTTAAATATTTCTAAATATCGGAAGTACTTGGATAATACCAATTGCTGACAACCAGTTAAATCAGTGGCTGTGTTTTAGTTGTCTGTCAATGTTTCTTCAACTATTCTGTGAATGGAATTGTTTGCCTTGTGATCCCATTACAATGAAGAAAGATCATATCTGCAGTGTCCTGCAGTAATGAAAGGAGCTGTCTGTGGGCCTCAGCTCATTTTAGGAAAACCAAGCATCTAAATCAGTGCACTTTTTATTGGTTAGTAGTGAGCATAGGTGGACAGCCACTGACTACAAATATTGATCCAATACACAATATGCAATGTGTTTTCAGTAGCCACTTTATTAGTCATAGTCATAGTCATAGTTATAGTCATGCTTCATTGATCCCGGGGGAAATTGATTGTCGTTACAGTTGCACCATAAATAATAAATAGTAATAAAACCATAAATAGTTAAATAGTAATATGTAAATTATGCCATGAAATAAGTCCAGGACCAGCCTATTGGCTCAGGGTGTCTGACCCTCCAGGGGAGGAGTTGTAAAGTTTGATGGCCACAGGCAGGAATGACTTCCTATGACGCTCTGTGTTGCATCTCGGTGGAATGAGTCTCTGGCTGAATGTACTCCTGTGCCCAACCAGTACATTATGTAGTGGATGGGAGACATTGTCCAAGATGGCATGCAACTTGGACAGCATCCTCTTTTCAGACACCACCGTCAGAGAGTCCAGTTCCATCCCCACAACATCACTGGCCTTACGAATGAGTTTGTTGATTCTGTTGGTGTCTGCCACCATCAGCCTGCTGCCCCAGCACACAACAGCAAACATGATAGCACTGGCCACCACAGACTAGTAGAACATCCTCAGCATCGTCCGGCAGATGTTAAAGGACCTCAGTCTCCTCAGGAAATAGAGACGGCTCTGACCTTTCTTGTAGACAGCCTCAGTGTTCTTTGACCAGTCCAGTTTATTGTCAATTTGTATCCCCAGGTATTTGTAATCCTCCACCATGTTCACACTGACCCCTGGATGGAAACAGGGGTCACCGGTACCTTAGCTCTCCTCAGGTCTACCACCAGCTCCTTAATCTTTTTCACATTAAGCTGCAGTTAATTCTGCTCACACCATGTGACAAAGTTTCCTACCGTAGCCCTGTACTCAGCCTCATCTCCCTTGCTGATGCATCCAACTATGGCAGAGTCATCAGAAAACTTCTGAAGATGACAAGACTCTGTGCAGTAGTTGAAGTCCGAGGTGTAAATGGTGAAGAGAAAGGGAGACAAGACAGTCCCCTGTGGGGCCCCAGTGCTGCTGATCACTCTGTCGGACACACAGTGTTGCAAGCACACGTACTGTGGTCTGCCAGTCAGGTAGTCAAGAATCCATGATACCAGGGAAGCATCCACCTGCATCGCTGTCAGCTTCTCCCCCAGCAGAACAGGGCGGATGGTGTTGAACGCACTGGAGAAGTCAAAAAACATGACCCTCACAGTGCTCGCTGGCATGTCCAGGTGGGCGTAGACATAGTTCAGCAGGTAGACGATCGCGTCCTCAACTCCTAGTCAGGGCCGGTAGGCGAACTGGAGGGGATCTAAGTGTGGCTTAACCATAGGCTGGAGCAGCTCCAGAACAAGTCTCTTCAGGGTCTTCACGATGTGGGAGGTCAATGCCACTGGTCTGTAGTCATTGAGGCCGCTGGGGCGTGGCGTCTTCGGCACAGGGACGAGGCAGGACGTCTTCCACAGCACAGGAACCCTCCAGAGCCTCAGGCTCAGGTTGAAGACATGCCGAAGTACTCCACATAGCTGAGGGGCACAGGCTTTGAGCACCCTGGTACTGACACCATCCGGTCCTGCAGCCTTGCTTGGGTTGAGACGTTTCAAGTATACCTGTACTGCTACTTCTTCACCTGTATACCTGCATGTTAATGCTAATGTCTAATCAGCCAATCATGTGGCAGCTATTCAATGCATAAAAGTGTGCAGACATGGTCAAGAAGTTCAGTTGTCATCAGACCAAAGATCAAAATGGGGAAGAAATGTGATCTAAGTGACTTTGGCCATGGAATGATTGCTGGTTCCAGACAAGATGGTTTGAGTGTTTCAGATACTGCTGATCACTTGGATTTCCATGCACAACAGTCTATCGAGCTTACGATGAATGATGCAACAAACAAAAAAAAAAATTCCAGTGATCTTAAAGAAAGCTAAAAATGTTTTGGTAATGAAAGAGGTCAGAAGGGAATGGCCAGACTGGTTCAAGCAGACAGGAAGGTGACAGAAACTCAAGTAACCACATGTTTCAACTGTGGTGTGCAGAAGAGCAACTCTGAATGCACAACACATTAAATCTTGCAGTGGATGGGCTACAGCATCAGAAGACCATGAATGTACACTCAGTGGCCACTTTATTAGGTACAGGAAGTATCCAATTAAGTGGCCACAGAGTGTACTTGAGGTTATTCAAAGATGCTGGTAGTACTTAATTATACATCAGAAAAAGAAGAGGAGAAAATAATAAATGAGTTTTGGAGGGTTAATTTTTCAATTCTAATTTTATTGAGTTAAATGTTCATTGCATTCTATCTTAGTGCTATTTATTATAATAATAACAATAATAATAATAATACTTTATTGATCCTGAGTGGGAAATTATTTTGTTATAGCAGCAACTTTTAAAAACACACTTAGCAACAATATTAATATTAGCTAATAATAAAGTACAGAGTAATAATATATACAATAATAATTTATCAATGTGCAATACTGTGCAATGATAATGTACAAAATAATAGAACAGGGACTTGTACTATAATGTGTGTTCTCCTGTTGTACAGAGATTAACTATCATATATGCTTATTGCATTTGGTAGGAAAGATTCTCTGTAATGATCCTTATGACAGCAGAGCTGAATGAATCTGTCACAACCATGGATTTGGCAGCGCAGTAGATACAGCAATTGCGCTTGTGAATTTGCACATGTCAGCTAATTATTATTTAATTGTGATAGTATTTAACTCCGTATTTGTCGTTGTAGTGCTTGTCGAGACTTGAACAGAGCACAGCAATGCTCCCCTGCTGCTTTGCATTCGGCCTTCCTTGGGATACTGGACTTTCAAGTCAACTGACTCTGAAGACTAGCAGTATTCGTTTAATGTTTAGGTGTTCTTTTCAGCCGCAGTGTAGGCTTTGTTTTCCTTTTGAGTGTTTTAGTTAACAGCCCCGTTTGGCCTAGCGTTTATTGTTTTACTTTCTCTTTAACACTGTGCGTATTGAAGTCTGAACTATTGATCTGCTTCATTGCCTCTCACTTGCACTTGGGCCATATCCAAACCGGGTGACAGAGTCTGTTCGAAAGGGTGTTCTGCTTACTCAATAGGACATGGTGAGGATGTGTCTAATTGTCCATAATGGATAACAGTTCAATGTTCCAGGAATATTTATTATCGAAGTACATACAGTATATGTCAGCATATACAACCCTGAGATTCATTTACTGGTGGGCTTTCACAGTAAATACAAGAAACACAATACAATCAATTAAAGACCACATTCAACAGTCTGGACAAATAATCAATGTGCAAAAGACAAACAGTGTAAATACAAAATGCAAAAAGAAAGAAAAAATATGAAGTAGTAATAATAATAACAAAATGTCACCAACCCTAACACAGAATTGCCAACAAATCCAAAGCTAATGAACTTTCAGTCTAATATCTGGTCAAAAAAGACAACGCACAATCAAGAAGCAAGCTGGATTACGGAGGAGAAAGAACACATTCACACAGCTGAAGACTTGCAAATATCTGAGTTACAATGGATATGTTAAAAATGGTCATAAAAATAGCCACAACTGGAAAAGTACCAGCAATGATAATATTCATAATTACTGTATAAAATTGTACTTGTCTTCATCTGTAGGTATTATAGGTTGACCACCAATTTTCCAGCACCCCCAGTTCCTGAGCCTTGCTGGATTAAAAGAGGGCAAACATTAAAAATAGCAAAAAAAAAAGGACTGTAGAAGCTTAAAAGGGGTTATTAATTTTTAAAAAATTAAACATAAATTGATTGATTACTGTGCTTATAAAATATGTTGCTTCTCGGTTAGCTTTATAAACATTTCATCCAGTTGAAGTTATTTCATTTGTTTTGATCTCCCTCTGCATAACTTTTCTTGCACCAAATAAAAATTCATTAACTCTTGCTCCATCACAAAGGTACATTTCTCTAGCCCTTTGATTAATTCACCCAACAACTCAATTAACATAAGAACATCAGAAATAGGAGCAGGAGCAGGCCATCAGGCCCATGGAGCTTGCTCCACCATTCAATAAGATCATGGCTGCTCTGGCCATGGACTTCTCTCTACCTATCTGCCTTTTCAATATAACCCCTTAATTCCCCTACTATGCAAAAATCTATCCAACCTTGTCTTAAATATATTTACTGAAATAGCCTCCACTGCTTCATTGTGCAGAGAATTCCACAGATTTACCACTCTCTGGGAAAAGCAGTTCTTCTTCATCTCCATCCTAAATCTACTCCCCCAAATCTTGAAGTTAAGTCCCCTGGTTCTAGTCTCACCTACCAGTGGAAACAACTTTCCTGTCATGGTCCGGATCCAGGTCCCTTTAAATTTACCTTGTTCATGTTACGATCCGGACCGTTGATTCCCTGTTTTCCCATGTCCCTCGGCTTTGGTGGTTAGAGGCAATTAACGCTCGGCTGAACCGGTAGTTTATAGTCTCCGGCTTTCAGCTGTTCGGCGCGGGAGCATCTGCAAAGTCACAGCATGCCAATGTCATCTGGCCAGAGCAAGCCTTGTCTCCGCCCGAAGCGAGTGCCGGTAATTCGCCTTTCCTCACCAGAGCAACCCTGTCCAGTTACCTTGCCAAAGCGAGCCTGCAAAGTTTCCTCACCGAGGTGGGTCCATCAGTTAACCCACCGGAGGGAATCAAGAACCATTGTCTACTGTTCCCGGGCCGAGTTGAGAGCTCGCTACTACCCAGAGGCTCCAAGTCAAGTCCTGGCCCTGGTGGCATTCAAGTAGCAAGTCCTGTCCCTGGCGGCATTCAAGTATCAAATCAAGTCCTGGCCCTGGAGGCATTCAAGTACCAAGTCAAGTCCTTTCCCTGGTGGCCTCCAAGTACCAAGTCAAGTCCTGGCCCTGGCAGCCTCCAAGTACCAAGTCAAGTCCTGTCCCTGTTGGCATTCAAGTACCAAGTCAAGTCCTGGCCCAGGTGGCTTCCCAGTTCAGAGTTAAGTCCTGGCCCTGGCAGTCTGTGATTCCTGTCCTACTCCCCTGTCTGAATCCCTTCTCTGCCCCTCTCGCCTCTAGCCCTCGTCTGCAGCCCTCGCCTGCACTTCGGTCTAGTTCTATTGCCAGAGCTAGATAGGTACTGTCTGGTGTGTTTTCGTGTTGGTCTTGTCCTGTCCTTGCCTCCATGGGGGTAAGTCAGGCCATCTTGCCATTGTCCCGCGGGGGGTCATGTTTTGTCTCGTTTTGTCCTCGCCTCCGTGGGGTAAGTCAGGCCGTTTTGCTGTTACCCCACGGGGGGTCATGAGTCCCGGCCCTATGTCCTGTACCCAAGGAGGGGTCCTGGCTCTCTGTTCTGTGTGTGAGTCCCGGCCCTATGACCTGTACCCAAGGAGGGGTCCCGACTCTGTGTTCTGTGTATGTGTCCATGGTTCCATGCACCTGCTCTCCCGAGACCAAGGCTCTGTTTTCTATGTTCCTCCTCCCCCTGGCCCATGTCATGTCCATGCCTGGTTCTGGGGTCCAAGCCCAAGGCAAGACCCAGGTACTGGGTCCTTGCCCAGTCTCGGGCTCGGAGTCCATACCCTAGCTTCTTCATGTCTCCTCTAGTACTGGGAGCCGATTCCAAGTCCAAGCCCAGACCCCTAGTCCCAATCTAGTCGTAGTCCTGAGTCCTTGTCCAGTTTGCTATTCCTGCTCCTGCCTTGCTCTCCTGGTATCGAACAATAAACTAAATCTAAGTAACCCCACAAGATGTGTCTTTCATTTGGGTCCACCCTTGCTCCCAATGCCCCACCACTGTGACATTTCCAGTCTCTGCCTTATCTATCCCTTTCATAATTTTATATGTTTCTATAAGATATCCTCTCATTCTTCTGAATTCCAGCGAGTACACTCCCAGGCGACTCAATTTCTCCTCATCGTCTAACCAGTTCATCTCTGGAATCAACCCGGTGAACCTCCTCTGCGCTGCCTCCAAAGCCAGTATATCCTTCCTCAAGTAAGGAGACTAGAACTGCATGCAGTACTCCAGGTCTGGCCTCGCAGGTACCCCATAAAATTGCGACATAACCTCCCTGCTCTTAGATTCAATCCCTCTAGCAATGAAAGCCAACATTCCATTTGCATCGTTGATAGACTGCTGCACCTGCAAGCCAACCTTTTCTGATTCATGCACGAGCACTTCCAAGTCCTTTTGCACAGCAGCACCATTAAATAATAATCTGCTCTTTCATTTTCCCTTCCAAAGTAGATGACCTCACATTTACAAACATTGTATTCATCTGCCAGACCCTTGCCCACTCACTTAATTATCTATATTTCACTGCATACTCTCAATATCTTCTGCAAAATTTGTTTTTCCACTCAATTTAGTATCATCAACAAAGTTAGATATACTGCATTCGGTCCCCTCTTTCAGATCATTAATATACATTGTAAACAGATGTGAGCCCAGCACTGACCCCTGCAGCACACCACTCACCACTGATCACCAACCAGAGTAACATGTATCCCAACTCTCTGCTTTCTACTAGTTAACTAATCCTCTATTCATGTTAATACATCACCCCCAACTCTATGCATCCTCATCTTATGGATAAGTCTTTTATGTGGCACCTTATTGAACGCCTTCTGGAAATCCAAGTAAATAAAATCCGTCTGATCCCCTCTATCCACTGTGCTCATAATACCTTCAAAGAGCTACAGTAAGTTTGTCAAACTGGACCTGCCTTTGCTGAATCCGTGCTGCGATCGCCTGATGGATCAATTTCTTTCTAGGTGCCTTGCTATTTCTTATTTAATGATAGCTTCAAGCATTTTCCCAACTACAGATGTTAAACTAACTGGTCTATAGCTACCTGCCCTTTGCATACTTCCTTTTTTGAACAGTGGTGTGCCATTCACCCTCTTCCAATCCACCAAGACCTGCCCAGAGTCCAGAGAATTTTAGTAAATCATCACCAAAGCCTACTACTGCCATTTCTTTCAGTACCCTGGGATGCATTCCATCAGGACCGGGGGACTTATCGATCTTCAGGCCCTCATGTTTGCTGAGCACTAACTCTTCAGTGATAGCTAGGTCCTCACCTCCCACTGCATCCATAACATCTCTCTTTGGCATGTTAGATGTGTCCACCACTGTGAAGACTGAGACAAAGTTGTCATTCAAAGCCTCTACCATTTACTCATTACCCAATATCAATTCCCCCTTCTTATTCTCCAAGGAACCTACATTCACTTTAGCCACCCATTTCCACTTTATAAAATTATAAAAACGTTAACTATCTGTTTTTATATGTTGTGCTAGTTTATTTTAATAATCTATCTTCCCTTTCTTTATTGTTTGCTTAGTGGTATTTTGTTGTTTTTTAAAGTTTTTCCAATCTTCCATTTCCCACTATTCTTGGCGATTGTATGCACAAGCTTTTAGTTTGATGGCTTCTTTTATTTCCTTAGTGTTCTAAGGCTGGTTCTCCCCATCCTTACTGTCCTTCCCTTTAACTGGTATATACTTTTGTTGAGCACCATGAAAATATCTTTGAAAGTCTTCCACAGTTCCTCAACTGCCCAACCACATAGTCTGTGTTCCCAGTCTACACGAGCCAAATCCTCCCTCATTCCATCGTAGTCTCCATTGTTTAGGCATAATACACTGGTTTTAGACTGAACTATTGCACCCTCCATTTGTATGACAAATTCAATCATACTGTGATCACTCACTCACTCTTTTTAAGAGGATCCCTAACTACAAGATCACCAATTTTACCTGTCTCATTGCACAGGACCAGATCTAAGATAACACGTTCCCTTGTAGGTTCAGTAACATGTTGTTCAAGAAAGCCATCACTGGTGCATTCTATGAAGCCCTCCTCAAGATTGCCTCGACCAACTTGATTCACCCAATCTATGTGCAAGTTAGAGTCCCCCATGATAACTGATGTTCCATTCTTACATGCCTCAGATATTTCTCTGTTGATTGATATGCCACTGCAATGTTATTATTCAGTGGCCAATAAACAATTCCCACCAGTGATTTTTTCCCTTTACTGTTCTTAATCTCTATCCAGATGGATTCAACATTCTCCTCCTTTGATCTTATATTGTCTCTCACTATTGCCCTGATCTCATCCTTAATTAAGAGCACTGCCCCACCTCCCCTACCTTTCTGCCCATCCTTCCATATCACCTGATATCCTTGGATATTTAATTCCTAATCCTCTCCACCCTGCAACCACATCACTGTAAAGGCCACTAAATCATACCTCTTTGTACTGATTTGAGCCATAAGTTCACTGACCTTGCGTCGAATACTAGGGGCATTCAAATAATGTGCCCTTACACTCATTGTGCTTTTAAAATCTTATAATCTTTTACTCTTTTTCACTTTTTATATCTTTGGAAGCCTGTAACACTTTTTGCATACAGAAGAATATCATGGACAACTACATTATCCTATGGTTTACTAAATCCTGCAAAACCATCATCAAGTTTTTCTTCAGGCGCATGATCAAACATCAAGGCAGGCCACAACTTATGCCAGCCATGTTTAGTGTTGAAGGTTCTACTTTCTCCCACCCTCGAGCAGTGAGCCAAGGAGCATCTCTCATGTTAAATTCTTTAATAAATGTCTGTAATTGCCAGCATTCACTTCATCTAACAGGCATTTCATGAAAAGTGAGCGTTACCTGGTCTTTAGAGAGCACAGTATTCCTTGGTCTTGGGGTTGGATAAGCAACCCCAAGACCAGTTTGGTGGTAAATACACTGTATAAACTTTATTCTTACACAGGAGTTCAGCTTTGGGGTGAGCTGAACAGTTATCCAACCAAGAATTATTTTGCAACCTTTGGGTAGCCTTACAGATGTCAGTGTGCTTCTGGCACAAAATGTTTTTCAAACCACTTACATAATCCAGCATGCCAGTCAGCTTCTATGGAAAAAACTACAGTCGACTCTTCCGGCTGAGACCCTTCATCAGGACTGGAGATAAAAAGATGAGGATTCAGAGTAAGAAGGTGGGGAGAGGGGAGAGAGAGAGAAACACAAGGTGATCGGTGAAACTGGAGGGGGTGTGTGTGGTGTTGGTGAAGTAAAGAGCTGGGAAGTTGATTAGTGAAAGAGATAAAGGGCTGGAGCAGAGGTAATCTGACAGGAGAGGACAGAAGACAATGGAAGAAAGGGAAGGGGAGGAGCACCAGAGGGAGGTGATAGGCAGGTAAGGAGATAGGGTGAGAGAGGGGAAAGGGGATGGGAAATGGTGAAGGGAGGGCAATTACTAGAAGTTTAAGAAATTTATGTTCATGCCATCAGTTTGAAGGCTACCCAGACGGAATATAAGGTGTTGTTCCTCCAACCGGACAAGTGCAGTAGAGGGGGCCATGGACTGACAAGACGGAACGGGAATGGGAAGTGGAATTAAAACAAGTGGCCACAGGGAGATCCCGCTTTTTTGGCGGATGGAGCATCGGTGCTTGGTGAAGAGGTCTCCCAATCTATGTTAGGTCTCACCGATATACAGAAGGCCACTCTGGAACCACCATATACAGTAGATGACCCTAACAGACTCACAGGTGAAGTGTCACCTCATCTGGAAGGACTTTTTGAGGCCTTGAGTGGTAGAGAGGGAGGAGGTGTAGGGGCAAGTGTAGCACTTATTCCACTTGCAATGATAAGGGCCAAGAGGGAGATTGGATTGGGAGACCCCTTCTATTTTAATTCCACTTCCCATTCCCATACCGGCAGATCACTTCATGGAAAATTTACAAAGAAAAATAAGAACTGGAATGCCAAATTTCAGAAAACATTATGCACACACAAACACACGTAGATTAACACTACCTAGGACAGATAGAGGAAGACGAATAACAGACATCAAAAATTTACACAACAGTCAGATAAAACTTCCCAAGGATTGGTTTTCATCAACAAAAACAAGATTCAGCACTCAATGCAAGCATATGTAATTCTGATAAGAAGTACACCCCACTATACGCACATGAAAGCACTACTCAGAAAAACGAAGAAATTATCACCGTAGAAGAAAAAGTTAACCAATGGAAGAGCAAGATCTGCAACAGTTTTACCCAATCTGACTACTTACACTGGCACAAACAAGAGGCAAACATCATTCATCAAAATCTTGTTTTAAATTACAAACTCATAAAAGGCACCATACCTTATTATAAATGTAAGCCTGATCCAGTTTTAGAGTCAGAAACCTACAAATTACATTATGACTGATCCATTATTCCAGACAGACAATCCATAATAACCATCCAGATATAATATTACAAGATAAACAAACAAGAACAACTTACTTAATAGATAGTTATTCCAAAAATAGACATAAAAATACACATGGACTAAGATGTTAACTGTCCTGTGTTATCACCAGTGGGATCATCAGTTGATCTGCCACCTGTCTTCTGGAGTTTCAGCCCGCTTATGATCAAGACTCCCTCGAGGTGGTGGGCGAGCAGTGCTAAAGCACCACCTCCCACTGCTCAGCTTAAAAACTTGGCATCTGCCTCTATCAGAGCTGTTGTTCACTTCCATCCAACAGATAGTCTGCTCTTCAGGTGTCTATGCAACTACTGAAGGGTTTGCAAGATATGTATACTCTGTCTAACTATCTGCCCCTCTGAACATACTTGGTCCACACCCATGCTGATCCTTTCTCTGCTGCCTCAGCTACAGCCCTGCTGGTTGACTTGATCTCTCTTCTAGTGAAGCCAAGGTCACACAGCCACTTCTGGAGAGTGAACGCAATAAACCCATGGCAGCCTACTTTGAATGGATAGCATGAGACCTTCCACCCTCTGTCTCTGCACTCTGATCTTAATTCTGCATACTTGTTTAACTTGTGCTCATGGGCTTCATCGATGTTGTCTTCCCAGGGGACGGTGAGTTCACCAATAACCACTTCTCCACTGGCGTCAGACCATACGGTTATATCTAGACGCAATGTGGTGAAAGCTATTTGCTCCGGGGAAATTGCCTTTCTCGTCCTTTTATAAAAGGTATCCTGATGTTTGCACCTTCACTGTCCAGATGCTGCTGGGTTGAGTGAAGAGCCAGGGAAATGGCATTTGTTGTTGACCTGTTCTGATGGTAGTCCAAGTTGATTCTCAGGCAGGAGTTGATATGTTTCATCACAAGCCTCTCAAAGCATTTCATCACAGTGAATGTAAGTGTTACTGGATGATAGTCATTGAGCCAGGTTACCACGTTCTTCCTCGGCACCGGTATAACTGAAACTTGCTTGAAGCAGGAGGGTACCTTGGACAGCGGAAGTGAGAGGTTAAACATATTGGTGAACACTCCATCCAGTTGATCAGGGCAGGTTTTTAGAACTCAGCCAAGTTCTCCACCTGAGCTGGATGCTTCCCTGGGTTCACCCTCCTGAAGGATGCTCCCACATCAGCCTCAAAGCCTGAAATCATGGGATCATTGGTGGTTTTGGAGTTGGTGAAGATGCCTCCATGTTTTGCCAGTCAAAGCAAACATAAAAGGCACTAAACTCATCTTGGAGTGAAATCTTGTTGTCACCTATAGTATGTCACTTGACTTCACTTTGTAGGAGGTGCAAGCATTAGAGTCATGCCATTGTTGTCGAGCACCCTGCAGTGATGCAAGCTTGGTCCAGAATTGTCACTTCACATGTGAACTCTTTCTGGAAGTTGTACCTCAACCTCATGTAGATTGCTTGGTCACCAGACCTAAACACCACTGATCTGGCCCTCAGTGGATTGTGGATCTCAGGGTTCATCTAGGGCTTCCAGTTGGGAACTCTAAATGACTTTCAGGGGTTACATTTATTCACAACTGTTTTTATAAACTCTATGACATTTGTTCACAGTCCAGTCCACTGACTCGAAGTAATCCCATAGCCTCTCCTCTGCCTCCTGTGACCATCTATTCATATCCTTACATCTTTAGCCTTACTCTTCAGCCTCTGTCTGTATTCAAGTAGGAGAAGGACTTCCAAATAATCAGATTGCCCAAAATGCAGTCTAAGCATCCAAGAGCAGGCATGTCTTATGATGGTATAGCAAAACTCAAGTGTGTTGGGATCCCCTGGTGCTGCAAGTCATCTGTTGATGATAATTGGGTCATGATTTCTTCAGCCAAGCTTGATTAAAATCCCCAACAATGATTTGAAAGGTGTCGCTTGCTTCTTGTTTGCTGATGGAGGCCCTCAATACCTCAATTGCCTGCTTAACATCAGCCTTTGGTTATATGTAAACTGCAGTCAGGATCACAGTGAACTTTCTTGCAGAAGGATCATACTCTTCCTTTAAATCCTTATAGAGTAGGATATCAATGATTGATGGAGAGGGCACTTTCAAATACCTCTTAACCGTGACAGCACTGCTGAACCAAAGGTTACTAACCAAATCCTCCAGAGATCTGTAAGAGAAGACATGAGGGAATCTACCAATATGAAGGAGGACCATGATGCCATCAGGAGCCTGAGAAACAACGAAGCCACTGGTCCTGATGGGATCCCATCAGAGATCCTCAAAGAGGGTGAACCAGCACTCCCTGCAACACATACATGCCTTGCACGGCAAGGTCTAAGAAAAGATCAACTGTCCTCTGAGCTCAGGGATGCTGTAATACTGATCATATTAAAGAATGGAGACAAGGTAGTTTGTGGCAACTACAGAGGCATCTCCCTCCTATCAGCAATAGGCAAAGTGCTTGCACGTACCCTTGTCAACCAACTCCTGCTATCTGAAGAAATACTCCCTGAATCACAGTGTAGTTCCCACCCTCTAGAGGTACTGCAGACATGATCTTCACCGCACGTCAATTACAGGAAAAGTTCCATGAACAGAATTAATCCTCGTCTTTGGCTTTTGTAAATTTGACTAAGGTATTTGTCACCAAGCTCTCTGGCATATACTATCAAGATTGGCTGCCCTGACAGACTTACAAATTCTGAGGATACAGCCACAGCACTCAGCAATAGTGAGCTGAATCAGAACCCTCCACTGTCAAGACAGGAGTCAAACAGGGCTGCATCATTGCACCAACCCTATTTGCCATCTTTATTGCTGCCATCGTTCCCCTTGTCAGTCAAGGTCTACCACACGGAATCCCATCAAGTATAGAATGGACAACAGACTTTACAACCTCAACCAATACAAAGGTTCAAGGATTAAAGCTTCAAAGGTTTATTTTATCGTCAAAGTATGTATTCAGCACGCAACTCTACGATTCGTCTTCTCCAGATAGTCACAAAACAAAGAAAAACCATGGAAGTCACTGACAGAAAGACACCAAACCACTCCCCGCCACACACAAAGTAAGAAAAAGAAAAAAAATCACAAAACCCAAACCCCCAAAAGCCCCAAAGCCCTCTCGCACACATAAAAAACGAACAGATCACTTCACATGGAAAACAGCAGCTAGAACATCAATCCCTAAACCTTTGCGAAAAAAAATCTAACATATCACTCACACGGAAAAACAGCAACAAAAACATCTAACTCCAAACCCCCAACCCCCTCCCTCACACAAAAAAAAACTAATATATTGCACATCCAGAATAGGTCATCAAGGACATCAAACTCCAAACCCCCAACATGCCAATCAGCAACAAGAAAGAAAGCACAAAAAACTGAAGGAGACCAATATGAACTACAGTTAGTTTGAATTATATTTCACACCAATAATCACAGCAGCTTTCTGAGGAAAGCAACTCGAACACAGCTCCCTTCCGAGGAGAGTGACTCAACACGGTGGCCTTCCAGGAGGAGCAACTTGAACACAGCAGCCTGCTGAGAAGAGCGACTCAAACACAGTGGCACGGCCTTCCGTAGGGAGCCTCCATTCACTCTCCTCCACATTCGTCTTGATGCTTCAATCAGTGACAAATGGAGTTGATCGTGGACCCAT
The DNA here is from genome assembly GCF_963921235.1 of Mobula hypostoma. NCBI lineage: Eukaryota > Metazoa > Chordata > Chondrichthyes > Myliobatiformes > Myliobatidae > Mobula > Mobula hypostoma. The sequence goes on from NC_086119.1 coordinate 37,372,523, forward strand.
GCCCATCTCTGAGCTTCTCCTGGAATCAGTCTGCACTTGCACTCTCACTTCCGGAATTTTCTTGGGGACAGCGTAGCATTAGATCACTTGATCGAACTCCAAATTGTAAGTCACAGGCTCTGACAGTCTCAGAAACACACTTAAGATAAAAAAAAAACATATGTAGAAGATGTAGAAAAAATGAAATAGTAAGTTCTGTAGACTATCTGGAAGATGTCATCCGAGGTATCATTGTTCACTGAAGCCATCTTGACCAGAATCTTGGTACGAGGCCAAAAACAAGGTCCGCATCACCTCTATCATAGAGCTTCAAAATGCAGATGACAATAGACAACACACACTGAAGAAGACCTCCAATGTATCCTGAATGCCTTAGTCAAGGCATATAGGGCCCTAAGTCTTGTTTGGAATAGAGACAAAGGCACAGGTCCTAAATCAGCACAACCCAAGCAGCTTTTTATCCAGCCATCCATAAAAGTTGATGATATTGCCCTTGAAAATGTAGAGCACTTTCCTTACCTTGGCAGCATTCTCTCCTCAAAAGTAGACATCGACCTGGAGATCAACCACGACCTGATTGTTGTTCATCCATCATCAATGTCGAGAAGGACCTCGACACCATTATGATGATGATGGTGTCGAGACTAGCGCTTGATTTGGATTTAAGTGAGGGAGAGTTGCGCAGCGTCAGCCTCACTCTCTCTTCCCAATTCCCATCTGGTTCCAGTGGCAAGACAGAGTCGAGACGGCTGGAGATGGGACTAGGTGCAGTTGGTGACCAGGACATCTTCTGTGTCTTGTCCTGCTCTACACGTTCCACGATGCTTGCAGAGACCGCCTTCTTGACTGTTGGACCTTCCATTGGTCTCATCCGCTCAATCCGCTGGAGTCTGTCTTCACATGCTGAAATAGACAGCTCCCTATCTCACCGAGGATTTGAGACCTGTCGGCTACCCTCACCTGGTTTAGCTGGCATGTCGAAGCCATTGCCTGAGGTGTGGCCACTGTCGCATGCAAACAGCTACGGGGAGCCACAGGTGAGAGCTGAGTGCCAGGTGGGGACCAAAGGTGGACTAACCGCCTTGAAAAGGATGTGACATGCTCCCCCACCAGAGATGCTACCCCTCCCTGACACCCCATACACCTCACCACCTGATTAGAGATAGTGGAACCTATGCATAGTTAAGGAAAAGAGTCTTTGAAGACCATGACTTACAGGTCCAAACAAAACCTTCGGTTTATAGAGCAGTCATCCTTCCCACATTACCGTATGCTACTGAATCATGGGCTATCTACAGTAGGCACCTGAAAACCCTGGAACAATACCACCAAAGATCCTTAGAAAAGATTTTGAGGATCAGATGGAAGGACAGTTGCACTAACACCAGCGTACTGGAGGAGGCCAACATGAACAACATTCCACCACAATAAACAACACCATTTCTGAGGAATAGGTCATGTTATTCAGATGCGCAACTTATGACTCCCCATGCAGATCCTTTACTCCCAGGTCAGTGAGCCCCTCGCGGGCAAAGGAAACACTTCAAAGATAACATCTAAATCAGCCTGAAGAAATTCAACGTTACATCTAAAAACTGAGAAGACATTGCACTCAATAGGTATACCTGGGGGAAATCTTTTCAAAAGGAAGCTGTGCTACATGAGATCGACCTCTGCTGTGCTGCAGAGAACAAACAGCATCCACGAAAGGAGAGACTGAACAACCAAATAACCCAGTCATTACTCACAGCCATGGCTTACTCTCGCCCACACTGCACCAGAATATGTGGCTTCTGGATCAGCCTCTACAGCCAATAGACAACCCCTTAGGCAAACACACACAACTCAGGTAACTTGGTGAGACAGTGTTTTACATAAAATGCAGAAGGACAAATGCGTTTTATGTAAAACACTGTCTCACCAAGCTGCTGAAGTGAAGTGGAACCATACCACAGTTCTGGTGGCACTTGGCCAGGTAGCTATGATCTGAGGCTCAGACCTTAAAAGGGATCAATACATCACACCTATCACTGCTACAACTTGTATAACCTGTTCTGCAGCAAATCTGATAACAATAAAACTGGGGCTAAAATTCTGAGATTTTCTGGTAAAGTTCCAGCATGCACAGAGATAATCCACTATCACAATGAAATGAATCTGGGAGGAGTTTAAAAGCCTTGCACTACGCATCAAGAGATATGCAGCAATGTAGGACAAAGTTTGCACAAACTCAGACAAAATGTAAAGATGCGAGTATTTATCTCCAGCACTATATCCACCAAACCACTCACCCACGCTCAATCATAAACACTCATTGTAACATTTACTCCCTTTCTTCTAGCCCAGAAGATTAGGTTAATAATCCAGAGGTGACCTTCACACATTCAAGGCGTATTTTTAAGTACATTTATTCTCAAAGAATGTATAAATTATACAACCACGAGTTTTGATTGTTAACAGGTAGTCACAAAACAAGAAACCCGAAGAAACCCAATTAGAGAAAAAAATATAAAAATAAAGACCAACGCTCAATGCATAAGAGAAAAAAAGACACAAATCATGCAAACAGTTGAAGCGAACAACAACATTCGGAACCAAAATTGAGTCCTCAAGTCCAAACCCTGGAGTAGGCCTGAAGCCTCGCTTATCAGTTCATCATATTAGCATGCACAGAGCACAGCAGCCGGGGCAGTCTTCATAGCGTCAGCACCAGGAAAGGGGTGTAATCATCATGGAGAATGAGCAAAATAAGCTCTCACCCTGAATCCTGGCAGTAAGGAAATTGAGCTAAGTCAAGAGCAAATCATTATTACGGAATAATGACCAGATTGGCAAAAAGGCCCACCCGATTCTCTAATACCGATGCGGCAGAGAGGGCCTCAAGATGGCTGTGGCTCAAAAGAGGGGAGCCATGGAGTCATAAGTAGCTAGCTATCTGGACACAAGCTGGGGTCTGATCAGCCCTGGCTTGGTCACCTGGAGGAGGGTGTATGATGTTGAAAGACCCGAAACACCCGATGATTCCAGGAACATCACTGAAGATGTGTCCAGAAGCATCAACAGATGTATGTACACAGCTTACATCCTGAGTTCATCAGTGACAACCAGACAAGACTGGGTGACAACTGCGAAAAGAGTGGTGGCGACTGGAGAGTCAGTGACAGCCTGGAGAGACGGCAACTGGGGCAGAACAGGCAGGCAACCCAATCTGTGTCCTCTGAGAGGAGGACCCCAACAAAAGCTATGATGAATCTAAGGGAAAGATACCCCCAGGGGTGTCCGGGGGGGGGGGGAGGAAGAGCACCCCAGTCAGACGGACATAATGGCATCAGACCCAGGCAATGAACAAACGACGATGAGGAAGCAGTGAGCATGTGGCAAAATCTGCAAGAACGATCACGGCTTGAAGATCCACCAAGTGAGGATGAAGTGTCTGGCGGGAGCAGGAGCAGCACAACGCGCAGGTGTCCAACCTGGTGAGACAAAGGAGGTGCCAGGCCTGGAGTCACCCCATAGTGCCCCGAACCTCCAAGTGTTGCAAACTAACTCCTTTAACATCAAGCCTAATAAGAAGCGGATCAAATGGCCTGCAGCTAACATGACCACCATGGAAGCAGTTTGATGAAGATGTCAACCAAATTCTGGAGGCAACGACGAAGGGAGGGGTTGATAGGAAGCTGCAAGCCATGACAACAATTATTGTCAGCATCGCAGCTGAACAGTTCAGAGAAGAGGAGAAGTAAGGCTCCAAAACACCTTACTCGAAGAACCAAAGAGCATTGAGGATCCACAACATCAGGCAGGAGATGAAAGCGTTGAAGTCCCAATACAAGGAGGCAGGAGAAGAGGAGCGCATTGGCTTGGCCCAGCTGATGTGCATACTACGAAAGAAGATCAGGGTCCTCTGTTGGGCAGAGTGGCATCGGAGGCTGCGTCGTGAAAGGGCCCGAAAACGTGCTGCCTTTATCGCCAACCTCTTCAAGTTCACAAAGGAGTTGCTGGGGGAGAAGCGCAGTGGGAAACTGGCCTGTCCACAAGAAGACATAAACCAACATCTGAAGAAGATATATAATGATCCTGAAAGAGAGCAGGAGTTGGAAGAGTGCAACATCCTAATAGACCCACCTGAACCGGATGTCAGAGCTGCAACTAAAGGAAGGCAGAGAGGTCGTCCGCAAAGCAAGGGCAAGCCCGGCTCCAGGACCAAGCAACACCTCGTACAAAGTGTACAAGAACTGCCCCAAACTCCTGCTGCGTCTGTGGAAGATCCTGAGAATCTTCTGGAGAAGGGGGAAGATCCCAGAACAGTGGAGAGTGGCTGAAGGGGTGTGGATCCCGAAGGAGGAAAATGCCACCCAGATAGATCAGTTTCGCATCATCTCCCTGCTGTGTGTCGAGGCGAAGATCTATTTCAGTGCCATTTCTAACTGGCTGTGCACCTACCTAACAAAGAACACCTATATTGATACATCAGTCCAGAAGGGTGGCATTTCAGGGATGCCAGGCTGTCTGGAGCATATCGGGGTGGTGACACAGCTCATCAGGGAGGCCAGAGAGAACAAGGGCAACCTGTCAGTGTTGTGGCTCGACCTGGCAAATGCATACGGCTCCATTCCGCACAAGCTGGTGCAGCTTACACTGACCAAATATCACGTCCCCAGCAGAATCAGAGACCTTATCGCTGATTATTACAGCAACTTTAGGATGAGGGTCTCTTCAGGAGCAATTACATCAACCTGGCACAAGGTGGAGGTCAGCATCATCACAGGGTGCACTATCTCAGTGACACTGCTTTCCCTAGCCATGAACATGCTCACCAAGTCTGCTGAACCAGAGTGCAGAGGGCCCAGAATGAATTCCACTCAACAGCAACCACCTATCAGGGCATTCATGGATGACCTCACAGTCACCACAGAATCAGTCCCAGGCTGCCGGAGGATTCTGCAGGGGCTCAAAAAGCTGGTGGAGTTGGCCCGGATGTGTTTCAAACTAGCCAGATCAAGATTGGTGGTGCTGAGGAAAGGGAAGGTGGAGAACAAGTTCCAGTTCAGCATCGCAGGCACAGCCATCGCAACCATCACAGAAAAGCCAGTCAAGAGCTTAGGCAAGGTTTTTGACAGCTCTTTAAGGGACACGACATCCATTCAGGCGACTTCTACCGAGTTGGATGGCTGGCTGAAATCTGTAGACAATTCTGGCCTACTTGGGCAGTTTAAAGCCTGGGTATATCAGCATTGCATTCTTCCCAGAATCCTGTGGCCCCTCCTCGTCTATGCAGTCCCGATCTCGACAGTCGAAACCTTAGAGAGGAGGGTTAGCAACCACCTCAGGAGATGGCTGGGGCTGCCAAAGAGCCTGAGCAGCATCGCACTCTATGGACACCACAACAAACAGCAACTGCCCTTCAAATCCTTGGAGGAAGAATTCAAGGTAACAAGAGCCAGAGAAGTACTACAGTATAGGGACTCAAGTGACTTGAAGGTGGCTAGAGCAGGGATCCAAGTAAGTACTGGCAGGAAGTGGAGGGCAGAGGAAGCTGTTCAGGAGGCAGAGGCGAGGCTGCGTCACAGGAGGCTGGTGGGAGTTGTCACACGAGGCCAAGCTGGGCAAGGATCCTTTCCAACTCCCCAGATGGACACCAGAGGGAAGGAAAGGCGTCGTCTAGTTCAGGAGGAGGTGAGAGCGGTAGTGGAGGAGATGAGAGCCTGCAAGGCGGTGGGAATGAAGCAACAGGGAGCTTGGACAAGATGGGAGAATGCGATTGAGAGGAAAGTGACCTGGGCTGATCTTTGGAAAGCCGAACCACACCGCATCCAATTTCTCATCCAGGCAGTGTACAATGTGCTTCCAAGCCCATCAAACCTGCACACATGGGGCAAGGCAGAGTCATCTGCGTGCCCACTGTGCTCCAAGCAAGGAACCCTGGAGCACATCCTCAGCGGCTGTGCAAGGGCACTTGGTGAGGGACGGTACAGGCAGAGGCATGATCAGGTCCTGAAGACCATCGCGGAAGCCGTCAGTGCAGGAGTTGAGTGGGCGAAGCGGTCCCGACCCTCCAAGCAGACCATTGCCTTTGTCAGAGCTGGGGAGCAGCCAATACCTGCCAAAAGAACATCTGCAGGCATTCTGACCTCTGCAAGGGACTGGCAGCTGTTGGTGGACCCCGAACGGCAGCTGAAGTTCCCCAACCATATCGCAGCCACCACCCTGCAACCAGACATTGTCCTAGTGTCTGAGTCGACTAAGCAAGTGGTGCTGCTGGAGCTGACAGTCCCATGGGAAGATCGCTTGGAAGAGGCCTTTGAAAGGAAGCTCTCCAAGTACACAGCACTGGTCAGCAACTGTCAGCAGGCTGGATGGAGAGCGAGGTGTCTCCCAGTGGAGGCTGGTTGTAGGGGATTCGTAACCCGTTCCTTAGTTAGAGCCTTCAGCAATTTGGGCATCGAGGGAGAGAGGAAGAGGAGAGTACCACAGTACCACCGATGCGGCAGAGAGGGCCTCAAGATGGCTGTGGCTCAAAAGAGGGGAGCCATGGAGTCATAAGTAGCTAGCCATCTAGACACAAGCTGGGGTCTGATCAGCCCCGGCTGGGTCACCTGGAGGAGGTTGTATGATGTTGAAAGACCCGAAACACCCGATGATTCCAGGAACATCACTGAAGATGTGTCCAGAAGCATCAATAGATGTACGTACACAGCAAAGGAGGGAAGTTTCCATCCTTGTACAGGCTGAAGTTTAGGCCACTCCAAACCCACCATGTTCTATGATACCTCACTAAACTGACCCAGAAATTCATTTTTCTTTAAGGGAAATTTAAATTTTTCAGCAGTTTTTGCTCGAAATCCTGGTCCCTATCAATGAACAGTAATGAGAGAGAGGCATACAAACTTTTAATCGATTGCATTTTTGTGGAATTGAGTAATTGTTTCAACAGTTGCCAAAGCATTTCTGAATAACTTACAATTAAAAGCTTCACATTACTCAGGTCTTTACTATTGAAATGGACACACCTTTATTTAGAAAGTACTATTTGGAGAATGCTTCCACTAAACTCACTCAGGCAGATATGAGTCTAGTGGGTGGAGCACCATCATTCCGTTTCATTTTATGCCTTTTTATTCTGTTCTGTTGCTGTTGAGTAGTTCACCAAGCTGGGCAACATCATTAGTCCAATTTACAGGAGAATATCAGGGTAGCAGTCCGTATAATAGAAGTTCGATAATGCAACAAGATAATGATCTGAAAGACAAGCGTAAATCAACAAGAGAATGGTTTAAAAAGAAGAAAATCGGTGTTTTGAAAAGGCCAAGTCAAAATCCTGACCTTAGTCCTATAAAAATGTTGGGGAAGGATCTGAAGCAAGCAGTTCATGCAAAGAAGCCCACCAATATCTCAGAGCTGAAGCAGTTTTGTAAGGCGAAATGGCCTAAAATTCCTCCAAGCCAAAGTGTAGGACTGATCAACAGTTACTAGAAATGTTTGCTTTAAGTTATTAATAAACATTGGGAGGGGGGAGGGGCACACCAGTTACTGAAAGCAAAGGTTCACATACTTCTTCCAACAAATACATGCAATATTGGATCATTTTTCTCAATAAATAAATGAACAAGTATAATGTTTTTGTATTATTTATTTAATTGGGTTCTCTTTACCTAGTTTTAGGACTTAACGTGAAGATCAGATCTCATTTTAGGTCATATTTATACAGAAATAGAGAAAATACTTTATACTTTATACTTTATTGTCGCCAAACAAGTGATACTAAAACATACAATCATCACAGTGATATTTGATTCTGCACATCCCGCTCCCTGAATTACAAATCAATAGTAAATATTAAAAATTTAAATTATAAATCATAAACAGAAAGTAGAAAAATGGAAAGTAAGTTAGTGCAAAAAAAACAATAGGCAGGTCCAGATATTTGGAGGGTACGGCCCAGATCCGGGTCAGGATCAGTTCAGCAGTCTTATCACAGTTGAAAAGAAGCTGTTCCCAAATCTGGCCATACAAGTCTTCAAGCTCCTGAGCCTTCTCCCAGAGGGAAGAGGGACAAAAAGTGTGTTGGCTGGGTGGGTTGTGTCCTTGATTATCTTGGCAGCACTGTTCCGACAGCATGCTGTGTAAAGTGAATCCAAGGACAGAACATTGGTTTGTGTGACGTGCTGCGCCGTGTTCACGATCTTCTGCAGCTTCTTTCGGTCTTGGACAGGACAACTTCTATACCAAGTTGTGATGCACCCTAGAAGAATGCTTTCAACGGTGCATCTATAAAAATTAGTGTGCGTTTTAGGGGACAGGCCAAGTTTCTTTAGTTTTCTCAGGAAGTAAAGGTGCTGGTGGGCCTTCTTGGCAGTGGTCATTTGTGATATTGACCCCAAGGAACATGAAGCTTTTGACCTGTTCCACTTGCACACCACCGATGTAAATTGGGTCGTGCGGTCCGCTACTCCTTCTGAAGTCAACAACCAATTCCTTCATCTTGCTGACATTGAGGGATAGGTTATTGTCTTCGCACCATGCCACCAGGTTCTTAATTTCCTCTCTGTACTTAAACTCATCATTACCCGAGATAAGGCCTACAATTGTTGTGTCATCAGCAAACTTATATATTGAGGTTGATAGAAACTCGGCTATACAATCATGGGTGTACAGTGAATACAGCAGGGGGCTGAGTACACAGCCTTGTGGGGCACCAGTGCTCAGGGTGATTGTAGAGGAGAGCTTGTCCCCTATTTTTACAGCCTGGGTCCTGTCTGTGAGGAAGTTGAAGATCCAGCTGCAGATCTGAGTGCTAAGGCCCAGGTTCCGGAGCTTAGGAATCGGTTTATTTGGAATGATGGTATTAAAGGCAGAGCTGTAGTCAATGAAAAGGAGCCTTACGTATGCATCTTTATTCTCCAGGTGTTCTAAGGAGGAATGTAGGGCCAGAGAGATGGCATCTGCTGTTGACCTGTAGGCGAATTGCAAAGCGTCGAGGTTGACCGGTAGGCTGTGGTTGATGTGTGCCATAACCAATCTCTCGAAGCACTTCATAGCAATTGATGTCAGAGCCACAGGTCGATAGTCATTCAGGCATGCCACCTTGCTCTTCCTTGGCACTGGGATTATCGTTGCCTTCTTAAAACACGAGGGGATCTTAGACTGAATCAAGGAGCAGTTGAAGATGTCAGCAAACACTCCAGCTAGTTCGCTTGCACAGGCCCTGAGAACCTGTCCCGGGACACCATCTGGGCCCGTCACCCTCCTTGGATTTATCTTCAGGAAGGCCCTTCTAATGTCCTCCACGGTGATGATGAATCTCGATGCCACCAGGTCCGGTTTATCCGGAGGGAGCGGGACACTCCTCTTCTGTTCAAATCTTGCATAGAATACATTAAGTTCGTCAGGAAGAGAAGCGCCACAGTTATTGATATTCCCAGCCTTTTCTTTGCGCCCAGTGATCTCATTTAGACCCTGCCATAGTCTACTGGCATCCCTCTGGTTAGCCTGGGCTTCCAACTTGGCTCGATATTGCCTCTTGGCACCCCTAATGGCTTTCCGGAGTTCACGCCTGGATTCCGTGTAGCAACTGGTATCCCCAAACCTAAAAGCTGCAGCTCTAACCTTTAAAAGAGACTTGACCTCATAATTCATCCAAGGTTTCCGATTAGGGAATACCCAGATTGTCTTGCGATACGCACAGTCCTCCGTGCATTTCCAAATAAGGTTTGTGACAGCTGAGGCATACTCATCGAGATTAGCTGCCGAGTCCTTCAATACTAACCAGTCCACCGATTCAAAGCAGTCACAGAGGACCTCATCTGTTTCCTCCGTCCAACGTGACACTACTTTTGACACCGTGACCTCCCACTTCAGTTTCTGTTTGTAAGCCGAGAGGAGGAGTACGGCCTGATGGTCCGATTTTCCGAAGTGAGGTCGTGGGACGGATTGGTAGGCATCCTTGTCTGCTGTGTAGCAGTGGTCAAGTATATTTAGGCCTCTAGTGGGGCAGGAGACATGTTGGTATAACTTTGGCAGCGGCTTTCTAAGGTTGGCCTGGTTAAAGTCCCCGGCTGTAATGAGCAAACCCTCTGGATACCTGGTCTCAAGTTCACTGATGTTGGCATACAGTATGTTCAGGCCTCACTGTTGGGGTCCAGGTGCGGTCCGGAGTTTAAGAAGCAGTTTTGGTGTGGTGGTCCCCAGCTGGGTCAGTAGCTTCGCCAGGGTGTTGTTGATCTTGCTAGATGTAGCAGATTGAAGGTTTAGAGGGGTTTCTCGGGTATAGGATAGTGTAGATGGTAGTTTGCTCGGGAAAGCACGCACAGAGTCGCCAACTACTGGCGCCATCTTAGCAAAAATTCTACAGGGTTCATAAACTTTCTAGCACCACAGTAGCTGAAATGCTCCATTCCAGACAACATCTAGTGAATCTCATCTATATTTTCTTTAATGCAATCAAGTACTTCCCATAGTGCATTGACACAACTACACACATTACTCCAGCTGTGATCTAGTTAACCACCCTGCTCCTGCCCTGCCTCAGCTAATCAACAGAAATACTCCACAGACCTCATTATTCACCTTATCTGCCAATGCTGCCACCTTCAGGGATCTTTGGACTTATATATCAAGATCCTTCTATTCCTCAGTATTTCTTAGTCTTATTAGTCTCCCCATAGTATACCTACAGTATATATATTTTCAGATTAAATTGCATCTGCCTTTTCTTTGACCATCTTATCAATTGATCAGAATCATTGGTTAAAGATTATCCCCTTTGTTGTGTATTAAATATTTAGGTAATGTTTGAGTAATCTTGTATATATATTGGTTGATTAAGTGTTCTTATTCATTTAAACAATTCATTATGGGTTATATGTATAAATACATGAATTGCATATGTCATCATGTATGCACGCCTCACTTTAAGTAAAGTTAAAGTTAGACCTGCATTCCCAAAAAGCACATGCTCTTTGGAAGGGAATACATAATCAAATTTTTTTTAAAGGGCAGAAAATGTAAGATTTCACTAGTTCATGAAAAGTGTGTACTGGGTGATAATAATCACAAAACAAATAAGAACAGAAATGACTGGCTATATTAGAAAAATTGATGAGTTTGATTACACAACAGGTAACTGGTTCATGTATACCGAGTTGATCCAACAATATTTTGAAGCAAATTAAATAACCAATGAGAAACAAGTACCAATTTTGCTGAGTGCATTGGGTTTAAAGCACACAGTTTGCTTCAAAGTTTAACTGCTCCAACAAAACCATCCAAAATGATATTGACAAAGTGATGCAGGAATATTTAGAACCAAAGCCACTGTTGATTGAGGAATGCTTTAAGTTTCATAAGACGGGGCATCCATTTCAACGTACACGACTAAACTGAAGCGATTGCCTGAGCATTGTCAGTTCAGTGATGGGTTTAATGACACTGAGAGATGGCTTAGATTGTGAAATCATACAAGAAAGCATTCAAAACTGGCTCCTAACTGAAGCACACAACATAACAACCTTCACTATTTGCAACGTCAGCAATCTTCATATCATCAAACTTACTATTCATAGCTGTTTCATTTATTTTCAGATCATGAATGTAATTTGCAAACAACAAGAGTTAAATGCCAATCACTGCATTATACGTCTGGTCACAGGCTTTTGATAACAAAAGACACCCTGTACATTATCCTCTGCCTCCTGTCAAAAGGTCAAGTTAAGTTTGCTAAATTTGGACTCTTTTAACCAAATCTCCCATGTGGGACCTTATTAAACTTTCCTGCTGCTGGTAGAACACAGAACAAAACAATAAAGGAAATGGCTGAACGAATTAAGCTGATAATTAAGTGCCTAACTAAACCAATCCCTTATGCCTACACAATGTCCATATCCTATCCTGTTCTGCATTTTCAAGTGCCTGTGTGAGAGCCTCTTAAATGCTTCCATCCTCTTTGCCTCCGTCATAACACCTGACTGCTTATAATGCATCCACCATGCTCTGTATATAAAAAAAAACTTCTAATATTGGATTACTTACACACTGAATCCTTCATCTTGAGTAAAAATGACAGATTGGACCTTTGATAACAGGTATCCAACAGGCATCACTCTGACCACACAGTATTCACTCAGTACTGCATGGAACTTCTAGCCAGGAACGAGAATTTGGCAACAGGTAGCACTGTAGGATTTGAATCCCTACATTCTAACTCAGAGTTTAGTGTGTTCCTGACTGATCCCATGCCTGACAACTTTAATGAATAATATTAGTTGGAGGGTGGAGGGTGGAGGGTGGAACTTCTGAATCCCCAAGAAGTTGGCTGAGGCCTTTGCAAAATGGCAAGGATTTTGTCCTCTAAATGCCAATTGTTTTTCAGCGTTTTCTCCTTCAGTAATAAAGCCTGGGATTCTGGATGTTAGCTGTCCTCACACATTGCATTTGCTGAGATCATATGCCAATCTCTAGAAGACTCTGTGCTTGTGCTGTAACTCCTATTCTCAAATGATCACCAATAACGTTCTTGCTAGAAAAAAATCAAGTTCAACCCATCAGTCAGAGCATTAAGAAAAATGTAGATGAGGCTAAAGCCTGGAGGGTGGCAACTCGCCCTCCACCACCTCCCATGAGAAATGGAGGCAAGAGTTTTGGGTGGGAAGTGACAAGCCAAGACTTGAAATGCATTCAAGCCCACAGGTGCCACACCAGTAATAATGTAACATCGTCATGCATAACACTAAATTAACTCGAAAACTATAACTAGACAATGCACCTTAAGCAGCATGCAATCCTATTATTTTAAAGTAGTCACAATTTTGTCCTGAGATTCTGATACTGATCTTGAATTCTATTGTTTCACTGCACTGCACTTTTTCTATTGACTTATTCTGCATTGTTCTTGTTTTACTTGGTTCTATTACCTCAATGCACATGTATTGATTTGACACTTATTAACACTATGCAATCATTAAGATCACACTTGCGTGCCTGTGGCTTTGTCAATACATATCAGTATGTGTCACAAAAATAAACCCGTTCAAGTTCCAATTTCAATTTCACTGGAAATCTATAATCTGCAATGATCAAAAATCGTATCTGCCTAAGATATAAATATCCGCATTCTAAAATGTTATTGATAATATTTCTTACTAGCTTCAACCATGTCATATTTACTTAGAATCCAGTCAAACAGGAAACAGGTCAACATTTTATGCAAATATGTTAACATTTTTAAGCCAGATTTTCCTAAGCATTCAGCCATAGAAGTGGGAGATCCTGAGGTGAGTGTTAATTGATTCCCTTGCATTTACTCTTCTTGTACTTCATGACTTTTTGGAATATTTGGAGGAGTAATCAAATTATTTAATTATATCTACTCAATCTTTCTTTTAGTCAACATGTGTATTTCAGGATTGTTGCTTTTTTTTCCCCTTTCCCCTCTGGTTATAGTTACAAAATAACTTCTCTTTCTTCTATTTGGTTTCTGGCACTGCACTCTTTCTCTGCAGCCCCCTTTTCTAATCACCCTTATATTTCAATATACTCTTTCATAGGTTTGTAGAGTCAATTTTGCTTTCTTTTTAATTTCTGTTTTAGCTACTCCATCCAATTCACTCTGAGCTTATTTATTTGGAGGAATTGATTGGGTACTTACTTGAACGTGTGGCTTGATCAGAGAAAACCAGCATGAATTTCTTCATTGTTATGGGTCTTGAGAATATGTATGAAGAATTGATGTTTCTCTTGACTGTATTGTTTGAGATTTCAGTCTCAGAATTAGGATTTGAGGATTTATAACAATTAGGTTTCTTAGCGAGGCTGAAGAACATGAAATAAAAGGGAGCATTGAAAGCTAAGCAGTAAACTGGCTAAGTACAGGAAACAAAGAGTGATGACAGTTCTTTGGCCAGCCAGAGAGGAAACAAAGTCTTCAAATTAAGTTTACAACACAATACAATAAGTTGAAGATTTAACATCGCAGGCGAATAGAAACTCAGAACTGTCTTGGCAAAATGAACACCTGTTCTGCGACAGTATTGCACGATCTCCATGTGAAGATGATCACATTAAATTAAAAGAAGAGCAAGTGAAGAGTTGCTTCACCTTAGTAAAAAGAGGGAAGAAATAAAAGTATTTCCTGAGGTTGTTTGGGCAAATGTTATAAAATAAGATTGTTTGATGGAAATTGAAGAGTAGTCGCAGAGGGAATGTTATTTTTGTTACATTTAGTTGGCCGCTATATTTCCAATTCAGGGGTTGGATTAGTGATTAATATCCATTAGAAAGCCACATCTGTCTCTGTTATGCCTTTTCTGGAAATAGCGATATCTAAGAAGAGAAGAGTTAGATATTGACCATGTTTAAATGAGAGCATGTTGAAAACTGGAAGCCTAGAGGATGTAAACTCAAATACTCTGGAGAGCAGGAAGCAACACCAAGAGATCATCAATGTAACAGAAGAAATGTAGAGGGGTGGGGGGGGGGGTCCTGAAGACATCTGAAACAATGATATTATCAAACCAGTTGAGCAACAGAAATATGGATTAATTCTAACAGAGAAAGAGAAAGAAATAGAAGGAATGATTATTATTCGAGCAGATTCTCTGCAGCCTTGATATAATTGGATGCCTGCCCTTACTTCACCCAGAAAAGTCACTGGCTCAGAATTCCAATGCATGCAATACTCCCAGTGCAAGTGTGTGGCACTGGCTACCAAAAACAGCAATTGGGCTGTCTGAATATCTTTGACTCCCTACTTCCAGGGACACTATGTAAAACCTAGCAGTATCAATGTAAGTACATGACATTAAAAAAGCTTTAAAATTTGTTTTTTAATGATAATAGAGTAAAGATAACATGGATACTTAACTAAAGATATTTAAACTGACTTCATTAAATCAAATAAAAATATCTACTTACCCCTTTGTCAGCATGGGATTCCCAGCTTCAGTACAAGTCTGAAAGCTAGTAACTATGTGCAAGCTGGCTTTGTTCCACTGAGGTGGCGGAATCTATGCCCGAGATGAGCACATATTTGCAGATAGATCTGAATTGATCTTGGGGGAATAATTTTAAATACTTATATAATCAGACATAAATATAAAAATATGCAGGAAATTAAGCTAAGAGTATTGTAATGAAATATAAAAAAAAACAAAATGTTGCCCTTTCATATTTTAAACTATTGTGAAATATTTGAGTATTTATTCAAAGAGATTACAATCCATGCACAATAATAATGCCTATTACACTAGTACTTTGTCAGCAATGACTAAGGCACAGTATATTATTAAATTTTCATTATACCTGCTGCAATACAGTTAATATTTTCAGGAAGCTTTACATGGAAATAAATGTTTTAAGTACATTCAGTTGTAGGCCACTGATTTATTATTGTTCAGTGACGTGTTGTTGATCACTGAGACATCCCAGGGAGGAGTAGAGTATTACTGCCAATTGATTCAGCCTGTTCAACCTCAGGAAGATGCTAGATTTCCTTCATTATAAGAGTTAGCACTAAAAACAACACCATTACCTTTCACATGCCAGTGATTCTGATGCAGAACAGTTGTGTAAGAGCATATGATATAGCAACAGAATTAGGCTATTCAACCCATAAATGTCTGCTCTGCCATTCAATCATAATTGGTTTATTTTCGCTCCCAAACCCATTCCCCTTCCTTCTTCCGGTAACATTTGATACCCTTACTAATCAATAGCATAACTACCTCTGCTTTAAATATACTCAATGACTTGGATTCCACAGTTGTTTATGGCAATAAATTCCACAGATTCACCACCTTTTGGCCAAAGAAATTCCTCCTTACCTCTGTTCTAAAGGGGTGTCTTTGTATTCTGAGGCTGAGCCCTCTGGTCATATACTCCCCCACTATAGGAACCATCCTCTTCCCATCCATTTTGTCTAGGTATTTCAATATTCAATAGATTTCAATGAGATCCCTCCTCATTCTTCTAAACTCCTGTGAGAACAGGGCCAGAGCCATCAAACACTCTTCATATGTTAACCCTATCATTTCTGAGATCATCTTCATTAGTCTTCTCTGGACCCTCTCCTGTGTCAGCACATCCTTTCTTAGATAAGAGGCCCAAAACTAATGTAACCTGGACCAATGCTTTATAAAGTCTCAACATTATTCCTTTCCTTTTGTATCCTAGTCCTCTCATAGGTAATTCATATATATTGTCATAATATGCATATAAGCAACATTGCTGGTTTTATATAACTTGTTCAGTTCTATCCTGTGGTCACATCTCCAATAATTGCATAAATTCTTTTCCATCTCTTCAATGGTCTTTAATCCTGCTCCTTGTCTGACTTGCACTGTTACAAATATGCTTAAGGTCTCATAATTTGCTAAGTGACCATATTTCAGTTTCAATTTCTGGAGGTGAAAATCTAAAAATGAAAATTAATACTCTGTACACACATTAATGTGTCTGGGCATGTACCTGTCTAATATTTTTTGTCACAGTTCACATGAGTTTAAGTCACAGTATTACTCTGCAGTGTCTGCCTGTATCTGCATGCGTGCAGATATGTTCGTCTGTGATCATTACCTGTTTAATTCTTCTGATTCTAGTATCTCATTGATCTCTCAGACCTGTGCCTAACTCGTATACTGGATGTGTTTCTTACAGAATGGCAGTCCTGTGGTCGATTAGTGCGATCCTTGCAGGTCTCTTCCTGCTTTACACTAACGGAGTTCACGCTGGTAAGAGATTTGAGTTTCATTCCTCAATCTGCGTTAAGTAATTTCACTGAAGAGAAGCCACAAAGCCCAACGATCCAAAGTACTTTCAAAAATCCTGTATAGAGGCGAAGCATTAAGCAGGACTTCTCAACTTGCTGTTGCTTTATCTCAGGGTGGACAATGCACAACATGGTTTTTCTAATCTATTTCATTAAGTTTCAGGAAAGACTTTCTGTGATATGACACCCACATGTATTCTACAGAGCAGATACAGTGATGAGTAAAAGCAAATTTGACTGTTCATTTAATTTGAGCATTAGTCTCGGCTTTGGTCATGGTGCAGGTTGGCTTAGTCGGGAAAAAAGAAAGAGAAGATCTTGCAAATGATAATGAAAAGCTTCTTAAAGTCAAACATTAGCAATATATTCAGTTTTGTTCAATGTACTACACAAAAGAAACTTGCTTGCAATCAGGTGCTCCTCAAGAATTTTTAAAACCAAATTGACATGATTGATATTTATTGAAATATTCAGATGTAATCATATAGTAAAAAATGTTAAAACAAACACGAACACAAGAAAATCTGCAGATACTGGAAATCCAAAGAGACACACATAAATTGCTGGAGTAACTCATCAGGCCAGGCAGCATCTATGGAAAAGAGTCAACAGGAGCTGTTTCGGGCCGAGGTCCTTCTTCAGGATTGGAAAGGAAGTGGAGAAGTCAGGGTAAGAAGGTGGGGGGAGAGGAGGAAGAAGTATAAGGTGGCCGGTGATAGTTGAAACCGGGAGAGGGGAGCATTGTTTCACTTATCACCTGCCACCTTGTACTTTCTTTCTCCTCTCTCCCCACCTTCCAGTCCTGACTTCTCCCCTTCCTCTCCAGTCCTGGTGGAAGAATCTCAGCCCAAAATGTCAACTGTTGACTCTTTTCCATAGATGCTGCCTGGCCTGCTGAGTTACTCCAGCATTTTGTGTGTTGCTTACGATAAGTATTGAAGTTTGAAGTAATGCACAGAATATTTAGATTAGGATGATATCAGAGATAGACAACCACATTGTTTATGCTGGGCATGCCGAAATACATTGGAAATTTTGCCAGATTTGCTGAGATGAAATGATGCAAAAGCCTTTGCACATTTATCAGCATAATTCCAGAAGTAAGACTGCCCAAGACTCAACACATTCAAACTGACTGGAAGAGAAGATCCTCCCCCATCATTTACAGGAATGGAATCACAAGGAAATGAGTTTTTTTGTGTACTGTATCAATAATTGATCTGTTCCAGAGCAGTGGCCGGGAAGTTCACTAATATATTGCTTTTGATGTGAATTTTTAACTTACTTCAAATGTTTTTTTTAAGCAATGAGTGTAGATTCATTTACAATAGAGAGAGGAAGGAATTATTGTACATTGTACAGTCCAGAAAGGATGAGTGCATTAGGAAGAAAGCTGTTGGCATTTGCAAGGAGAAATGACAGCTGTGATTTCCAGTGCAGAAGTGGAAAAGTTATATCTAAGTAAAAGAACACGGAGGATTTCATTGGGATAATACTGATCCAGCTACTTTCCTAATGGGAATTGCTATATTTCTGCCTTGAGGAAGAGTTTGAGGTCAGTGGCTGAGGAAGGAAATACAGAAGACATTCCATCTTTTTCTCATATTTCCATAAGAGGACCCCAGTCAGCCCACCAAGTCTATACCAGCTCTCAGAGCTCTCTCTTTAATCCCAGTCAGCCACTTATTTTCCCCAACATACTCTCATGTACATACCTGTAAAAACGTCCCTGATTTGCAAACCACCCACTTACACCAAGGGAAATTTAGCATTGCCGATTAACCAAACAACAAGCATGTCTTTCAGGATGTGAGTGGAAACCGCAGCATGGGGAGAATATGCAGACTCCACACAAACTGTACTAGGAATCAGAATCAATCCAGGTTGCAGGAACAGTGAGGCGGCTAAACTAACCATGCACTGGGAAGTGGCGTTCACTCTGGAAGCTAATAGGAAAACATACCTGCTTGCTACAGGAGACCTGACATTTATTTTAACAGGAAAGCAACAGTGTCTGTACCAACAAAATGATTAGTTTGAATTACTATGCTGTTGGATATTTGCAGTCAGAACCTTAGAATTGGTCACAATCGTAATACAACAGTCTCATTCCATGTAGAAAGGAAATGAGGAGAGCACTACACATTTCTTTGCAGGCAACAGACTATTTAGAGAACCATCCATTCCTATAAACTCAATAGAATTCTTACATTTGTAGTAGTGATAGTCTGGTTTCCTGGTCTTCCAGTCTATTCCTCCATCTTGCATAGAGAAACAACACTCTTACTATCAGATACTCATTTTAACTAGTGTTTATTTGTTCTTAACCTATTGCCTCTTCCCTTTCGATTGTTCCAGAATTATAGTTGCATGGAACACACGCAAAATGCTGGAGGAACTCAGCAGGCCAGGCAGCATCTATGGAAAAGAGTAAACAGTTGACCTTTTGGGCCAAGACCCTTTATCAGATCTTGGCCCGAAATGCCGACTATTTGCTCTTTTCCATTGTTGCTACCTGGCCTGCTGAGTTCCTCCAGCATTTTGTGTGTATTACCTGGATTTCCAGCATCTGCAGATTTTCTCTTGTTTGTGATAGTTGCATGGGCTAGATGTCTTAATGAAGTTAATAAATAGTGGCAAAGTTCAGTGGGGATGAATGTACTTGGATGCCACCAACGTATCTGGATACTTACTGCTAAAACACATCAGGTATGTTTCACCCTGCAAATTGCTGCAATTCTGTTGAAGAAGAGGTTGGCTTCCGGGATTAACAATACACTGAGAAAGTGCAAGAAGTTTGAACTCCATGCTCTTACCTTAATTAACCACTGCAGTACCTTGCACCTAGTCAGCCAATCTATATTATCCTTTACAAGTTTCTTGAGAAGTCCACTTGACTCCAAAGTGCTTTTTTTGTTTTTTTTTTGACTCATAAAAAGAACAGTAAAAGCCAATCAGTTCCTCTTCAGCAGAATAGCTTCATGTGTTCATAATCTCAGTGAATATCTTGGCCCATTTTATCTCTCACTATGTGTGCATTTGTCTCAAAGTATTACAGGTTCCAAAATGGAGTTTGCTTGGCCCTCCTGAATTATGGACAATTGTTGTGTCTCTTTTGTAGATAAAAATGAATACCTTGGGAGTCCGTTTTTAAAACATGCGATAGATGAAGCCATTGAATTGGTGGACAGAGCATATTTGGTCACCAGAAACATGTAGGTCCTTTTATCTTTATAATGTTGCCATTCAGGGTTCTTCGTGAAATACTTATCAATGACTTAATGCTAATGAATAGATATTATATTCAAAATGAGGAGAATAGTTTAGTTGTGCAATTGTTCAACTGAAAACTCGTTCGCATTTTCACTAGTGTGATGTTAGTTAAACAAAAATAATACATTAGCACAGGGTTTGAAGAATTGTATGGAATTAACTGTTGGGATTTCTTTCACACTGCATAGTTCAAAATAATTCATAAAATGTTCTCAATTTAATATAGTGATGGCTGAATTCCCACATAAAATGAGATATCTTTCTGGTCCCTATGTCTTTTGCTTTTTATAGCGTTTTAAGACCTATCAGTACATCTTAGAGTACAACAGCACAGAAGGAGAGTCGAGGGTCCATTAAGCACCACTTACTAATTCTACACTCATCCCAATTTATTCTCTCCATTAATCTTTCCTGGATTCTAACACATACTTCAACATAAGTGACAATTTATAGTAAGGTAGGTTTATTAATCCTTATATAAGAAGCACAGGAATTTAAATGAGTTCAGCAAGACTTCTTAAATCGTATTTGCTAATTCCTTTCCAAACAAACAAGTCCACTTTCTAAATGCGTAGTGTAACTGTATTTTAAATGTTTGTTACCTTTGCACAAAGACACCCAGCTTTCACCAACACCAGGTTCACTCGTCTCCTCCCTTTTAAAAATGATTTTCTTTGCCATGTTTTCTTCAAAAGGTTAATAACATCACTTTTTACTTCTATCTTACTGCATTTTTAAATCCTTGCTCAGTCTATTGCAGTGTCACTCCTACCTCCAATTCTCATTATATTAAGAAGAAACTTGAGAACAAAAAGGATGGGTTGCACTTGAATCCCAGTGGACCAATATCCTGGCAGGGAGATTTGCAAAGGCTATTGAGGAGAGTTTAAATTAGAGTTGCTGGGGGGTGGGAGCCAAACTGAAGTGACGAAGGAAGAGACGGTTGGCTCACAAATCGAGAAAGCTTGGAGACAGTGCAAGAGGGAGGATAGGTAGGTGATAGAGAGGGGATGCGCTCAGACCGATGGTTTGTGATGTGTCTATTTTAATGCAAGGAGTATTATGAACAAAATGGATGAGCTTACAGCGTGGCTCAGTGCTTGGAGCTATGATGTTGTGGCCATTACAGAGACTTGGATGGCTCAGGGGCAGGAATGTTTACTTCGAATGCCAGGCTTTAAATGCTTCAGTAAGGACAGGGAGGGAGGCAAAAGAGGTGGGGGTGTGACACTGCTGATCAGAGATAGTGTCACGGCTGCAGAAAAGGAGGAAGTTATAAAGGGATTGTCTACGGAGTCTCTGTGGGTGGAAGTTAGGAACAGGAAGGGGTCAGTAACTCTACTGGTTGTTTTTTATACAACACCCAATAGTAACAGGGACATCGAGGAGCAGATAGGGAGACAGATTAGGGAAAGGTGTAATAATAAGAGGGTTGTTGTGGTGGGAGATTTTAATTTCCCAAATATCAGTTGGCATCTCCCTAGAGCGAGGGGTTTAGATGGAGTGGAGTTTGTTAGGTGCATTCAGGAACGTTTCTTGACACAATATGTAGATAAGCCTACAAGAGAAGAGGCTGTACTTAATCTGGTATTGGGAAATGAACCTGGTCAGGTGTCAGGTCTCTCAGTGGGAGAGCATTTTGGAGATAGTGATCACAATTCTGCCTCCTTTACCATAGCATTGGAGAGGGATAGGAACAGTCAAGTTAGGAAAGCGTTTAATTGGAGTAAGGGAAAATATGAGGCTATCTGGCAGGAACTTGGAAGCATAAATTGGAAACAGATATTCTCAGGGAAATGTACGGAAGAAATGTGGCAAATGTTCAAGTGATATTTGCGTGAAGTTCTGCATAGGTATGTTCCAATGAGACAGGGAAAAGATGATAGAGTACAGGAACCGTGGTGTACAAAGGCCGTTGTAAATCTAGTCAAGAAGAAAAGAAGATTTCACGAAAGGTTCAAAGCACTAGGTAATGTTAGAGATCTAGAAGATTATAAGGCTAGCAGGAAGGAGTTTAAGGATGAAATTAGGAGAGCCAGAAGGGGCTACGAGAAGGGCTTGGCAAGCAGGATTAAAGAAAACCCCAAGGTGTTCTGCAAGTATGTGAAGAGCAAGAGGATAAGACATGAGAGAATAGGACAATCAAGTGTGACAGTGGAAAAGTGTGTATGGAACCGGAGGAGATAGCAAAGATACTTAATGACTACGTTGCTTCAGTATTCACTACGGAAAAGGATCTTGGCGATTGTAGGGATGACTTACAGCAGATTGAAAAGCTTGAGCATGTAGATATTAAGGAAGAGGATGTGCCAGAGCTTTTGGAAAGCATCAAGTTGGATAAGTCACCAGGACCAGATGAGATGTACTCCAGGTTACTGTGGGAGGCGAGGAAGGAGATTGCTGAGCCTCTGGCGATGATCTTTACATCATCAATATAAAGGGGACAGGAGAGGTTCCGGAGGATTGGAGGGTTGCTGATGTTGTTCCCTTATTCAAGAAAGGGCGTAGAGATAGCCCAGGAAATTATAGACCAGTGAGTCTTACTTCAGTGGTTGGTAGGTTGATGGAGAAGATTCTGAGGGGCAGGATTTATGAACATTTGGAGAGGTATAATATAATTTGGAATAGTCAGCATGGCTTTATGAAAGGAAAGTCATGCCTTCCGAGCCTGATTGAATTTTTTGAGGATGTGACTAAACACATTGATGAAGGTAGAGCTGTAGATGTAGTGTATTTGGATTTCAGCAAGGCATTTGATAAGGTACCCCGTGAAAGGCTTATTGAGAAAGTAAGGAGGCATGGGATCCAAGGGGATTTTGTTTTGTGGATCCAGAACTGGCTTGCCCATAGAAGGCAAAGTGTGGTTATAGATGGGTCATATTCTGCATGGAGGTTGGGAACCAATGGTGTGCCTCAGGGATCTGTTCTGGGACCCCTACTCTTAATGATTTTTATAAATGACCTGGGTGAGGAAGTGGAGGAATGGGTTAGTAAATTTGCTGATGACACAAAGGTTAGGGGTGTTGTGGATAGTCTGGAGAGGCGTTGATAGGATGCAAAACTGGGTTGAGAAGTGGCAGATGGAGTTCAACCCAGATAAGTGTGAGGTGGTTCATTTTGGTAGGCCAAATATGATGGCAGAGTATAGTATTAATGGCAAGACTCCTGGCAGTGTGCAGGATCAGAGGGATCTTGGGGTCTGAGTCCATAGGACACTCAAATCTGCTGCACAGGTTGACTCTGTGGTTAAGAAGGCATACGGTGTATTGGCCTTCATCGATCGTGGGATTGAGTTGAAGAGCTAAGAGGCAATGTTGCAGCTATAGAGGACTCTGGTCAGACCCTACTTGGAGTACTGTGCTTAGTTCTGGTCGCCTCACTACAGGAAGGATGTGGAAACCATAGAAGGGGTGCAGAGGAGATTTAGAAGGATGTTGCCTGGATTGGGGAGCATGCCTTATGAGAATAGGTTGAGTGAACTCGGCCTTTTCTCCTTGGAGCCACGGAGGATGAGAGGTGACCTGATAGAGGTGTATAAGATGATGAGAGGCATTGATCGTTTGGATAGTCAGAGGCTTTCTCCCAGGACTGAAATGGCTAGCACGGGAGGGCATATATTTAAGCTGCTTGGAAGTAGCTACAGAGGAGATGTCAGGGGTAAGTTTTTTATGCAGAGAGTGGTGAGAGTGTGGAATGGGCTGCCGGCAACAGTGGTGGAGACGGAAACGATAGGGTCTTTTAAGAGACTCCTGGAAAGGTACATGGAGCTTACAAAGATAGAAGGCTATGGGTAACCCCAGGTAATTTCTAATCTGAGGACATGTTCGGCACAGCTTTATGGGCCAAAGGGCCTGTATTGTGCTGTAGGTTTTCTATGTTTCTATTAAGGTGTATTGCTCCACAAGTGACCCATTGATCAATGGGGTCCATGTTTGATTACAGAACAGTGTCAGTGTACCTAGAGTTTATATTTATAAACAGAATACCTTCAAACTTTTAAAAAATGTTATCCACCTCCAGACACAAGGACAAGGTGCAGAAACGACAGTTGTCACCAAGTACCCTGTTGCAAATATTCAAGGCCCCTCTAGCCGACACCAGGAAGGCAGTGAGAGCAGCAGAGTATCTGGATGTAACGCTGCAAAAGATTCAAGGCCATGTTCACAGAATCCATAAACGCTCACTCAATGCAACAGGTTAGTCTCGAAGCAGGTGAGAAATACCTAGAGGAAACCCTTTTTGTCCGTGACTGAATCACGCAGTTGCAACATCAGTAAGGCCTTAATTCAATGATTCCTGCAACAGTCAGTCTACTGGTGACAGCCATCATAAACAACTTCAGTCGCACCAGCAGCTGCAGCGAGTAGATGCCATTTCCATCATTTGTCGTCAGTTCTTGCTGTCCTCCAATGTGAGAAATAATGAAGTCACCAAGTCAGCAGCCTGCTTACTAATTGGCATGTGGTGCTTCACATTAGTCATTGAGTGAAACAGAGATTGAATCAGCAAATTTCACTCAAAAGAGGAAGAAATGCCTCACAAACCCCTACTCACAGAACATGATGGCTGGCAACAGCCTACAGGGCTGCACTGTCAAGTGCAGGTGCTATGGCTGTTATTGCCATTGACAAATAATGAGAAAGTCTTTCATCATCTCTATTGATCCTGATGTAACTGAAAGTGAGACTGCTGTTTTTAAGTAGTGTGAGCCTTTCACTAACTAGAACTGATAATCAGTGTATGTATCCTGCAGATCTGTTATCACCAAGTGACCTGGATGCCATTGCAAGAGTCACGGGCTGTCAGGCTATGAGCCAGCCTCCAGTCTGCAGTAATGATTGCTGGTCAAACCGATACAGGACTTTCACTTCTGTATGCAACAACAGGTGAGACGCAGTGGGTTGGTGACAGCTACCATCCCCATTTCAGCGATGACTTCCAAACAATTATCGTCATTCACTAAAAGGTTTATATCTTCGTATTGGACCTACCCATGGGAGAATTCAATCAATTTTGTTTGAGAAATCATATGAAAGTCCCTAAATATTGATAATATCCCATTATATCCCACCATGGCTTTCTACACTATGCACCACTCTAGAAAGCTTTGAGTCATTGGCAAACTTACAAACACATTCTTCCACTTCCTCATCTAAATATGCACTTCTGAATAAATAATAATGTGTACCAGTTTACTACCACTTTAATTGTCCATCCCATTATCACTCTGACCTCTCTGTCTGTGACCTTCAGGCCCAGTGTTGAAGGAACTGTCAACACTTTGGAATGAAACCCTGCATCAGGCTTGAGTTTTTTCCCCACCTCCAATGCTGCCTGACCTGCTGAGATCCCCGAGCAGATTGTTTGTTTGTTGCTCCAGATTCCAACTCCTACGGTCTCTTTTGTCCACATTTCACTCTGCACACCCTCTGTTGTACTCACCTCTGTGATCAAAACACTCGCTTAGGAGTGGCTTGGCGGTACAAAGCCTTCATTCCACCATAAATTCCTTTAGCATGAATATATAAGATGCATTACTCCCCGTACCTTTCAAAAAAAAAGTTACTCCAGAGCCATCAAAGATTAAGTGAATAGTAACAGGAGTCAATAGAAATTGATCAGATCAAAATCTGAACATAACTGGTGGACCCTCTTAATAATATTGGGATCAGTCCCAATGCACATTCAGTTACGTGAGATTAAAAACAGTGTCAACCGGTTCCCTAATTATAGGCTTGCACCACTGACTTTACGTTGGTGTCACATGTTAATCAACATCAGGATCTACCCACTCTATATGATTCTGTTGGGTGGTGACCTTACTAACACCACCTCAGAATGTACCCACATCAGACCTGGACCCAACATATCGATGCAGCTACAAAGAAGCACGACGATGTCTATACTTCATAAGGAGTTTCAGGAGATTTGGTATGTCATCAAAGACACTCACAAGTTTCTACAGATGTACCATGGAGAGCATTCTAACTGGCTGCATCACCATCTGGTAAGGGGGTGGGGGCTACTGCACAGGATCAAAGTAAACTGCAGAGAGTTGTAAACTCAGTCAGCTCCATCATGGGCACCAGCTTCCGTAGTATCCAGGACATCTTCAAGGAGTGATGCCTCAAAAAAGAGCCCAGTCACCCAGTCACCCAGGTTATGCCTCAATCCCTTTGCTACAATCAGGAAGGGGTACAGAAGCCTGAAGGCACACAGTCAACCATTCAGGAACAGCCTCTTCCCCTCTGCCATCCAATTTCTGAAAGGACACTGAACCCAGTACCTCACTATTGTTTCATTTCTATGCCAGTGATATTAAACATGATTCTTATTCTGATCTAGCACTCCATTTCCGAAACAGACACTAAAAAGACAAAAATTCTTTACTTTATTTTCTCATTTGTAAAGAGTATTCAATCTTTTAAAATCCTCTTTAGGAAACGAGAGTCAGAGTCATAGAATCAGGATGACATAAAGAAAGAAATAAGCCCTTTTGGGTCATCTCATTTATACCAACCATTTTGCCTATCTATATTAATCCCACTTGCCTCCAGAGCTCTACTGAAAGAAATCATTGGGTTGAGTTTGCATTTTTTGTGTGTGCTTTAAACATAGCAACTATATCTGTGTCCACCATTTCCTCTGGGAGCGTTTTCCAGATATCAGCCACTCTCTCTAAAAACAACTTATCCCCTTCTGTGTACATACATCTATTGATGCTTCTGGACACATCTTCAGTGATGTTCCTGGAATCATCGGGTGTTTCGGGACTTTCAACATCATACAACCTCCTCCAGGTGACCCAGCCGGGGCTGATCAGACCCCAGCTTGTGTCCAGATGGCTAGCTACTTATGACTCCATGGCTCCCCTCTTTTGAGCCACAGCCATCTTGAGGCCCTCTCTGCCACATCGGTGGTACTGCGGATGGCTCTCCTCTTCCTCTCTCCCTCGATGCCCAAAATGCTGAAGGCTCTAACTAAAGAATGGGCTACGAATCCCCTACAACCAACCCTTAAAACTCCTGCTTTTCACCTTAAATCTATGCACTCTGTTTTTTCATACTTCTGCCATAGGAAAAAGATTTTGATTACCTACACCATGTCTCTCATATTAAGTCACACATTAATCTCCTTATCTCCAGGGAAAACCAGACCAGCTGATCCAACATCTCCCTTGAACTAAAGCAAACTGGTGAGGGAGTTAATCTGTTGAACTAAAGATGACAATACCTAGGTTTATCCCATTGTTTTTCCTGTTGGTTTCACTCTTGCACTGCCCTCTCCTATAGGCCATAGACCACTGAATGTATTCACAATAATAAAAATGCAAACAGCAAGGAAGCTTTCTCCTTATTTGGTAATATTAATTGCTCAGGACTCCACCAAACATTGAGAGACGTGTCCATTGCCGTTATCATATCTTTTTATTATCCATCAGTTTGGGGCATGGGTGAGAGAGAACCCATTATATATCAAGTTCTAAATTTACAATATTCCTGATGCTTCATTCTATGTAAAGTAAGAGTAAATGGGTTGTCTTAGTGGAACCTGTGAAAAGAACCTCATAGAATCGTAGAACACAGTAACTGGATCCACCGTCACTGAGTCCATGCTGACCACCAAACATCCAGTTACACTAATCCTGTTTTGTATTCCCCAAACTCACATCTGTTTCCCTAATTACTACCAGACGCTGTCTCACCAGGTACGATTTACAGAGCAACACACACAAAATGCTGGAGGACCTCAACAGGTCAGGCAGCCATCTATAGAAAAGAGTAAACAGTCAACATATCAAGCAGAGACCCTTCTTCAGGCCTGGAAAGGAAGGGGAGAATGTGGGGCAGGGGAGGAAGAAGTACAAGGTGGTAGGTGATAGGTGCAACTGGGAGAGAGGGAGGGGTTTGAAGTAAAGAGCTGGGAAGTTGATTGGTGAAAGTGATAATGGGCTGGAGACGGTGGAATCTGACAGGAGAGGACAGAAGCCCATGGGAAAAAAGGGAAGGGAAAGGAGAACCAGAGGGAGGTAATAGGCAGGTAAGGAGATAAGTTAAGAGAGGGAACTGGGAATGGGGAATGGTGAAGAAGAGGTGAGGAGGCATAACTTGAAGTTCAGGAAATCAATGTTCATGCTATCAGGTCGCATGCCTTCACATTCTCATTCCAACATGTCAGTCCATGGCCTCTTCTACTGCCATGATGAAGACACACTCAGGTTAGAGGAGCAACACCTTATATTCTGTTTAGGTAGCCTCAACCTGATGGCATGAACATCAATTTCTCCAACTTCTGGTAATAGTCCCCCTTCCTCCACTATTCCCTATTCCCATTTCCCTCTTTCACCCTATCTCCTTTCCAACCCGTCACCTCCCTCTGGTGTTCCTCCCCTTCCCTTTCCTCCATGGTCTTCTGTCCTCTCCTAACAGATTCCCCTTTCTCCAGCCTTTTATCTCTTTCACTAATCAACTTCCCAGCTCTTTTCTTTAACCCCTACCCCTATCGCCTATCACCTACCTCCTTGTACTTCTTCCTTCCTTCCCCCCACATTCTCCTTTTTCTTTCCAGCCCTGAAAAAGGGTCTTGGCTTGAAACGGTAGCTGTTTACTCTTTTCCATAGATGGCTGCCTGACCTGTTGAGGTCCTCCAGCATTTTACGTGTTGCTCTGTAAATTGTCCCTGGTGAGACAGTGTCTGGTAGTCCCCCCACCTTCATATCCTGACTCTTCCTCTTCCTTTCCAGCCCCGATGAAGAGTCTTGGCCCGAAATGTCAACTGTTTACTCTTTTCCATAGATGCTGCCTGGCCTGCTGAGTTCCTCCAGCATTTTGTGTGTATTGCTTTGGATTTCCAGTATCTGCAGATTTTCTCATGCTGGTGACAATTTACAGAAGTTAATTACCCCACTAGACTCATGGTATTTTCACTGTTGGTAGAAATTGCTCCAAATTTTGTAATGTTACATATATCTGTTAATCACTAAGCTAAATGGAGGGAAATTACTACTGGATAATTCAAATCCCATTAGTGAGCCTGACATTCAAAAGTTCCCATCAGTGGTCATAATACAGTGCAGGTACTTGTAAGAGATTTTTTAAGACTGATTTGCATTGTAGGCTATGTGCATTATTAGAAAAGAAAATGAATGATAGGTTTTCCTATTTTTCAGGAATAAGCCTTTTCTGGGAGCCTCCAACACAGCTCTCAACCGATGGCTCCCTGCTCGCTATGAAGATGGAATTTCAGTCCCGTTGGGCTGGACTCCAAACAAATTACATTTCGGATATTCTTTGCCATTGGTAACTATTTGCACATTAGACTGAAATATTCAGATTCGTTATGGAATTTCTGTTAAATAAAATCATAAGACCATAAGATAAAAGGGGCTATTTGGCCCATTGAGTCTGATCCATCAATCAATAACATATGTGTCCATTCCTTTCTGCCACCTCTTGCACAGGAAATGCTGCACCAGCCATAATACAATCAGTCAGGATACTTTCAACAGTGCATCTGTAGGAGATTGTTAAGAGTATTTAATGATATTCCAAATCTCCTTAAATTTTGAAGGAAGTAGACGCATTTGTGTATCTACCATATGTGCTGCACCCAGGATAGATCAACTGAAATGTTAATGGCCAAGAATTTGATGCTGAATATATTATATGATTTCAAATCTATTATTCAATGAAACGGAGAAGATTGAAAAAATTCTATTGCACACTGGGATTTTCATAGTAATGATGTCTTTCTCCTTCGTTACTACTTACATGTTGCTTGTAAACATTAGAGGACTGGAAGGCAATACTTAATAACTTGTTTGCATTAATGTTATGAATGATTTATACGTCTACCCTAGGTCCGAGATGTGTCCAATCAGATTTTGAAAGTAGCTGATAAGGACATAGTCTCAGATGAAGAGACCAGTCATATGTTTATGCAGTGGGGGCAGTGGATTGATCATGACATGAGTTTAAGCCCTCTGTCTGGCAGTCTCCAAACCTTTAATGATGGCATCAACTGTGAACAAAGTTGTGTCCAGAAAAATCCTTGTTTTCCAATGAAGGTGAGACTCCACAGTTTTCATTCCAAAGTTATGTCTGATATTTTGTTTTGTGCCAGGATTAAACAAATAACTCCTGGATTAACAGTCTATCAATCTGGCTCACACATGGCTTCTAGCCCAATCCAAGGAAGTGAAAATCTACAAGAATCAGAGATGACCGCTGGATATATTAATGCTTGTTATAAGCTATTTAGCACCTTTCTCAAGCGTGGGCATGGGGCACACTAAACTGCTTCAAAGGGGTTTCTACATCCTCCCCATAACCACGTGGGTTTCTTCCAGGCACTCCAGTTTCCTCCCAAAGTTCAAAGATGTACCGATTTGTAGGTTAATTGGTCATTCTAATTTGTCCCGTGATTAGGCTTGGAATAAAATTGGGGGATTGCTGGGTGGAGTGCCTCAATATTTCAATAAATAAAATAATAAATAAGTAAACTGTTTAACATTTGCAAATATCACAAGCAGTACAACACTCACATGTAAAAAGCATGCATATCCCAGTCTTCTCGTTGAGGGTCCTCTTCCTCTTCTCAAAAAACTATTGTTGTGTGGCTGAATTTCTACAACAACGCCACTAATCCATCATGCATTGCAATCCATTCCTAAATCAATCTAAGTTAAGGCAACTAATTTCATAAACAGCTAATGAGCATGAAACATCATTACCTTCCTTTAGATTTTGTGGAACTATTTGAGGTGAATTGGTTCTAAAATAGTTATGAATCTTCATGACAGATACCTCGAGGCGACCCCAGGATCAAAGGCTCTGAAACATGCATGCCCTTCTTCCGATCGGCTCCTGCTTGTGGCACTGGTGAGCTGGGTGCAATGTTTGGAGAGGTGAACACTCGTCAGCAGATTAACTCCCTCACCAGTTACCTTGATGTCAATGAAGTCTATGGCAGCACAGATTGTCTGGCCAACAAGCTCAGAAACCTGACCAGTGAAGAAGGTCTGTTGGCTGTGAACCACGAATTCTCTGACAATGGACGGGAATATCTACCATTTAACACCATTTCAAGTAATCTTTGTG
Organism: Mobula hypostoma; assembly: GCF_963921235.1. Classification (NCBI taxonomy): domain Eukaryota; kingdom Metazoa; phylum Chordata; class Chondrichthyes; order Myliobatiformes; family Myliobatidae; genus Mobula; species Mobula hypostoma. The sequence continues at coordinate 37,403,654 of NC_086119.1, forward strand.
GCATCATGGGAGAAGCATGTGACACCAGTCAAAATTCTACTCCATGTTTTATTGGTGGTGAGTATCAGTTCAGTAGAACACTGCTTCACCATTTATCTTCATGAAGGCTCCCCCTTCACTTATAGCTTGTCTTTGTAACAAAAGTTTAAATACAAAGGAGAAATTTTCCAGTGATTGCCAGACAGGCTTAAAATGACTATCAAACTGATGGGCTTTGTGCACATTCATTCTGGAATTACAACACAATGGAGAAAGCTGAGAAAGAATTGGAATTGGTTGATTATTGTCGCATGTACTGAGATACTGTGAAAAAAATTGTTTTGCATATGTCAAGGCAGATCACAATGAACTTAAGTAATCAAGGTAGTACCAAGGGAAAAGCAATAACAGAATGAAAAATATCATGTCATAGTTACAGAGAAAGTGCAATGCAAGTGGACAAATAAGGGCAAGAAATGTGACAACTGTAAATGAAGAGATCATGTGTCCATCTTTATTACATAAGATTCACTGAAGCCTTATAACAGCAAAGGAGAAGTTATTCTTGAGCCTTGAGGTGCATGTTTGCAAGTTTTGTATCTTTTGGATGAGGAGTGGATGGAGTGTTAAGAGATGGGCTTTTGATTATGTTGGCTACTTTTGTCAGACAGCAGAAAATATAGACACAGTCAATGTAGGGGAAAACAATTTCCATGATAGACTGGGCTATGCTCAGAACTCTCTGTGATTTTTTGCATTCCTGGGCAGACGGTTGCCATAGCAACGTATAATGAACTCAGTCAAAGGAGGTCAGAAGGAAATATAAAGTCCCAAACCTTAATTGTCCACCATTTCTATTGATCTCTCAATGTGATGATTCATAAAGTGGGAGCAATGTTCTAGAAGATAATTCACACCTTGGGATCCTTGCAGCTATGACAGGCAGTGGTGGAGCAAATAAAATTGGGAATGATCAAAAGGTACAAATGAAGGATGCGGTTAGCTCAGAGAGTTAGTTTGTGAAGAAAGTAATGAAGATAGTAATGGAATGAGTTAGAAAGAGATGAAAGCTAACTTTAAAATTGAACTATTGCTAACTGTAAGCCAATAGAAGTAATCATATTTCCTCCCTCCACATTCGATTCAGCTTTTAGACAATGGGGTTTGAACGGTCTTATGCGCATCAAGGATTTGTATACTGATAACATATTTGATAGTTTTGATAACCTGCGCGGTAAGTATGGCCTTCCGCATAATCATTTTTTTAAATACCTGCAGATTCGCCACTTTGTCAAGGAAAAATTTCCCTCTTTTCCTGTTCTACCACCTGCTATGTTATGGGAAAAATTCACTCTTAGCTTTAACAATAAGGGGCTGATTTCTGAACTATACTCTCAGCTGATGTCTTTGGGAGTTCAAGATCTAAACAAAACTAAGAGTAGGTGGGAGGACGACCTCGGTATGGACCTTGCGGAAGAATATTGGGCAAAAGTATTGAATAGGGTTCATTTCTCATCATCATGTGCTAGACTGGGGCTCATACAATTCAAAGTTTTACACAGGGTACATTTAAGTAAAGCCAGACTGGCAGACATATACCCTGGGACAGACGCTGGCTGTGACATGTGTTCCTTCTCTCCGGCTGGTTTAATACATGCATTTTGGTCATGCCCTCGGCTTGATGACTATTGGGCACTGGTTTTTAAAATTATCAGTGAGGTTTTGGGGGTGACACTGAGACCTTGCCCGCTTATAGCTGTATTTGGTGTGGCAGATGATGATTTGGGTTTAAATGCAAGCCAGTCGGATATCATTGCATTTACATCGCTATTGGCCCGTAGGAGAACTTTGCTGGTTTGGAAATCTGCCGCTCCCCCAACTGCTGCTGCTTGGTTAGAAGATGTAATGTCTTTTCTGAAATTAGAAAAGATTAAATTCACTTTGAGGGGGTCTGTGAAAAAGTTCTATTCGAAATGGGGACCTTTCTTATCATATTTTGGGAGTCTTAAGGAATTACCTACTAGTTGAGGGCATTTGATTGTACTTAGGAAGTTGCCTCCCATTTAACACACTTATAATTTACCTCACAGGGTGGTTGATGAATTGTAAATATTAGTGTATTTTGGATCAGCTGACATGTTGCAGATGTGTATGAGCTGTTGTATTGAAGTAGTGTGGGGGTACGGTTGTGAAATGTCCGTACTTGTATTTGTGAATTGTTGTGTTGTAGATATATTAGCTGCCATGATATGTTTGGGGAGGGCGGGTGGGGGGGAGGTCTGTTTTGGGGGTACGATACTAAAGCAAAATGGAGGAAAATGTAATCCATTATATATTCTGTATTGTGTCATTCCTTCAATAAAAATAAAAATTTAAAAAAAAAGAAAGAAGTAATCATAGGTTTGGGCGATATAAGTTAAGACGTGGGTACCAGAGGTTTAAATAACAAGTTCTCAGAAAGTGGAATAAGATAGATACACATTGGGTGCCAATATAAAGATGGTAGTTTTAGCAGCAGGTAAGTGAAGGCAAAGACAAGCCAGACAACTAAAAATGTAGATATGGGCTGTCTTAATGACACTCAAAATAGGTTTGATTAGCTAGAGCACAAAGGTCTATGACATGCTTTATATTGAGTCTTGGGCTTAATTGCAGCCTGCTATCCAAATGAGTTAATAATAAGCAATGTTAGTGGCAGTCCCTGAGTAGATCATGGCCAGTTTAGGGCATGTATTGGGCAGCACAACAGTGTAGCAGTTAGCTCAATCTCTTTACAGTGTCATCAACCACTCGCTGGAGTTCAATCCACACTGCTGCCTGTAAGGAGTTTGTATGTTCTCCCCATGACCACATGTATTTCCCCTGGGTACAGAGGTTTCCTCCCACATTCCAAAGATGTATAGGTTACAGTTAATAAGTTGTGGGCATGCTATATTGGTGCCAGAAGTGTGGCGACTCTTGGAAGCTGCCCCCAAAATGCAAACAATACAATTCCCTGTATATTTCAATACTTCGAGGTGCATGTGACAAATAAAGCTAATACTTTAATTTGATTCCCCAGTGTGTCACTCTGTTCTCTGAAATTTCAAAAATCACCAGACAGTACTACCTTCAATGATTTAATGACAGTGATATGGAGGAATGAGAGCAGGAACCCCTTGAAGGAAAATCAATAGTATGTGATCAACATCATTGGGAATAATACTTGTATTTCACTTAGCTACTAAATGGCCTGAGCATATATAGCATATTTGAGTTTGTAAAAAATTGAATGAATATCTGTCAGGTCAATGACAACTTAACTCTTTCTGATCTTGTTGCATATAGCATTTGTAGAGTAAACACTGAGAATATCAGTCCGGATTCAAGCTTTTTTAATGTACTTTGTAAGCCCAAGGAATATAGTGTATTCAGACACTGGGGAACTAATGAACAAAAGAGTGACCATTAAAATATCTAACTGCTTTATGAAAGTATGTGTCTGAAAAAAGAACAGGCTGTGTTAATGGTATGGGAACAAAAGATCAAAGAGTTTGTATGTGTCTGTGCTTGTGAGGCTTTTGCATATAGTAGACTGTTTTTTGAATTGTCTTTGGACTTCAACTGGGATCAGGATCAAGGTCAGTCCTTGGGGACCAAGCAGTGGCTTTACAAGTCAGAAATCAGAGATTCCCCCAACAGCAGCAATCAAGTGCTGACTGAGAATCGTGAGACCAGAAATCTTTGTGACTTGCTACGTAGCATTTTGTGTGGTTTATTTGTGCTGTCTATTTTATGATAATAAATTTGGCTTAAGTTACTTTATTCTGCTTGTACACCCATTGCCACATCTCCTGGACAATTGAACAGTTGGGTCTGATTAACCCAGCCCATTTAGCATATTACACCCTGGAATCCTTGGTTAGGTACTTGTTTACTGACTGTTTCAATCAGTGTTGTCATTTGTCATTAACCAAATCAAGGTAACACTTGTCTACCTCACCATGTCCACCACAGGTGATGTACGTGTAAATGAACAGCTGGGACTGTTGTCCTTCCACACAATATTTCTACGGGAGCACAATCGCATTGCAAGAGAGCTGAAGAAATTGAACCCACACTGGAGTGGCAACACAACTTATCATGAAGCAAGAAAAATCTTGGGAGCTTTTCAACAGGTAAAGAAAAAAATCACTGGTAACGAAAGATTATTTTACTGACTGACGAACATTTAAAACTCAGCATAGCAGGTGAATTTAAATTAATTTTATTACATATATCATTGCTTTTAATTTACTGAAAACTACTTTGCCTTTATATTTAAAAGACACAGTATTTAAGAAAGGGCCCTGTCACTATTCCCAGGCTTGCAGATATGGTGATCCCTGATCCACACTAAATATCTATACTATAAGAAATAGGTGCAGGAGTATGCTACCTGTCTTCTTGATCCTGCTTTGCCATTCTTTAAGATCATAAATGATCTTTTACCCCGTACTATTCCTCGCCTATCCAGAAATCAATCTATCCTGGCTTTCAGTAAGCTTGACAATTAATCCTTCACAGCTGTCCAGTGTACACAGTTCTAAAGATTCTTTAATCTCTGTGTAAATAAATTTCTCATCATCTCAGTCCTAAATAACTAGACCCTTATTTTTGAATCTGTGTTTTAGATTATTCAAGTAAGTGAAATATTGCCCTGACATCCAGTCTGGCAAATATTTTGGAAGGTTTATCACTCTCCTTTCTCTGTGTTCCTAACTCCACTGAATGCCAGTACAGACTTCATATTTTCACATAGTCTAAGGACAGTCAATCCTGTTCCCGCAACTCCAAAAGGAACATGTTTTATTGGTGACTGTGGCTGTTTTCATTGAAGATTGCGCATGCCTTGTTTTTTATCTTACCATTTTGCTTTCTTGGCCCATTAAAGAGTGCATAAGACTCCATATAGAAACATAGAAACATAGAAAATAGGTGCAGGAGTAGGCCATTCGGCCCTTCGAGCCTGCACCGCCATTTATTATGATCATGGCTAATCATCCAACTCAGAACCCAGCCTTCCCTCCATACCCCCTGACCCCTGTAGCCACAAGGGCTATATCTAACTCCCTCTTAAACATAGCCAATGAACTGGCCTCAACAGTTTGCTGTGGCAGAGAATTCCACAGATTCACCACTCTCTGTGTGAAGAAGTTTTTCCTAATCTCGGTCCTAAAAGGCTTCCCCTCTATCCTCAAACTGTGACCCCTCGTTCTGGACCTCCCCAACATCGGGAACAATCTTCCCGCATCTAGCCTGTCCAATCCCTTTAGGATCTTATATGTTTCAATCAGATCCCCCCTCAATCTTCTAAATTCCAACGAGTACAAGCCCAGTTCATCCAGTCTTTCTTCATATGAAAGACCTGCCATCCCAGGAATCAATCTGGTGAACCTTCTTTGTACTCCCTCTATGGCAAAGATGTCTTTCCTCAGATTAGGAGACCAAAACTGCACACAGTACTCCAGGTGTGGTCTCACCAAGGCCTTGTACAACTGCAGTAGTACCTCCCTGCTCCTGTACTCGAATCCTCTCGCTATAAATGCCAGCATACCGTTCGCCTTTTTCACCACCTGCTGTACCTGCATGCCCACTTTCAATGACTGGTGTATAATGACACCCAGGTCTCGTTGCACCTCCCCTTTTCCTAATCGGCCACCATTCAGATAATAATCTGTTTTCCTATTTTTGCCACCAAAGTGGATAACTTCACATTTATCCACATTAAATTGCATCTGCCATGAGTTTGCCCACTCACCCAACCTATCCAAGTCACCCTGCATCCTCTTAGCATCCTCCTCACTGCTAACACTGCCACCCAGCTTTGTGTCATCCGCAAACTTGGAGATGCTGCATTTAATTCCCTCATCCAAGTCATTAATATATATTGTAAACAACTGGGGTCCCAGCACTGAGCCTTGCGGTACCCCACTAGTCACCGCCTGCCATTCTGAAAAGGTCCCGTTTATTCCCACTCTTTGCTTCCTGTCTGCTAACCAATTCTCCACCCACACCAATACCTTACCCCCAATACCGTGTGCTTATGGTCACCTTGTCACAGGAAGAAAATTCACACATGGCAATAGTGCCTCACAATGACTTGAGAAAAAGGTATTTAGTCTCTAGTTTATGTTTATAGGCAGAGACTTAAATAATAGTAATTGGCATTTTGCTGAGGTAGTCAAAACATTAACGGAAGGGAAAGTATAGGAACAGAAATTCTGAGAAACAGTTTCAAAAAAAGACTCAAGCCATTATGAGACAAAACTACTGAGTACAATTCAAAATGGAGAGTAGAGAGACCACGTTCAGCCTCGGGTATTCAGTAGCTTGTCACAGCCATACAGCAGGATGTCCCACTTCTGGGGTCAGTCACCAGTCCTGTTCTAGAGTCAGTCTATGGGGTTCTCCAAATTTAGGATCAGGTTGCGGCTGAATGATCTAATCTAGTTGAACATGAGGGTGGTCCAGAGGAAATCCATTTTCCCAGAGTTTTATTGTGTGTGACTTGTGTTACCGCATGTATTCTTTCTAAGGCCTTTGCTACTCCAAGGCCACAGAATGCCATAGTCACTCCCTGACAGGGCAGTGATGAAAACTTGAAACTCTTATTCTGGGCCAGACTCATAGTGAGGGTAGAAAGGTGACCAGGTCTTTTTCAAATGAAACTATACTTTTCATTCCAGATAATAAATCACCGAGACTATGTTCCCCTGGTAATTGGACCAGAAGCAACAGAAAAATATCTCCCAGACTATGAAGCCTATGATGAGTCTGTCAATCCCAGTATCGCCAACGTTTTCTCAACAGCATGTTTCCGTTTTGGACACCTCAGCATTCAGCCAACCTTGTCCCGCCTAGGTGAAAACTACCAGGAGCACCCACAGTTCCCGAGCCTGCCTCTCCACCAGACTTTCTTCACTCCCTGGAGAATAATAAGGGAAGGTAGGAAACATGCTCTAACATTACTGAACTCAGCCTGAACCATTGCTCAGATCTTGAGAGTCGGGTTGGTCACATGTTAGTTGTAATTGGATTCTGGTTACGATTAACTAAAGTACAAAGTAGAACTGAAAGTTGAAGGGAGAGGGGAGATTGAAGGTGGTGCAGCAATAAGGCCAAAGGGCAACCTGACTCAGGCCTACTCCAGAAATGTGTGGTGCTGGAACCAGCAGAGGAATGCTCACCGCCTTTGCAAACTTCAGCCTTGGAACCTCCTGAGTGCTGTTCTCACAGGAAGGTCTGAGATAAACTTTAAACTCTTGGTTTCTTTAAACTTCCTTTCAGGTATAGCACCGAAAATTTCAGATACCTTTCCAAACCAATGGACTGAGGTTAAATGGGAAGAAAGGATGTTTCAGGCTGAAACCCTGCATCAGTACTCTGCATGAAATGAGTCCAGATGCAGGGCTTTGACCCAAAAGATTGACAATTCCTTCCTCCCATTGATGCTGCTTGATCCGCTGAGTTTCCAGCAGATTGCTTACTACTCTGGATTCCAGCTTTTGCTGTCTCTTCTGACTCGACTGGGATACGTAATGCATGCATACAGGGCAGGAGCCTAGAATACCAAGCACTTACATTCCCAGACAGCTGTTTCATAGGACAGCTTTCTCCACAACTTAGATTGTGTTTTGTGCAGGTGGAGCTGATCCCATTGTTCGAGGATTACTGGGTCGTCCTGCAAAACTACAGAAACCAAACAAGATGTTGACAGACGAGCTGCGAGAGAAGCTGTTTAAGCTGACTGCTCATTTAGCATTGGATTTGGGTGCTCTGAACTTGCAACGTTCTCGCGATCATGGGCTCCAAGGTAAGAGGACGACAAGCAAAGTGTTGCACATAGCTCAGAAAAATACATTGTTATTTTATCCAAAACTGATCTACAGTCACATTTATCAAAAAGTCGATGGGAAAATATTGGGTTTACTGTCAAAGAGCAGCTAGAAAGTTGCTGTGAATATTATCATACGGCAGGCGTAACAGCAGCTGAGATGTACATTTTAATCAAATGTATTTGCAGAATTGCAGTTAGAATCGTACCTTTGAGTATCTCATTCTGTTGTCTTTGGTTGCATTGTTGAATCATCGATTTCAAATATAGAATCAGAATCTGGCTTAATGTCACCGGCATTGTCCTGAAAAGAGGGATAAAAGTAGTGAGGTAGTGTACATGGGTTCATTACCCATTCAGAAATCTGATGGCAGAGGGAAGAAAGCTATACCAAAAATGCTGTATACGTATTCACACTCCTGTACCTCCTCCTTGATGGTAGCAATGAGAAGTGGGCATGTAATGCATTCACAGTGAGTGTACAGCAAGAAGTTGGCATCAGCAAATACTGAACTCAGATTATTAATTATGGATTAAGAACGAGTCCTTGGGGCCTATGAAACAAGTAGAAACTACTGGGGAACTCTTATTAAGAAGTAATTTAAGATGAGGAATTAATTAACTCCAAATAAATGCCCTTATGATAGCAGATTTAAAAAAATATTCAATGAGACCTGGGATTTTTTTGAGGAAAACTCACAGGTATGCAGTGTGTATCTGGCAATTTCTTCAACTCCACGGGCTGTGCAGTTGATTCCAATTCTCTGTGTTTCTTCATGAAAAGATCGTGGGCAACAGAGTTTGAAAAGAAGTTGTAAAGCAGCTGCACAGTTTCAAAAAAACTCTACCACAGGGCACTGTCTTGGGCCCACTACTTGTTTTAACTATATAAATGACCTTCCAAATTGTGTTACATCTGAAGTCAGACTGTTTGCAGATGACCTGATTCTGTACAGACCCATAAGTTCTCCAAATTACTGCAATACCCTTCAATTTATCAGGAAATATTTACTTGACATATTTAATGGAGATCACTTTGTTGTGAAATATTCACTAAAATATTAATTTGGAGTAAATAAAAAGTGAGGTTATGCTAATGAGCATATAACAGCATATATTCAAGTAAGATAATTTTATTCATATTTTTGAATGAGCGTGCTTTATCAGGTTTACGTTTAGAGAAGTATGTTTCAATGAGACTGTATGGATGAGACCCATGTGCCATAAAACAAATATTAGACAACATTTAACTTAGATACCTGGATATTGCAGTCAGTACCATCATGGCATCTATCAATGACTTTATAGAAAGAAGGACTGAGTGTAGTTATTGACATAGATTATTTTCTCCCCATGATTTCAGCGATTAGCTGAAAACAAGCCATGTTGCTCCAGAACAGAGATGCCATCAAGAAGCTATGCGGCAAATCACATAGAATAATTCTCATAACAGCAAGAGCAACAATTCCAACCAATGATTTCTTAAATGTCCTGCCGAGAAATATTTACATACAGTGCCTATAAAAGGTATTCACCCACTCCCCTTGGAAGTTTTCATGTTTTATTGTTTTTCAACATTGAATCACAGTGGATTTAATTTGTTTTTTTTACACTGATCAACAGAAAAAAAGACTCTTTTGGGTCAAAGTGAAAACAGATCTCTACAAAGTGATCTAAATTAATTACAAAGGTAAGACACAAAATAATTGAATCATAAGAATTCGTCCCCCTTTAATACGACACATCAAATCATCACTGGTTCAGCCAATTAGAGTTAGAAATCACATAATTAGTTAAATGGAGATCTGTATTTGGATACCTATGTGCAGTCAAGGTATTTCAATCGATTGTGGTTAAAATACACCTGTATATGAAAGGTCCCACTGCTGGTGAGTCAGTTCACGCTGGAGGAACTCAGCAGGTCAGGCAACATCCGTGGAAAAGATTGGTCGACATTTCGGGCCGGATCGGCCCGAAACGTCGACCAATCTTTTCCATGGATGCTACCCGACCTGCTGAGTTCCTCCAGCATGTTATGAGTGTTGCTTTGACCCCAGCATCTGCAGATTATTTTGTGTTTGGTAAGTCAGTATCCTGGCAAAAACTACACCATGAAGACAAAAGTACACTCCAAGCAGCCCCACAAAAAGGTTATTGAAAAGCACAAGTCAGGAGATGAATACAAGAAGATTTCCAAGTCATTGAATATTCCTTAGAGTGCAGTTAAGTCAATCATCAAGAAAAGGAAATAATATGGCACAACTGTAAATCTGCCTGGAGCAGGCTGTCCTTAAAAACAGACTGACCATGCAATAAGGAAACTAGTGAGGGAGGCCACCAAGAGACCTGTGACAACTCTAAAGGAGTTACAAGCTTCAGTGGCCGAGATGTTGTCTGGGTGCTTCACCAGTTGCAGCTTTATGGGAGAGTGCAAAGAGAAAGCCACTGTTAAAAAAACTCACATGAAATCTCAGCTAGAATTGCCAGAAGGCATGTGGGAGACTCTGAAGTCAGCTGGAAGAAGGTTCAATAATTTGATGAAACCAAAATTGAGCTTTTTGGCCATCAGACTAAACGTTATGTTTGGCGTTAGCCAAACACCACACATCATCAGAAACACACCATCCCTACCATGAAGCATGGTGATGGCTGCATCGTGCGGTCAGGATGCTTCACTGAAGCAGGCTCTGGACGGCTTGTGAAGGTAGAGGGTAAAATGAATGCAGCAAAATATAGAGAAATCCTAGAGGTAAACCTGATGCCCTCTGCAAGAGAACTGTGATTTGGGAAAAGATTTGTTTTCCAGCAAGACAATGACCCCCAAGTATAAAGCCAAAGCTACACAGGAATGGCTTAAAAACAACAAAGCTGATGTCCTGGAGTGGAGAAATCAAGGTCCAGACCTCAAACTAATTGAGAATTTGTGGCTGGACTTGTAAAGGGCTGTTCACTCACGATCTCCATGCAATCTGACAGAGCTTGAGCAGTTTGGTAAAGAATATTGAAGAAGAATGTAAAACAGTGTCCAGATGTGCAGAGCTGATAGAGACCTATGCACACAGACTCAAGGCTGTAATTACTGCCAAAGGTGCATCTACTAAATACTGACTTGAAGGGGGTGAATACTTATGCAACCAATTATTTTGTGTTTTATATTTGTAATTAATTTAGATCACTTTGTAAAGATTTGTTTTCACTTTGGCACAAAAGCATCTTTTTCTGTTGATCAGTACCAGAACAGCCAAGTTAAATCCACTGTGATTTAATGTTTTAAAGCGATAAAACATGAAAACTTCCAAGGTGGGTGAATACCTTTTATAAGCACTGTATGTCAGAGGTAAAATGTGAAATATAAGCAAGCTTTAGGAAGGAAAGTAAAATTTAAAATGTCATTACTTTTCAAATAGTGTTGCAGTCACCCAGGACATGCCTTCTACTCAATGCTACAATTAGAAAGGAGGTACAAAAGCCTGAATGTGCACACTCAATGATTCAGGAACAGCTTCTTCCCTTCTGCAAACCAATTTCTGAATCGACTACCTCACTATTTTCTAGTTTTGCACCACTTATTTAATTTAACTATATATATATACTGTATACCAGTGATATTAAAACTGATTCTGATTTTTAATAATTATCAGATGTAATCAGGGTCTACATTTATAAAATTAGTGGTTAAGGCCAAAAAGGTTGTGAAAGGTAATCAAAAGCTTAGTTTTCAATAAGCATTTCATCCAGAAATATTGCAAATATCAGAATATTTTGCTGGTAATTAAACTTCCAAACAGTTCTTGTCCAATTCACTGATTTGGGAAGGAGATAGCAGTGTTCCCTGTGCAGAAGAAGTAAACCTCTGAAAGCAGATTCTGTACTTAATTGTACTTTGGAAAGCTCTGAAGTTATTCTCAGATTTGCTCTGTGGTAATCGTGATTGATATACTATCATTTTTGTCTCAAATGTTTGCCAGACTGCCATCAATAAGCCACAAATCAGAAATAATACCACACTTTCCGATTGACCAGATGGATGCAGCTCCATTGGCTTTCAGGATCCTTGATACCATCCAGAGTAAAACAGCCCACTTGATGACACCTCATCTGCAACCATAAATACTCATTCCCTTCACTGCCAGTGATGCATGTTAACCTGTTTGTTCTTCCCAAACCTACAACTTCTGTCACTGAGAAGGACAAATAGGTGCATGGGAAGATGCTCAACTGTAGGTTACGTTCCAAATTCCACACCAACTTGACTTGGAAGTACATATCTATTCCCTCAACATCACTGGAGCTATATCCTAGCCCACCCTTTCCATCACTATTGTACAAAATACTTCACCTGAACACTTGCAGTGGGTCAGGAAGGTGGCTCATCATTAGCTCCTGAAGGCACCTTGGAACCTCACCCATATCCAAAAGAACAATTAATTCAAATAAATGTTTCACAATATGCCAAGTGAGGGGATGGTCTTGATTAAAATAATGTAAAATTTGAAGACTGAAGCTTACTCTTAGACTTTATGAATTGGTGTGCAGTTGGGGTGGCTTCTGCTGTGAAAAGATCATAACTAGCCTCAAGCAGAAGCATAAAGCATTAATTCAAACTCAGCTATGTTTTACACAAAATAGGAAAAAAATAAAAATGTCTCATTTCTGTTGACAATTCCAGAAAGTTTCACTTGATAAGTTTACAAAGACCCTGCCTGAGTCCAGCAGCAGATCACCCGGCAATGTTTCTAACCTCGGGATATTTTGTGTTAATGTTGTTCTTGTTTAAGTGTAACTGCCACAAATGAGCTGACATGCTTTTTATTGTCTCTGGATCTTTCAGGTTACTCTGCATGGCGCAAATTCTGTGGACTTTCACAACCAAAGAATGCTTTTCAACTTGCTCAAGTTCTTGGAAGTACAGACCTAGCAAATAAGCTCCTCAGTCTATACGGAACTACAGAAAATATTGACGTGTGGTTAGGGGCAATCTCTGAACCCTTCGTTAGAGGTGGAAGGGTTGGCCCCTTGTTAGCCTGCTTAATAGGACAGCAATTCAAGAACCTGAGAGATGGGGACAGGTAATAACAATATTAAAACAATCAAGCAACTCAGGACTTTAACTGTCCACTTTACAAGCCAGGCACAGGCAATCCAACAACCAATAGAGCTTTTCAATAATCCAGTCTTCCAGGTTAGGATGCGATAATTTAGGCAAAGAAGAATTGTATGTTTGAGAAGAGATGTCAAGATTGAGTTTCTTTCATAGTTGTACAGGAAACTAGGAATGCTTATTGGCATATTCCTCTCCAGAAACAAGTCCCTCTGCATGTATTGATTAGCCAAAACCCTTCTTCAATCACTCACTCTCTCAAGAAACTCAAAGATAGTGATCTTAAATTGTACTATAGCTCTTTCCTATACATTTGCACTCGCATGTCACATATTCCCTGAGAGTAAATTAGCAAATACTTTCATTCAGCTGGGAGCCTCACAACCAATTACATATTAGGGCTTCTATCTGTCTTGATTAGGGCTCTAATGCATAGAGGAATCCAATACAGTTTCCAGCATGATGTAAAATCTTCTATCTGACTAAATTAGTGACATGTATGTATTCTGATAATAAATTTCACTTTGAACTTCGTCAGAAGTGTTAATAATGTTCGATAAAATAGGTTAGAATGCTGTCCAGGTCTGTGGAGCGAATACAGTCTTACACTGATCTTCAGACTGGAAAGCTGCAGAAAGGCCAGGAATCTTATCTCATTATTTATCAACCTTATGCAGGTCCCATGCGATGGATTCAAAGATAAGAGACTCAAATGTTCTGTCTTCAAGGGCAATTGAAGCAGAAATCTTAATCGCATTTAAAAAGTTGCAGGATGAGCACAAAATGTTGCAGCTTGTAACATCCTGGGTCAAAAGCAGAGAAGAGGCATCAGCTTAAGTCTTCCATTTTTTGGATTGTGTAAATGTATTGGGCTGAAGGCCTTCTTCTGGGTATAAGTTAACAGAAACTGTATGATTCCTCTCCCTCTGATCTTTTTCCTTTGTACAGTTGTTAGACCTAGGTTCAATAAGTCTGGATATACTGGTGTTTTTGTAGCCAACTAGTTCAGTCTTGATCTATGTACTTCAGAATCTCAACACTGACATTTTCCCTCTGTTCTTCAGATTTTGGTGGCAAAATCGTGAAGTGTTTACTATTGCCCAGCGCCAGGCTCTTACTCAAATCTCCATGTCCAGGATTATCTGTGATAATACTGGGATACAGTTGCTACCTCGGGATGCATTTAAATTCTACCGCTTTCCAGAAGGATTTGTAAACTGCAAAGATATACCACAGGTCGACCTGAGTGCCTGGAGAGAGGACGCACAAGGTACAGTTTCTGAGGGCTGAACACAGCCTTCACAAGATTAGCAATACTGTTCCTGTACATCTGTGCATAAAAACAGCCCAGTCCATTGCAGTGAAAGAATACAAAGCTGGGTGCTGTGATCGAACACGGAATGCTGAATTACTGTGAGTCAAGGTCATTTAGTTTCTGCTGTAATTGTTCTCTTTCATCTTAGCACTTGAGAACAGTAAAACAAAAGGGATTGGAGTTATGGAAAGCCTTTAGAAGCAGCAAATTTAGGCTTTTTATTATAACATCACTGATGCATCTTCTCACACTGTCGTTCATTCTGTTCCCTCAGTCCTTTTCAGCCCAGAAGATCATCTAATTGGCTCCTTATGTGCCATTTATGCCATCTGCATCTGTATCACTTTTCTGACGATTTACTTCATAACTCTGTTCACCTCTTTTGCGCTTTTTTGTGTCAGCCAACCTGCTCACACCACGGAAAGTTTCCTGAGATGGCAAACTTCCTTGCTAGTTCAGCTTTCAAGGACTGCCAAGGACACTTGGTGCAACAGTAGTATTTGGTGCCATGGCACTGATTGTGGTAGGTTCCTAAGTTAGGAGATTTCTGGGAATAAGTCAGATAAAGTGCACTGCAAACTCTCAACCAATATTTATTATTAGGATATGAATGGCAGATAGTGTATGTGTGTGGCCTCCATCGGTCGTGGTCGACCATGGGTACTGCGCCTCTGGTAGTCACTGGGAGTGGCCTCTCCAGGGCGCAAGCCAGGGCAGAGTTGGTATGGAGGTCCATCTGTTGCCCATGCAGTGGGACACCCCTCTCCATGCTGATGGCAGGTCCAAAGGAACGACGAAAATCGATACAGTTTGGTGCCAGCAGCATCGCGGGAGTTGCCGTGCTGGTGCTGGATACAGTAGTCAACCACCTTCGGGACTCCGACTCCAGATTTTTCCTCGGGGTTCACTCCCAAAGCCTTTCCCGTAAGTGGGTATAGCCGCAAGGCAGCAGAGGTTTGAAATCAGAGTTTTTCCTCTCCTAGACGAGCTACCATCCGTGGTTAATAAGCCCCATCTGCCCGGAGCAACTGGTTTTATGGCACCAGTGGCCCGCCTTTGCCCCTTCTCCTGACAGCGAGAACAGCTCCGCCGGGCATAAGAACTATGCCACACGTGAAGGCCAGGAGTTGGACTTGGGTTGTCAGAGGCTGTTTGAGATGCATGCCATGAAGAGCATTTGTTTAGCAGTGGGAGCTCATCCCCACTACCACCCTTTGGCTATGACTACCTATAGTACAGTGTGGCATCTATTTTATAGTACGATGTGATATCTATTTTATTGATGTTGAATAAGGGATACGGATCGGCCTGAAAGTTAGTTTCAATACTCTGTTCCTCTGTGACACAGCTACAGGTATTTTATCAATCCTCTGAAAGAGAAAGCAGGATAATGGTTAGATATCTCTTACTAATGGTGACACTTACAAGATCATAATGCTGAAATGGGTGTATAACCATTGATTCATTGGTGATAATGGCTGCCACAGAATTACACCCAACATTCAACATTAAAGTAGATGTTCTTCAGAGTTAAATATCATTGTTTTTAAAGTCCTGTCTGGATGGATAGAATCATCCCTGGATATTTATCACTAGCAGAAAATCAAAGGTAAATAACAATGAAGATAAGCAGCATTATCTCATGCATAGGCGTGTTGAATGTCATACGGTCGTAGCCCATTATTCTACTACTTGGGACCATCCTGGCAATGAACTTCATAAGTCATTAAGAACATAGAACATAGAACATAGAACAGCACAGTACAGGCCCTTCAGCCCACATTGTTGTGCCAACCCTCAAACCCTGCCTCCCATATGACCTCCCACCTTAAATTCCTCCATATACTTGTGTAGTAGTCTCTTAAATTTCACTAGTGTATCTGCTTCCACCACTGACTCAGGCAGTGCATTCCACACACCAACCACTCTCTGAGTAAAAAACCTTCCTCTAATATCCCCCTTGAACACCCCACCCTTTACCTTAAAGCCATGTCTTCTTGTACTGAGCAGTGGTGCCCTGGGGAAGAGGCGCTGCCTATCCACTCTATCTATTCCTCTTAATATCTTGTATACCTCTATCATGTCTCCTCTCATCCTCCTTCTCTCCAAAGAGCAAAGCCCTAGCTCCCTTAATCTATGATCATAATGCATACTCTCTAAACCAGGCAGCATCCTGGTAAATCTCCTCTGTACCCTTTCCAATGCTTCCACATCCTTCCTATAGTGAGGCGACCAGAACTGGACACAGCACTCCGTGTGGCCTAACCAGAGTTTTACAGAGCTGCATCATTACCTCGCAACTCTTAAACTCTATCCCTTGACTTATGAAAGCTAACATCTCATAAGCTTTCTTAACTACCCTATCTACCTGTCAGGCAACTTCCAGGGATCTGTGGACATGTACCCCCAGATTCCTCTGCTCCTCCACACTAGCAAGTATCCTGCCATTTACTTTGTACTCTGCCTTGGAGTTTGTCCTTCCAAAGTGTACCACCTCACACTGCTCCGGGTTGAACTCCATCTGCCACTTCTCAGCCCACTTCTGCAACCTATCAATGTCTCTCTGCAATCTTTGACAATCCCCTACACTATCTACAACACCACCAACCTTTGTCTCGTCTGCAAACTTGCCAACCCACCCTTCTACACCCACATCCAGGTCGTTAATAAAAATCATGAAAAGTAGAGGTCCCAGAACCGATCCTTGTGGGACACCACTAGTCACAACCCTCCAATCTGAATGTACTCCCTCCACCACGACCTTCTGCCTTCTGCAGGCAAGCCAACTCTGAATCCACCCGGCCAAACTTCCCACGCCTTCTGACTTCTGAATAAGCCTACTGTGTGGAACCTTGTCAAATGCCTTACTAAAATTCATATAGATCACATCCACTGCACTACCCTCATCTATGCCTGGCACCTCCTCAAAGAAATCTCTCAGGCTTGTTAGACATAAATCTGCCCTTCACAAAGCCATGCTGACTGTCCCTGATTAGACCACGATTCTCTAAATGCCCATAGATCCTATCTCTAAGAATCTTTTCCAACAGCTTTCCCACCACTGGTCTATAATTACCTGGACTATCCCTGCTACCTTTTTTGAACAAGGGGACAACATTCACTTCCCTCCAATCCTCCAGTATCATTCCCGTGGGCAACGAGGACATAAAGATCCTAGCCAGAAGCTCAGCAATCTCTTCCCTCGCCTCGTGAAGCAGCCTGGGGAATATTCCCTCCAGCCCCGGGGACTTATCCGTCCTAATGTATTTTAATAACTTCAACACCTCCTCTCCCTTAATATCAATATGCTCCAGAATATCAACCTCACTCGCATTGTCCTCACTATCATCAAGTTCCCTCTCATTGGTGAATACCAAAGAGAAGTATTCATTGAGGACCTCGCTCACTTCCACAGCCTCCAGGCACATCTTCCTACCTTTATCTCTAATCGGCCCTACCTTCACTCCTGTCATCCTTTTGTTCTTCGCATAATTGAAGAATGCCTTGGGGTTTTCCTTTACCCTTCTCGCCAAGGCCTTCTCATGCCCCCTTCTTGCTCTTCTCAGCCCCTTCTTAAGCTCCTTTCTTGCTTCCCTATATTCCTCAATAGACCCATCTGATCCTTGCTTCCTAAACCTCATGTATGCTGCCTTCTTCCACCTGACTAGATTTTCCACCTCACATGGTTCCTTCACCCTACCATTCTTTATCTTCCTCACCGGGACAAATTTATCCCTAACATCCTGCAAGAGATCCCTAAACATCGACCACATGTCCATAGTACATTTCCCTGCAAAAACATCATCCCAATTCACACCTGCAAGTTCTAGCCTTTTAGCCTCATAATTTGCCCTTCCCCAATTAAAAATTTTCCTGTCCTCTCTGATTCTATCCCTTTCCATGATAATGCTAAAGGCCAGGGAGCAGTGGTCACTGTCCCCCAGATGCTCACCCACTGAGAGATCTGTGACCTGACCTGGTTCGTTACCTAATACTAGATCTAGATTAAGAAATGTTACAGTTCACTGTGTTTGGTTGTGTCTTAGGGAATTGAATCGCTATGCATCTGATTCAGCTCAATCCTCCTTATCTGTAGCAAGGCTCACTGCTTTCACATTACGTTTATTTTTTCATGGTTAATATTCAGCAGAATTGAGACTTTCGGCATTTCCCAAACATTCCCTACCAGTGTGATTCACTTTGCCTTACTAGTTGTCTGAGCATTTTATTGCGATTTACACATTTCTTCATGTGCTACATGGTCTCAATTCATTTAACCAGTTACTATCTGCTCCATTTACAGTGACCCCATGTGGCTCTGTCCCTACTGTGGCTCATGCCCATTTCTCGATCTGTAAATCTTCAGTCAGGTACACCTGTCAGTCCGGATTCACTATTCTGGGAGCAGACACGATAACATGTCTGTCTAACGGACAGTGGGAAGAGCAACCACCCGGTTGTGTAGGTAAGGGCTGGAATCCAGTTAAACTGTTTGGCTTTATGGTTGTATATAAACACAAGTTCATTAATTTCCATCTGCGTACTCATCTGAGTGAGGGGTTCACCTGACTTAACTTCATGTCATTGAAATCAACAATATAACAAATGCCTTCCATTGGATTCTCACCCATATTGTGCAACATACCAAGTATTTATTGCCTTTGTTTCTTAACCACTTCTTAGAAAGAACCAATCATGGAAAAGTGTAAGATGTCAGAGTGTGAAAATCTAATTGAAACTAATTTCCAGATTTTATACACCTCTAATACTTACGAGAAATAATTGACAAACATGAGAAACACTCAAGGCATACCCTGCATTAAATTGCACTTCTATATCATTACTTCAAAGAGTAACTCTTGCAGGCTATCTGAGGATGCAATATTCTCCACTTAAGTGAAACTTTAAGAAATCTTCTCTCCCTGCCCGCAAAACGACATCTTCAAAAGGAAACCAGAATGATCACAACACTCTTTTGTCAGCTGTTTCCTGCAACCCAGCATTCAATTCAGCACATTGTCCAGCTTCTGCTTGTTGACAGTTCTGGGCCTAGAAATTAACCTGGGGTGTACAGTTTCCAACACAATACTGCTCAAATTATCAAGATCAGGATGTTCTGTCACCTTTGGTCCTACTCTTTTGTACTACTATGCTGTGAAGATTTAAATTGAGTTAATCAAGTTATGAATTTTCCACTGACTGGATAAATATGATGATCTATTTTTGCAGACAATGCTGAAATCGTGGAAGCTTCACAGGGCAGTGGACAACCAGGTCTTAAAGGAGAAAAAGGTGACATTGGACCAAGGGGACCGGAAGGAGATTGCAGTGCATGTCCACAACAAATAAAAACATCGGCCTTTTCCGTAAAACTTAAATCAGGACGTCTTAGGCAGTCATATGCAATTCCATGTGAAACTGGGATCTATAATGGCCAGAAACATTTCAACTGTGCGACAGGAATATTTACTTGTAGTTTCGCTGGGGTATATCAATTTTCATATAACTTGCGAGTTGCTGGCCAAGTAAGACTCGGTTTGCAAATAAATGGACGTACAGTGATTGTTTCAAGTGTTAATGATAGGGGGTCACAAAACATTTTATCAGGTGGTATCATCCATCAACTAAATGCTGGTGATAAAGTTTGGCTAGAAGTTCTGCCTGGAACAAGCGGAAATTTGAATGATGTTTATTTTCAGGGGCATTTAATCTTTTCAGTTTAATAACTTGCCCTTATTTCTGGAAAAACATCATTTATTTTACCAGTTGAATGTCAAAAAAAAGTATCTTTTTTGATTTATTTTTGATCTTGGATATCATGGGCCACAAATGGAATCTTTTTTACACCAAGCTGGAAGCCATTGAGAGATCTGATCTAGACACGTGGCTTCCTCTCCTCTTCTAATATTTGTCTCAGTGTAGGAATGTTAAGACCCAAATTGGCATGCCAAGAAATATATTAAATAAGTTTATTTTAATCAAATCATACAAAATGTGAGAAGCCAAACCAATGGAAGTGAAGTGCATTGGAATCCACACTTCCTTAATTAATCTGAGTTCTTTAAAGTACAAATGCCACCACAGCTAATTTTTGTATGTTGCATTGACGTGCCAGTTCTTGCTACACCCTCTCCCTGAAATGCTTTTAGAACTTTGTTGTAGAAAGCTGCTGGCTTGTGTTGCTAATCATAATTTTCACCAGTTTGGTTGATTGACACAAAATGTATAGATTTCCTCAAATTCAGTCAGTAAAATATTTCTTCTGCTTTTAAGAAGGTGATTCTAAAAATATGAGCATTAAAGGAAATAAATATTTAAGTTCATGCATTATATTTCCTCTATACATAAGTTGTTCTATTCCAGGCTGTTTTCTAAAAACTGCTGACAGTACATTCCAGATTTAAGAACACACTTCCAAAGTAAATAAAATTTTGCTTTTCGAAAAGAAATTAAAACTATTTCTGCATTTCTTTGATATCTAGCAACTATTATTAACCTTCATACAGCTGTGAAAATGGTTGGTTGTGATATTGTTCAGGATGCAAACCTAATATTCACATTAACACACCATGGTCAATACTAGTACCTGTTAGAAGTGGAGTTTGTGCATTTGCAGGACTTTAGCCTCAACAATAAGTGGAAACACAAAATACAGGAAAATCTCATGGTGCAACTTGTGTTCCTCTCTGCCTGACCAACAATTATTTTCCAGCATTTTTGTTTTTATTTCAGATGTACTAAATTTGTAGTATTTCCCTTCCAGCCTCAATAATGTAAGTGAACATTGTTGGAAGATAATAAACCAAAGTTTCAAAGTACATTTATTATAAAGTGTGTATACAGCACACAACCCTAGCATGGTTAGAGCATTGGCTGAGTGGTAGGAGACAGCAAGTGGGAATAACAGGATTCCTTTCAGGTTGGCTGCCAATAGCTAGTGGTGTTCCCAGGGGTCAGTGTTGAGACTGCTTTTTTTTAATTCTGTATTTCAGTGATTTAGGTAATAGAATAGCTGGTTTTCTTGCCAAGTTTGCAGATGATATGAAGATTGTTGGAGGGGCAGGTAGTGTTGAGGAAACAGGAAGCCCACAGAAGGACTTAGATAGAGTAGGAGAATGGGCAAGAAAGTGGCAAATGAAATACAGTGCTGGAAAATGCATGGTCATGCACTTTGGCAGAAAAAATAAATGTGCAGACTACTTTCTAAATGGGAAGAAAATCCAAAAACACTGAGATGCAAAGGGACTTGAGGGTCCTTGCGCAGAACACCCTAAATGTTAACCTTCAGGTTGAGTAGGTGGTGAGGAAGGCAAATGCAATTCATTTCAAGAGGTCTATAATATAAGAGCAGGGATGTGATGCTGAGGATTTTTAAGACACTGACGAGGCCTCACCTTGAGTATTGTAAACAGTTTTGGGCTCTTTATCTAAGAAAAGATGTCCTGGCATTGCAAAGAGTTCAGAGGTGGTTTACTAGGATGATTCTGGGAATGAAAGGGTTATCATATGGGGAACTCATTGAAATTTAGCAGGATGGTGGGGGGGGGATCTCTTTGAAACCTTTCAAATGTTGAAAAGCCTGGACAGAGCAGACATGGAAAGGATGTTTCCCTTGGTGGAGGAGTCTAGGAGAAGAGAGAACAGCCTCAGGATAGAGGAACGTCCATTTGAAACAGAGATGTAGAGAAATTTCTTCAGCCAGAGGGTGGTGAATTTGTGGAATTTGTTACCACAATCTGCTGTGGAGGCCAGGTCGTTGGGTATATTTAAGGTGGAGATTGATAGGTTCCTGATTGGCCATGGCATCAAAGGAGACAAAATCTGGAGTATTTCGGAGAGAATTTGGAGCAGTTTTAGTCACATAACTACAGGAAAGATAGCAGTAGGATTGAAAGAGTACTGAGAAAATTTACAAGAATGCTGCCAGAATTTGAGGACCTAAGTTATAGGGAAGGACTGAATAGGTTTGGACTTTATTCCCTGGAGCGCAGGAAAACGAGAGGAGATTTGATAAAGGTATACAAAATAATAAGGGGTATCGATAGGGTCAAAGTAATCAGGCTTTTCCCACTGACATTGGGTGAGACTACAACTAGAGGTCATGGGTTAAGGGTGAAAGGTGAAATGTTTAAGGGAAACCTGAGGGGGATCTTCTTCACTCAGAGGGTGGTGCAAGAGTGGAACAAACTGTCAGAAGTGGTGGACGGAGTTTCAATTTCAACATTTAAGAGAGAAGGCCAGGGACTGGGCCTGAGGAGGGGAAACAAAAGGATCAGCCCATGATTGAACGGCAGTGCAGACTCTACCAGCCAAATTCTGCTCCTATGTCTAATGCTCTTATAGAGAGATGTATTGGTCAGAGTCTACTGTTCTGTGCAGCTTCTTACATTCCTGTGCATTTGAATTACTGTACCAGACCATGATGCAACCAGTCAGTATGCATTCAACAGTAGGTCTACAGAAATTTGATAGAATGTTTGGTGATGAGCGAAACCTCCTTATCTTCTATAGACAGTTAACACTGCTGCATACTCCTTATGATTGCGGCTAAGTGCTGGGCTCAGGACAGTTCATCTGATAAGTCCAGAAGCCAAGAATGGGCTATTTAGTTTGCTGACAGTGAGTGGTGGCACCAGTCAACCAGGAGACTAATCCTTCTGCACAAGCTGACCTATTACCACCTGTGGGCCCCCAGGGGTTCAATTGTGTTGTAGATAATAATAACAGTATTTTGATTTGAAGCTGTAAAGGTTTATCAAGCCCTAACAATTGGATATTATTTTGTTGGTGAATAAATTGTCATTGGCATATTTCTATATGGGATTGGAAGTGTGCTTAGCCATCCCATACTGTCATGCATATAGAGGGTAAAGAAGCAGAGCATAGAGAGTAGAGGTACCTGATTTACTGACTGAGCACATTTATTAAGAAATTGTACTCTGAGGTCCTGATGCTATTGACAGCAGAAACTTCCAAAAGAATCGTGGAAACCCTTTGACCCAGGTTTTCAAGGCTTCAATAGTTGCTTTTTAGGGTATGAAACATTGACTCCATAGGTTGAGTCTCCACTGTGTTGATAAGTGGAGATATTCCAATCTTTACAAGAGTTACGTGCCAGCAGCAATAGACCACAGACGCAGATTTTAATGTTAGACAAATATATTTTCAATACCTACCCAAAATATAGACAATTAAAACAATTACTACCCAAACCAAAAATTAACAGTGCAATGCATCTTAGCTCACAAACTGTGGAGGTCTGGAAACAGTTCTTCCCAAGTCTCACTCAAACAGAGTCCTAGGAGAGCAATCCAGAAGGTTTTGGAATCCACAGGAACAGGTACAGGTGTCTGTGAGGAAGGGTTCATAAATCCACATTAAGATGACACCAGGTGGCGATCACAGAAAATTCCAGAGGACAAGTGATCATCACGTAACACACTTGATCCATGCAAGGATAACAAGGTGACAGTCACAGAAGATTCCAGAAGTCAAGTAGTCGTCAGTTAAAACTAGAGTCCACGCAGGGATAATAAAGTGACGCCTAAGTTCCAAAATCCACGTAGGGATATCACAAAGTGACAGTCACAGGATATTCCTTAACACAAGTGGTCGCCACATAACACACCCGAATCCATGTATGGATTAACAAAAAGTGGTCACCACAGAATACTCCAGAAATCCAAGTATGGATCATACAAAGTGATAGTCAGATATCCAATATGCACTGTGTGCCGCAAATTATCACAATCTTCCGGACACGGAGAAATATCGGGATCGTCCATTGCTGTAGTGAACTCTTCAACTAACTCAACTCACTCTCTCAATGGTGGCTCACAGTCCATTGCATCGCTTAGCTGCAGAAATTTTCAGAAACTTCCTGAACTGAATAGAAAAAGCCTATACCCGTTTGTTATATGACGCCATCCACACCCTCCTCCCGGCACCCCTCAATGATGTCTACGGTTAATCAAAACAACGTTGACATGTAACACAGGAGATAGTTTCACCAATGGGAATGTCCAAGCCTTAATCTCAGGACAACCTAACATGGCTTTTATTAATAAATGACGATCCAATATTTGAGATATTGTTGAAAATTTGGAGGAATCCTTAGCCTGGGCAAAATTCCCATAGCTACCTTCCTTCAACTCCTCCATCTCCCTATATCGCATAACAGGCAAAGACTCCAAATTTGCATTAGTTTAGTCCCAACATTTTTAGTAAATGTTTTCCCAATAGCCTCTCAAAACAGAGGGCAGTGATATCCCATGCCATGATCCTCAGATAACCAGCAACATTGTGATAATATTGTAAGACTTTAACTCTATGAAAGGCTAATCCTAGACAGCTATAGTTTATCCTGAGGTGCTCATTCATTATCCGCAAAATCAAAGAGCTGATTATTGACAACAGGTAGAGAAAAACAGAAGTCCATGATCCAGTCGTCATTAGGGGAGCTGTGACATAAATTCCTTGACTTCATCATTTCACAGGATCAGCTGCTAAGTCCCATTCAAAAGAAGGCACGAGTGCCCCTCCTTTCGTAAAGGTTTGCTCAGATTTGGCATGTCATCTAAAACTTTGACCAACTTCTGAAGATGTACGGTGGAGAGTATCCTGACTGGTTGCATAACGGCCTACATGAAAATGCCAATTCCAAAGAATTGAAAAGCCTACAATAAGTAATGGCTACACCTCAGTCTGTCAAAGGAAAAGCCCTCCCCAGCACTGAGCACATCTCCAAGGAGAACTGTGACAAGAAAGTATAATCTATTATCAAGAGCCCCCACCATCCAGGCCAAGCTCTCTTCTTTCAGCTGCAATCAAGAAGGTAACATGGGAGCCTTAGGTCCCACGCTGCCAGGTTCAGGAACAGTTATTACCCTTCAACCATCAAGCTCCTGAACTAGGGTGGATAATGACAGTCACCTCAACTCTGAAGGGATTCCACAACCTATAGACTCACTTTCAAGGACTCTATGACTCGTGTTCTCAGTATTATTTATTTGATTCTTTGTTCATTTGAATTTGCGCAGATTTTCTGTTTTTTTAAACACATTGGTTATCTATCAGTCTCTGTGCGTCGTTTTTCAATAATTCTACTGCATTTCTTTGTTCTTCTGTAAATGTGTACAAAAAAATGAACCTCTGGCCTACTGAGTTCCTCCAGCATTTTGTGCATGCTGCTCGGATTTCTAGCATCTGCGGATTGTCTCTTGCTCAGGGTACTACATAGTGACATATACATTCTTTGAAATTAAAGTTACTTTGAACATGCGTGGGGATCTGCTGGTGAACCCCCACCATGGGAAACATCCTTTCCACATCTACTCAATCTGATGGTACATAAGAACATAATAAATAGGTGAAGGAGTAGTCCATCAAGCCTGCTCCGCTATTCAGTAAGATCATGGCTGATATGGCCATGGACTCATCTTCACCTACCTGCCTTTCCCCACTAACCCTTAATTCCCCTTCTATGCAAAAATCTATCCAACCTTGTCTTAAATATATTTACTGAGGTAGCCTCCACTGCTTCATTGAGCAGAGAATTCCACAGATTCACCACTCTCTGGAAAAGCAATTCCTTCTCATCTCCATCCTAAATCTACTCCCCCAAATCTTGAGGCTATGTCCCCTAGTTCTAGTCTCACCTACCAGTGGAAACAACTTTCCTGTCTCTATCTATCCCTTTCATGATTTTATATGCTTCTAAAAGATCTCCTCTCATTCTTCTGAATTCTAGTGTGTACAGTCCCAGGCAACTCAATCTCTCCTCATAGACTAACCCCCTCATCTCTAGAATCAATCTGGTGAACCTCTTATGCATTGCCTCCGAAGCCAGTATATCCTTCCTCAAGTAAGGAGACCAGAACTGCACGCAATACCCGAGGTGTGGCTTCATCAGTACCCTGTACAGTTGCAGTATAACCTCTCTGTTCTTAAATTCAGTCCCTCTAGCAATGAAGGCTAACATTCCATTTGTCTTCTTGATAACCTGCTGCTCCTGCAAACCAACCTTTTGTGATTCTTGCATTAGCCCTCCCAAGTCCTTCTGCACAGCAACACGCTGCAATTTTTTACCATTTAAATAATAATCTGCTTTCATTTTTCCTTCCAAAGTAAATGACCTCGCATTTACCAGTATTGCATTCCATCTATCAGACCCTTGCCCATTCACTTAACCTATCTATATCTCTCTGCAGACTCTTCATATCATCTGCACAATTTGCTTTTTCACTCAATTTAGCGTCGTCAGCACACTTAAGATACACTACACTCAGTCCCCTGTTCCAGATCGTTAATGTATATCATGAAGAGTTGTGAGCCCAACACCAACCTCTGCAGCACACCACTCACCACTGATTGCCAACCAGAGTAACACCCATGTATCCCAACTCTCTGCTTTCTATCAGTTAACCAATCCTCTATCCATGTTAATACATCACCCCCAACTCTATGCATCCTTTTCTTATGGTTAAGTCTTTTATGTGGCACCTTATTGAATGACTTCTGGAAATCCAAGTAAATAACATCTATCTGTTTCCCTCCATCCACTGCGCTCATTATATCCTCAAAGAACTCCAGTAAGTTTGTCAAACAGGACCTGCCTTTGCTGAATCCATGCTGCGTCTGCCTGATGGATCCATTTCTTTCCACATGCCTCGCTATTTCTTCTTTAATGATAGCTTCAAGCATTTTCCCAACTACAGATGTTAAACTAACTGGCCTATTGTTACCTGCCTTTTGCCTACATCCTTTTTTCAACAGTGGGATGACATTCGCCATCTTCAAATCTGCCAGGATCTGCCCAGAGTCCAGAGAATTTTGGTAAATCATCACCAAAGCCTCTACTATAACTTCTGCCATTTCTTTCAGTATCCTGGGATGCATTCCATCAGGACTAGGAGACTTATCTATCTTCAGGCACACATGTTTGTTCAGCACTACCTCTTTAGTATTGAGGTCCTCATTTCCCATCCCATCCATAACTTCTCTATTTGGCATTTTAGATGTGTCCGCCATGAAGACCAATAAAATATAGTCATTCAAAGCATCAGCCATTTCCTCATTACCCAATATCTATGTCCCTGTCTCATCCTCCAAGGGACCTACATTCACTTTAGCCACCCTTTTCTGCTTTACATAATTATAAAAACTTTTACTATCCACTTTTACATTTTGTGCTAGTGTCATGGTCCGGTCCATGAAGTCTGCATTCTGGTTCACGGTCTGGTCCGTGGACTCAGGACTCCGGGTCTTCCAGCAGTCCCTCATTTGGTTGAGTTAATCATAGGCACCTGATTCCCATCATTGGGCTTGGAATATATGCAGCCTTGGGGTTGAGTGTGGGTGGCTGGTTTGTCTTGTCAAGATCTCCTGGGAGCAACCTGCTGGTGGAAGGCCAGAGTGGCCACTTGCCATCTTTAGGCTGTATTGGGGAACCATCCCCTCATGGAGCCTTGCTGTCAGTAGTTGGAGCTGTCTTTGTGGTATAGATTTGGCTGTTTCCTGGGCCAGCTGAGTGGCTGTCAGCCACTCTGAGCTAGGTGGGGATCTGGCTGTTTCTGTAGCCAGCTGGGGTTGCTGGCTGTAACTGTGACTTGGAGCAACCCTGAAGCAGAGCTGGAACTGTCTGTTGTTCTTTGGTGTTTGTCTTGTCTTGTCCTTGCCTCTGTGGGGTAAGTCAGGCCGTTTTGCCATTGCCCTGTGGGTGGATCTGTCTTGTCTTGTCCTCGCCTCCATGGGGTAAGTCAGGCTGTTCTGCCATTGCCCTGTGGGGGGATCTGTCTTGTCTTTGCTCTGTTGGGTAAGTCTGGCTGTTCTGCCATTACCCAACAGGTGGACCTGTCCCACCTTGGTGTGGAGATACAAGTTGAGTCCTGGCTTATCTAAGTATGAGTCCTGGTTCTATGTCTATATACTGTCCTGTCTCATGTTGGTGTCGTGTTAACAATGAGTCCTGGCTTTTTGAAGGATAAGTCCTGGCTCTATGTTGATGTTCAGTTCCCAGTCTGTCTCTGAGCTCCAGCCTCTGAGTTATCAGCCTCTGCATTTCAAGAGCCAAGCCCCCAGCCTGTCTCCAAGTTTAAGAGCCAAGCCCCCAGCCACATCCTGTCCAGTAGTCATGTCATGCCCTTGCCTAGTTCCAGGGTCCGAGCCCAAGGCAAGACCCAGGTCCTGGATCCTTGTCCAGTCTCTGGCTCGGAGTCCAAGCCCAGGCTCCTAGGTCATAGTTCCTTGTCTGGGTTCCCTTTGTCTTGTCATGTCCTAGCCCTAGTCTGAGTTCTTGTCCCTGCTCCTTGTCTGTATCTTGTCCATACTCTGGTCAAGTCCTGTTCCTTGTACTTCAGTGTCTGTGTCGTGCATTTGGGTCCGTTCCCAGCACCCCCCACCCCCACCCCCCCCCATTTGTGACAGTTAGTTTATTTTCATAATCTACCTTCCCTTTCTTTATTGCTCACTTAGTGGTATTTTGTTGCTTTTTAAAGCTTTCCCAATCTTCCAGTTTCCCACTACTCTTGATGACTTTGTATGTACCAGATTTTAGTTTGGT
This sequence comes from Mobula hypostoma, assembly GCF_963921235.1. NCBI lineage: Eukaryota > Metazoa > Chordata > Chondrichthyes > Myliobatiformes > Myliobatidae > Mobula > Mobula hypostoma. The sequence continues at coordinate 37,432,464 of NC_086119.1, forward strand.
GCCTTCTTTTATTTCCTTAGTTATCCAAGGCTGGCTCTCCTCTCCCTTATTGTCTTTGCTTTTAACTGGATTATACCTTTGTTGAGCACTGTGAAAAATATATTTGAATGTCTTCCACTGTTCCTCAATTGTTGCACCATATAGCCTGTGTTCCCAGTCTACACTAGCCAAATCCTCCTTCATCCCATTGTAGTCTCCATTGTTTAGATATAATACACTGGTTTTAGGTTGAATTATTGAACCCTTCAATTGTATGAGAAATTCAATCATACTGTAATCATTCTTTCCAAGAGAATCCCTAACCACAAGGTCACTAATTTTACCTGTCTCATTGCATAGAACCAGATCTAAAATAGTACATTCCTTGTAGGTTCAGTAACATGCTGTTCAAGAAAGCCATCACACATGCATTCTATGAAGTCCTCCTTAAGAATGCCTTGACCAACTTGATTCACCCAATCTATGTGCAAGTTAAAGTTCCCCATGATTACTGCTGTTCCATTCTTAAATGTCTCAGATATTTATTTCTCTGTTCATTGCCTGTGCCACTGTAATGTTATTATTTAGTGACCGATGGACAACTGCAACAGTGATTTTTTTTTCCCTTTACTATTCCTAATCTCTACCCAGATGGATTCAACATTCTGCTCCTTAGATCTTGTATCATATCTCAGTATCACCATGATCTCATCCTTAACTAAGAGCACTACCCCACCTCCCCTACCTTTCTGCCTATCCTTCCATATCACCTGATGTCCTGGGATATTTAATTCCCAATCCTTTCCACCCTGCAACCACATCTCTGTCATTAAATCATACCTGTTTGTTCTTATTTGTACCACAAGTTCACTGACTTCATTTTGAATACTACGGACTTTCAAAAAAAAGTGCCCTTACACTCATTGTGCTTTTAAAATCTTGTAATCTTTTACTCCTTTGCACTTGACTTTTCTTCACTCCACTCTTACTTTTCTCTATTTTATCTTCTGCTTTTTATTTATCTTTATGCGCACTTTTTTTTTACTTTATCCATACTTCTCCAATCTGTTGAACCCACCCCCTCTACTACTTAGTTTAAAGTCCTATCCACGGCTCTAGTTATGTGATTCGCTGGGATTCATGTCCCATCATGGTTCAGGTGGAGCCCGTCCTATTGGTGCTGCTCCCTCCTTCCCCAGTACTGGTGTCAATTTTCCATTAATTCAAACCCACTTCTCCCACACCAATCCTTGAGACACGCATTTGTTTCCAATCTTCTTGACCCTATGCCTAGTTGCACATGGATCAGAGTAATCGTGAGACGCTCTATCCTCGTGACAGAGAAGTCTGTCTATTCCCCTGACCACATTATCCACAATTATGACAACATTTCTCTTCCTTCCCCATTCTTGAATAGGACTACAGTGCCATAGTTAGGTTGCTCATCCTTCCTATAGCCCAGGGAGTTGTTATAGCTCTCATTACATGTACATGCAGGTCAACCCTTTGAGTGATTATGCAGAGAGTTTGAAATTAATAACTCATCTCCTTTTACCTTAGGCCACGAACTTATCAATAACCCCTGCTGTGGACACTTTCTAGAGGTCCAAGATCCATATTCTCCATGACTGCTGGACTAAGCATGTAAATGTAGGAGGGGACTATGAAAAATAAATGTGCTAGGTTTTCTAAAATTGACTCCTTCTACCTTAGGCCATGAACTTATCAATCACCCCTTTTGTGTGTGTGTGTGTGTGTGTGTATATATATATATATGTGTGTATATATATATACCCTCTACTCTCTATTTTCAAGATGTTTTTTCTCTTGCTTTTCTCTTGTTCAACATCCTTCCCCTACTCACCTACCCACCTACCTTCCTATTACCTGCCAGCTTGCACTCCTGCCTTTCCCCCAACCATTTTATTCTAGCTTCTGCCCCCTTCCTTTCCACTCCCCACGAAGGGTCTCTGCCTGACCTGCTAACCTCCTCCAGCATTTTGTTTGTGTTTCTCATTGTTTGTAAGGATGTTTTGACTTTTTAAAATAAACTTACTTGATCTTTTTTGTACCATTTATTAAAATACTTGTTATCAAATTTGCGTTTTTTATTACAAATGAGAAAATCTGCAGACGGTGGAAATCAAAGTGTGTACACAGAGTGCCGGAGGAGCTCAGCGGGCCAAGCGGCATCTATGAAGAAGAGTGAATGGTCGATGTTTCGGACCAAGACCCGTCATCGGGACTGGGGGAAAGAGATGAGAGATCGGAGAGTGAGGGAAGAGGGGAGGAAGTTGTTCAAGGTAGCACATGATGGGTTGGGCTGGGGGGGTGGGGTGGAGAGTTGGGGGGTCGATTGGTGGAGGAGATGAAGGGGTGAAGGAGTAATCTGATAGGAGAGAACAGAAGGTAGTGGAAGAAAGGGAAGGGGAGGAGCACCAAGGACATGATGGGAATGGTGAAGGGCAGTGGTGGGGGGGAGGGGGTAAGAGTTTCTGGGAGTTTGAGAAATCGATGTTCATAGGTTGGGCAAAACATTGATTTCTCAGACTTCCAGTGATTGCTCCCCACTTCACCATTCCCCATTCCCATTTTCCCCCCTCACCTCACATCTTTACCTGCCCATTGCCTCCCTCTGGAGCTCCTCCCCCTTCCCTCCCCCCCCATGGTGTTTTGTCTAGTCCTATCAGATTTCACCACTTTTGGTCCTTTGTATCTTTCACTAATTGACTTCCCGGCTCTTTGCTTCGCCCCTCCCCTCTCTACCGGTTTCACCTATCACCTATACCTTGCCTATACTGTACTTTGTAATTCTTCCTCCTCTCTTTCTGCCCCCACTCCACACCTTTGTGCTCCTCACTGCTTGATAGACGGAAATGGTGCACTCTCAACAGAGCGAGAGCGGGAGTTTGTAGGACGGGAGACAATATGGTGAAGTGGGGTTTAAAGACCAGCGAATCCTGTGAGTGTGGCGAAAGGGTGCAGAACACCAAATACGTTCTACGCAATTGCCCACTCTCACCTGATCTAGCTGACCCTGACCTGCTCAACATCAACCAAACAACACTAGGGTGGCCGGCTGTCTGGTTGTGATAAGCAACAATGATGATGATTGTTTGCATTTACTTATCTAATAATGCACCCTTGCTGCATGCTCAGCATTTTTGCCCTGGTTTTAATCACTTATCTTGTAAGGTACGTGCCTGATTTTTATCATACTGTCAATTATTAATTCCACATGATTGATCTCCTACATCAGCAACAAGTAATGTGATCAAACCAGTTGAACAGATCATCACGGTGATCAATTCTGATAGATAACAAACATGGATGGTCCATCCCTTCCCCTCATCTTCTCCTATCATTTCGGATCTCACCCTCCCCCTCCCACTTTCAAATCTTTTACTATCTCTTCTATCAGTTAGTCCTGATGAAGGGGCTCCGCTTGAAATGTCAACTGTACCTCTTCCTATAGATGCTGTCTGGCCTGCTGCATTCCACCAGCATTTTTTGTGTGTGTAGCTTGAATTTCCAGCATCTGCAGATTTCCTCATGTCTGTGTTTTTAAATATATAGCAATACTTTTTACGCAAATATCCTTGAAACTCCATAATTATACAACTGGCCACTCATTCCTTTACCCACTACCCTCTGAGGAAAATTTTCCCTTTTAAATCTTTCTCTTCTCAACTTAAATCTATGTCCTCTAGTTTTAGATTTGCCGACCCTAGGAAAAGCCGACTAGTAGTGTAGTGGCATCAGCACTGGACTTTGAGGCAAGTAGTCCCGGTTTTGAATCCAGCCGGATCCTTGCACTCTTTCCATCCGAGCAGGGTTGAGTGTCGAGCTAGCAACTCGGCCTCGTGAAAACAGCCAAACGCTAAGAAAATGGCAAAAAAATGCTGCCCAAGGCACCACAAGGTGCGAAAAGGAACAACAACCCTGGGACAAAGACTGTGACCATCCACCTTGGTATCGGCCCGAAACGTCAACTACATTCTTTTTAAACATTTTTAAACTCTTTTTAGTACAGCACAGTACAGGCCCTTCGGCCCACAATGTTGTGATGACCCTTAAACCCTGCCTCCCATATAACCCCCCACCTTAAATTCCTCCATATACCTGTCTAGCAGTCTCTTAAATTTCACTAGTGTATCTGCCTCCACCACTGACTCAGGCAGTGCATTCCACACACCAACCACTCTCTGAGTAAAAAACCTTCCTCTAATATCCCCCTTGAACTTCCCACCCCTTACCTTAAAGCCGTGACCTCTTGTATTGAGCAATGGTGCCCTGGGGAAGAGGCGCTGACTGTCCACTCTATCTATTCCTCTTAATATCTTGTATACCTCTATCATGTCTCCTCTCATCCTCCTTCTCTCCAAAGAGTAAAGCCCTAGCTCCCTTAATCTCTGATCATAATGCATACTCTCTAAACCAGGCAGCATCCTGGTAAATCTCCTCTGTACCCTTTCCAATGCCTCCACATCTTTTCTATAGTGAGGTGACCAGAACTGGACACAGTACTCCAAGTGTGGCCTAACCAGAGTTTTATAGAGCTGCATCATTACCTCGCGTCTCTTAAACTCTATCCCTCAACTTATGAAAGCTAACACCCCATAAGCTTTCTTAACTACCCTATCTACCTGTGAAGCAACTTTCAGGGATCTGTGGACATGGACCCCCAGATCCCTCTGCTCCTCCACACTACCAAGTATCCTGTCATTTACTTTGTGCTCTGCTTTGGTGTTTGTCCTTCCAAAGTGTACCACCTCACACTTCTCCGGGTTGAACTCCATCCGCCACTTCTCAGCCCACTTCTGCATCCTATCAATGTCTCTCTGCAATCTTCTACAATTCTCTACACTAACCACAACACCATTTACCTTTGTGTCGTCTGCAAACTTGCCAACCTACCCTTCTACACACACGTCCAGGTCATTAATAAAAATCATGAAAAGTAGAGGTCCCAGAACTGATCCTTGTGGGACACCACTAGTCACAAACCTCCAATCTGAAGGTACTCCCTCCACCAAGACCCTCCGCCTTCTGCAGGCAAGCCAATTCTGAATCCACCTGGCCAAATTTCCCTGGATCCCATGCCTTCTGACTTTTTGAATAAGCCTACCCATGTGGAACCTTGTCAAATGCCTTACTGAAATCCATGTAGATCACATCCACTGCACTACCCTCATCTATATGCCTGGTCACCTCCTCAAAGAACTCTATCAGGCTTGTTAGACACGATCTGCCCTTCACAAAGCCATGCTGACTGTCCCTGATCAGACAGCATATTTTCATAGATGCTGCCTGGCCTGCTGAGTTTCCCAAGCATTTTGTGTGTGTTGCTTGAATTCCCAGCATCTGAAGATGTTCTCTTCTTTGTTTTTTTTCCCTACTCCCCTAATGGTTTTATATACATCTATAAGGTTACCCGTCAGCTACCTGCATTCCAGGGAAAAATCAGAATTAGAATCAGAATCAGAATCACGTTTATTGTCACCAGCATGTGATGTAAAATTTGTTAACTTAGCAGCAGCAGTTCAATGCAATACATAATCTAGCAGAGAGAAAAAAGTAAATAAGTAAAATAAAACATAATAAATAAACAAGTAAATCAATTATGTATATTGAATAACAAGCAACTTCGAAGTATCTTGCTTGAATTTCCAGCATCTGCAGAATTCCTCATGTTTGCATGTATATTGAATAGATCTTTTAAAAAATATGCAAAAACAGATATACTGTATATTAAAAAGGTGAGGTAGTGTCCAAAGCTTTAATGTCCATTTAAGAATCAGATAGCAGAAGGGAAGAAGCTGTTCCTGAATCACTGAGTGTGTGCCTTCAGGCTTCTGTATCTCCTACCTGATGGTAACAGTGAGAAAAGGGCATGCCCTGGGCACTGGAGGTCCTTAACAATGGATCCGCCTTTCTGAGACACCGCTCCCGAAAGCTGTCCTGGGTACCATATTACTATTTAACTATTTATTACTATTTTCTATACTATTCTATTACTATTTATTATTTCTATGACTATTACTATTTACTATTTACTAATAGTAATATTACTATTACTATTTCTATTACTATTTATTATTTATGGTGCAACTGTAACGAAAACCAATTTCCCCCGGGATCAATAAAGTATGACTATGACTAACACTATGAAGATGGAGCTGACTAGATCTACAACCTTCTGCAGCTTCTTTCGGTCCTGTGCAGTAGCCCCTCCATACCAGACAGTGATGCAGCCTGTCAGAATGTTCTCCATGGTACAACTATAGAAGTTTTTGAGTGTATTTGTTGACATGCCAAATCTCTTCAAACTCCTAATAAAGTATAGCCACTGTCTTTATGACCACATCAATATGTTGGCAGCAGGTTAGGTCCTCAGAGATCTTGATGCCCAGGAACTTGAAGCTGCTCACTCTCTCTACTTCTGATCCCTCTATGATGATTGGTATGTGTTCCTTCGTCTTACTCTTCCTGAAGCCCACAATCAGCTCTTTCATCTTACTGATGTTGAGCGCCAGGTTGTTGCTGTGGCACCACTCCACTAGTTGGCATATTTCACTCCTGTAAGCCCTCTTGTCACCACCTGAGATTCTACCAACAGTGGTTGTATTGTCAGCAAATTTGTAGATGATATTTGAGCTATACCTAGCCACACAGACCCAGATGTTCATGCTCAGTAACATCTCGTGAATTGTTTCTTTTCTTGGTAAACAGGGTAAAAATAGGGAGAGGTGCAAACTTCCTTGAATGCAATTGAAATTACACACATCTAGGCAAAACATTGCAAATGCCAGTGCCTTTACTTTTCACCAATTCTGTTGATTATCTTAGATGATATTGTTCCGTGACCACGGGTTTTGTTTACTGTAGGCGTCACTTTAAGTGCCTGGACGATGCGGGAGTATGACGTCAGTATAACAGAATGCAGACAGACTGCTGGGACACTCCGAGAGAGAGAGGGAGTTGAGACTTCGGACTGCGAGCAGGAGCTCACTACAGTAATGGGTGAAGTTTGATATTTTCCCATGCACAAAGGATTGGGTGAATGGTTAGATTAGATTATGAGAACACTCAGTCCTCTTTTATTGTCATTTAGAAATGCATACATGCATTAAGAAATGATACAATGTTTCTCCAGAGTGATATCACAGAAAACAGAACAGAACAAACACTAACACTGACAAAACCACATAATTATAACATATAGTTACAGCAGTGCAAAGCAGTACCATAATTTGATAAAGAACAGACCATGGGCACAGTAAAAAAAAGTCTCAAAGTCCCAAGTCGATCGACTCCCGAGTCCCTGATAGCAGGCGGCAAAAGGGAGAAACTCCCTGCCATAAACCTCCAGGCACTGTCAACTTGCCGATACCTTGGAAGCAGCCGACCCCAGCCGACCCTGAGTCCATCTGTCCGAAAACTCCGAGCTTCCGAGCAGCCTCTCCGATACAGCCTCCCGAGCGCCATCCTCTGCTGAGCTCCTTCGACCTCTCCTCGGTCGCTGAAACAAGCAAAGCCGAGGACTTCGGAGCCTTCAGCTCCAGAGATTCCGGTTACCACACAGTAGCAGTGGCAGCGAAGCAGGCATTTTAGAAGTTTTCCAGATGTTCCACTGTGCTCTCACATCTGTCTCCATCAAATCAGGATTGTGCACGGTCCCCTACTTGACAGATAACAGACATCATCACCGAAGTGGCCGCGTGCGCTGCCGTTGCGCCGCCATCTTCTCCTCCCTCCCAGGAGGAGCGGCACACAGTGCATATTGGATATGTGACTGTCACTTCTTATGATCCATACGTGGATTTTTGGAGTACTCTGTGGCGACCACTTTCGTTAACCCTTACATGGATTCAGGTGTGTTATGTGGTGACCACTTGTGCTAAGGAATATTCCATGACTATCACCTCGTGATAATCTCTACGTGGATTTCGGACTACAACTCGACAGCTGACATCTTCTGCGACTGTTACTTCGTTTTCCCAGCGTGGAACCTGTGGAATTCTTCGTGATCTCCTCCTCATTGCATTTTGATGTGGATTTACAAGTTTCTCCCCTCACCTACTCCGTGGATAGCTGAAACTTTTCAGCTTGCCATCTTAAAATTTGAAGAACTGTTCCTAAGCTTGACGGATTGGGAGCCACAAACGCATAACGCTGTTAACTTCTGTTTAGAAGAGTAGTTTGCTTAGTTCTCTATATTTTGCGTAGATACTAATAAATATAGTGGTTTAACATTAAACCCTGACTCAATTTGTGGTCTATTGCTGCTGGTACGTAACAATATCACACTATGGTAGAGCAGCAAATCTGAAACAAAATTTTTGGAATGGCCAGTACTGTACTTAGAACTTACTAACAACTACACAGTACAATGATGGGAAACCCTATCAGTTTCACCTTTGTTACAATATTCATAAGAGCATAATAAGTACATAACTCTGCCTTTCCTGGTCCCAAGCCCAGCTGCAGAAGGAGAAGGCTTGGGCATGGGTCTAGCAAACCCATCCTCTCAAAGCCCAGAACTACAGAAACGCCAGCAGAAGCTCTAAATATTTCATGCCTGTGAGAGGAATGACTTTTGCCTAAAGACAACTCTGGCAAGCTGCTGTTGGCAGCCCATGTCCCAGTAGGAATAATGGGCTTAAGTAAGAAGTGCAAAAGGAAATAGAAGCAGTAATTGATCACTTGGCCTCTCAAGGCTACCCCACTATGTAGTTGTGATTGTGATCTGATCTGTCTCTGGCCTCGTCCCTGTCATGTTTTATAACTCCAAAACACATTGAAAAAAAGTGTAGGATCTCAGGATAACTTGTCTACTTGGTTTTCTTTAGTGAGGCACTCACATTTCACGTACGCCATTCAGATACTGCACTTCATGCATATAACCCATAATGAATTATGCAAACAAAGACTGCTTAATCAAACAATAAATTTATAATATTACTCAAATAGTACTGAAATATTAAATACACAATACTCCTCCCTGCTTAGCTATAAACTTCAACTCAATACAGAAAGCATCTCAACTCAAATATGTTAAGTATTGCTGTCTAGTCGTCTATACATATGGTGGTGGGGTGGAGGTACCTTTCTGTCAAAAGTGTTGTCATGCACTCCTTCCCTCCGCTAGCCTTCAGGTCAACTTGGACAAGCTTAGCCACCCAATCAGTGTCAGGTGAAGTGATGGGACCAGATGGTGGATAGTCATATGAGCAGTAGGCGCATATCGCAAGTCCTGTCTATGCAACCACTATTGCCAGGCAGACACTCTCTGAAGAGTACTGGTAACGGCTGTAGTCACTTGTCTTGTAAAGACACTGCCAAGAGGAAGGCAACCTCAAACTCTATAGAAAAAAAATTCAAGAGCAATCATAGTCATGGAAGAACCCTGATTGCCTACTTCATATGAAATGGTATACAATGAACGAACTATACATATATGTATACTAATATAAAAACACAACTACTATATTGACACCAACAATATAGGAAGTATTAAATTGCCCCATTTATGCCTAAAGATTTAATTGCTTTGGAGGATTTCTTACTCTTGTGGGAGAACATCCTTCCTGACAAGGTGGGGAGTGGGGTCACTCCGATGGCAAGTTGGCAGGTGAGACATGTGGCTGTGAAACAATCTCAGGATCTGAGATCTCTTCTTTGATGGTTGTAGGAGTTGACTCTTGGATTGCAAGGAGTGGTTCTGATAGCTCTGGACACCTTTCTTCTCCAACAATCGACTCTACCCTCCTCAACTGATTGAAGTGGCATCTCCAGCCAACATCAGACACAATTTCCAATGTGTAGGAGAGCGGTCCTTAATTTTTTCAAGTACCCACTTCTGATCACTGTGTAGACCAGGGATGACCAACTTACGGCGCATGTGCCAAAAGTGGCGCATTGCTCCCCAGTGATAATAATAAAAAAGTAAACCTACTCATGCAAAAAGTATTAACCAAAAACCGATTTGTAGAAAAAAAATCTATAACAGGAATTCAAGTAGCTTAGAGCTAGAAATGGGTTTTACTGAGAATAAATCTAAAACTTAGCAATTATTTTTAGCAATTTTATTATTTCATGCACATCTTTTGGCGATTGTTATCTTCTTTCACATGAATCTGTTTTCAATTTTTAAAAATTGTTCAATGAGTCAAACTAGGAAAGAAGGACTTTTGTGCTGCAGTTGTTCCATAACTGTTCAATACATGTTTGATACTTTTTGATCCTGAGACGTCAGGCGTCTGCACTAGTGGTGCGTCACAGGTTTTTGCCAGTCAGTTTACAATTGACACTCATGCGCTACAGAATTGTGCTTTGTTTGTCCTTTGTGAACATTTGCAGTTTTGTACTTCTTCAAAAATTAAGCCTTGTTTTTAAATTCAGTTACCCATCACAGTGCAAAAGAAAAGCAGAAAGTGATTGTAAGCACAAATTCAATGAACAGTGGGAAAATGAGTTCTTATTTATAGCAGGTCCGTCAGGAAATCCGTTGTGCATTGTTTGTGAAAACCCTTTCTCAGATAATAGAAGACATGATCTTAATAGACATTATAAAACACAACATCAGACTGAAATAGAAAAACTGAAGCTAGTGCTTGGGTCTGAGTTACGGAAAGAATATGTGATTAAGAAAAAGGAAGAAATCAAAAAAAGACAAAATATATTTGTTAAAAGTCTCGTTAAGGTAAGTAATATTTATCTTGTTTTTATATTAAATCAATATATCATGTTAAAATGCTAAATATGTCTATATTAACATAATTTTACAAGAATTGAATAGAGGTACAAGAGTTGTATGGCGCATCTGAACTCATGCGTGAAAAAATTGACGCATGGAATGTAAAAGGTTGGCCACCCCTGGTGTAGACCTTCACCAGGCTTGGTTGTCCAGGGGTGAAACATCAAACCTCCTTGTTTGAGGAGCCCTCAATTTGTCTCAGCTGTTTGTCCTGCATACTCCTTGTGAGATTGGGCTTGAGGAGATCCAAGTATGAGCACAAGTGACAATCCAGAACAGCTTGGTTGGTGAATTGTTGATTGTGAAGAGTGATGCACTGCAATATGGATGGAGGAAATTGATTCTGTGTTAGTGTACTGTGTTCTGCCGACATTGCACATAATGCATTCCTTAGACTCGACAAACTTTTCCACCAAGACATTTGTAGGTGGGTGATACAGTACAGACGTAATATGTCTTATTCCATTCACTTTCAGGAATGACTGAAACTGTTCAACAACAGACTGTGGTCCATAGTTGCTATAGTCTTAAGATTTTGAAGATGTTCCTTGTCATCTTCACCAGTAGTAATGATCTAGCTCACTGCTACGTTATCATGAATGGTATAAGGAACCGGACAGGCTTTGTAAAACTTGGGTGTGCCATTTCCATTTAACACTATTTTACCCTTGATATGTTTAAACTTTCTAATGCCATCCTTGAAAACTGCCAGGGCATCATCCAATACCTTTCTTAATTTAATTCAGTTGACTCTTTTGCAGGGGATGTAGCATGCAAATGGTGGATGGATCTTCAATCAAGTCATAGTTACATAAGCCAGTCACGGCCGCACAATACTGGCACTCTTGTTTTTACCACATAGAGCTAATGTGGCTTGTTGGTTGTTGTATTTCATAGTTGTGAATGTCATTTCCAAGGATTATCTTTTCTCCAGTATAAGTTCTTAATCGGATTCAGTTCAGTATCTTTGAAATGCCTTTCAAACTCTATTTGTGGAGTGACTAAAACAACTGAGCCTGTGTCCAATTCTATTTTAATTAAATTGCCTTTGACTTCTGGTGCAAGCCATATGGCTTGTCCCCTGTAGTTTTCACACTGTAAATCACAAGGATACCCAGCCTTTTATCACTCTCATCATTATCAGATTTTTCATCAAGAGCATGCATATTAGTCCTGATGAAGGGCCTTGGCCCAAAACGTTGACAATACTCTTTTCCAGAGATGCTGCCTCGCCTGCCGAGGTCCTCCAGCAGTTTGTGTGTGTTGAGGTCTGGTCTTTGTCTGTCCTTCCTGCACATTCAGATGGCACTCTCTATGTGAGGACAAACCATGCTGTTGACAGAATTCAATCCAGCACCCTCATTCACCTAAAAGAAAGCAAAGCATCTAGTATATTATCAGTTTTGCAGAAATTTCAAGACTACTCTCATTTTCTCAGTTTCTCTATGTGAACACATCAGATGGCTTTGCACTTGTACTGATACTCTGTAAGTGTTACCATCTCTGCTTGCTACAATATCTCCCTTGCAAACCAGAGAATTTGGCATGTACACTGATACTTTCCCACCCATTGCAGGAACCTTCTCTTCAGTGTCTGCTTCCTCCTCAAGTTTCAGGGTATGGTTGATCCTTCTGGTCATAGATGATCCTTGGGGTAATAGTGCATTATTCAGATTGTACATGGCTTCATTCAATAGAGCTAGCCACCCCTTTAGGGCTAACAGACAGATTTGTTGTTTCAAAAGTCCATTCATTCTCCCAATCAGCCATGATGTTTGGCGGTAATAAGGTACATACATACCCAATAAATGCCTTTGCTGGCAGTACAGTTTTTTGTGGTTTGTCCTGAGAAATGAGACCCATTATCCAAATGTATCTCTTCCAGGTCCCCATAAATTCTGATTAACTTCTGCAATCCCCTGAGTATGAACCTGATTAGTTTTCATATGATGAATCAGAAGATTGAATCAATGTCAACCATATTGATCAAGTATTTAAATCATTGCTGTTGTGGTGGGTGTCTAATATAATCCATCAGTTCTAGAGTTTGATAACAGTGGGACAGAAACTTTCCTTGAGGCTGGTGAAATTTGCTTTTAGGTTTTTGTATATTCTGTCTGAAGGCAGAGAGGTGAGGAAAGAAAGTCTGACACAGGTAGTGTCTTTGATTCTACTGGCTGTTCTCCTGAGGCACTAGACATAGAGCGGAGGCTGGTTTCTGTGATGTGCTGAGCTTTGTCCTCAATTTTCTGCAGATTCTTGTGGTCATGTACAACATTCTGGCTCAATGTAATCATTTGATCTGAATAAACAATATGCAAGACAAGCTTTCACTGTATCCCAGTACATGTGACAATAATATACCAATACCTTCCTCACCAGATGGTAGAGCGTTTCAAACGTACTTCTGCCATGATGAGGAGGTCAGCCCTCAGAGTGATCTGACTCCCCTCTGTGGAGACTTCAGTTTCCACTAACACCAATAGCAGGTCAGTAATTATCATTCAAAGGGCATATATCATTCAGCTGCCTCAGGCAGTGTGCCACACCAGAACCCGGGGGGGGGGGTGGCGGGGAGTTCATGGCATTCTGTTTACAAACTCCATACAGTACAGTGATATTCTGCTGTACAGATATCTGTAACACAAATGGTAATCCAATGAAACAAGGGCTCAGGGACAGGGCCTAGGTCGCTGCTTCCTTGGCAGCCTTGAATGTCAGCAGTTGCTCTGGACCCCATTCAGAGGCTAGTTTTTCCAAGTTACCGTATAGGGAGATTTTAGCAGGATGTAGTATGTACTGCTTCCAATAGCCTAATAGCTCCATAAATCTGCGTGTTTCCAATTGGTGGGGGAAGCCACTTCAGTTATCCTGTTTAGTACTTTATCTGGGATTATTCGATGTTCTGAAACCTACTGGATACACAAAGGCTGCACTGTCTGACCGTCCTTGTATCTTCTGAGAATAAACTATCTATCCTCTATCTTTCATTAGGATTATCAACATATCCAGAGTTTCACTATGCCCTCCTCCATGGTTCCTCTCCATAAGATTTTATTGATAGAGTCAGCTACCTATTTATCAGGCAGAACAGGACATACATTAAGGTCCCACACTCAGTCCATAAGGCAGGGTAGGGCCATGTGCATATTCCAAGTCAAGTTCAAATTTAATTGTTATTCAACTATAGGTGTCCCCCGCTTTTCAAGTTTTCGCTTTACGAAACCTCACTGTTACGAAAGACCTACATTAGTTCCCTGTTTTTGCTAACAGAAGGTGTTTTCACTGTTAGGAAAAAAGGCAGCGCACGGAAAAAGCAGCATGCAAAAAAAAATCAGCGCGCGCCCCGAGCAGCCGCTCTCCTCCCCCAGATTCGGAACTGCATTCTCGTCGGCATTGCTGCCGTTGCAAGATGAGTTCTAAGGTATCGGAAAAGCCTAAAAGAGCTCGTAAGGGTGTTACATTTAGCGTAAAACTAGACATAATTAAGTTGTTCGATCATGGTGAACGAAGTAAGGACAAAGTGAGTTTGGCTTGTGGAAGTTGACGAAGATGATGTTGAAGAGGTTTTTGCATCCCCTGACCAAGAACTGATAGATGAAGAGCTGATGCAATTGGAAGAGGAAAGGATAACAATCGAAACCGAATGAGTACGACTTTAATTTTGAAAGGGTACGTCGGTTTGGGAATATTTGCAGGACGGTTTGAGTCCTTACAAAGAACTGTATGATAGAAAAATGCGCGAGGCTCAGCAGTCAAGCATACTGTCGTTTTTCAAGACTTCCACATCAGCCACAGCAGACAACGAACCTCGACCTTCGATATCGAGGCAGGCAGACATAGGAGAAAATGAGCTGCCTGCCCTGATGGAAACAGACGACACCCCAGTGTCCCACCACCCCAAACCCCAGGCCGCGGGCAGATACCAATTCGCGGAGAATGCAGCGGTAGCCGGGAGGCACATAGCACATCTTTAAGAAAAAAGCCGAAATAAACAAGCCAATTAATTAGGTGCCGCCCGGCACGTAAATGTCGGCCCAGATCAGAGACGATGCAATCTTCCCGATTCTGGTAAGTGATACTACCCTGGGCATACATTATTTCTACTTCATATAGGCTGTGTATTTTTACGTGTTATTTGGTATGATTTGGCAGCTTCATAGATTAAAGGTTACTGGAGAGCGCCTGCACCGTACTTTTGCCGACGGCGCTTGCATGAGATTGTCACGACGGAGAACAGTTCAGGCAATGATTGTGGAAAAGTATTTCTACTTTATATAGGCTGTGTATCTATCATATCATTCCTGCTTTTACTATATGTTACTGTTACTTTAGGTTTTATGTGTTACTCGGCATGATTTTGTAGGTTATTTTTTGGGTCATCTTCTAAATGATGACTCCCACCTTTCCCTTATGGAAAAAACACGCAAAGTCTGGCTGGCAGGGCTGACTGCAGCTAAGAATATTGTAGTCCAGCATTGGAAACCTCCCCATGATATTTCAAATACTCACTGGCTTCAGAGCTTTTTGGACATTTCTTACCTGGAACTTACATCAGCAAGAGTAAATGATGCACGACCAAACACAATCTTAATGTGGACAAATTTGATATCTAACTTAAAAGATCTTTTGTTAAAATAGGAATGCTTTGTCTGTGTATGCACTACCATTCAGTTGGTTGGTGGAGGGGAGAAGGATGGGGTGGGGAGAGAGGGGTGGAGGGGGGACGGTGATGAAGGTTGTGGGGTGGCTGGGATAAACAGTCAAAATGTAATTGGCAATTGGTTGTATTGAATGTAATTTGTTGGTGTTGAAATAAACAATTAGTAATAAAAAAAAGAAATGCTCCAGGCATAAACCAATAAGCTATTTTTAACCATCTTTTGAAACACTGATTGCAAAATAAAACGTATTCCATAATCCACCCAGCATCAAATTATCACTACTAAATCACCCACATGCAACATTCTGGGAGTTACCATTAGTCAGAATGATTGTGGACATTAGGAAGATACAGACACCTCTTACTGCACATAAATGACTCCTTCATGGAAGAGAGTTAGGAGCACCAGATTTCTGGGAATGCACATAAAATGGACAATCTCACCTGGTCCCATTCTAGCCAATTTTTACAGGAGCACCATTGAGAGTGTCCTGACCAGCCACATCACCATCTAGTACAGGAATTGCAAGGTGTCTGACCACAAGTCCCGACCAATGATTGCGAGGACTGCTGAGAAGATCATCAGGGTCTCTCTTCCACCCATTCAAGATATTTATCAGAAGCACTGCATATACAGGGTCCTTAGCATTGTCAATGGTCCCTCTCATCCATCCAATGATTTCTTTGACCCCACAATCATCAGGCAGGAGGTCCCATAGTATTAGGAAATGGACTGTTAGGATGGGAAACAGCTTCTTCCTCCAGGTTGTAAGGTGACTGAACTCACTGCTGTTTAATTGTTAACTTGTGTCATAAATGCACCTTATTATTTGTTAACTTTTTGGGGTAATATTACTTTATGTGTTGTGTGTGAGTTATGCGTATTGTATTGTGCACCTTGGTCTGGAGGAATGTTGCTTCATTTGATGGTATATATTTATGCAGTTGAATGACAATAAACAAACTTGAAAATGAACTGGAATAGTCTAGGAATCCTCTGAGTAACTAACTTCCTAACTCTCCAAAATCTATCCACTACCTACAAGGCTCAAGTCAGGAGTGGGATGAAATACTCTCCACTTGCCTTGATGAGCACAGCTTCAACAACACTCGAGAAGCTTGGGACCTTACAGAACACAACAGCCTGCTCAACAGGGCACCACATTCACACCATTCGCTCACTCTGCCACTGATGCACAGTGGCAGAAGTTTGTACCATCTAAAGCATGCACTGCATCAGTTCACTAGGACTCCTTCATAAGCATCTTCCAAATCCATAACTTCTACCAGCTACAACGTGAAATTCAACAAAAGCATGGGAACAGAATAGGATACTCAACAAACCAATGTACTTTCAAACGACTGCTGGTTACAGGTCATTTGCACAAAGAGTAATTCAATCAAGTTGTGGAGTGGGACAAGATGGGCTTTATCTATGTAGGAGGGGTGAGGCTGGGTTCTAAGTAATACTGGGGAGGAAAATTTTAAAACAAAATTTTAAGGAGTTGGGAGTTTGAATGACATATACAGTCTTGTTCTGTGATTAACAATTTGGATTTCCCAATGAGAGTTTTCTGTGTATATAATTTGAAGAGGACAATTAAGTTTTATTTCTCACATGTACAGCGAAACATATAGTGAAATGTGTTACGAGTGTCGACAACTTGCATGATCCAAGTATGTGCAGGGACATCCCACAAGTGTTGCAATGCTTCTGTCCACAAAATAGCATTCCCACAACACACTGACTCTAATCAGTATGTCTTTTGGAACATGGGAGGAAACCAGAGCACCCAGAGGAAATCTTCACGGTCAGAGGAACTTCTTACAGACAATGGGGGAAATTGAACCCAGTTGCTGGTGCTGTAAAACATTACTCTAGCTGCTAAGTTGGAGGGTGGAGAAGATGGCAGCACAATGCAGCGCGCGCGGCCGTTCCGAATGTTATTGATTATATGTAACTAGGGGGTCGTGCACAATCCGGATTTGATGGAGACAGCCAGAGATGCGCGGAGGAACACCTGGAGTAACTTCTGAAATGCCTGCTTCGCTGCCACTGCTACTGCGCGGTCGAGAATCTCTGGAGACGAAGGCCCCAAATCCTCGGCTTTGCCTATTGCCTGTTGCCGGTGCTGGGGTCAGAACGCTCGGCAGAGATGGTGCTCAGTGCTCGGTGTCAGAGAGGTGGTCGGAGGCTCGGAGTTTTCGAACGGACTCAGAGTCGGACTGTGGTCGGATGCTTCCAGTATGCTGCATTGGCAAGTTGGCCGTGCTGAAGGTTTACCGTCTGCGTGAGATGATGGGACTTTCGAGAGACTTTGAGACTATTACCGTGCCATGGTCTGTTCTTATCAAATTATGGTATTGTTTGCACTGTTGTAACTATATGTTACAATTATGTGGTTTTTGTTAGTTTTTAAATCGGTTTGTCATTTGTTTCCTAGATATCATTCTGGAAAAACATTGTATCATTTCTTAATGCAGGGGTCCCCAACCTTTCTTGCATTGCGGACCAGTTTAGTATTGACAATATTCTTGTGGACCGGCCGACCGGGGGGGTTGGGGGGGATAGGGTTGCGAACAGACAAGAGTAGCGGTCAAATGCGTTGTTTACCCAGAAAGACTACAATGACCATGAAGCCTTGTGCGGGCTGTTCGTGGGGGTGGGTGTTAATCACTACTGGAATATAGGCGATAAGTGGGTAATACACTCAATTTTGTTTCTAAAAGGGTTTATCTAACGAATTTAATATTAAACATACAGCGCATATTTTCCTCGCATGAATACAGTGATAAGTCAATTATCAGTGGAGGACAGGGGAGCTTGAAGTAAGTGTTGAACAAACTTCCAGTAGAAGTGGTAGAGGCAGGTTCAATATTATTATTTAAAGACAAATTGGATAGGTATATGGACAGGAAAGGAATGGAAGTTTATGGGCTGTGCGCAGGTCGGCGGGACTAGGTGAGAGTAGCATTCGGCACGGACTAGAAGGGCCGAGATGGCCTGTTTCCATGCTGTAATTGTTATACGGTCACTTATAAGTCAATAGCATCATAACATTTTAAGTAACATTTGGATATTAAACACACAGCACATATTTTCCCCGTATAACTATATAAAATCATTGCAACACACCAATATCGCGGAATCAGTGGGAGCCCTGGGCTTGTTTCCCTGCAACAAGATGGTCCTATTGAGGGGTGAGAGGAGACAGCGATACTCGAAGGGGGTTCCTTATGCCCAGTCTATTCCGCAGTTTAGTTTTCGTTGCATTCATTGCAGAAAACTCCGCTTCGCAGAAAAATGCTGGAAATGAAAGCAACGTTTTCAGTGCTTTCGTGGCTATCTCAGGATATTTAGCCTTGCCTTTGATCCAAAATGCCGACAGAGATGTTATGTCAAACATACTTTTCAGCCCGTCGTCATTTGCAAACTCGAGGAGTTGATCTCCTTCCCACACTGACACGGACGGGCAATGACCTCGCATGTGTAATGGCTCAACAGTGGCCGTGACAGGGAATGAGGAAAGGTGCAGCTGACTCATATCACCAAATCATATCGCTTCCTCGTGGTCCGGAAGCGCATGCTCCGCGGCCCGGTACCAGTCTGCAGCCCAGTGGTTGGGGACCACTGTCTTAATGCATGCATTACTAAATTACAATAAAAGGGGACTGCGTGTCCTCATAATCTAATCTCATCTAAGTTGCCATTCCACCCTATGCCGATGAGAATGGTGATGGAGATTGATTAGACAATCTAACCCTAAAGTCGAATGAACATGTTTACTATTTACTGACTGCTTACCTAGAGAATGGAACTCCTTCATTTCATGGCGGTAAAGGTCATCAATCATTTCAAGCTGGATCCTTCTAGGCATTACATGTTAACCAGCTCATGGCTTTCTACAGATGAGCAGTAGAGAACATCTTAACATGCTGCATCTCAGCATGGCATCAAAGCTGTATTGCTGTGGATAGGAAGACTGTACAACAGGTGGCCAAAAGAATCATCAGCACCAGCCCACCCACCATCAAGGACATACAGTATATACCAAAAGTTGCTGGGAAAAGGCCAACAATACCATGAAGGATCCTAACCACTTTTCTCTTAGACTGTTCGTCCCATTCCCATCAAGGAGGAGGCTACGTGGCATCCATGCCAGCATCATCACATCAAAAGTATTTACGTATCCCAAGCAGTAAAGCTTCACCCATTAACCCACCCATTCCACACCCCAGCCACCACTACTTTATTATTTCCTGCCAGTCACCTCGTGTAAAGGCACTCCTGTGTCTAGCGTTGCTTTATAGAAATACAATCAATTATGTACAGTATAGCTATATTATTACATATATTACATTTGTTCTGTTCTTTTCTTCTTTATCTAATAGTGTTATTTTTGTGCTGCCTCGGACAAATTATTTCGTTTTCATTTTTACTTATGTACTGGAAATGAAGTGAAACAATTTTGAATTCCTGTTAGTTGAATGGGTGTTCACCAGATCATCATAAATCAAACACTGACATCAATCAAAACCTGACAATGCTCCTACATTTCAAAGGAAACAATTAGCAGCTTTTGCAGATACTGAAGACCGAGCCTCTAGCTATGCTTGAGTGTTTCTAGACACAACAGATAAATGATATTTTTCCATCACCAGATTTCTAGATTTTGAGTCATCCCTTTCTCACAGAACGATAATTTCAGGCTTAGTCATGACGAAGTTGAGAATGTCAGCAGTGGCAAAAGTAAAAGGAAGTTACAAAAAAAAATCTGCTGAAAACCTGAAACAAAAGCAGAAAGTGCAGAAAACCCTCAAATAGTCAAGAAATATCTGTGGACAAGTAACAAAGGTAACATTACAAGTTGGAGACTCTTCGTAAAAAGGGAAGGAGAAATCTAAAAAAGAGCAGAATCAGAATCAGGTGTAATATTATATATCATGAAATTTGTTATTTTGTGTCAGCAGTACAGTGCAATACATAAAAATTACTCTAAGTTAAAATAAGAAATTTATAAAAAATAAATAGCACGAGAAGAGAGAATGTGCTTGGGTCCATGGGCCATTTAGAAATCTGATGGCGGAGGAGAAAAACTATTCCTAAATCATTGAGTGTGTGTGTTCAGGCTCCTGTAGCTCCTCATTGATGGCAATTAATTAATGGAGGAGGGGAGGAGAAAATGGCGGCGCGACGCAGCCTGCGCGGCCGCTCCGAAATGATATCGTATTTGTAAGTAGGGGCCGTGCACAATCCTGATTTGATGGAGACAGACATGAGAAGCACAGAGGAACATCTGGAGAAACTTCTGGAATGCCTGCTTTGCTGCCATTGCTACTGTGCAATCAAGAATCTCCGGAGGGGAAGGCCCTAAATCCTCAGCTTTGCCTATTGCCCGTTGCTGGGGCTGGGGTCAAAGCACTCAGCAGAGATGGTGCTGGGTGCTTGGTGTTGAAAGGCTGGTCGGAGGCTTGAAGTTCTCGGATGGACTCAAGAGTCGGCTGTGGTCGGGTGCTTCCAGGGTGCTGCATCGGCAAGTTTGCGGCGCTGGAGTTTCATGGCAGGAAGAGAGTTTCTCTTCTCTTCCTTCTACCGTCTGCACGAGATGATGGGACTTTTGAGAGACTTTGAGACTTTTTTTACTGTGCCCATGGTCTGTTCTTCATCAAATTACGGTATTGCTTTGCACGGTTGTAACTATATGTTATAATTATGTGGTTTTTGTCAGTTTTTTTAAGTCTTGGTTTGTCTTGTGTTTCTGTGATATCATTCTGGAGGAACATTGTATCATTTCTTAATGCATACATTACTAAATGACGATAAAAGAGGACTGCATGTCTTCATAATCTAATAATGAGAAGTGGGAATGTTCTGAGTGGTGGAGGTCCTTAATGATGGATGCCGCCTTTTTGAGGCACCTCCTTTGGAAGATATCCTCACTGATGAAGCTGGCTGAATTTACAACCCTCTGCAGCCTTTTGTTTTGATCCTGTGCTTTGGACCCTCCATACCAGGTGGTGACATAACCAATCAGAACGCTCACCACAGTACATATGTAGAAATTTGCTAGAGTTCTTGATGACATACCAAAAGACCCCAAATTCCTAATGAATTATGGTCACTGGCACATTCTTCATAATTAATGATCTTAAGCTACAGAGAAAGTAGCAGGAAGGATCTGTGATAAGGGTGAGACCAGATTGATTAAGTAAATTGAGAATACAGAGAGTGATATGTATTATATATTGTTAATTGCACAGCTATGGGTCAGTACCATCAAATCAAACTCTACTAATGAAAAGTGAAAAATGGATTACTTACTCCAGAAATTTTATATCAGAAAAAAAGTGAATTACCTAAAGTTGGAGAATTCAATATTAAATCAAGCAATATAAGAACATAAGAACATAAAAAATAGGAGCAGAAATAGGCCATCCGGCCCATCAAGCCTGCCCCACCTTTCAATAAGATCATGGCTGATCTGTCCGTAAACTCAGCTCCATCTACCTGCCTTTTCCCAATAACCCTTAATTCCCCCACTATGTAAAAATCTTAAATATATTTAGTGAAGAAGCCTCAACTGCTTCCCTGAGCAGAGAATTCCATAGATTCACCACCCTCTGGGAAAAGCAATTTGTCCTCATCTCCATCCTAAATCTTCTCCCCTGAATCTTGAGGCAGTGCCCCCTAGTTCTAGTCCCAACAGGAGGTAGGGAGTTGTTCCTCAAGCATGTTTTGGACCTGACAGTAATAGTAGAGAGTACTATGGACAAATCGGTTAGTAAGGGATTGGAACCAAGAATTAAAGTGGCAGGCAACAGTAAACTCAGGGTCTCTTCTGCAGGCAGAGCACAGGTCTTCCACAGAGCAAATATCCAAGCTGCTCTTGCCTCACTGTTGTAGGGGAAAGCATGAAGGTTAATGAATCTGGGTGTCACTTTGTAGCATAGAAATCCTTACCAAGGAAAAATTATATCCGTTTTTAAATTCAATATTGCAATTGCTAAATCCCCAACAGCGGCATTCTGGGTTTTATTGATTAGAAATGAAAGAAAATACATGCGTAATTTTAAGGATATCAGAAGCTGGAAAGTGCATGGTGTTTACTTCTGATCTTCAAACTTTTTCCTCCATTAACAGGGCACTTGTTAGCTTGTAAAAAAATGTTCCCACCTGTCTAAAATGATACAGCCCCAAGCACACTGCAGAATTGAGTCCTTAGAAAACTAAACAATCTATTTAGCTGATATCCTGTTAACAACTCTGAAAATTCCCATTGTTAACTACTCAGACATTTTGCTGGTTATGTGACCACCTGTAAAATAGATGCAGTCAAGTCCCTGATGCTTTTCCAACTTCACCTAAACATCCATAATCACTACTATGAAAAGGGCAAGATAGCTTATTAGCTACTGCCTTGCCATCTGCAAGGTGGTCTCTCTCTCACGGTTCAACCGAGTCACAGACTTGAAACAATAGCTCTGTTTCACTTTCCAGAAGTGCTGCCTGGGCTGCTAAGTGTTTCCAGCACCTTGTTTCTAACTCACTTGTATTCACTCTTTCCCAGTTCTAATGTCTCAGACTTGAAGAAACAACTCTGTTTCACGTTCCACAGATGCTGCCTGGCCTGCTGAGTGTTTCTAGCGCTTTTATCTTCTACTTCCATCTCACTTCTTTGTTGTTCAATGCTGCCAGTTCCTCCACACCTTCACCTGCCTCATTGCTTCCATGCAGAGCTCCCACAACGACTGCAGCCAGATTGCTGGAAAGTTGCTCACCTGGGGTGCAAAAGCATGCAATGCCCACAAAAGATGACCTTGACCAACTCTGGATTTGATAGCCTGGATCCAGATGGCAATCCAGCTCAGGCTAGCTAGCTGACAGATAATTTTCTTTCTTATTTCAGAAATAAACTTCATTTATATTATTCGAGATTCTTGAAGGTAGTGATCTTTGAATTTCCCCCCATGCCAGACACTAGTGAGGTCAGAATTAGAATAGGATGGATGACATTGTGGCTGTTTCAGAGGACAGGAGTTTAGGTTCTTGGTCCATTGGGATCTCTTCAGAGCAGAGGTGACTAGTGCAAGAGGGACGAGTTGCACGAACCAGAGAGGGATAAATATCCTTGCAGCGAAATTTGCTAGTGCTACTGTACACAGAAGGGTTTTAAACTAGACTGACTGGGGACTGGGGGGAGTGGAGTGAAGGAATCTGAGCAAGAGCAAATCATGAGATAAAGCAGCAACAAGCAAGAGCAAGTCTAGTGAACAAGATAGCCAGGGACACAGTGAAGGCAAGGAAAGCCTTAGAAAGAAATGAAATAGGATCACTAGCTTCTCCACCATCGAGCATATATTCAAAAGGTGATACCTCAAGGCAGTGTCTGTCATCAAGGACTCTCACCATCCAGGACTTGCCTTCTCATTACTACCATCAGTGATGAGGCACAGGAGCCTGAAGACAAGCACTCAATGTTTTAAGATATAGCTTCCCCCTCCACCATCAGATTTCTGAATGGTCCATGCACCCATGAATGGCCGGAGTTTCTAGGAGCAATTTTGAAGATGCAGGATCAGTTCATCCCAAAGAAGAAGAAGCATTCTACTGGGAGAATGATATACCCATGGTTTAAAAGTGAAGTCAGAGACCGCAGAAAAGCAAAAGGGAAGGCTTGTAATATAGCAAAAGTTAATGGGAAGCTAGAGGATTAAGAAACAGAAGGCAACTAAAGAAGCAATGAGATAAAAGATGAAATATGAAGGTGAGTTGACCAATAATATAAAAAAGGACACCAGACATTTTTCAGATATATAGAGGAAAAGAGAGTCAGGAGTGGGCATTGGACTGCTGGGAAATGACACTGGAGAGATAGCAATGGAGAACAAGGAAGTGGTGAATTAACTGATTTTTTATCTGTCTTCACTGCCAGAAATTTGTGTGTCAGGGGCAGAAGTGTGTGCAATGGTTATTACTAAGGAGAACTTGTTTGGGAAATTGACAGGTCTTAAGATAGATTAGTCACCTGCACCAGATGGACTACAACCCGGAGTACTGAAAGAGGTAATTGAAGAGACCATGGAGGCATTAGCAGTGATCTTTCAAGAATCAATAGACTGAAGGACTGAAGAAGGGTCGCCATCTGAATTGTTGACTGCTTATTCATTTCCATAGATGCTGCCTGGCCTGCTGAGTTCCTTCAGCATTTTGTGTGTGTTCCATTGGATTTCCAGCATCTGCAGACTTTTCGAGTTTACAAATTATAGGCCAGTTGGCTGTAAGTTAAACTAATGTAGGACTTACACTATGAATGCTAGGGCACGAGTGAATGTAATAGACCAGAGGAAGTTAGGAGTACAAGTGCATAGTTCATTGAAAGTAGATTCACAAGAATGCAGGGTGGTAAAAAGGCATTATGCAATCTGGTCTTCATCTTTCAGGCTGTTGAGTATAGGAATTCATTAGTACGGCTGCACTTGGAGTACTGTGTACAGTTTTGGTCACCCATATATAGGAAAGATTCAGTTAATCTAAAACGAGTCCAGAAAAGATTTACAAGGATGTCATCATGACTAGAGGGCCTGTGTTATCGGCAGAGATTAGCTAGGCTGGGTCTTTATTCCCTGGAGCATTGGAAAATGAGGGACAACCTTGTAGAAATGTTTAATATTTTGAGAGGCATAGATACAATGGATGGTTACAGTCTCTTCTCAGAGAAGAGAACAACAAAACTAGGGGACATAGATGTAGGGTGAGATAGGAAAAAAATTTAAAGGGGCAACTTTTTCCACACAGATGGTGATGAGTATATGGAAAAAAGTAGTTGAGGGAGATACAACAGGATTATTTAAGAATCACTTGGATAGGTACATGGGGGATGGACTGAGAGGGATATGACCCAAATGCAGAAAATTGGGATTAGCTGGTCACCATAGTTAGCATAAACTCATTGGGGTAAAGCCCTTGCATTCATGCTGTATTGCTCTGTGACCATTTGACCCCATTATATATAATTACAGAAAACAGAATGCATGGCTGTTTTGTTTTCATTTGTAGCATTACTTAGGCTTTAGCTGGTTGTGTCAGCATAGCTTTTGTGTTTGTGGCATCACTGTCAAGTATGTGGCCTCTTTGATGATCATAACCTCAAGGGTTTGAGGGATTTCTGCACTGAAAACACAATGCTGGACTGTTTTTTTTCATTTATAGCACCTCTAGCCTCTACATTCAGAATGTATTGGTTCTATATATTGGTAGTGTCAGCACGTGGCATCCCAACTTCAAGTGTTTGAGGGTTTCTGCACAGGGCTTATCCCTCGATATCTGGTGGCCAAAGGACCTTAGGCTGTAGTTGTTCTCCACAAAGCTTTTAGTTTGACTGCACTAAGCTTCAATGTATCCCTCAACACTTACTCCTGCAGCCTGGTATGTGCCAATTGGTAGGATTCCCTTGAAGACATATCACTGTAGTGGAAGACTGACAACATTTTAGGCAGATCAAAGTGCTTCCTTCACTGATTTGATAACCTTCCAGCAGCACTTGGTACCCGCCTTGGCATGCATACAGATAGAGAGTCCTCTCTTCCTCAGCTGTATCTCAACAAGGAAGTTGCATCTTTCTCTGGATCTTCTTTGCAACGACACAATACTCAAAGTGCACTGGAGTGTTATTCTGACCATACAGGAAGGGCCTGATGGCCCGCCAGCCAAATGACTTTGTGGTGCATGCTTGGGAGTTCTGGCAATGAGACATTCTGTTAGATGTCTTGGACGGTCTTCTCAGGGGACCACCTCACAAAATTTATTGTGATCTTGTCCCATTGAGCCTGCAAGACATTCCGTGCTGACCACTGCCTGAAGAATTGTGGTCAAACGTGTTCTCTTTGAAGAAATTTTCCGGGAAGGATAGATAGTTTGACATTGTCCGACTGATTGGGACATGATGCAGCAACAAGGCCAGGCCTATCCTTCACAACACAGGGGACAGACAGAGCCTTAACATGTAGCAAACCCTGGATAGCAAGATCGCCATTGCCAAGTCAACTGATGTTCCACAGATGAACCATCACTCCCTAGGTCATCATTTCAGCAATCTCAGTAAAGTGCTGCTGAAAAGATTGTAAGAAACCTGCACAACACACAAAACCTTTGAACCATAGTATCCAGAGCCAAGGCATTATCAACCTCAGCTTGCATGGCAGAAGTCTGAGTATCCGTATACACGCCAAGACTACAAGGCTAAAAATTCCTTTTCTGACAATGATAGGCATCAGACCTTATGCAAGTCCTTGCTCATGATGGAACTGGACTCTATCATTCTTTCTGGCAGGCATACCAAGGCCTGAGAGCCTATTCTGCATTCACCTCAGTCATCATTGTGCAGGCTACCCACCCACACCCTAATGTGAGACCTCTGGAGGAGAACTCAAGTGTTTACCTGGTCCCCTTGATGTCTGCACACAAGCTACCCCTCCCTCAACCCCCACCCCCACCCCTCCACCACTGCTCTTTCAGCAGCCCTCTCACTCCTTGGTACTTGACATCTGCAGATCATTTCTCTAAAGTCCTCAGTAACAACAGCAGAAAAAGGAAAATGTTGAAAAAACTGAGCAGGTCAGGTTTAATTTTTTCCCAGTATCTTCTGTCTGTGATTTTTTTTCCTATCCTGCACATCTAAGTCCAACCTATAGGGCAAGTCCCATGACCATATGACAACTCAGACTTACAATAAAATGAACTCTTGACTTTACTATCTACCTTCTTGTGGCCTTGCACCTCATTGTCAGCCTGTATTGCATTTTTCTGTTATTGTCACACTTTATTCAAAGTTCAAAGTAAATTTGTGATCATAAGTACATACACTCTCTGTCACCATATGCAACCCTGAGATTCATTTTCTTGTGGGCATTCACAGTGAATACAAGGAAAACAAAAGAATCAATAAAAGACCGCACCCAGTCAGGCAGACAAACAACCAATGTGCAAAAGACAACAAAGTGTGCAAATACAAGAAGAAAGAAAAACAAGTAAAAATGATTTTAAAAATAAGCAATTAATATTGAGAACATGAGATGAAGAGTCCTTGAAAGTAAGTCTATAGGGTGTGGGAAGTGGAGCTGAGTGAAGTTATCCCCCCTGGTTTTAGATGACATGCTGAATATTCACAAACTTCTAAGAAAGGAGAGGTACTGCCATGCTTTCTTTGTTATGACACTTAATGGGATGGACCCAGGACAGATCGACTGAAATGATAACACTGAGGATTTTAAAGTTGCTGATCCTCTCCATCTCTGATTCTCTGATGAGAACTGGCTCATGGACTTCTGGTTTCGTCCTCCTGAAATCAACAACCAACTCCATGTTCTTGCTGACATTGAGTGAGGTGTTGTTGCTGCGCCACCACTCAGGCAGATTTTCAATTTCCTTCCTAAATGCTGATTCATCTCCATCTTTGCTTTGGCCTATGACATGGTGTCATTAGCAAACTTGAATATGAATTGGAACTGTGATTTGCCGCACAGTCATAAGTGTAAAGCAAGTAGAGTTGGGGCTAAGCACACAGCCATATGGTGCATCTGGGTTCTGTAAATGAGGAAATCGAGGATCCAATTGCACAAGATATTGAGGCCAAGGTCTTGAAGCTTATTGATTTCTTTTGAGGGAATGATGGTATTGAATGCTGAGCTGAAGTCAATAAAGAGCATCCTGATGTATGCACCTCACTGTCCAGATGTTCCAGGGCTGAGTGAAGAGCCAAAGAAATGGTATCTACTGTTGGCCTATTGTGGCAGTAGGCAAATTGGAGTAGATACAAGTCACTCCTCAGGCAGGAGTAGATACGTTTATCATCAACCTCTCAAAGCACTTCATCACAGCGGATGTACAGTGAGTGCTACTGGATGATAGTCATTGAGGAAGCTACCACATTCTTCTTATGAACTGGTATAATTGAATTCTGCTTAAAGCAGAAGGGTACCTCAGACTGCCAAAGTGAGAGATTGAAGATATCGGTGAACACTTCAGCCAGTTGATGTGCACAGGGCTTTAGTACTCGGCCAGGTACCCCATCTGGGCTGGATGCTTTCCATGGGTTCATCCTTCTGAAGGACACTCTCGCATTGGCCTCAGAGACTGAAATCACAGGGTCTTCAGGACTGTCGAAGTTCATAATGGTGCATCCATGTTTTGACGGTGATTTTGTTTCCTCCACTTCTCTCCCCGCCCATTGTGATACCTCAACACATTGTTGCAATGAACTGACCTGTATGGATGGCATGCAAGACAAGTTATTCACTGTACCTCAGAAAACGTGACAACGATTAACCAATAAACCATTAACAACTCATTACACAGGCCCAGTAACTTAATGTACCAGTAACTGCCCCATTAACCTATTTTGACTCATCCTACAGATGTTCATTTTGTTCTGTACCTCCCTCTGTCCGGCTTGACTTGCATCAGACTCCAACTGGTGACAGTCCTCAGATATACAAGGGCCCAAGAATAATGTTATGATGAATGCAAAGGCCATGTATGAGATGTAAGAGACACATGCTTGGAACAGAGACCAGGATTACGGGGAAATCTGTGGAATAGATGAAACTTACACCGTGCCACAGACAACCAAGAGTCTACTGATCTGGACTGTTTACTTGATGCTAAATGTCAGTTTAGAAACAGATGTGTTAAAACAAGGAGAAATACTTGATCAACCAAGCCTTCTTACCAGATGGATTGTTCCGATGCAATCAATCTGCTGCTAATATCATCCCTGATCATCTAGCAGAGGCAGAAAATGAGGGTAGGCATTCCGTTAGAGGGGATCCATAGAACCATAGAACCATAGAACCATAGAACATTACAGCACAGAAACAGGCCTTTTGGCCCTTCTTGGCTGTGTGAACCATTTTTCTGCCTAGTCCCACTGACCTGCACCTGGACCACATCCCTCCATACACCTCTCATCCATGTATCTGTCCAAGTTTTTCTTAAATATTAAAAGTGAGCCCGCATTTATCACTTCATCTGGCAGCTCATTCTACACTCCCACCACTCTCTGTGTGAAGAAGCCCCCCCTCTAATATTCCCATTAAATTTTTCCCCCTTTATCCTCTGGTTTTTTTTCTCCCCTAGCCTCAGTGGAAAAAGCCTGCTTGCATTCACTCTATCTATGCCCATCATAATTTTATATACCTCTATCAAATCTCCCCTCATTCTTCTATGCTCCAGGGAATAAAGTCCTAGCCTATTCAACCTTTCTCTGTAACTCAGTTTTTCAAGTCCCGGCAACATCCTTGTAAACCCTTCTCTGCACTCTTTCAACCTTATTAATATCCTTCCTGTAATTTGGTGACCAAAACTGTACACAATACTCCAAATTCAGTTTCACCAATGCCTTATACAACCTTACCATAACATTCCAGCTTTTATACTCAATACTCTGACTTATAAAGGCCAATGTACCAAAAGCTCTCTTTATGACCCTATCTACCTGTGACACCACTCTTAGGGAATTTTGTATCTGTATTCCCAGATCCCTCTGTTCTACTGCACTCCTCAGTGCCCTACCATTTACCTTGTATGTTCTACCTTGGTTTGTCCTTCCAAAGTGCAATACCTCACACTTGTCTGTATAAAACTCCACCTGCCATTTTTCAGCCCATTTTTCCGCCCATTTTTCCAGCTGGTCCAAATCCCTTTGCAAGCTTTGAAAACCTTCCTCACTGTCCACTGCACCTCCAGTCTTTGTATCATCAGCAAATTTACTGATCCAATTTACCACATTATCATCCAGATCATTGATATAGATGACAAATAACAATGGACCCAGCACTGATCCCTATGGCACACCAGTAGTCACAGGCCTCCACTCAGAGAAGCAATCCTCCACTACCACTCTCTGGCTTCTTCCATCGAGCCAATGTCTAATCCAATTTACTACCTCTCCATGTATACCTAGCAACTGAATCTTCCTAACTAATCTCCCATGCAGGACCTTGTCAAAGGCCTTACTGAAGTCCATGTAGACAACATCCACTGCCTTCCCTTCATCCACTTTCCTGGTAACCTCCTCAAAAAACTCTAATAGATTTGTTAAACATGACCTACTACGCATAAAGCCATGTTGACTCTCCCTAATAAGTCCCTGTCTATCCCAATACTTGTAGACTCTATTTCTTAGTACGCCTTCCAATAATTTACCTACTACCAACGTCAAACTTACCGGCCTATAATCTTCCTGATTACTTTTAGAGCCTTTTTCAAACAATGGAACAACATGAGCTATCCTCCAAACCTCCAGAACCCCACCCGTAGATACCGACATTCTAAATATATCTGACAAAGCCCCTGCAATTTCAACACTAGTCTCCTTCAAGGTCCGAGGGAATACCCTATCAGGTCCTGGGGATTTATCTACTCTGATTTGCCTCAAGATAGCAAGCACCTCCTCCTCCTCAATCTGTATAGGTTCCATGACCTCACTACTTGTTTGCCTTATTTCCATTGACTCCATGCCAGTTTCTTCAGTAAATACAGACACAAAAAACCCATTTAAGATCTCCCCCATTTCTTTTGGTTCCATCCATAGCCGACCACTTGGATCTTCAAAAGGACCAATTTTATCCCTTACTATCCGTTTGCTCTTAATATACCTGTAGAAGCTCTTTGGATTATCCTTCACTTTGACTGCTAAGCAACCTCATATCTTCTTTTAGCCCTCCTGCTTTCTTTCTTAAGTATTTTTTTGCACTTTCTATACTCCTCAAGAACCTTATTTGCTCCGTTTCCTATACATGTCATACATCTCTCTCTTCTTCATCAGAGTTCCAATATCCCTTGAGAACCAAGGTTCCTTATTCTTATTCACTTTGCCTTAATCCTGACAGGAACATACAAACTCTGCACTCTCAAAATTTTTCCTTTGAAGGCCTCCCACTTACCAATCACATTCTTGCCAGAGAACAACCTGTCCCAATCCTTTCTCATTTCTTCAGATTTGGCCTTTTTCCAGTTTAGAACCTCTACTCAAGGACAAGATCTATCTTTATCCATGATCAAGTTGAATCTAGTGGTGTTATGATCACTGGAACCAAAGTGTTCCCCTACACACACTTCCGTCACCTGTCATAACTCATTTTCTAATAGGAGATCTAATATTGCATCCTCTCTAGTTGGTATCTCTATATATTGATTTGGAAAACTGCCCTGAACACATTTTACAAACTCTAACCCGTCTAGACCTTTAACAGTATGGGAATCCCAATCAATATGTGGAAAATTAAAATCCCCTACTATCACAACTTTATGTTTCCTGCAGTTGTCTGCTATCTCTCTGCAGATTTGCTCCTCCAATTCTTGCTGACTAATGGGTGGTCTATAATACAACCCCATTAATGTGGCCATACCTTTCCTGTTTCTCAGCTCCACTCTTATGGCCTCGGTAGACAAGACCTCTAATCTGTCCCGCCTGAGCACTGCTGTAACATTTTCCCTGACTAGCAATGCCACCCCGCCGCCCCCCACCCTTCATTCCTCTGCCTCTATCACATCTGAAACATCGGAACCCTGGAACATTAAATGATCCATTATTATCAAGTCTTCTATCAGCTCAAGCTATCCTTTCAGTGTGAGGTTCTGTCTGAGAGCCTGAAACTTCTGCAGATCAAACCTGAATTCACCTGTAATTCCAGAAAACTGAGAGGTCACAATAGGCAATCGTGTAAAAGGTACAGGCTCCTGATCATGTGTGCATCTTCTTATCTGAGATGCTCACAGAGCATGGCACGCACAAGTTTCATTTGGAGGTTTTCACTTACAGCCTGCAGGTCCC
Source organism: Mobula hypostoma (assembly GCF_963921235.1). NCBI lineage: Eukaryota > Metazoa > Chordata > Chondrichthyes > Myliobatiformes > Myliobatidae > Mobula > Mobula hypostoma. The sequence goes on from NC_086119.1 coordinate 37,464,697, forward strand.
AAGATTTGAGAGCTGTGACATAAGAGGTTGGGCAGGGCAGAGTTTAAACCAGTTGTACCACTTATAGCAAAAAAATACTACAGCGCATTGCCACACCCTCAGCACATGTACGGGAGTGTGCACATACGCCGTTCCATCCCTTCAAGCAAAGGAGTTGGTTATTTTCCATGATAAATAACTGTACAAGAATTTACCAGCTCTCATTGTTTTGCTTGGACCAGTGTGAACTTATCAATGAACAGGACTGATTATAGAAGAAGGTGTAAGCCTAGAGCACCACAAAAACAGGCCCTTCAGCTCACAATGCTGTGTTAAATTAATTAAACTGGAAGGCATCCTTGACCTTGGCACCTGGGAAGCAAAATACCATCTGGACGTCTTTTTCACATCTACAGAATCTCCTGTCTGCACCTCTAACTATAGAATGCCCGATCATTACTGCACTCTTCCCTTCTGTGCCACAGTGCCAGATTTAATGCCAGGACTGGTCACTGTGGCTTTCTCCAGTAGATCATCCCCTCAACAGTATCAAAGCAGTATATTTATTATAGAGATAAATAGCTACAGAGGTACTCTGCACTGTTGGCCTATTCCCTTTCGATCTCCTAACAGTCACCCTGCTACTTGCCTCAGATAATTTAGGGGTGACTATCTCCCTGTAGCTCCTACCTATCACCTCCTTATTCTCCTACATGCACCAAAGACCAGCTGCAGCTCCAGTTCCCTAACATGGTTTGTAAGGGACAATTGGACTGATGTTTCTGCACCAGGGTAGTATGGGAATGAGTAAAAGTGTGAGGTTGAATTCAAGCATCAGGATGCTCACTGCTTCAAGGCACCATAAACGCTGAGGACCCAGAAACCAGCCATGAACTAAAAACGTGCTCACATCTGCCGTAACCACTGGGTCAAAGTACAAACGAGAGAAGACTTGGTCTCCCAGGCCCATTGAAGAAGCTGCATCGAGTGTTGTGGTGAATATTTATAAATCAGGTATAGAAGTAGGTCAATCCTTCTGTCAGACTGGCTCCACCATTTAGAAAGGTCATGGTTAGTCATGGTTGTACTCTTACTTATCCAAATCTTTCTGCCCCTTCTTTAAAAATATTTGGAACCCACTTCCAGTGCCTTTTAAAGACAGAGTTCTCTGAGGAAAAAATTGCTTTATCTCTGCTCTAAAGTGGCAAGCCTTCATTTTTAACTACTTGGCCTTGGCACCTGATTTTTGCACTAGAGGAAATATTCTCTCCATATCCACGCTCCCAGCACTGTCCAGAACTTTGTCATGAATCCTAAATAAAAAGATCATGAGGCATAAGAGCAGAATTAAGCCATTCAGTCCATTATTGCTGATCTATTATCCCTCTTAACCCTTCTCTCCTGCTTTCTCCCTGTAACCTTTGAAGCCCTGACATGCCAACTTTCACTTTAAATATACCCAGTGACTTGACTTGACCTCCACAGTGAACCAAATTGGTAAGGGTGCTGAGGAAGAGGATTTCTTGGAATGTATGCGGGATGGTTTTTTGAACCAACATGTCGAGGAACCAACTAGAGAGCAGGCTATTCTAGACTGGGTATTGAGCAATGAGGAAGGGTTAATTAGCAATCTTGTCGTGAGAGGCCCCTTGGGTAAGAGTAACCATAATATGGTGGAATGCTTCATTAAAATGGAGAGTGATATAGTTAATTCAGAAACAAAGTTTCTGAACTTAAAGAAGGGTAACTTTGAAGGTATGAGACGTGAATTAGCTAAGATAGACTGGCAAATGATAGTTAAAGGGCTGACGGTGGATATCCAATGGCAAGCATTTAAAGATCGCATGGATGAACTACGACAATTGTTCATCCCAGTTTGGCAAAAGAATAAATCAAGGAAGGTAGTGCACCCATGGCTGACAAGGGAAATTAGGGATAGTATCAATTCCAAAGAAAAAGCATACAAATTAGCCAGAAAAAGTGGCTCACCTGAGGACTGGGAGAAATTCAGAGTCCAGCAGAGGAGGACAAAGGGCTTAATTAGGAAAGAGAAAAAAGTTTATGAGAGAAAACTGGCAGGGAACATAAAAACTGACTGTAAAAGCTTTTATAGATACGTGAAAAGAAAAAGATTGATTAAGACAAATGTAGGTCCCCTACAGACAGAAACAGGTGAATTGATTATGGGGAGCAAGGACATGGCAGACCAATTGAATAACTACTTTGGTTCTGTCTTCACTAAGGAGGACTTAAATAATCTTCTGGAAATCGTAGGGGACAGAGGGTCTAGTGAGATGGGGGAACTGAGGGAAATACAGGTTAGTAGGGAAGTGATGTTAGGTAAATAGAAGGGATTAAAGGCAGATAAATCCCCAGGGCCAGATGGTCTGCATCCCAGAGTGCTTAAGGAAGTAGCCCAAGAAATAGTGGATGCATTAGCGATAATTTTTCAAAACTCTTTAGATTCTGGACTAGTTCCTGATGATTGGAGGGTGGCTAATGTAACCCCACTTTTTAAAAAAGGAGGGAGAGAGAAACCGGGGAACTATAGACCGGTTAGCCTAACATCCGTGGTGGGGAAAATGCTAGAGTCAGTAATCAAAGATGTGATAACAGCACATTTGGAAAGCGGTGAAATCATCAGACAAAGTCAGCATGGATTCGGAAAGGAAAATCATGTCTGACGAATCTCATAGAATTTTTTGAGGATGTAACTAGTAGAGTGGATAGGGGAGAACCAGTGGATGTGGTATATTTGGATTTTCAAAAGGCTTTTGACAAGGTCCCACACAGGAGATTAATATGCAAACTTAAAGCACATGGTATTGGGGGTAAGGTATTGATGTGGATAGAGAATTGGTTGGCAGACAGGAAGCAAAGAGTGGGAATAAACGGGACCTTTTCAGAATGGCAGGGAGTGACTAGTGGGGTACCGCAAGGCTCAGTGCTGGGACCCCAGTTGTTTACAATATATATTAATGACTTAGATGAGGGAATTAAATGCAGCATCTCCAAATTTGCGGATGACACGAAGCTGGGCAGCAGTGTTAGCTGTGAGGAGGATGCTAAGAGGATGCAGGGTCACTTGGATAGGTTAGGTGAGTGGGCAAATTCATGGCAGATGCAATTTAATGTGGATAAATGTGAGGTTATCCACTTTGGTGGCAAAAACAGGAAAACAGATTATTATCTGAATGGTGGCCAATTAGGAAAAGGGGAGGTGCAACGAGACCTGGGTGTCATTATACACCAGTCATTGAAAGTGGGCATGCATGTACAGCAGGCGGTGAAAAAGGCAAATGGTATGCTGGCATTCATAGCAAGAGGATTCGAGTACAGGAGCAGGGAGGTACTACTGCAGTTGTACAAGGGCTTGGTGAGACCACACCTGGAGTATTGTGTGCAGTTTTGGTCCCCTAATCTGAGGAAAGACATCCTTGCCATAGAAGGAGTACAAAGAAGGTTCACCAGATTGATTCCTGGGATGGCAGGACTTTCATATGATGAAAGACTGGATCAACTAGGCTTATACTCATTGGAATTTAGAAGATTGAGGGGGAATCTTATTGAAACGTATAAAATCCTAAAGGGATTGGACAGGCGAGATGCAGGAAAATTGCTCCCGATGTTGGGGAAGTCCAGAACGAGGGGTCACAGTTTGAGGATAAAGCGGAAGCCTCTTAGGACCGAGATTAGGAAAAACTTCTTCACACAGAGAGTGGCGAATCTGTGGAATTCTCTGCCACAGGAAACATTTGAGGCCAGTTCATTGGCTATATTTAAGAGGGAGTTAGATATGGCCCTTGTGGCTAAAGGGATCTGGGGTATGGAGGGAAGGCTGGTACAGGGTTCTGAGTTGGATGATCAGCCATGATCATACTGAATGGCGGTGCAGGCTCGAAGGGCCGAATGGCCTACTCCTGCACCTATTTTCTATGTTTCTATGTTTCTATCTGTGGCAATAAATTCCGCAGACTCTCTACCCTCTGGCTAAATAAATTTCTCCTCATCTCTGTCTGTCATCCTGAATGCTAAAAAGAGGGTGTTTACAGATGGAAATAGGGAGGAGCTGAGGGCAATACAGAGGGACCTGAAAGCCAGGATCAGGGAGGCTAAAGACAGGCATAGGAAGAAGCTTGAGTGGAAACTCCAGCAGAACAACATGAGAGAGGTCTGGAGTGGGATGAGGACCATCACTGGGTTCCGGAAAACTAGCAACAGAGTAGCTGAAGGCAGTGTGGACAGGGCCAACGAACTTAACCTGTTCTGTGACAGATTTGACATTGTGGCCCCTGCCCATCCCCCACATGAGTCATCTGTTGTCTGCCCCCAACCAACACATATTCCACTCTCCCCTCCTACCCCTCCTCACAGTCCCCCACCCTGCTCTCATGACTATACTCCTCCCCCACACGAAACCACCACAGTGGGCTTCACAGCTGAACAGGTGAGAAGACAGCTGAAACGTCTCAACCCAAGCAAGGCTGCAGGACCGGATGGTGTCAGTACCAGGGTGCTCAAAGCCTGTGCCCCTCAGCTATGTGGAGTGCTTCGCCTTGTATTCAACCTGAGCCTGAGGCTCCGGAGGGTTCCTGTACTGTGGAAGATGTCCTGCCTCGTCCCTGTGCTGAAGACGCCGCACCCCAGCGGCCTCAATGACTGCAGACCAGTGGCATTGACCTCCCACATCATGAAGACCCTGGAGAGACTTGTTCTGGAGCTGCTCCGGCCAATGGTTAGGCCACACTTAGATCCCCTCCAGTTCGCCTACCAGCCCTGACTGGGAGTTGAGGATGCCATCGTCTACCTGCTGAACCATGTTTACACCCACCTGGACAAGCCAGCAAGCACTGTGAGGGTCACGTTTTTTGACTTCTCCAGTGCGTTCAACTCCATCCGCCCTGTTCTGCTGGGGGAGAAGCTGACAGCGATGCAGGTGGATGCTTCCCTGGTATCATGGATTCTTGACTACCTGACTGGCAGACCACAGTACGTGTGCTTGCAACACTGTGTCCCCGACAGAGTGATCAGCAGCACTGGGGCCCCACAGGGGACTGTCTTGTCTCCCTTTCTCTTCACCATTTACACCTTGGACTTCAACTACTGCACAGAGTCTTGTCATCTTCAGACGTTTTCTGATGACTCTGCCATAGTTGGATGCATCAGCAAGGGAGCTGAGGCTGAGTACAGGGCTACGGTAGGAAACTTTGTCACATGGTGTGAGCAGAATTATCTGCAGCTTAATGTGAAAAAGACTAAGGAGCTGGTGGTAGACCTAAGGAGAGCTAAGGCACCGCTGACCCCTGTTTCCATCCAGGGGGTCAGTGTGGACATGGTGGAGGATTACAAATACCTGGGGATATGAATTGACAATAAACTGGACTGGTCAAAGAACACTGAGACTGTCTACAAGAAGGGTCAGAGCCACCTCTATTTCCTGAGGAGTCTGAGGTCCTTTAACATCTGTTGGACAATGCTGAGGATGTTCTACGAGTCTGTGGTGGCCAGTGTGATCATGTTTGCTGTTGTGTGCTGGGGCAGCAGGCTGAGGGTAGCAGACAGTGATGTTGTGGGGTTGGAACTGGACTCTCTGACGGTGGTGTCTGAAAAGAGGATGTTGTCCAAGTTGCATGCCATCTTAGACAATGTCTCCCATCCACTACATAATGTTCTGGTTGGGCACAGGAGTACATTCAGCCAGAGGCTCATTCCACTGAGATGCAACACAGAGCATCACAGGAAGTCATTCCTGCCTGTGGCCATCAAACTTTACAACTCCTCCCTTGGAGGGTCAGAAAATAGGCTGGTCCTGGACTTATTTCCTGGCATAATCTACATATTACTATTTAATTATTTGTGGTTTTATTACTATTTATTTATTTATGGTGCAACTGTAACGAAAACCAATCTCCCCCGGGATCAATAAAGTATGACTATGACTAAATGGACATCCGTCTATTCTGAGGCTGTGCCCTCTGGTCCAAGATCACCCACTATAGGAAACATCTTCTCCACATCCACTAAGATTATTTTGACTAAGGAAGGTAATTAATTATTTATTTAAATTAGATCTACACGTGCAAATCATCAAATTAAACGGAATGCAAATTTGCTGCAGGAAAACTTCATTTTCCATTTGTAGACCTGAGTCTTAAAAGTTCCTGTCTGTGTTGGCTTACAGATATACTTCATGGGAGTTTTATTCAGAGTGATTAGAGGGCTAACTCAGCTACTGATCTATAAGACATCTATCTCACCTTTTGCTTAGAGGCATAGAGCTTGTAAATGTTGGCATCTAGGGCAAAATAAACAACTTGCTAGAGGAACTTAATGCATTGGGCAGCATCTATGGAGGGAAATAGACAATTCATATTTCAGGTCAATGGCATTCATCTGGCCTGTAAGATTTGTGGGAAGATAGCCAGCACAAAATGGGGAGCAGGAATGTTACCCCCATGTCAGCTTGATTCCCAATATTGGCATGACATGCAAGGGCTTTCCCTGCGTGAGGGTTGGTAAGAGGGTGTAGCAGGGAGGGTTGACCAGACCCAATTATTTGACTGTCCACATGATGTGGTGGTAAGTGTACAAGTACAACAAAGTAATTTAAAGTTAGTTTATTATCATAAAATAAAAAACAAATTAACCACACAAAATACTACATAACAAGCCACAAAGATCTCTGGTCTCATGATTCCTAGTCACCACTCGGTTGTTGTTGTTGGAGAAATTTCAAATTTCAACTCATGAAACCATACCTGGGTCCCAGGCACAAACTGTGATTCTGGTCTGGGCAAAATTTCAACAAAGTCAGGAAAGTTATTTCATTTATATAAGCTTCCAAGCTTCACAAGCACAAATTCATCTTGTTTTTGTCCATTAACGTATTCTCATAAATCAATTTGACATTTTTAATGGTTACTCCCTTGTTATCTTATTCTTTAATTTCACATTGCCCATGACACACATTTCTTGGGCTTTCACAGCAGACTAATATTTACAGATAAGAGCTAAATCCGAATTTTGAAAGAATGCAGGTATCAATCCCACTTGACAGACATCCTCACTAACAGACCCACAGACCCCACATACTAAGAGTTCAGAAAGTGTTAACTTGCCATCCTACCTGACAGATATTCTATCATTATTCTATAGATTACATATGCTACATGGGATAATGAGAGTTTATGATGGTGGGGGTGATGTGGGATAATAATAGGAAGTGTGGAAGCTGGTGAGCCTGTAAAATAATAAGATAAAAGATAAAAATATCTGAAGTGATGGAATGCATAGTTTTACTTTACACTATTAACTTTAAGGGTAAATACCAGATTTTTCAAAGTTTGAAGTAAATTTATTATCAAAGTTCAAATGTGTCATCATATACTAATCTGAGGTTCATTTTCTTCCAGGCATACTGAATAAAGCAAATAACCATAACAGAATTACTGAAAAACTGTGCCAAAAGGGTGGACAACCAGTGTGCAAAAGACACAAAATACAAAACCGAAAAGAAAGAAAAAATAGTAATAATAATAATAAATAAGCAATAAATATCGAGATCATGAGATGAAGTGTCCTTGAAAGTGAGACCATAGGTAGTGGCAGCAGTTCAGTAATGGGGCAAGTGAAGTTGAGTGATGTTATCCCCTCTGGTTTAGAAGCCTAATGGTTGAGGGGTAATAACTGTTCCAGAACCTGGTGATGTCAGCCCTGAGGATCCTGTCCTTTCTTTTTGATGGCAGCAGTGAGAAGTAAGCATAATCTAGGTGGTGGGGGAGCCCTGATGATGGATGCTGCTTTCCTGTGACAACGTTCCATTTCGATGTGCTCATTGGTGGGGAAGGCTTTGCCCGTGATGGACTGGGCCACATCCACTACATTTTGCAGGATTTTCTGATCAGTGTCATTGGTGTTCCCATAGCAGGGTGTGATGCAGACCATTTTCCACCACACATCTATAGAAGGTAGTCAAAGTTATACTGTAAGTGTCATGCCAAATATTTATAAACTCTTAAGGAAGTACAGATGCTACTGTACTTTCTTCGTAACTGCACTTACATGGTAGGTTCAGGACAGGTTCTCTGAAATGATAACATTGAAGAATTTTAACTTGCAGAAGAATTTTAACTTGCTGACCTTCTCCACTGGTTCACTGTTATGGGGAAGCAGGTTCACATGTTGGTAAGTGAGACAGAAGACACTGATTACAGGTAAGTGCATTTACCATTTATTTACAAACTGTAAAACATTTGACCAAAGGTTTAAGTCAAACAAGTACTCATCTTAGCCATCCTGAGTTACAAAAACTATGACACTAAACATTCAGTAACACTTCAAACTCAACAGGTATTTCATTCAGGGCTGTTAACTAAAAGTCTCAAACTGAAAGCTAAATCCCAACACCTCGACTAGAAGCAATATTAAATATTTACAATTCAGAACATAAAGTTGTCTGAATTGCAAACATGAAGGCACCGGAGACAGCAGATGCTAGAACAAGGACAATACTGGATGACCTCGATGAGCTGGAAATGGCTAACATGAGGGGACATAGTTCTAAGGTGCTTGGAAATAGGTACAAGGGAGGTGTCAGAGGTAAGTTTTCCATACAAGGAGTGGTGGGTGCATGGAATGCACTGCCAGCAAAGATGGTAGAGGCAAATACAATTATGTCTCTTAAAAGACTCTTAGATAGGTACATGGAGCTTAGAAAAATAGAGGGCTATGCGGTATGGAAATTCTAGGCAGTTGCTAGAGTAGGTTACATGGTTGGTACAACATTGTGGGCCGAAGGGCCTGTAATGTGCTGAAGATTTCTTTTTCTAAGAGTTAGGCAGCATCTGAGTTGGGAAATGGACCAAAGTTGAGGTCCAGTCATCTGGACTCCATCTCTGAAAGAAAAACATTGCCGATAAAAATAATCATCTATTTTTACTCAAGAACATGCCTCTTTGGTAAACAACAGGCACTTTCGTGCTTTCTATATTTTGATTTCAAATAAAATCATAAGAAAGAGGTCACATTCCATGTCTGAGATCTGAGGTAGAAATGTTTCTATTCAAGTTCTACATTCATCCTACATAAGTGAGCCCAAGGCTTCAAGATTGCATCGAAAATTAGTTCAGATTTCAGTTCCATCTTTTAGTTGTACATTAAGTTGTTTTAACCCTTCTCTAGTTTATGGATTGACTTGCACTGAAAGTGTTTGTGTTTCATAGTGTTGGACACTACTACACAACAGTTAGATTCAAGATACTGCATCACATTTAATCATGTTGTTGACTCAAGGGATAGGAAGATGTTCAAATAATTTTATTTTTAATTGAAAAATAATTCATCCCAACAGAGCCAGCGTCTATGAGATTGGCCAATAAACAACCCAGACTACTTCTAAATCATGATGCTCACCTGCTGCATACCAGATATGACATAAACAGCAGGGTGAAATTAAATGGTCTATTTTTTGTGATGCAGACATCTGAAAATCATCAGTATTTTAACATGATCAACTGTAGAAGGTGCATCTATCTTGAGTATCTACTGGGACCTGTGATAATAGTCATACAGACTCATCAATCCCACACTAGCTTCCATAATCTGTTCATGCATGACCACAATTACCTTTCAGAACATGTACTCTTTCATTATTCCAAATGCTAAGGGGAGACTTGCTACTTGTCCACACCTAGTGATGTTTTAGTTTCCCTGCAACAGTTTAAGAATTCAATCTCCAATCATTCCATGTCTAACTTATATTTCTTTTAGTCTCTAGTAGCTTCGCAAAACAATCTTCAATCATGAAAAGGAATCAGTGTAACATCCATGATCTATGAGTCGATGGAGTAAAAAACACAGCAAAGAGTAATTGTTTCTGCGATCTGAGATGGCCTAACTGCTCCATCTTGTGACTGGAGGAGAACTTGCCTTAATCCTTGTGATTCAATAACCAGTATATGGAAACTTCAGTTTTACACCTATTTTCTTCAATGATAAGTGTTTTTTTAAGAATCTTTAACTATTTTTGTATTGCCAACTTTGAATCACAATTAAATATAACATAGTGAGGGATAAATCTACAAAACAAGGCTAATCATTTACCTCTTGTGCTCTTGGGCCATCGGAACAACAAATTTATCTGTCATTTATTCAAAGAAATGTTACAAGATCAAATAGTAAATTGGTTTATTATTATCATCTGTACCAAGGTACAGTGACAAATTTGTCTTGTTTACATTCATATTGATCAATTCATTGCAACACTGTCCTGAGGTAGCACATGGTAAAACAATAAAGCTCCTGCTGTGCACTTTCTCTGTAACACTTCATTCTGCACTCTTTACTACTTTACCTTGTTGTCATGTATTCATCTGTATGGACAGTATGGAAGACAAGTTTTTCGCTGTCCCTCAGTGCATTTGACAATAATGAACCAATTTACCAATTTACTTATAACAAAGTGCAGAATAAATTGTTACAGTTACGGTGCAAGTGCAGTGTAGGTAGACAGTAAGACGTTAGGTCATATTGAGATAGATTATGAGGTCAAGATTCCAATAGGGAATTAACCGTTCAATAGACTTATAACAGCAGGATACAACCATAAGACCATAATGCGTGGTAGCAGAATCAGCCCCCAAATGGTCCATCGGGTCTGCTTTGCCATTACATCATGGCTGATCAATCCCTCTCAACCCCATTATTCTGCCTTCTCCCCATATCCTTTCATGCCCTGACTAATCAAGAATCTATCTGCCTCCATCTTAAATATACCCAAAGCCCTGGCTTCCACAGCACCGGCGGCAAGAAACTCCACATTCTGGTTAAATAAATTCCTCCTCATCTCCATTCTAAATGGTCGTCCCTCTATTCTGAGGCTGTGCCCTCAGGTCCTAGACTCCCCCACCATAGAAAATCTCCTCTCCACATCCATTCTATCCAGGTCTTTCAACAATTGATAGGTTTCAATGAGATCCCCCCTCCCCCCACCAACACATTTTTCTAAATTCTAGTGAGTACAAGACTAGACACTCAAACATTCCTCACACGGATAACCCTTTCAATCCTGGAATCATTCTTATGAACTTCCTCTGAATCCTCTCTAATGTCAGCACATTCTTGCTTAGATGGAAGTGGCAAAACTGCTCACAATACTCCAAATCAAGCCTCACCAGTGCCTTATAAAGCCTCAACATTACATCCTTGATTTTATATTCTAGACCTCTCAAAACAAATACTGATTTTGTATTTACCTTCCTCACCATTGACTTAACCTGTAAGTTAACCTTTGGGGAAACCTGCACGAGGATTTCAAAGACCCCTTACACCTTGGACTTCTGAATTTTCACCTCATTTAGAAAATAGTCTATGCATTTATTCCTTCTACCAAAGTGCATGACCATCTGCCACTTCTCTGTCCATTCTCCTGATCTGTCTAAGTTCTTCTGTAGACTATCTGCTTCAACACTACCTGCCCCTCCACCTATTTTCATATCAGCACAAAGCCATAAACTCCATCATCCAAGATCATTAACAAATACCGCATAATGAAGCCATCGCAACACCAGCCCCTGTGGAACACCACTAGCCTACCAGAAAAGTCTCCTTTTATTCCTACTCTTTGCCTCCTGCCAATCAGCCAATCCTCTATCCATGCTAGTACCATTCCTGTAATACCATGGGATAGAAGCTGTGCTTCCGCCTAGTGTTCCGTGTTTTCAGGCTTTTGTATCTTTTGTCCAATGGGAGGGGAGAGAAGAGAGAATGTCCATGTGTGGTGGTTCTGCTGCTGTTCAGAGTTTCAAATCATAAGTCCAAAGGCAAGAGCTCGAATCCTACTGTGGCAGCTGCAGAATTTAGTCAATAAAACATTTTTAAAGCAAATATCAGTGACAATGAAATTGTTAGATTTTTGTCAGTTAGTAATATTCACTAATATTCTTCATGGAAGGAAATTTGTTTTCCTTCTCTGGTCTATTTGTAGGTCTTCACCCTCTGATTTGTATCCCCCCCATCCTAAATTTGAAGGGGGAGATGTGGTTATAGATGGAAACTACTACCAATATCTACATCTTTTCAATGGTTAAATAAAATAGTATTTAAGATCTTCAAGTTACTCCAAATTCCCGTCTCCAACTGCAACATTGTGTATAATTTTAGTCACCTTGCTGCAGAAAGGATATTTTTCTACTTGAAAGAGAAAATAATCATAACTTTCATGGCACAATTTATGAGAAATTATTAAAATAGTTAATCTTGGTTCTTTCAAAAGGGCGAACTTTGAAGTAAAATAGTTGACACAATTAAGATGAGCCAAGTTGTCAAGGAAGGAAATTTCATCTTAAGTCCTTTGCATACAGGTAAATTTATTGGCATGTGTTTGGTTTTGTTAAGCTCTTACAGGCCTTAAAGGGAATACCCTTTGCACAGGGAATTCAGACAAACAAGTGTCTGAGAGATGTGTTGGATATCTCAATGGCTACGTTAATGGGAGTGTGAACGTGGGGAGATGATTCTGCATCTGGTGAGCATAAAAAGAAGTTGAACTGGATTACCAGGACAAGTGAGAGCTGCTGAGACAACAGGTCGATTTCCTCAATCAATTCACCTACAGCTTTGTACAAAGGATGTGCTGCCCTCTTTTGGTGAAGTATAAAAGGTGCAAGCTGGTTGGTCAATTGAAAAACCTATTCCTTTCTTATTAGTTTATTAGATCATTATTGTCACATGCACCAAGATACAGTGAAAAGATTGTCTTGCATATACGGTTCATACATATCAAATCATTACACAGTGTATTGAGGTAGAACAAGGTAAAACAATAACAATTCAAAATAAAATGTAAAAGCTGCATAGAAAATGCAGTGCAGGTAAACGATAAAATCAAGTTCACAACAAGGCGGATTGTGAAGTCAAGCGCACACGTTATCATACAAGAATCTGATAAGGGGCGGCACAATAGCACAGTGGTTAGGACAATGCTTTACAGTACAGGTGACCTGGGTTCAATTCCCGCCACTGCGGATAATTCCTCACTGTAATAGGATAATAGGATAATTCCTCACTGTAAATTGTCCCGTGATTAGGCTAGCATCATATCGGGGGATTGCTGGGTGGTGTGGTTTGAAGAGCTGGAAGGGCCTATTCTGCGCTGTATCTCAGTAAATTAATAAATGGATAAATAAATAACACCATTTAATACTTACATCTCACCCCGACCAGCAGTAACTCAAAGTTCTACCCACACACCTTAGGGTACTCATATCAGTGCAAAGTCGCCGTTTGCCAGTTTTGTACTGTGCTCTAGTAGCCTGGTCTGAGCTAAACACAGAAATGCCCAGTTGCTGAGAAAGCATATGTAGAAAGGACAAGTCAATATTTCAGCTCATGGATCCTCTGTCTTGAGTGGGAAAGAGTGGAAGACAGTTAATGAAAGAGAGAGCAGAGGGATAGATAAATCAGAATCATGTTTACTATCACTGGCATGTGTAGTGAAATCTATTACGTGGCAGCAGTACATTGCAATATATAATAAAAACAGTGAATTACTGTTAAATAGTATCTATATACATTCAATTAAATACGCAGTGCAAAAAAAGTAGTGAGGTAGTGCTCATCAGTTCAATGTCCATTCAGAAACCTGAAGAAGAGGGGAAGAAGTTGATCCTGAATCGTGAATTTGTGCTTCAGGCTCCCGTGCCTCCTCCCAAATGAGCAGAGAGCATTTTCAAAGGTTCATTTATTATCAAACCATGTATCCGTACACATCTCTGAAATTTCTATTCTCCAGATAGCCATGAAACAAAAGATACAAGATGAAAGTCATTCAGAGAGAAAAATCAAATCCATCTGCAAAAATAATAATAGCATACCGTTCATCAACTCCCCCCCCCCCGCCCCCGTCCAAAAACCATTCCTTCCTGTGCAAAACGGAACAGGAACATCGACTCCCAAAAAACAACCCCTCCCCGTACACAACAAAATGGAAAAGGAATGGGTGATAAAAAATAAAATATAAAAACCGTAAGTCTGAAAAAATCCACAGTCCATAAATGCAATAGACCAATCCATAATCATGGAACCACGATACAATCCTCTATTATCACTGACATTCATCGAAAGAGAGGGACGCCACACGAGCGAGTCACACAGTGATAGGCTGCTCATAGACTCCTTCTACGGCAGCAATCAAAAGGCAGGCAGTGCAGAAACTTTCTCTCGCCTTCCGCATTCGCCTCAGTGCCTTAAAAGGTGAATTGGAGTTGAACTGCGGCTCACACCCCATCTCAAAGTTTCTTTGCATCAAGACCATCCTAGTATGTGCTCGCTTCCCGGAATCTTCTCGGAGGTAGCAAAGCGTTGGGTCAAACAAATGATCTCCAAACTGTAAATCGCAGGCTCTGTGAGTCACAGAAACACATTTAAGGTGAAAAACTGACATTAAAAAATGTGAAAAAGATATTTTTTGTGAGCTGTCTGGAGGATGTCAACCGAGGGATTGATGTTTGCTGGCGCCAACTGGACTGGCTTGTCCTGGATGATGGGAGTCCTTAGTGATGGGTGTTGCCTTTTTGAAGCATTGCTCCTTGAAGATGTCCTGAATACCGGGGAGACTAGTGCCCACGATAGAGCTGACTGAGTTTACAACTTTCTGCGGCTTATTTCGATCCTGTGCAATGCACCCCCACCCCCAGACCAGATGTTGATGCAGCCAGTTAGAATACTCTCCACAGTACATCTGTAGAAATTTGTAAGTGTCTTTGGTGACATACCAAATCTCCTCAAATTTCTAATGAAATATAGCCGCTATCATGCCTCCTTTGTAACTGCATCCATATGCTAGGACTGGGATAAATCCTCAGAGATGTTGACACCGAGGAACTTAAAATTGCTCACTCGTTCCACTTCTGATCTCTCTACAAGGACTGGTGTGTGTTCCCTCATCTTACCCTTTCTGAAATCCACAGTCAATTATTTGGTCTTAATGATGTTGAGTGCAAGGTTGTTGCTGTGACAGCACTCAATTAGCTGATCTATCCCGTTCCTTTATGCCTTCTCGTCACCATATGAAATTCTGCCAACTATAGTCGTGTCATCAGCAAATTTATAGGTGGCATTTGAGCTGTGCACAGCCACACAGTCATGGGTGTAAATAGAGTCGAGCTGTGGGCTAAGCATGCATCCTTGAGGTGCACCAGTGTTGATTATCAGCGAGCAGGAGATATCATTTCCGATCCGCACACACAGAGGTCTTCCAGTGAGGAAGCTGAGGATCCAGTTGCAGAGCGAGGTACAGAGACCCAGGTTTTAGTGCTTTTTGCTCAGATCTGTAGGAATGATTACATTAAAAACTGAGCTGTAATCAATAAACAGCAGCCTGACATAAGAATTGGTATTACCCAGGTGATCCAAGGCTGCATATAGAGCCATTGAGATCACATCTGCTGCAGACCATTTGTGGCGATAGGCATTGGGTCTAGGTCCTCACTGAGACAGCAGTTGATCTAGCCATAACCAACCTCTCAAAGTACTTGATCACTGTAATGTGAGTGCTGTTGGACAACAGTCGTTAAGGCATTTCACCCTGCTCTTCTTGGGCACTGGTATGATTATTGCCCTTTTGAAGCAGGTAGGAACTTCCAACTGTAGCAATGAAAGATTGAATATGGGTGTTTGAATATACCCGCCATTTGTTTGGCACAGGTTTTCAGAGTCCTACCAGAAATCCCATCACGGCCCTTCGCCTTGCGAGGGCTCACCTTCCTGAGGGACAATCTAACATTGGCTCTGAGACAGAGATCGCAAGGTCACCAGGTGCTGCAGGGATCCTCATAGCTGTAGTTTTATTCTCCATTTCAGTGTGTACGTGAAAGGCGTTGAACTAATCTGGAAGTGAAGAACCACTGTCATTCACAATGTTAGGTTTCACTTCGTAGGGAATAGTGGCAAACCCTGCCAGAGTTGTTGTGTATCCAACCAATGGGCCATCATTGATAGAATGCAATCTGGGTTGCTGTGGGAGCACTAAATCGTTGAGATAATAATGACGGAAATTAGAGAAAACATGGGAGAGGAGGTACGGGGGGAGGGAGGGCAGAGGGCTCCAGTAGGCCAGGCAATTTATGTGGAGACAGAAAGACTTCAATTGGAATTTGAACTGGATTTGGTTTATTATCAATACTTGTACCGAGATAGAGTGAAAAGCTTTTCTTGAATTTTGTTCATACAGATCAAATTATCATAGAGTGCACTGTGGTAAAACAGGGTAAAATTGCTGAATAAACTGTAACTACAGAGAACGAACAAACAAGAGAAAACCTGCAGATGCTGGAAATCTGAGCAACACACACAAAATGCTGGAGAAACTTAGCCGGTCAAGCAGCATCGATGGAAAAAAGTACAGCCGACTGAAACATCAACTGTACTTTTTTCCATAGATGCTGCCTGGCCTATTGAGTTCCTCCAGAATTTTGTATGTTTTACAGAGAAAGTACAATTTGGGTAATCAATAAGGTATAAGATCATAACAAGGTAGATTGTGGGGTCAAGAGTCCATCTTATCATACTGAGGAACCATTTAATAGTTTTATAACAGTGACCTTGAGCCTGCTGGTATGTGTTTTCAGCCTTTCATATCTTCTGCACAAACTAAGGGGGGAGATGAGAGAATGTCTGCAATGGATGGGGTCTTTGATTAACCTGGTTGCTTTACTAAGGCAGTGAGAAGTAGAGAGTCCACAGAGAGGAGGCTGGCTTCTGTGATGTGCTGAACTGGATCCAAACTCTCTGCAGTTTCTTGCAGTCACATGCAGGCCAGTTGCCATATCAAGCCTTTATACATCCAGATAGGGTCCTTTCTACAGGGAATCAATAAAAATTGATGAGGGTCGATGGATCAATATTACAGAAAAAGTGAGTTCTCTGAAATTGTGGAATTAGATACTGGGACCAGTAGGCTGCAATATGTCGAGGAGAAAGGCGAGGTGTTTTTCATGTAGCTTACAGTGGACATCATTAGAAGAGTGCAGCAGGCTGCCAGCAGAATTATCAGAGTGGAAGTCAGGTGGAGAATTAAATAAAAGGATACTTGCATGGAAAGAGTGGTTGGTAGGGGCAGGGAACAGTCCTAGTGGAAGAGCAAATGGGAAGAGGTGGCTCTTGTGGAAGGAAGAAAGGAAGATGTAACTGGTGGTGCAATCTCATGGAAGGTGGCAGATATTGTGAAGGAGGATCTATTGAATATTGGTTATTTGGAAAGTGGGGACTGCAGAATACTATCCTTGTCCAGTCAGGGAGAAGGGTTGATAGCAAAAGTGTGAGAAATTGATTAGAAATAGGCTGTGTGGATTGGATTGTGTTTGAAGTATATATGTACAAAATGATTTGCCTAGCTTTCAAGCAACACACATAGAAGTTACTGGGGGAACGCAGCAGGCCAGGCAGCAACTCTCGGAAGAGGTACAGTCGACGTTTCGGGCCTTCGTCAGGACTAACTGAAGGAAGAGCTAGTAAGAGATTTGAAAGTGGGAGGGGGAGGGGGAGATCTGAAATGATAGGAGAAGACAGGAGGGGGAGGGATGGAGCCAAGAGCTGGACAGGTGATTGGCAAAGGGGATATGAGAGGATCATGGGACAGGAGGCCTAGGGAGAAAGAAAGGGGGAGGGGTGAAGCCCAGAGGATGGGCAAAGAGTATAGTGAGAGGGGCAGAGGGAGAGAGAGAGAAAAAGAATATATATATATATATATATATAGACACACACGCACATATATATATATATTCATACACACGCACCTACACACACACACACGCACACACACACATATATATACACACACACACACACACACACACACACACACACACACACATACACATAGTAAATAAAGAAATAGATGGGGTACAAGGGGGAGGTGGGGCATTAATGGAAGTTAGAGAAGTCAATGCTCATGCCATCAGGTTGGAGGCTACCCAGACAGAATATAAGGTGTTTCCTCCAGCCTGAGTGTGGCTTCATCTTTACAGTAGAGGAGGCCGTGGATAGACATATCAGAATGGGAATGGGGCGTGGAATTAAAATGTGTGGCCACTGGGAGATCCTGCTTTCTCTGGTAGGTGCTCAGCGAAACGGTCTCCCAGTCTGCACCAGGTCTCGCCAATATATAGAAGGCCACATCAGGAGCACCGGACGGCGCAGTATATCACCCCAGCTGACTCACAGGTGAAGTGTCGCCTCACCTGGAAGGACTGTCTGGGGCCCTGAATGGTGGTAAGGGAGGAAGTGTAAGGGCATGTGTAGCACTTGTTCCGCTTACAAGGATAAGTGCCAAGAGGGAGATCGGTGGGGAGGGATGGAGGGGATGAATGGACAAGGGAGTTGCGTAGGGATCGATCCCTGTGGAAAGCCGGGGGGGGGGAGGGAAAGATGTGCTTAGTGGTGGGATCCTATTGGAGGTGGTGGAAGTTACAAAGAATTGTACATTGGACCCAGAGACTGGTGGGGTGGTAGGTGAGGACCAGGGGAACCCTATTCCTAGTGGGGTGGCGGAAGGATGGAGTGAGAGCAGATGTGCGTGAAATGGGAGAGATGCGTTTGAGAGCAGAGTTGATGATGGAGGAAGGGAAGCCCCTTTCTTTAAAAAAGAACATCTCCATCGACCTGGAATGAAAAGCCTCATCCTGAGAGCAGATGCGGTGGAGACGGAGGAATTGTGAGAAGGGGATGGCAATTTTGCAAGAGACAGGGTGAGAAGCAGAATAGGCCAGAGACATCCCCCAGCAACTTTTATGTGTGTTGCTTGAAATTCCAGCATCTGTAGATTTCCTCGTGTTTGCCTAGCTTTCTATTCTCTTGGACATGATCATCCCTATGTAATCTTACAGCCTTGCTCCTCCAGTCATAAGCTTCCAGTCTAACTATGTACTGGTTTCATCCTTTCTAAACCAATTACTTGGACATAATTGTAAAGGCTGCAGTGGCGAAGTAAGAAGAACAATTCGGCAGTGAGTTCCTTGGTGAGGCAGACAATATCTATAACAAAAACAAATAAATCAGGTAACAGAATACAAGACACGGTGAGTTTGTGCTCATTTAGAAGACTGAAAAAATTAAGTCAAATCCGCAAGCCTCACAGAGAATTTAATAGGGTAGATAGTGTGGCAGACTTCCCATTGTGTGCGACTTTAGAACGAGAGAGGCACCGTCTCAAAATAGCAACCGCCGCCTTAGGGAGAGGTTTCTTCTCTCTCTGCCACTGTAGGCTGTGGATATTTTCTTTCATCAACCATATTCTTGGAGTGCATATTGAGGAATATGGACAATATGCAGGCAGAAGGAATTCATGTAATTAGGCATCATTCATTTAATTAGATCTGCATAATATCCTGGGCAAAGGGCTTGAAACAGAGAAATCACTGGATTACAAGGCATGAAATGATTGTAGGGATCAGATCTGTCATGAATGGCCAAATTGATTCAAGGTGGTCAACAGCGTGTGAAAGGCCAAGCAGAAATACTTAATTACACTGGACCTGATCTTTATAAATAAAATGCAGTTGACTTTCACATGAATCGCATGATCATGCCTTGTAGTCAGGCATGCAGGCCACGATATCCCATGAACAAGCTTCTTGAGCATGCTTCCAGAGATAACAATCTCGTGTAATCCAGGGGATCTACATCGGAAGACATTTGGGGAATAATTTGGATAGACATCGGTGAGACAGGTGGTAGAGGACTGGCAGTCGGTTGTACATCTCTCCACATTTTTATTTCTAGTACTTCTTACGTGGTCGCGAAAAAAGCATCTAATCCTCAATAACTATTGACGCTGTACCCATTACAGCACGAGATGGCAACAGCCTGCACGTTGAACTTTGAAAGCCCAGCAGCTAGAAGAGGTACAGTAACCTTCCACAAGAAATTTAATAACCCATATGATAGCCAATCAATTGGACTGTGAACCGTATTTGCACTAATCTGGGTTAAAATGTTAATAAATCCATCATAAATAAGCAGAATAGTCCTTTAACAATTCAAAAAAAAAATCGTCAGCGAGGACAGGGGTAGAATATTAAACATGACCTTGGACTTGTTCTGCATCTAGAGCGTACGATGCCCCAAGGAAGGCCATTTACGGAACTCAGCTTGTAAAATGGGTCACATTAATAAATATCCCTTCCCTATTTGTGTCTACTCCCACAGCGAAAAAACCTATTGCCTTCCCCAGTAGCTCTGGGATAGATGCAGGATAAACTTTCCTTAATTCTACACGCAATAAAATATTAGCTGGATGAACTCACCGGGTCGAGCAGAATGTGTGGGAGGAAAGGAACTGTCGACGTTTCGGATCAAGTCCCAGCTGCTTCCACAAATACTGCTCAAACCTCCGAGTTCACGTAGGCTGTAGCGTCTTGTGTCTCCCTTAATTCCTTCTCACCTTGTACGCACACCAAACTCATCCAGGATTCCCACTCAATGTTACGCTATACCCTCCGCTCATTAGGTAGGACTCACGGGCCGGCGATGTCCCAGTAGGTTCTTTATTGAGGTTCCCCTCCAGTCCGCGACCTCTCGGCTCCCCGAATGTTCCGGAACTCGTACCCTTTACCACGTGATGTGCAATTAATGAGTGCGTGTGCGCGCGTTCTCCCTCTCTGACAGGGACAGGGGAAGAAACTCTTTCCCCCAACCCAACAGCCGGCCAACAGCTTCTCCCAAGCTGAACCCCAAAGGAAACGGACACCGGGGCCAAGGCTAGGTATGGGATCCAGCTGCTCCAAGTCTAATGCTGACACTTCCATAGACACCGAGTGCCATGTGAACTGACTTAACCGGGGCTTCCTGCCCTAAACCGGGTGGGTATCCCAATTCAGAGAGGCCGGGGATAATTAAAAGAGAAAGTCCTACATTCACGACTTTTTCACGAAATGGATTAGTTCCCCTTTCGCCGAACTATACCCAGGAGGGTCAGTATAACAATACTATATCATTCTACGAGAGAAACAAAAGACTGTAGATGTTGGAATAGGGATCAGGGGTTCAACCCACAATATCCATAATTTCTTTCCTACCACGACGCTGCTCGATTCCCCGAGTTCATCCCACAGGTTGTGTTAAACCCTTGAATCTGAACACACGGAGCCCCCCCCCCCACCAAGAGAGCGTTTGTCGACCAAAGATAATACCACCCCCCGCCCAAAAAAAATTCACACAAGACATCAGCACAATATCAACGCACATTTTACTCTAACGCCTCTTTGCTAATTAGAGCCGAAGGTAGAATCCAAGTTTTGTTTAATTCAAACGAGTACAACATACATAAAACTGGTTAAAGTCACAATGGCGCACTGAAAGAAAATGTGCCGCCAATTTCAAAGTCTTCAAAATTCTTGAAGTGTCTTTGCAGGTCTTCTCTCAGAAGCTCACAGTGCACTCATCCATAAAGTAGGAAACACTACACTGGGTTGAATGGTTTAGTAGTGCTTTCTACTTTATGGATGACTGCACTGTCTATCAAAGGTCCTCTTCCTCTTCTCTCCGGCGCCGCCCGGACTTCTGCTTTGCACTTCCACATATTCTACATTGAAATATTGTCTAATGCCCGTTTTAATTGTACAAAGCGGGTGCATTTCCATTTCGATTAACTGTTTTCCCAACACACCCCATAACTGAGACGGTTCATTTCGCGCGCACTTGCAAAGTCCAACCAACTCCAAGTGCTCTTGCACCTGTAACAGTTAGTTACGTGGAATAAGCCATTTAAATACTTCTATCAAATTGGTTAAACAAGTCTATAAAACATGGGCGAGAGACAATTCACAGTCAACCGCCCAGGAACCCAGTCAACCCCGAACTGAAGGGCCATCGGCCTCTAGCCAGCAGACCCGAGCTGCAAGGAAAGGCAGAACTCAAAAGGTTCGCTGATCAGAAACCGACTTGTAAATTCAGTTCGGCTTTGACTACAGGAGCGTCCATCCGTGGCGGTCGAGGCTTTTAATCCGTTGTAATGTAAATCTAATTTATAACCAGAGAGGAAAGATAACACATAAATCCCAGGCAATGGAATTCGATTAACTAACACCACCGATAGCAGTCTTAATAAGTAATCAACGAAAATACCAAGCAACAAACCTTTTTACCCGAAATTGATACATACGCGAGTTGTTAAGCTATTTTAACAATTGTATATCCACAATACTACAGTTCGTATAATTACATTTTTCTGTAAAATATTGCATCTTAACAGATTTTTAACAAACGCAGAAACATTATACCAGGATATTATGCCCAGTTTCTCGGCCTCGCTGAAGGTTCTTACCACTCCATTGCCTCTCTCACTGCAAATAGGATCTTAACCGTCACTTTGCCGTATTTAACTCCACATTGGCACGTGATAAAACCACAGGAAACGTGCAATCTGCTTCCAACACGCCCTGAGGCCCGCACATAAACTCAAAACTATACTTTCCTAACGGTGCAAATCACACAATGCGCCTAACACCTTATTTGAATATGAGTGTTGGTAACTCACTGTAGTAACATAGTCAGATATTCAAGTATAATTATCGTCCTTTGCAATTCATGTATTATTCTTCTATCAACCACCAGGTCATGTGTGCTTAAATAAATAGTGAAAAAAAAATCTGTATTTTAAATCCTTTCCACATTTTCTACAGCAAGTTTAGTTTAATATACTTTGGAACTCAGTTTAACTGAATAATTTCTCTCCCCTGCTGTTGTAGAAGTTTTAATGCAAGAATAAAAAAAACATGAATCCATCTGAACTATCAGTTCTATCCTATGTGAGGCATTGTGCTTTATGCATTGACACAGGGGGCACAGGATAATCTAATACACTTCTACTCTGTACATTTAATTTGGTTTAGTTTGGATAAATAGTTTCAAATGTATATTCATAGAAGAAAAAGTTATGATCCCATTTGTGTGAAGTGTGACTCTCATGGAGCATTGCAGAGTACAAAGTGGTACAAGTACTCAGTCATTGGAGACAGTGTGCAGTTTGAGGATAGTCTGATTACTGCATCCTTAAACAGACACCACCCTGCAAATATCACAAAGCATATTCCCAATTTCTGAATATATGTACAGTGAAGCAGTTGATACTGTGAATGATTGTTGCCATGAAAAAGAATGTAGGTCTGCATGTGTTTGGGATACTTATATACCATCCTGACCCTTTGCAACAACATATATATATGAATTGCATGTTGAACCAAAGTTCAAAGTAAATGTATAATCAAAGTGCATATACGTCACCATATTCATTTTCTTGCTGCATACTCAATAAATCCATTATAGGATAATAGAATCAATGAAAGTCTGCACTAACTAGGCAAAGCACAACAAACTGCAAATACAAAAAAAGAAATAATAATAAATAAATAAGCAATAAATACCGAGAACATGAGATAAAGAGTCCTTGAAAGTGAAACCACAGGTTATGGGAACATTTCAGTGATGGAGCAAGTTGAGTGAAGTCATCTCCTTTGGTTCAAGAGCCTGATGGTTGAGGGGTGATAACTGTTCCTGAACCTGATGGTGTGAGTCCTGAGCCTCCTGTGTCTTCTTCCTGATGGTAGCAGTGAGAAGAGAGCATGACCTGAGTGGTGGGGGTCCCTTTTAACACCATATATCAGTGAGTTGTTTTGGTATGGTTCCCTTCTTGCTGTGAAAGGGGCAACTCTTTTTCCCTTTATTAGGGAAAGGGAGAGCCTATGGCATGTCAAATTGGCGGGTGAACGATTAGTTTTTGGTGTACTGCAGCTCATGATCTTTATTGGGGTCTTTGCAATTGCTTGGTGTGAGGAGGGTGCAGATGCTTCTTTTGAGAAGTGGGTGGGGGTGGAGGAGAGTCATTGCTTTGCTGCTGCCTGTGCATGGAGGAGGGAGTAACGGGGCTTTGGAGTTCTAACATATTTAACTGTCACTTATTCTTTGGGGCACTCTTCTGTTTTGTGGATGTCTGTGAAGAACGAGAATTTCAGGATGTATATTGCATACATTGCTTCGATATTAAATGGAACTATTGAACTATTGACGATGGATGCTGCTTTCCTATGAAAATGCTCTGCTTAGGTGTGCTCAGTGGTGGAGAGGGCTTCACCAGTGATGGACTGGGCCTTATTCACTGCTCTTTGAAGGATTTTCCATTCAAGGGCATTGATGTTTCCAGTGATGCAGCCAGTCGATAAATCCTCCACCAAACATCTACAGAGATTTGTCAAAGTTTTAGATGTCATGCCAAAACTGCAAACTTCTAAGGAAGTAGAGGAGCTCCTGTGCTTTCTTCTTAAGTGCACTTATGTACTGGGCCCAGGTCCTCTGAAATTATAACACCAAGGAATTTAAAGTTGCTGACCTTCTCCACCTCTGATCCTCTGATGAGTACTGGCTCATGGACCTCTGGTTTCCTCCTCCTGAAGTCAATAATCAGCTCCTCAATCTTGCTGACATTGGGTAAGAGGTTAGATCATCAAGCCCAATGTTCTGAATACCTTGGTCCCTGGCCAATGATGGGTTGAGTGCTGCCATTCAACAATGCAGCTCAGTATTGGCCTAATGGAGCCTATCCCTTGTGGTTCATTTTCTCCTGGTTGATAACTGGTCTTTTTAAATCAGATTAGAATCATAGAGCACCTCAACACTGAAATGGGTCTGTCAGCCCGTCTAGTCCATGCCAGCTAGGTTTTCTGCCTAGTCCCATTTACCTGCACCCAGAACATAGCCACTATACCCCTCTAGCCCATGTACCTAGCCAAACCTCTCTTAAATGTTATTACTGAACCAACATCCACTGTTTCTTCCTGCAGCTCATTCCATACTGGCACCACCTTCTGTGTAAAGTAGTTCCCCCTCAGATTCCCCTTAAATATTTAATCTTTCACTCTAAATCTCTATGACCTCTAGTTCTCATCTCACCTAACCTGAATGGAAAACGCCTGCATGCACTCACCTTATCTATACCACTCGCAATGTTGTTGATTGGAAGAGGGAGAGAATACAGGCATGAATGCAGATGCAGGTTATTGGAGCAGAGTGAGGAAGGGGGCCTAGAAGATGTGGAAGCACATTTTCGAGGAGAAAATTGGACTGGCAGGAAATATTAGACGATCAAAGGACATGGAATCAATGCAAGAAGGTAGAGAGGAAAGAAAGAACAGTTGATTGGTTGGGACAGGGAGAAGAAAGAAGATTAAAGCAGAAGATTGAAGAGGAAAGGTGAATCATAAATGGGAGAAAGGACTGAAAATGTAAAACCAATACGGAAGGCTATTCTTCTCAAAATGCTCTCTTAGCATCCACTGCCTGAGTATTTGTACCATTTATCACTGTGCAATACTCCATCAGAGTCTTGCCAATATATTGTAGTACTTACAAATGTTGGTTAAATGACATTCTGTGCATGAATTGACAACTGTGATAAATGCTAACACTGTTTTCCATTTGTGGTGTTTATGCGCAGCTTTTAAAATATTGGTCACTAAAATGCTCAAGTTGCTGCAATACACAAACAATATTTTCCTTTCTGAGCATTTGCTGTGCTCCCACGGTATGTATCCCCAGATCTGGTTTAGACAGTATGCACATTTTAAAATAGAAATACGAGTGTTTATAAAGATAGGAAAGAGGCACAACTATCAAGGTTCATTATTCCAATGCACAGGATGAATACTTTCCAGTTCTTGGGCACATAAGCCAAAATCATAATCTGGTGTAACATTGAAACATTAAGCTAAGATCATATCTGCCTTCTCTTTTGACTCAGATAGACATTAAAGAATCCCTATGAAGACCCAAAGTAGATCAGTTCTCCGTGTATTTGGCCAAAAATCCTCTCTCAGCCAATGTTGTTAAAAGTGTTGCATCAGTTACTGAAACAACTATTGTTTATTGTATTCTTGAGTCTATGTTCTCCTTCAATATAACAACAGTGGGAGCACCTCAAGTTCTTTTATGTAAAGAACTGGGAACATGTGGGAGATTTTGTAAAATGCTTCATTTTCTTTCCATGCAAAAAAAAAGTTCAATGCTTCCAAGGTGAACCGTAGTCATTTTCAGATGCTACTTCAGCATAAGGCATGCATTTATTGTATTCGCCCACAGACTATCATGTGGAGTTCTTTGATTTTTATCAAATACCTACTGTTAAAATTCTCGTGCTGTTTCTGGAGAGTAATCCAAAATACAACATATTTCATGGAGTTTAATGCTTAACAAAAGCATCCGTGGCATTTTACTATGGTGTAACTTACTTCAAAAATACATGAAGAAGTTCATGTTAAATAAAACAAATTTTAAAATAATGAAAATGATTAAAAGTAATATTGATTTTGTTGGTGAAATTAAATCCGGATGTCCACCTCTGTCTGCAGCAGATATAAGACATTTCTTATCATTGCAATTTGACCTGGATTCAGACTTATTGCTGAGAAGTGAAAATATCACGAGATAACTCACTGCACCACAGATCTCGGTTAATCCACAGGATGTGGTAGAGGTTTTAAACGGCTACTTTTCATCAGCTTTCGATACTGAAGATGGATATTAATTATCATTAATATAAAACTGATTGCAAAGTTTCAAGTGTCAAAATGCATGTAGAAATATGGCTGATTAGAATATAGTCAAAACCATTGAAAATTTACCGTACAGCATAGTATTTGGCCCAGTCTGTGTTAATCAAAGTAAGGGTACCCAGTCAAATCCTATTTCCGGAATTTGGTCCATAGCCCTGCAGCTCATGGTGCTTCAGCTTTACATCAAAATATTACTAAAATATAAAAAGAGTTTCATTTTAGACGATGAGTTCTAGATCCCTGCCATCCTCTAGGTGATAATTTTTTTTTCATTATCTCCCTTTATTTTTACTTTAAAATCATGCTGTCTGGCTTTTTGACTGTCTTGCTGAA
The DNA here is from genome assembly GCF_963921235.1 of Mobula hypostoma. Classification (NCBI taxonomy): domain Eukaryota; kingdom Metazoa; phylum Chordata; class Chondrichthyes; order Myliobatiformes; family Myliobatidae; genus Mobula; species Mobula hypostoma. The sequence goes on from NC_086119.1 coordinate 37,491,606, forward strand.
AGCAAGGTTTTTCCCTCCACTTTACTCTCTCTTGTCTCCTTATAAATTAAGTTTCCTTTCTACAAGCCATTGAAAACAATCCCAGATTGTGAAATCCTTCATCACTACATTCTACTGTCCTAGCAACATCTTCAAAAATCTGATGAGCAGGGGAATCTCTTCTTTACTGCAATGGGGTGACCAAAACTGTACACAATACCCAATCTGTGGTTTAATTATTGTTGCTAATAAAGGAAAAAGATCTCTCTTCTTAATCACCACAATGTCTCTTTAATGTTCTGTGATCAGAAACTCAAGCAGTTCTTCTGAACTCCTTAGTATCTACCCATGTCTGGTATGGAGGGGCTACTGCACAGGACAGAAAGAAGCTGCAGAAGGTTGTAAATCTAGTCAGCTCCATCTTGGGCACTAGCCTACAAAGTACCCAGGACATCTTTAGGGAGCGGTGTCTCAGAAAGGCGGCGTCCATTATTACAGACCTCCAGCACCCAGGGCATGCCCTTTTCTCACTGTTACCATCAGGTAGGAGATACAGAAGCCTGAAGGCGCACACTCAGCGATTCAGGAACAACTTCTTCTCCCCTGCCATCTGATTCCTGAATGGACTTTGAAGCTTTGGACACTACCTCGCTTTTTTAATATACAGTATTTCTGTTTTGCTCATATTTTAATAATCTATTCAATATACATAATTGATTTATTTGTTTATTTATTATTATGTTTTTTTTCTCTTTCTCTGCTAGATTATGTATTGCATTGAATTGCTGCTGCTAAGTCAACAAATTTCACATCACATGCTGGTGATAATAATCCTGATTCTGATTCTATAGTACATTCTTTTAACTTAATGCATCTCCTCAAAGGAATTATTTCATAGTTCTCCTGATTGAATTCCATTTGGCATTTTTTTTCAGTATTGGTCAGATCACTTGTGCTCTTTTGCCATCAATAGCTTTCTTTCTCTCTGTCAACCACACTATCATTTTTTTGTATAATCTGCAAACTTTTTTATTATGTCCTTACATTTAAACCAAGGAGATTCATCATATACTGTGAAAAACAAGGCACTACTTACAGTATTAACAGGATTTCAAATTCCAAACCATGATGCAAGGTCTCAAATCAAAGCACCCATTAACAATTATCATTTGTTCATCCCATTGAGGCACCTTTGGCCATGGATACAACTTGTATTCTGTTTTGGATCCCATGATCTTTATCCACCTTTGTCCAATCAGCCATATAGGATCATGTTAAAAGCCTTACAAAAAGCAGTGATGCTCTACAGTAATCAGTGTTGAGATTCCTGTTGCTTGTAATACCGAGTCCAGGGAGGGGTAGCACCTCCGGTGAAGGGACTTGTTGAGTCCATTCTGGGGCAGCTCACTCACCTTTGGTCCCCACCAGACACTTAGCTCTCACCTGCAACTCCAAGTAGCTGTTTGCAATCGACAGCAGGCACACTCTGGTACAGGACTTCAACAGGCAGGCTATACAGGTGAGGGTAGCCAGCGACCTCATGTCCCAGTGAGACAGGGATTGCAAAGCTCCGTGGAGAGTGAAGGGCATGACAAGGCACAGAAGATGTCATGGTGATCCACTGCAACCAAGAAAGACCCCAGTTTGTGATGCTTGTTCATACCACTGGACCCGGACTTCTGAGGTCAAGAGAGTGAAAATGCCCCAATGCAATGGCTTTAAGAACTTTCCTGCACAGGTTTCCCGTCATCATCCAATGTCTTTGAGACATTTCAAACTTTGAAACAGAATCAAAAGAAGATCCAGCTTACTGGGTTTTGAACTGAATGCATATACTAGCGAGAGGCACATACAAAGAGATATATAAAAAGTCAAAAAGCTCAAAGCCAGGAAACTACAGGCCTGTGAGTACAGTTTAGGCAAACTGCTGAGCACAAGAAATTGGGCAGATGCTGAAAATCTTAAGCACACATACAAAGTAGTCTCAGCCTGAAACATTAACTGCTCATTCCCCTCTATAGACCCCACCTGATCTGCTGAGCTTCCCCATCACTTTGTGTGTATTTCTTAGGCAAACTGCTGTAGGGCTCCATCAGGGATGCACTTGGCAGTGAGACTGTTATTAGAGAATCTCAGAATGACTACCCGGAAAGAAAGCCATCTCTTGCTAACTTGTTTGATTACTTGAAAAAATTTCCAAATTAAGGAGGTTAGTGGTTAGGCTGGCTTTGTTTTATTTTTGATTTTAAAGGAAACTTTAACAAAGGAGAAATTGCATAAACTATGAGCCAATCAGAGCAAATATTTAAAGGGTGGTAATAGAAAATTTTAAGACTTCGGAAAAATTAATTGAGAAAGTAAAAGCTCTGTAGAGAAGTAAAAAAGACACTGATAGGTAAGTTTAGGAGAGGGTACAAAACAAAACTGAAGCAATGTTATTTAGGAAAGAAGTTATGAAACACCTCTTCAGAGTCTATTCCATCAATCTATCATCCAAATGAACTGGATTTTTTTATTAAATTAAAACTGAAGCAATTAGTCCATTTCAATAAGGAAGCAGCCATTAGACAATATGATGGATTTGGGAAACAAAAGACCTGTTATTTAATTAAAATGGTAGAACAGGCTCATGGAGCTGAATGTTCAGTTCCTTTCATTAAAATAAACGTACACCAACATGAGGGTTCAGTGGGGAATATTCCATTCAGTGTCCACATAGGCAGAATTGAACTTTAATCGGAATTGATCTGATAGGGAATATGCTACTATTGGACACTCTTAGGTCATTACCATTCACCATTTACATCACTGATTCAGGTTGAAAACTTCAGAGAAGTTTTTGGGGTTTGCCAGTAATACAAAGATATAAGCAAGTGTAGGAAGCTGAGGTGTAGGAATGTGACATACTAGAGGTGGTGGCATCCGTTAGTCTTGCGAGTCCATGGATCTGCACCTGGAAAGTTCCAAGGCGCAGGCCTGGGCAAGGTTGTATGGAAGACCGGCAATTGCCCATGCAGCAAGTCTCCCCTCTCCACGACACCAATGTTGTCCAAGGGAAGGGCAAGGGCTGATACAGCTTGGCACTGGTGTCGTTGCAGGAGTTGCCAGAACGAGGTTGAAGGCAACGTCGGACTGCCTTAGGGACTCCAGCTGCAGATTTGTCCTCAGGGTTTACTCCCGAAGCCTTTCCCATGAGTGGGTATGACCTCAAGGCAGCGAAGGTTTGAAATCAGAGCTTTCCCTCTCTTAGATAGACTGCCTTCCCAGGCTGAAAAGCTCCATCTACCCAAGGTAGTTCTAGATTAAAAGGGGAATGCATTCACAACAGGAATGCATTATGACATCATTTGTCATGCGTATTTGCAGTCCCAAGAGCTAAGGTGGAAAAATGCCCAAGGGTTTCAAAAGGGAAATGTTTCCATTGATATTTTACCTTTAACATCCCTGATGAAGATGGTGAAGTTTGTCATTGAAATGTGGGTTATAATCGATACCTGTACCTGGCTGGAAGCCTGAGAAGAGTTTATTCACCAATAAAATGATTTGAGATGTAGTCACTGTAGTGATATTGGAACCACAGCAAGATTCCACTAGCAACAAATACCAAGTCATCAGTTTTCATGGTGTTGGTGCAAGGATATACTGTATATTTGTCATTATAACAAAGATAGTTTCCCCGCTCTTTGAAGTAGTACCAGGCAAGCTTTCATTTCAACTTGGAAAACAGTCAGGGCTTCATTCCTCATCTGATTGAAAGACTGGTACCTTCATCAATGCAGCACTCAGAATTGTATCAGACCAAGTAATGAAATTTCTACAGCTCAAATCTCTTGATGTTTGGCTTACAGATGAGATCTTGGTGCTTAGAATTTGAATTGCCCATACAGTGATACAATTTATGACTTTTAACATTATGAGTGGAACAACAATCAACTGAATCATGGAAATTTATGGCTAATGTCTTGAAGCTATTACTTAACAGAATTGAACAGCAGTGCATTGCAAAGATGAATAAATGAATCAAATATACAACTTTGTCTGCACATCCTCTGTTAGTCCCTACATATTGGAAAATAGTCAGAGATGAATAACTACATTAACAAAGAGGGAATAAGCAGTTGGAACAAAAAGGGACATTTTATCTCACTGAGTATAGAAAGGCACAGAACTAGGGGTATGGCTCAGTTCACATGGAAAATTTTTGAGCTAGGAAGTTTAAGAAATATGGGGACATAACTTGGTGCCCAAATTCTAACTCTTAAGTATAGACTTAGGTTACATGTTCAAAATATTTCTACAGATTGTCATATTCTGAACAAATTTCCAATGCAAGCTTGCATTTATTTTATACACTTTACAATTTCAGGATGCTGAACCTCCATACATTTTTTGCTTTTGGATAGTAGTTACTGTCAGAAATATGATAACTAATTCACAAAATGCAAGTCCTCTGAACAGTAATGAGATTACTACCAGTTAATTTACTTCATCAACATTGATTGAGGGAAAGACTTGGCCAAGATATTGGGGATAACTCCATGCCTTTCATAGTCAGGTGTATCACTAGAGTGTTAATCTGAGATTTTATGATCTGGTAGGCAAAGTAGGGGCTAATCACACAATTTTATAACAGGAGGAAGAACAGTATTACAGACACTTAGTTATTAGATTAGATTATGAGGACACACAGTCCTCATTTATTGTCATTTAGAAATGCATGCATTAAAAAATGATACAATGTTCCTCCAGAATGATATCACAAGAAAACACAGGACAAGCCAAGACTAAAACTGACAAAACCACATAATTATAACATATATTTACAACAGTGCCAAGCAATACCATAATTTGATAACAAGCAGACCGTGGGCATAGTAAAAAAAAGTCTCAAAGTCCCGATAGACTCATCATCTCATGCAGGCGGCAGAAGGGAGGAACTCTCCCTGCCATGAATCTCCAAGCACCGCCAACTTGCTGATGCAGCACCATTGGAAGCCCCTGACCGCAATGGGCTCTGAGTCCATCCAAAAACTTCGAGCCTCCGACCAGCCCTCCGACACAGCCTCTCCGAGCACCATCCTCTGCCGTGCGCTTTGACTCCGCCCCGGCCACCTAGCAACAAGCAAAGCCGAGGGCTCGGGGCCTTCTCCTCCGGAGATTCTGGATCACACAGTAGCAGCAGCAACAAAGCAGGCATTTCAGAAGTTTCACCAGATGTTCCTCCGTGCTGTTACGTCCGTCTCCATCAAATCAGGATTGTGCACGGCACCCTACTTGACAAATAACAGACATCACCACTTGAGTGGCCACTGCGAGCTGCGTCGTGCCGCCATCTTCTCCTCCCACCTTAGCCTTTCTCCTTTCCACTTTAGCTCTTGGGACTGCAAATACACATGACAACTGATGTCATAATGCATTCCTGTTGTGAATCCATTCCCCTTTTAATCTAGAACTACCTCTAGTTATTACTTTGAAATCTGAATGAGTTCCTACGGAGAACATAACTACATGTACATAGGTGGCTATTTGATGTAGGAGAGGGATTTCCACACAATTTTATTAATGATGAGTGAAGTGGGGGGAGAGCTTTGGGTGAGACCCTCAGAAAGCAGTGAACAGCTTAATGGACCAAATGACCTTTTCCAGTTCTTGTTTCAACAAGTTCCTCTTAAGCTTGAAGTCTGCGCGGACTGCAATGCAACTCACACAAAATGCTGGAGGAATTCGGCAAGTCAGGCAGCATCTATTGGAAATGAACAAACAGTCAACATTTTGGGCCGAGACCATTCATCAGGAATGGAAGGGAAGGGTGAAGACACCAGAATAAGAAGGTGAGGGGGTAGAAGGAGTGCAAGCGAGAAGGTGATTGGTTTCGGCACAGACTAGAAGGGCCGAAATGGCCTGTTTCCGTGCTGTAATTGTTATATGGTTATATGGTTACATGGAAAAACCACGTGTGTGGGGAAAGGGGGGATGAAGTAAGAAGTATCACCTCCCAGCTTTTTATTTCATTCCTCCTTTCCCCATCCACTGGGCTTCACCTATCACCTCTAGCTTGTATTCCTTCCCCTCCCCCCACATTATTATTCTGGCATCTCCCCACTTCCTTTCCAGTTCTGATGAAGGTCCTCAGTCCAAAACACCAACTGTTTATAGCTGCTTCCTGACCTTCTAAATTCCTCCAGCATTTTGTGTGTTCTGCTCTGGATTTCCAGGATTTGCATAATCCCTTGAGTGTATAATACAACTGATCTCTGAGTCTCTGCACGTGAGTGTGTGTGTGCGAGAAAAAGTCCAGGACATGTGTGAGGTTAGATCTGAGCTTGTTTGAATATGTAAGTAAATATACCTGTTAGCATTGTGTGTCTATGTGTTGATGCGTCTTTAAAGAGGTTTGTATGCGTGTATGTTTTCATCGTCATTCAGAGATAGTCTGCTATTACAGAAGCCATTTTAGTTACTTAAAAAGTGAACTGTGTCCTGTTATTTGCATATAGCTTGCATCAGTAGCTGTGATGCCAAATGTCTGATGGTTCAATTTAAGCCTTACCATTGCAAACAGGAAGTTGCAAAGGTTCAGACAATTTCCCTGTAGAAGAAGTCAAATGAAGAAGCCAGCCACCATCGTACCTTCCGATGCTGGTAATGAAATGAGTACTTCCAGTGTTCTGCTGCAGCTGTGATACTTCAGACTTCACATCAATGAAACTACTTCAGACTTCACATCAATGAAACTAAATGCCAAGACTGGCCTGAATCCAAAGGAAAATCAAACTTTAAGTTGCCTTTTAATATATTTTGAATCGTAATCAGTTTCACTATTTCAGGGAGATAATCCATATAAATCTAACCCTACCAACTGGGCAAAACAAATAATTTGACTTACATTTGGCCAGCAATATTTGAAGGTTCTTTTATTCAATTTTAATGCTCCTGACAAGTCACCATTCCATCCTTAATGTTAATACTTAATAACAATCGAACACTCTCATGCCTGGAGTCAATTTAGTGAATTAAAAAAATATTGCCCCAAGGTAAGTCCATCTTTAATTAGGCAGTGTGACTCCATCTGCACAAAGGATTTGGTTTCATCAGGGTCTTGTACAATTGCATCAAGAATACCCTGCTCTTATCATTTGCATTAAAAACCAGCAAACTGTTTACCCCATTAATTAAACCGCAATTAAACTGTGGCAGTAAGTGCGACACTATTACAGCTTGGGGCATCAGAGTCCAGAATTCAATTCCGGCACTCTCTGTAAGGAGTTTGTATGTTCTCCCTATGACCACATGGGTTTCCTCTGAAGTCTAAAGATATACTGGTTGGTAGATTAATTGACCATTGTAAACTGTCCTATGATTAGGCTAGTGTTAAATAGGTGGCTTATTGGGCCAGATGGGCCTGTCCTGCACTGCATGTCTAAATAAAATAAAATAATTGCCTGTTGAACTGCATGTTTATATTCCACACCTCATGAACCAGCATAGAAAATTCCCTCTACATGGAAACTTGCAGTAGGTTCTTTCCACTTAAAATAACATTTTGTTTTTTGATCTTTCCTAACAAACCGAAAAACTTTATTGTCTTTTTTTATATTTCTTGTGAGTTTGCCCTGTAAAATTATTTTCTTTCTTTTGACTCTGCTTTTTATAACCCTTCGCTGAATTCTGAATATATCCCAGTGTTTTGGTATACTGCTAACTTTTGTCTCGTTACCATTTCTCCTTTAACTTAAATCCTTCTAACTGCTTTGGTTACTATTTTTGGTTCATCCCTCTTTAGAAGGTTGTCTCATTTCTGGGATATATTTATGCTGAGTCATGAATTATCTCCTTAAAAATCTGTCACTGCTTGCCTATCATCATTTCTGCTAATCTGTTGGCCTGGTCCACTTTTGCTGTTTCCATCTCATTCCATTGTAAAGCTTAATTTAAATTAAGCAGAATTATTTTGATTCTGGTTTCTCCTTCTCAAACTGAATACAAAATTTCCTCGTGTTATGATCAGTACGGTCTACTCTTTTTAGGAATCTTTTATTATGAGGTTGTTTAATAACCATGTCTTATTACCAGTTGCCTGATCCAAGTCAACATGTTCCCTAATTAGCTCCATAATGTATTTTTCTAGAGAGCTATTCTAAATGAACTTCATGAATTTGTTCCAATATGATTAACCACTTTACATGAAGATTAAAGTTCCTCATAATTATTGCACTGTTCTTTTTGTACACCCCCAACATTTGTTAACTTATTTGCTTACCTACAATGTGATGACTGTTTGTGGCCTGTACACTATTCTCATCAGTCTTCTTTCTCTTGCTACTTTTAAGGGATTTAACAGCTTCTCAACCTGTACCATCACTCACAATTGTATTCATTGCATATTGGTGGTAATCCCTACCTCTCTTTGATTCCCATCATCTTTTCTAAACGCCAAATACGGAGTCATCGATGAGTCCACGCCAGCCACAATGCCCACTCCTAACTAGTTCCAACTTTCTTCATTCGACCCATAATTCGCTAAGCCTCACCCTTCCACGTACCTACCTAAGTGCTTCTTAAATGATACTATTATACCTGCCTCAACACTTCTTTAGGCTGCTCGTTCCACCCACTCTCCACCCTCTGCGTGGAAAAGGTTGCTCCTCAGATCCTTTTTAAATTTTTCTCCTCTCATCCCCAACTTATACCCCCTCGTTTTGGTCTCCCTAACCTGGGGAAAAGACTGTTCCCACTCAACAAAACAATGCCTCTCGTAACGTTAAAAATTTCTATAAAGTCGCCCCTAATTTTCCACTTAGGAACTAGTTGCAGGCCATGCTAAAAAACATCCACTGCCCTAACCTCACCTACCTTTGGGGGTAATTTCTTCCGAAAACTCTAAATGGTTCACCAAGCACTACGTCCCATGCGCAAAGCCATGCTGATTCCTCCTAATCAGGCTCTGTCTATACAAATGCTGGTACATCTTGTCCCTCGGGATTCCTTCCAGCAACTTCCCCACTACTGATGTCACGCTTGCTCTTGCCACCCTTCTTAAACGATAAACAACATTAGCCATCCTTTGGTCTTTGGGAACTTAATCAATGGCTAATGATGAAACAAATATCTCCAGAAGAGCCTACACAATTTCCTACCCAGCCTCTCACAAAGTCCAAAGATGCATACAGTCAGGCCCTGGGGATTTATCCACCTTTAATGCACTATAAGGCTGCAAACACCACCTCCCTGGTAATATGAATGTGCTCTAAAACATCTCCATGTGTTTCCTTTATCTCATGAGCAACCAAAATATTTTTCCTCAGTAAACATTGAGGAGAGATATTCATTTAAAATAGCACCCATCTCCTTCAGCTGAAGACATAGGCACCCCTGCTGATCTCTAAGGAACCTACTCTCTCCTAAGCCACCCTTTTAGTCTTACTATAACTATAGAACCTCTTGGGATTAAGTTCCCATCTTTGATTCTCTGCAGCCATGTCTTTATAATGCCGATTTGACTTTACTCACTTAACTCTATTTGTGTCTTTAGATATTTTTTGCAGATGCCTTGTGCATTAAGGTACAAAGTCTTAAGATTTGTTTCTTCAACAATGCCAATTTTCTAACAACCTATTTAAATAGAGAGACTACAAGGAAAAAGTCAGAAGATGGGTATCCTGTAGTAAATGACTCACCTCCTGCCACATTTCCAGGAGAAATAGGAGCCTCAAGCATAGATTTTTACTCTATTAGGTTACCAATTGTGGTACATGCATAGCATGATCAACACCATGCCGACTTTGAATGCCAACCTTACACATGCGGCCTGATAAATTAGCATTACTGATCTGCACAGAAGCGCACAAGATGGTGATACCAAATGGAAACATGGAAAATGCCCTCCCTCAGAGCATTCTGCCTCATTCTGCAAGTTGTCCACTTCAAAACCAGTTTACACTCCTTGATCCCAACAACTGATTTATTTCCATGCATAAACGCAGGAGAAACTGTGTTTGATGGGACTTTCATAGGTTCTAAAGCTCAACAATTATTCATAAGTGCCAAGAGTATGTTAGAAATTCAAGCTTTTATCTGAACAGCCTGTCTCTGCTTCTCTGATGCCTTTGAAGTTACAAAGAAGTAAATATAAAGAAACCTTCCCAATTCTTCCTGTGCTATATTGATGACTGCATTGGTGTGGTTTCATGCACCCATGCTGAGCTCATCAATTTCACCAACTTTGCCTTCAGCTTCCACCCTGCCCTTAAATTCACTTGGCATATTTCTGACACTTCCCTCCCATTTCTTGGTCTCCATCTCAGTAGACCAACTGTCTTCTGGCATGTTTTTATAAACTTATCATTTCCCACGGCTATTTTGACAAAACCTCTTCTCACTTTGGTCTCCTATATAAAATGCTATTCCCTTTTCTTACGCAAACAACAGGAATTCTGCAGGTGCTGGAAATTCAAGCAACATACATCAAAGTTGCTGGTGAACGCAGCAGGCCAAGCAGCATCTATAGGAAGAGGCGCAGTCGACGTTTCAGGCCGAGACCCTTCGTCAGGACTAACTGAAGGAAGAGTGAGTAAGGGATTTGAAAGCTGGAGGGGGAGGGGGAGATGCAAAATGATAGGAGAAGACAGGAGGGGGAGGGATAGAGCCGAGAGCTGGACAGGTGATAGGCAAAAGGGGATACGAGAGGATCATAGGACAGGAGGTCCGGGAAGAAAGACAGGGGGGGGGTGACCCAGAGGATGGGCAAGAGGTATATTCAGAGGGACAGAGGGAGAAAAAGGAGAGTGAGAGAAAGAATGTGTGCATAAAAAAGAGTAACAGATGGGGTACGAGGGGGAGGTGGGGCCTTAGCAGAAGTTAGAGAAGTCGATGTTCTTGCCATCAGGTTGGAGGCTACCCAGACAGAATATAAGGTGTTGTTCCTCCAACCTGAGTGTGGCTTCATCTTTACAGTAGAGGAGGCCATGGATAGACATGTCAAAATGGGAATTGTCTCCCACACCATCACCGACTTTATCCGCTCAGGGGATCTCCCATCCACTGCTACCAACCTTATAGTTCCCACACCCCGCACTTCCCGTTTCTACCTCCTACCCAAGATCCACAAACCTGCCTGTCCTGGCCGACCTATTGTCTCAGCTTGCTCCTGCCCCACCGAACTCATTTCTGCATACCTCGACACTGTTTTATCACCCCTTGTTCAATCCCTTCCGACCTATGTTCGTGACACTTCTCACGCTCTTAAACTTTTCGATGATTTTAAGTTCCCTGGCCCCCACCGCTTTATTTTCACCATGGATGTCCAGTCCTTATATACTTCCATCCCCCATCAGGAAGGTCTCAAAGCTCTACGCTTCTTTTTGGATTCCAGACCTAATCAGTTCCCCTCTACCACCACTCTGCTCCGTCTAGCGGAATTAGTCCTTACTCTTAATAATTTCTCCTTTTGCTCCTCCCATTTCCTCCAAACTAAAGGTGTAGCTATGGGCACCCGTATGGGTCCTAGCTATGCCTGCCTTTTTGTTGGCTTTGTGGAACAATCTATGTTCCGTGCCTATTCTGGTATCTGTCCCCCACTTTTCCTTCGCTACATCGACGACTGCATTGGTGCTGCATCCTGCACGCATGCAGAACTCGTTGACTTTATTAACTTTGCCTCCAACTTTCACCCTGCCCTCAAGTTTACCTGGTCCATTTCCGACACCTCCCTCCCCTTTCTAGATCTTTCTCTCTCTGTCTCTGGAGACAGCTTATCCACTGATGTCTACTATAAGCCTACTGACTCTCACAGCTATCTGGACTATTCCTCTTCTCACCCTGTCTCTTGCAAAAACGCCATCCCCTTCTCGCAATTCCTCCGTCTCCACCGCATCTGCTCTCAGGATGAGGCTTTTCATTCTAGGACGAGGGAGATGTCTTCATTTTTTAAAGAAAGGGGCTTCCCTTCCTCCACTATCAACTCTGCTCTTAAACGCATCTCCCCCATTTCACGTACATCTGCTCTCACTCCATCCTCCCACCACCCCCCTAGCAATAGGGTTCCCCTGGTCCTCACCTACCACCCCACCAGCCTCCGGGTCCAACATATTATTCTCCGTAACTTCCGCCACCTCCAACGGGATCCCACCACTAAGCACATCTTTCCCTCCCCCCTCTCTCTGCATTCCGCAGGGATCGCTCCCTACACAACTCCCTTGTCCATTCGTCCCCCCCATCCCTCCCCACTGATCTCCCTCCTGGCACTTATCCTTGTAAGCGGAACAAGTGCTACACATGCCCTTACACTTCCTCCCTTACCACCATTCAGGGCCCCAAACAGTCCTTCCAGGTGAGGCATCACTTCACCTGTGAATCGACTGGGGTGATATACTGCGTCCGGTGCTCCCGATGTGGGCTTTTATATATTGGTGAGACCCAACGCAGACTGGGGGACCGCTTTGCTGAACATCTATGCTCTGTCCGCCAGAGAAAGCAGGATCTCCCAGTGGCCACACATTTTAATTCCATATCCCATTCCCATTCTGACATGTCTATCCACGGCCTCCTCTACTGTAAAGATGAAGCCACACTCAGGTTGGAGGAACAACACCTTATATTCCGTCTGGGTAGCCTCCAACCTGATGGCATGAACATCGACTTCTCTAACTTCCACTAAGGCTCCACCTCCCCCTCGTACCCCATCTGTTACTCATTTTTATGCACACATTCTTTCTCTCACTTTCCTTTTTCTCCCTCTGTCCCTCTGAATATACCTCTTGCCCATCCTCTGGGTCACCCCCCCCCTGTCTTTCTTCCCGGACCTCCTGTCCTATGATCCTCTCGTATCCCCTTTTGCCTATCACCTGTCCAGCTCTCGGCTCTATCCCTCCCCCTCCTGTCTTCTTCAATCTTTTTGCATCTCCCCCTCCCCCTCCAGCTTTCAAATCCCTTACTCACTCTTCCTTCAGTTAGTCCTGACGAAGGGTCTCGGCCTGAAACGTCGACTGCGCCTCTTCCTATAGATGCTGCTTGGCCTGCTGCGTTCACCAGCAACTTTGATGTATATTCCCTTTTCTTAGTTCCTTCGTCTCCATTGCATCTGTTCCCTGGAAGAAACTTTCCTTTCCAGGACATCAGAGATATTATCTTTCTTCAAAAAAGTGGCTTTCCTTCCTCCACCATTGATCCTGCCCTCACCTGCATCTTCTCCATTTCCCGCACATCAGTGCTCTGCTTATCTTTCCACCACCTTAACAGAGATAGAGTTCGTCATCCTCACCTAATACCCCATGAGCTTCCACTTCCAACACATCATTCTCCATAACTTCAGCCACCTTCAACAGGGTCTTACCACCAAACATATTTTTGCTTACTGCCCACCTCCACGCCGCTACTGTCTACTTTCTACACAGATCACTCCCTCCAGGATTCCCTTGTCAATTCATCCCTCCCCACTGGCACATGTCCCTGCAAGTGACTGAACCACAGCTCTTGTCCACTTACCTCCTCCCTTAACTCCATTCTAGGCTCCAAACAGTCCTTTCAGGCAACACTTCTCCGGCAAATCTGTTGGGGTTGTCTACTGCAGGGGTCCCCAACCTTTTCTGCACCGCGGACCGGTTTAATATTGACAATATTCTTGCTTGGCACCTAATTAATTAGCTTATTTATTTCGGCTTTTCTCTTAAAGACGAGTTGGGTGCATTCCGGCTACCGCTGTACCGCTGCATTCTTCGCAGCCCGGAGTTTGGGGACCACTGAATTATAAGATACTTATAAGTCAATAGCATCATAACATTTTAAGTAATGTTTGGATATTAAACACACAGCGCATATTTTCCTCGTATGAACATATAAAATCATTGCAACACACCAATATCGCTGAGTCAGTGGGAGCCCTGGGCTTGTTTTCCAGCAACAACACGGTCATATCGAGGGGTGAGGGGAGACAGAGATACTCGAAGGGGGTTCCTTATGTCCAGTCTATTCCGCAATTTAGTTTTTGTTGCATTCATTGCAGAAAACACCGCTTCGCAGCGATATGATGTTGGAAATGGAAGCAATGTTTTCAGTGCTTTCGTGACTATCTCAGGATATTCAGCCTTGACTTTGATCTAGAATGCCAGCAGAGATGTTATGTCAAACATACTTTTCAGCCCGCAAGCTCGAGGAGTTGATATTTTTCCCACGCTGACATGGATGATTCAGCGGAAACATTCACAAATGGGTCCGTGACCCATTCCTTTGCAAGTCTTGGGTCACTGATGAACTCGTGTGCGTTAAAGTTCAACAGTGGGCGTGACAGGGAATGAGGAAAGGTGCACTGACTCATATCATTTCATATCACCAAATCATATCATTTCCTCGCGGCTCGCGGCCTGTGGCCCGATCGCACATGCTTTGCGGCCCGGTGGTTAGGGACTGCTGGTCTACTGCATCCGGTGATCCATGTAGCCTCCTCTACATTGATGAGGCCCAATATAAAACAGTGACTTGCTTTGTTGAGCACCTTCACTCTGTTTTATTTCCTATTCTCATTCCTATTCTGACATGTCAGTCCATGACTACCTTTTTTGTCACTTTCAGGATGGAGGAGAAACACCTCATATTCCTCTGGGTAGCCTCCAGCCTGATGGCATGAACACCGATTTTTCTGTCCTGTAATTTTTGTCCCTCCTCCTTCTCTCTTCTATTCCCTACTCTGGCTTCTTACCTCTTCTTCTCACATATCACCTCCCCCTTGTGTTCCTCCTTCTTCCCTTTCTCTCAGGGTTCACTCTCTTTTTCTTTCATATAGGTTCTTTTCCAGCCCTTCACTTTTCCCAGCAACCTGGCTTCACCTATCATCTTCTAGCTAGTCCTCCCTCTCCCTCCCCCTCCCCCCGCCATTTTATTCTGGCATCTTCCCCTTCCTTTCCAGTCCTGAAGAAAGGTCTCAGCACAAAACGTCAACTGTTTATTCATTTCCATTGACGCTGCCTGACCTGCTGATTTCCTCCAGCATTTTGTGTGTTGCTCTGGATTTCCAGTATCTGCAAAACCTCTTGTACTTAGTAAATGTAATATTTATATATAGAACCTTTTATATTTTTTGCAGAGCAGCCTCAAGTGCTTTACAGCCAGTAATGTAGTTGGACTGTAGTTATTGCTGTAATATAACAAAGAATGGAAATTTGGTGGCCATTTTTCATACACAAAGGGCCCACAATGTGTAATATGATAATTAATTTAGAAATGATGATCAAAGGATAAATGTTGGCCCACATACTGAAGATAACTCCCCATTCGTCTGTATGATTACACCAATGCAAATTCAAAAGGAACTTCTATCCTCCCAACTGTAAAAGGAAATTCATTGTTTTCTTTGAAGGAAATGCAGATGATAATGCAGTGAATTTAACACAAAAGTACTTCTTAAAAATACGTTTTGGATTAATTAACGTTAATGACAATTTTCTTATTAATAAGTGAGGGCCCACTTATGAAAAGAATATCAGGTGTGTACTGTCATGCCTTATCTTTGGCCAAAAATTTCATTTAAAATGTTTCGCCATTAGCAGTCAGGAAGGTGTAATGGGGGCTGGAAAGCAAGTCCAGTGGTAGGGCTATTTTACACTTTGTAGGTGTTCAAGAACAAATACTGATTCCTTGGAAAGTGATAGGGCTAGAAGAACATAAGAACGTGGCTGAGGATTCAGAACATGGAGGTAATTTTAAAATCAAGGCTTTCTTTAATATAGATCACTCAGGCCAACAAGAATGGGAGTAGTATGAACAGGGTGGTTGAAATTTGAACAGACGGAGGTTTGGAGTACCTCAAGCAAGTGTGTAAGAACGTCAGAGGCCAAATATATCAATTCAAGACATCAATTCTCATGCTACTTCTTGTTCTTTTGTTATATACTTCTTGTTCTTTTGTTATATACTTTATTTGTATCCTCTGGTTATTAGCCATTCTGCAATTGGGAAAGGCTTCTACCTTTCCTCACTATCAGAATGTTGAATACCTCAACTGAGAAGTCTTCCTGTATCAAATCTCGCCACAATGCCATTCTGATAAATCTCTTTTGCATTCTTACAGAAGCCTAATGCCCAAAAATGAACAAAAAACTCCACGTGTTACTAATCCATATTTTAAAGAATTTTACATTAATTTCTTTGTCTTTGCACTTTATGCTGTAGCATTTTTATAAAGCTAATGGTCCAATATGCATCTCTAAGAGAATTTCAATT
This sequence comes from Mobula hypostoma, assembly GCF_963921235.1. NCBI lineage: Eukaryota > Metazoa > Chordata > Chondrichthyes > Myliobatiformes > Myliobatidae > Mobula > Mobula hypostoma. Next base: position 37,507,797 of record NC_086119.1, read on the forward strand.
TGTTCAACCACCCTAGTAGCCTTGAATACAAACACCCCTGAGTCTTTCCATTTTTTTTTAGATTATGAGAACATGCAGTCCTCTTTTATCGTCATTTGGTAATGCATGCATTAAGAAATGATACAATGTTTCTCCAGAATGATATCACAGAAACACAAGACAAACTGACTGAAAAACTGACAAAAACCACATAACTATAACATATAGTTACAACAGTGCAAAGCAATACAGTAATTTGATGAAGAACAGACCATGGGCACAGTAAAAAAAAGTCTCAAAGTCTCTCGAAAGTCCCATCATCTCACACAGATGGTAGAAGGAAGAAAAAAAAAATTCTTCCTGCCATGAGCTTCCAGTGTCCAATTTTGTACACTCTTCAATATTTACCATTTTGTGTACATACCTTTCTCTGAATCTTTGCACCAAAATAAATAATTTCACACTTCTCTGTAGTTAACTGCATCTGCCATCTTTTTGTCCCCTTTTACAATTTTGGGTAAGTTCTCCTAAAGTCTGTTCCCACCTTCCATGTTCTTCATTTACATGTTTCTTCTCAACTTCAGACTTTGCAGTCATGCACAACACCAGATCATTTGTATTTTTCAAAAGAAGCAGTGGTTGCAACATAGACTGTTGAGATCAACCCTGTCTACTTCCCTCCAGCCTAAAAACATAGTCATTATCCATCACTCTTTCTTCATCTGAGCCAATCTTGTAATGATACAACCAGTACCCTTTCTCTGCTAACAAGTCTGTTAACGTACTTTATTGAATGCAATTTTCAAAGTCCCCATACTCAATATAAAGCATTATCAGTTCAATGCAAGAAATTATTTATTGATCTTTTTTCCCAATGTATAATAAATTCTAATCTTGATTAAATTCATTGATATTTTAACGTCTGCAGTCACTTTGGTAGTTGGCCTGTAGTCATAGAATATTTGGCTCAGAAAATTGTTTGGTTGAAAAGTCTATACTGTTTGAAAATGGATTTTTGCTTAATCATGTTTCCCAGCATTTTATTCATACGACTTAACTCTTCATATGTTTAGCTATTGCTGTGTTTATCAATAGCAATATAGGATTTTCAATATTCTTCCGCCAGTGGCCCTCAGATGTCTAGGGTGAATTATGAGATTTTGGTCAGAAACATTACAAATCCCACACTGCTTCCTTCTACAATGCAGGATGCATCCAATCCAGGCTTGTGTACCTTTAATGGGGTCCAGCTCCATTTTATTTTGCCCTCTCCAATTTGTCTACTATGTTGGCATCTATTAACAACATTCTCTTCCTTAGCAATGACAGATTGAAAGTAAGAGTTTAGTACCTGCCCGTTGGCACCAGCAAAAGATCTCATTTTCAATTATTGTCGTAGAGCAGCCAGTTCAACACTACTGTCCCACAGATCTTGGTGAACAATCTCCTACTTCTCAACTCTAAATACACCTCTGTGCAACTGGGTGTTGGACTTCCTAATCAACAGAACTCAGAGAGTCAGGATGCACGACCGCTCCTTCCTCCCCATCACCCTTGTTACCCTCAGCCCACTTGAGCGCATGGCCAGACACCCGAGTAATCACATTATCAAGTTCGTCAGTGACATAACAGTGGTGGGGCTCATCACCAACAATGGTCTACAGAGAGGAGGTGGAAGAGTTCAAGGTGTGGTAGCAGGCAAATAACCTCTTCCTCAATGTCAGCAAGTCAAAGGGGATGGTTATCAGCTTCAGGAGGATGCACATCACCCGCACCCCTCTTTACATCAATGACACAACAGTGGAAACTACAAGCAGCTTCTATGTCCTGGGAGACCTCAACACCTCAACTTTTTGAGGATGATGAAGAGAGCCGGACTATATACATCTATACTTACATCATTCTCCTGACAAGCTGCATCACTGCATGGTGCAGAAACTCCACAGTGGCAGACAGGAAGACTCTACAATGGATAGACAAAACTGCCAAAGGCATCACCAGCACTAGCCTGCCTGCATCAAAGACATATATACACAGAAAGGTGCCAGAAAAGGACCAGTAACATCATGAAGAATCCCACCCACCCTGTTTGTCCCACTCCCATCAGGGAGGAGGCTACTTTGCATCCACACCAGGACCACCAGACTCAGAAACAGTTACTTTCCCCAAACAGTAAGGCTGATCAACACCTCCTCCCTCAAACCCACCCTCCACAACCCCAACCACTAAAACTTTATCATTTCCTGTCAGTCATCTTATGTATAAACACTCCTGTACCTTGTATCATATTTTGGACATACAACCAATCTATGTATGTAAGCTATCTTATGTATTTATGTTTATTGTGTTTTTTATTATTATTGTGTTCTTTATCTTCTTGATTTTTTTTGGGCTGCATCAGAGCCAGAGTAACAGTTATTTCAGTTTCCTTTACACTTGTGTACTAAAAATTACATTAAACAATCTTGAATCTTGATCTTTTTTTTTCAGTTCTTCCCTGCATGTATTCAATTTGTTTCTCAGCTAGATTATGAACTTTGTATTTACTATAAATATCCCTTTCTGCTTCATCTTGATACCTTCAGTGTCCACTGAGTTCTAGCCTTGAATTCCAGTATATTTGCATGGGAAACATATCCAGGTCCCTGAATTTAGTCCCTTGCTGTGGTAATGAATGGTTATGGACCTTTTCAACAGCTGCACTAGTTCTAATGATATTGGACTAGAGTTCATGGGGGAAATGCTGGTATTTCCAGACAAAACTGCTGGGAGTTCCCTGCATATGAGTCAGCAAGTTCACATATGAACAGAGATGTCCCAAGCTTCCTGTCTGATCTTTTCTGGAGAATCTCTGCCAGTGTCCCTCATAGGAAATCCACTGGACCTGCTGCAGTGAAAACTCTTAAATGCAGAGGAAGAGTTTACAATCAACCCAGTGATTAACACATAGATCTTCGCTTGAATTGTATTTCATTTGTTTAAAAGATTAATTTTGTTAAGTGTGCATAGATGTTTAGTCACTTTCCTAAAAAAAAAGAATATTTTTATATTTCTATATTTCTACATTTAGAAATTTTGACATCTTTGAAAGCCTGCCAGGCCAGGGGATATAGATGTTGTTGACATCTTCATTCTTTAGAGATCTTCACAATTAAAAACAAAGTTAATACAAAGAGTAAAAGGTCTGCACAGCTTATCATAATTTACAAACTCTGGGACTTGTCCTCAAATTTTCTGACTGTGAGTTTTTTCACTAGTCCTGCATTTTCCCCAAAACTAAACCTACTTCTTTACTGAGCTGAAATTTTACAATTCAAGAAAGATTCTTGCACACATTCGAAGTCAAGCCTTTCTCCCTATGTTACTCTTCCATATACTCAATGGCCACTTTATTGGGTACATTCTGTATCTAATAAAGTGGCCGCGGAGTGTATGCTCATGATTTTCTGCTGCTGTGCATCCACTTCAAGGTGCAATATGTTGTGCAGAGATGCTCTTCTGCATACCACTGTTGTAAAACATAGTTATTTGATTTATCATCTCCTTTCTGTCAGATTAAACCAAACTAGTCATTTGACTCTGACCTCCCTCATTTACAAAGTGATTTCAACCACAGAAATGGCCCTTACTGGATGTTTTTTATACTATTCTCAGTAATCTCTAGAAACGGTTGTATATCAAAATTCCAGAAGATCGTTAGTTTCTGAGTTACTCAAACCACCCCGGCTGGCACCAATCATTCCATAGACAAAGTCACTTGGATCACATTTCTTCACCATTCTGATGCTTGGTCTGAACAACAACTGAACCCCTTGGCCTCATCAGTATACTTTAATACATTGCGTAGATGTCACATGATTGGCCGATTAGATATGTGCATTAATGAGCAGGTATTCAAGTGCACCTAATGAAGGTAATGAGTGCAGAGTTAGCCTGGTAGATATTTGATTCTGAAGCTCCAGGAATATAAATCACTTTTCCTGTTTTTTCTCCAACTGCACCTTATCTGAACATTGCATGTGACACTTGATGTAATTAGGTTGATAGATCCAACAGGGAAGGTAGGAAAATGTTTGTGTTCTTACTTCGAGGTTTGCTGGGATGCATTAATCCACTGTTTTCTCTCCAGAACTTATGCCTGTAGGAATAAATGTACTTTCCAGTCTTCCCCATTTATTACACCACGGACCATGACTTCTGCCTCTACTGGTCCCACTCCCTGCATCATGTCCAGCAATGCCCTACATCTTGACACCAGGAAGGCATAACATGAGGTAACTTTGTAAGAGATGGTTCTCTGTCTAACTTCCTAATGGATTTGTTACGACTATCAAGAGCTGTCACATGCACATCCAAACCACATGCGGAGTCATTCACGACATAGAGCTTTGACGGGCTTTGGGCTGCACTCCCCCATAGATGATTAAAGGACAAAAACTTCCCTCAGTTAAAGAAATTCTGATCTCCCAGTGACTGCCTACATTGCTGCTTGGCCACCTTCCTCCATTTGTTCTAAAAGCAGAGACTGCACTCCAAAGTCATCTCGTGATTTATGGAGCACTTAAGGGGTTTTCTGGAGAAGTATGATGGGCACAAGATGAATAAAAAATTTTTTCATTACTAATATAGATAGTAATGGCTTCAATTTTTTAGAGGTATATTCCAAGTAAGTTCATTCTCAATGTGTCTTATTCTGACAATGTTCAGCTAATGGCAAAAAAGCAACTTCTTAACCACAACATCAGATTCAGCTATATTTAATGATAACCAAAAGCAATGAAACACCAGCTAATATCACAGTTAGGTGGGCTGCAAAGATCAAGAGTTCTGCTTGCTCATGTTCCAGGTTCACACCTTGTTCTGATAAATATAAAACACATTTATGAAAATACAGCACAAAAAGTCAGCTAGCTATTTCCTGAATTAAGGTTCACAAAGGCCTCTGTCAGCTATTTTCATCTGCTGGTCTTGAAGGGCACCAGTCAAGTCCATTGCTTTTGCAACTTTTGCTCTCCTTATTTGGTCTCAATGAACTTGTCGTGGTGTGCTCATGAAGGACTGGACCCAGGAGTGGAGAAAAGGCAGGATCGCCAGGAAAAGACAGAAGCATGAGGTTAAACATTTGAATCGGTGCCTCAGAGGAGTGACTGTGCAAAACCATGAGAATTCATCCTCTCCGACACAATGACCCCAACTAGGGCACTGAATGGGAGACCTCGTTAAATAATCAACTGTGTACATACATCTATTGATGCTTCTGGACACATCTTCAGCGATGTTACTGGAATCATCAGGTGTTTCGGGTCTTTCAACATCATACACCCTCCTCCAGGTGACCCAGCCGGGGCTGATCAGACCCCAGCTTGTGTCCAGATGGCTAGCTACTTATGACTCCATGGCTCCCCTCTTTTGAGCCACAGCCATCTTGAGGCCCTCTCTGCCACATCGGTGGTACTGCGGATGGCTCTCCTCTTCCTCTCTCCCTCGATGCCCAAAATGCTGAAGGCTCTAACTAAAGAACGGGCTACGAATCCCCTACAACCAACCTCCACTGGGAGACTCCTCGCTCTCCATCCAGCCTGCTGACAGTTGCTGACCAGTCTTGTGTACTTGGAGAGCTTCCTTTCAAAGGCCTCCTCCAATCTATCTTCCCATGGGACTCAGAGTCTGGGAAACATGTGTCAGCCACAATTAAGTTGACCAGATTAAACAGAAAACATAAAGGCTTACCAACTCTAGTTAAGATATTTATTAGTAAACACAGGGGGTCAAAAAACCCTACAGGCTCAGCACTCTACGGCAAGCCACAGGGCTCATGACAGAACTACTCAAGATACTGGGAATTCACATGAAACTTATTGAAAGAGTGCCCAAATCTAAATTTATACCACAGTAAAGAGATAACAGATTAGAACTATTAGTGGAATGAATCCAAACACAGTTATAACATTCTAACTAATTACCTAAGAATTCTATTAAATGCAAACAGATTCTTCATTGTAAAGCCAGTGAGCAAGTGGACTCTCCCACTGGAAGCTGGGGGTCAGTCTATGGCCAATTACGAGACGAGTTATAGCATTCTGTCAGAAACCGGAATCTGATGCATAATTGACATCAGGATTGGGATCAGGACATTAATTCCAAGAAGGGAGTGTAATAACTAAATAGTAGGGGTCTATGGAAAGGCATGGGGATGATACTTCATGTGATGGAATTCAGGGGCACGAAGGGCCATGGCTGGTGACAGGATGCAAAGTGAGAGGGAAGGGGAAGGTTGTGTGTGTGTAAGTATTTATCCAAGAGTGAGGGAGAACAGCTGGGACAATAGCAAAAAGGAGTAATAAATCTGCTGTATTACCAATTAAAGTGTTAAAAGAATTAAAGTTTCTTTTGTTGAACTGGCTACATTTAGAAAATAGTGAAGATTGCTCCACTTAATGGTCAAAGGAATGGGGCAACAATGATCCTTTTAGCCATGCGCTTAATGCAGTAAATTCTAGTTTTGCTCAAGGCCCAAGGCTTCAGACTGAAGTGAAAGGATGATGGACTTTTTAATGGTCAATAGTGGGCCTCCTGCAACACTGGCTACATTGGAGGTGATGTTCAACGAGGAGAGGAAGAGAGAGAGAGGTGTGAGATGTCAAGTTGAGGAGGTGGTGGGAAGCCAGTGAGCACGATCAGGCCAAGAAGAGTTAGTGTTAATAGTGAAAGGCAAGACTGAGAGGAGATGGGCTTTGTCAGTAAGCAGGTTTAGGGCTGTGGGTTACAGCTGTGGTGACCAATAGTATTTCTGGGAGGGAAATGAGTGGAAATCAGGTATGGGTCTCCATCTTGGACCTTGGATAATCACGATGCAATGAGCTTTAAGCAACAGCGACTGCATATAACTTAGCTGGTAATTAAGGAGCTTTATGTGGGCAGGGAGGCAGAGCCCAGGCCAAGAAGGGGAAATCAGTGAGCCAATTGGGAGATTAGTGGGTGCTGTGGGGTGATGGGGGTGACGGGAAGGTCATGGCCTTCATGAGACAACTCCAGGAGATCAGAGATAAGTATGGGACTTACCTTAGCAGAGGCCCAACCTGGCCCTGTGCCCAGAAGACAAAGTTTCCCAAAAAGTTCCCATTGATGATCATTCCCATAGTCACTTGACCTAACTTCCCCTTGCTTTCCAGGGGTAAAACATTATCTTGTGTGTGACCAAAGCAGTAATCTCACCAGATTAACTGGAATGTTGTATAAACAGAAGTTCCCCATCAAATTGCAAGAGGACCCCAATTCAATCTGGAAGTGGTTGTAATTACATAAATTCTGGGACAACATAACATTTTCAAATGAAATACTGAAAGAAACAGTAGAAGGAAATTAGGAGGGTAGGGAATGGAGATGAAAAAGGTATGGGCAGGTGATATCAAAGCAAATTCCAACATGACTGATAAATGTGCAAAGAAAAGGAAAACAGTAAAGGAAAGAATAGGGCTTGTTTGAAACATTAACCTGATGTGGAGGTGGATGACCAATATAGTTGCAAACATAAACTTTGAGCCTGTCTTGTCAAATTAAATGTGGTTATTAAGGGGGAAGCTTGTGCAGAATTAAACGTGATAATTAGAGCAAGATGTTAACAGGTCTTGTACTAAAAGTGGATAAATTATCAGGCCCACTTAACATGTACCCCTAACTCTTAAAAGAACCAGCAAAGTAAATAGCTCTACTATATTTCAACCTTTACAATCCACAGGGGTGGCACTAGGAAATGGTAACATTTTATTGAAAGCAATAAAGAATTATGGACCATAACTGCTAGCTAGCCAGCCTTTTAGTCAATTTTTGGAAAATAGTAAAGTTCAGTGCAAATCAACGTAGGTTAATCAAGAACATGATGGGCTAAATTGAGTTGGTTGATGAGATCAAAGGGAGGGTTGATAACCGTACGTATGTATGTACAGTCATTGAGAAGATTTTTATCGAATTCTTGCATTGTAACTCAATCAGAAGTGTGAAAGCCATAGATATTTAAGAAAAATTGGCAATTTGCACTAAAAAAAATGGGTCAGTGGGAGAAGTCCAAAGGGCATGATCAAAAGGTTTCTCAGCAGCTAAAAGATCTTCAGCAAAAGGGGCCACAGAGCTCAGTTCTAGCTTTATCAATGCGTTGGACAAATGTAAAGAAAACGATTAAGAAATTTGTTGATGATACCAAAACTCACAATGTGGTTATTGATGTGGAAGAAAAAAGTAGGCTGAGGGATGTATTTATATGAATGTGTGAAATGCAGCAGCAAAGTTCTACATGAAAAACTGAGAAGCAGGTTTTAGTGTAATATTTCTATATCATGCTGGGTTAGAGGACCTACTTCCTATGTGATAATTTTGTGTTTGTCTGGCTTTAGATATACCTACTTTTTTCAATGATAAATCTCACCACAAACGATGGCTATAGGATTCTGTTTTGGAAAATCAATACAAACTATATTTTAAGTTGTACATGCTATTAACCATTTATTTCTGGTAGGCAAGAGGAAAGTAAGGAACATTATGAGCATTATTTTAATTAAGTTCAACCATTATTCCAACTACTTACTAATAATACTATCAGCATTTCTTAATTAATGCTGCTATTAAAACTAGTGTTAGTTTATTGAATAACAATCTTTTTTCTAGTGTTAACAACACAACATTTTATCCAATGGCATTAATAATACTGATTAACAGTAATAATTTTAAATGCTACAGATAGTAAGAGTAACATTGCTAAGTGTTTAATATATTGGTATGTATATTAGCTTTGCTTTGTCTGATTACAGTTATACTATTGCCAGCATCTTATATAATAATCATATTAATACCAACAGTGCTTTACCAATTAACCATAGACATAACAACAAATATTTTTTCATGGCAGTTAACATACTAATAGTGCATTCATGCCTTCTCTAAAAATACCACCACACTTCTGAACTATAGCTAACAATTACTCCATTTATTTTTATTGTGCTTTTTCATCAACCTTTTTTTATTTCTATCTGACTGTGGCCAGGAAGTTCCTTTGCATCATTTCCTGGGGTGCTTTGATTGGAAAATTTTGCCTTAGCCATTCCTTGAACTTTTTGCATAACCAAATGGAAACAGAAAAATGACATCATTCTTCCAGAGCCCTATTTTTTTTAAGTTAAGAGATAAAACACTCTTCTGGCCCAATGAGCCCACGCTGCCTAATTACACCACGTGGCCAATTAATCTACTAACCCGCATGTCTTTGAGGTGTAGAAGGAAGCTGGAGCACCCAGGGAAAAACCACGCTGTTACAGGGAGGACAAACAAACTCCCTGCAGGCAGCAGCGGGAAATGAACCTGGGTTACTGGAGCTGAAGAGCATTATGTTAATCTCTATGCCACCGTCCTGCCCCACAGTTGCTTTATTCAATAATACCTCATTATGTAAACAATGCTGGCAAGGCTGAATTTAATTGCCTATCCAGAGTACACAATGATAGGTAAAGTCATGGGAAAATAAATCCATCTTTCCAGAGCACGCAAAAAGAAAGGAAGTTTAGAGTAACTGTGATTATTGTAGTTCAAGTAAATATTTATTTATTTATTTAGATACACAGCGCGTAATAGACCCTTCTGGTCCTTCAAGCCATGCCACCCAGCAACCCCCAACAAGCCTCACTTAACCCTAACCCAATCATGGGAGAATTTACATTGACCAAATAAACTACCTGGTGCATCTTTGGACTGTGGGATGAGAACAGAACACCCAGAGAAAACCCACACACACCCTCCCAGGGAGAGGATGTACCCTGGCGCCTTACAGAGGACACCGGAAATGAACTCTAACTCCGATGCTCTGAGCTGTAATAGCATTAGCATTGTATGTCTCCGACCACCTACATCCCCAGACCTTTGTACACTCTCATGCCAACCCTCCCTTAATGGCAGGCACAGCCAGGGACTGTTCATACCTGAGGCTCACTTAATCAAAGTTGGCTCACCATTCAGGATTCCAGAAGTGCTGAAGAATCTTGGTAGACCTTTAAAGGGGATAACACACGTGTGTGACATTGTCAGCTCCTTGGAAGGCATATACACAACCCTGACTGCTGTCTCAGCCCAAAACATCCACTGTTCATTTCCCTCATTAGAAGCTGCCTGGTCTGCAGAGGTTCCTCCAGCATTTTATGGGTGTTGCTCAAGATTTCCAGCATCTGCAGAATCTCTTGCGTCTCCGTATATTCATCCCTTCGCCCTTCCTGAAGGTTCATTTAAAATGTATGCACAGTTAGGAGCTACAGGTATACAATCAAATGGTAGTGTCATAATGTTTTTTACCCATTAGTTTTCCACCAATAGCACTGTAAATTGTAGTTCTCAGGTATTACAAAGCAAACATACTCAAGTATGCATGTTGTGGTGAGAACCTAAACATATCTAATCTTCTATTGTTTCAGCCTCTGTTAACAAACACCATCTCAATCAATAGAGATAAAGAAAAGCAGCTAGACCTCTCCACTGGCTTGCATTTCTGCCTTGTGTTGTGTACTGCCTTATTCTGTAAGAGAGAGAGAGAGAGAGAGAAGTGTGTCAGGGACATTCCTCTGTGTTTTTGGATGCTCTGGACTGGTTGAATGTGATGTAATTCCATTGCTAGCAGTTATACAAACTGTGAGATGTTGCTGGGTGGCTTGCATCAATACTAAGCATGTAAACATTGTATGAGTAATTAAGTGTTTCTAATACAAGTCCATATTGAAAGATATTGGAGCTGGATATGGAATCAGAGGGTGGTGCTGTGAACAGAGATGATGATAAGAGCTCAGTTGATGGGATATGATGTTTGACTGTGACCACCTCTGAAGTGATTTAACATTTACTGCACCGTATCCAGGACTTGGAGGTTGGGACTTAGCATGGTCCACCATAGGTGCCAGTTTCCATTGACTTTGGAAGATCTTAAAGGGCAACCTCATTCCCCTAAAGATACAACATCTCTCTCTCTCTCTCTCTCTCTCTACATTTCTTACGTATCCCGTCAGCCACAAGACCCTCTTCAGATTTTACCTGTTCCCAGCTTCTTACTTCATCACCCCACCCCTACACTACCTACCTTCCCCCTCACCTGCTTTCACCTATCGCTTGCTAGCTTGTAATATTTACCCTCTCCCCACCTTATTCTGCCTTCTGCCCCCTTCCTTTCCAGTCATGATGAAGTGTCTCAGCCCAAAATGAACTGTTTATTCCCTTTGATAGACACTTGCTGACTTTTACCAGCATATTAGCTAATGCTAATATGAATCACATGTGGAGTTGGCCAATCCAATTTTACAATGAGTGCTGTTTTGCCTGGCAATGATTGCTAATGCAATTTATCCTGAGGTAAGTTATTTCCAGCATCTGCAGAAACCCCTTGTGTTTACAGTTTGGGGACCTGCAGTTTTCCATGGTGTACCATTATTACGACTCTTTCTTAATTAAAATATGTTGCAATAGCTTCCAATACCTTTCGATATCACAATTCGCTTCCCCTTTATAAGGCTGACTGTAAGCAGTGTAGGCTAATGTAGAGATATGGGTCAAATGCAGTCAAAGATTTGAAAAGACGTGTTTCCAACTCATTTGACAAATGTGAGTTGAGGTATAGTATATGATTTTCTGTTGAGATGCCACACAACAGGCAGGGGTTTAAGTAGCATTGCATGCATGTATGTGGTTTTGGGTAGCTTTAGATGGATGTTGGTTTCTTTTAAGACATGTCAAAAATAGTGAGTGGAGCTAAATTGCAGAACAATCCTTGGCATTTTATCTCTGCAGTTCTCTACTATGTCAAATTTGCTAGGTAATTAGATAGATTATAAAATATCTTATTCAGAAAACACATCTTAAGTGAGATTTTTGCATTTATAAAGTATTGCCATTCAACATCTTTCTAAAATATCTGATAACTTACAATTTTTGTTAGTCGCTGAAACTATTAGCTTTGCAAACCACAGCCGGAACTCACTGCTTTGACCCAGAGAATTATTTTTTACTTGTCTCTAAGCAACCCAAACCTCAGTGGTCTAAATGTTGTGAAAGAAGGAAGTAGAGCATCAAGGTTCTCCATACTGAGACACGCACAGACACAACGCTTCTCATCCACTGAAATTTCATTTTTGTTTCTTTAAAGGTCAAAGCTTTAGTGTGACAGTTTAAATCATAGTTTCTTGGGCACCATAGTTGTCCCTTTACCCTTGAACCATACGCCTGCAAGACAGCTGCAATAAATTCTGAAAATGTTGTAACCTGTCAGATAAGGTCTCAGTTTCTAACTGTCCTTTCAATAAAATTAAGCACATTTCTGTTAGTTTCAGTGGAGATAGTTCTGCACTGATTTCAGCCAGGAACTCTGCAAATCCTGGGTTCAGCCCAAGTTCAAGACACCTGAACCCATTTTAATTCCAGTCCATGGCAGTTCTGAGATTGATATGAGATATGGAACTCAGAACTTATTCTCCCTCTCGAGCATTCTGAGATGAAGTCACTGCAATGCTCCAAAAGCAGCAGGGTAGTCAATTTGAAGAGGGCATCCATCTCTGAAGATCCTTATCATCTGTGACATGTCCTCTTCACACACTTCCATCAGGAAAAAGGTAACAAGATGCTAAAGGCTCAACATTTTGGGAATAGCTTCTTCTCTTCCACCATCATATTTCAGAACAATCCATAAACCCATGAACATTAACTCGTTATTCCTCTTTTGCACTACTTAATTATTTTAGTAGAATTTTGATGTCTTCCACTGCGCTGTTACCACAAGGCAACAAATTTAGTGACATATGTCAGTACAGTAATAATAAACCCAATACTGAATTAATTATTTATCTCAAACATTGAAATAGAAACTGCAGATGCTGGAAATCCAAAACAAATATAGACAATGCTGGAAACACTCAGCAGGTTACACAACATTAAAACCAAAAGAGAGACAGAATTAATGCTAAGTTCAAGGGTCATCCCTCAGAACTGGAAAGAAGAGAAACGAAGTTGGTTGCAAGTTGCAGTTGAAGGTGGATTGGGCAAGGAATATCTCAAGTAGGTTGAGGCTATCGTTGCTCTGGGATAAACTAAAACCAAGCCCATGCACTCCAAGGATTAATAGAAGTAGCTATAGAACAGGGGTTCCCAATCCTTGTTATGTCATAGGCCAATGCCATCAAGCAAGAAGTCTATGGAGACCAGGTTGGGAACCTCTGCAAACAACTGCAAACAAGCAAGAAGGAGAATCTAAACAAAGGGCATTAAAGAAATGAAGTAAAAACAGTTAATGATACATCAAACAAAGGGACGTAAATGCTGTGAAATACAGGGCTGCAGGATGTTCCTGTAGGCCAAATTGTGATAATGTAGGGAGAACAGCTGAACCAATATCACAAATCAATTTGCCAATTCTGATAAGGGCAGAATACTGCTAAATTAATCTGTAGGATTCTATATTGAGCCTAGCAGGCTGCAACTTGGCAGATAGTGGATGAGACATGGTTCCTCAAACTTGTGCTTGACATCATTAGAGCAGTGCAGAATAGACCAGAGTGGGACCGGGACGGAGAATTAAAAGGCCAGGTAAAAGGATGCTCAGCATCATGACGGAAAGGACAATGAAATAGTCCACAGAATAGTCCACCAGGTTTCCTGGTGCTGCTTGCTGGAGCTTACTGGGAGTAAATTGACTGTATATTTCATCCATTACAGAAATCCCAATGTGCATTAATGTCAGCACTGTAAAATATTTAAAAGACATTCAAGAAAAATATTTAAGATATAAGACAACATAGCCAAACAAGGAGATATTGGTATCTCCAATATCTTGGCATCTGGGTACAATTATAACTACATTTCCAAGTGTTGTCTATCAAACGTTGGGAAATGCAATGGCATTATGATAGCAGGCAAAGTCACATAGTTTGTGAAGCATAAACAAATTTATTTGGAGTTCTTTGAAACAACACATGAGATGGACAAGTGGAGACCAAAGGATATACTTAGAGTTTTAGAAGGCATTTAATAAGATGCCATAACAAAAGTTATTTTGGAAAATAGATCATTATCTCAATGACAAGTATGTAACGTGGTGTGCTGCGATGATTGATGCTGGGGCTTCAGATTTTTCTGATTTATATTAGTTACTTTAGATGCCAATTTGCTAAATTTGCTAAGGACTCGAACTTTAGAATTATATAAAGGACAAGGTGACAATGTGTTAAATAAGTCAGCACGGAACAAACAAATGAAGCGTGGTGTAGGAAAATATGAAGTTGTCCTTCAACAAAAAAAGTATCATTTAATTCTGAGAGACTGTAAATCTGCTAGATGCAGAGGGATCTGAGTATTATAATCCATGTCTTCAGAAGCAAGTATGAAATTACAGCAAGAAATTATGAAAACTGACAAAGTTATTGTTTATTGTGAAAGGAATATGCTTCAGGCCAGGTAATACTTCAGTTATATAGGCTACTGGCGAGACTCCATCTGGAGTTTTGTGCATGGTGTTGGTCTTTTTATTTAAGGAAGGATGTAAGTATATCAGAAGCTACTCAGAAGTAATTTACTGGATGGTTACTTGGAAAGAGGAAAGTTTTTTGAGGAAAGTTTGGGCTGACCAGATTTTATCTCTGTAGTTTAGAAGATTCATGGTTGACAATTGAGAAAAGTTAAAATCCTGAGGGTTCTAGACAAGATGGCTATGGAGAGGATATTTCTTTTTCGGGAGAATCTTGAATAACGGGTCATTTTTTGAATAGTTATTACCATTTAAAACAGTGATGGGTCAAGATATTTTCTTCCTATTAATCCTGGAAACTCCCTTTCTCAAAGATCAATGGAAGCAGAGACTTTGAATATGTTTGTGAAAGATGAAGATAGATCCTTGATAAACAAATGGACACAACATAACCAGAGAGAGATGGAATGTGGAGTTCTGGTTTCAGTCAGACCATGCTTGACCTTATTGCATGGCACAGTAGGTTGAGGAACCAAAAGAATTATTCCAGCTCCTAGTTCATTTGTTTGTACAAAAATGCTCTTTCACCATTTTACAGGTGCACCATAGAAAGCATTCTATCCAGATGTATCACATCCAATTGGTAAGGCAACTAGTTTGCACAAAACCACAAAAAACTGCAGAAAATTGTGCACACAGCCTAGAAAATCATGCATTCCAGCCTATGCTCCACTGTCTCCACCTACACATCAAGTCAGGTGTCAACTAAACCTCACTGTTATTTAGCTACAAACAGATACATAATGTATATAGAAAAGAGACAACATTTCTCAAACCAGGATGTAAAGCACAGTATTACAAATAACACACATGATACGTGATAACTTATGAAGGTAAGGATAAAATCTACAGATGAATCACACATAAATAAAAACTAAAGTGTATTAATATTAAATATTGTAAGGTACAGGACAGATTAACCAGTGACACTTCAAATACGATGTGGCAGGGAGCTCAGAAGTCTAATAGCCTGAGGGAAGAAACTTTCTCATCCTGACCATTCATGTTTTTAATGCTTCAGAGTTTCCTGCCTGATGGTAGAAAGTCAAAGAGAATGCTGGATGGATGGGTGGGACCCTTAATAATACTAATGGCCCTGGACACACAGCACTCCTGATAAATGTCGCCGATGGATGGGAGGGAAACCCCTATGAGCCTTTCAGCTGTTCTCGCAGTACTTTGTGAGAGCACATCTCACTGCCTCAGAGAATCACCCTAATTAATTAAGGAACCCTACCACCTTGATCATTCTGTCACCTCATTCATCCATTAGCAAGAAAGTTCAAAAGCTTTAAAGCACATACTACCAGATTCGAAGACATAAGTACATAAGAAACAGGAGCAGGAGTAGGCCTTCTGACAAACCGAGCCTGCTCCCCCATTTGATAAGATCATGGCTGATCTGGCCATAGGCTCAGCTCCATTTTATGGCCTTTTCCCCATAACCCTTAAGTCCCCTGCTCTGCAAAAATGGATCTATATTTAATGAGGTTTCCTACTGCTTCCCCGGCAGAGAACTTCACAGATTCACTACTCTCCGAGAAAAGCAGTTTCTCCTCATCTCTGTCCTGAATCTATTCCCCAGAATCCTGAGGCTCTATTCCCTTGGTCTAGTCTCACTTACCAGTGGAAATAACTTTCTTGCTTCTACCTTAAATATCCCTTCCATAATTTTATGTTTCTATAAGATCACCTCTAATTATTCTGAATGCTTGCAAGTAAGGTACCAGGCAACTCTTACCTCTCCTCATAGGTTAACCCTCTCATTTCCAGAATCAGCCTGGTGAACCAGATCTGCACCACCTTCAAAGCCAGTATGTGTTTCCTCAAGTGACGAGACCAGAACTGCACACGGTACTCCAGGTGGAGCCTCACCAGCACTCCGTGCATTTGAAGTAAAACCTCCCTGCTCTGAGGTTCAATCCCTGTAGGAATGAAGACAAACGTTCCATTTGCCTTCTTGACATCATGTTTCACCTGCAAGTCGACCATCAGTGACTCATGCACAAGCACTCCCAATTTCCTCTGCATAACAGCATGCTGCAATCTTTCACCATTTAAATAATATTCTGATCTTTCTTTTCTTCCAAAATGGACAACCTCGTATTTACCAGTATTGTATTCCATTTACCAGACCCTCGCCCATTCTCTGCAGACTCTCTGCATTGTTTTCCCACTCAATTTAGTGTCATCAGTGAACTTAGATTTGTTACACTTGGTTACCTTTCCAAACCATTAATGTGTATACTGAACAGTTGCAAGTACAGCACTGACCCACTGACTGCCAACCAGAGAAACACAACCACTTGTCCCAACTCGCTGCCTTCTATCAGTTAACTAATCCTCTATCCATGCAAATACAATACTCCTAATTTCTTTCGTCCTTATCTATGGATAAGTTTTTTTTAAATGGCACTTTATCAAACACCTTATGAAAATCTAAGTATGCAACATCCACATGTTGCCTTCTATCCACTATGCTCATTATATCCTCAAAGAACTCCAGTAAGTTTGTCAAACAGGACCTGCCCTTTAGGAATCCATGTTGTGTCTGCCTAATAGAACCTTTTCTATCTATATGCCCTGTTATTTCATGCTAGATGATAGCTTCAAGCATTTTCTTGACTATCTGTCTTTTGCCAACTCCTCTTAAACTGTGGCATGATATTTGCTGTCTTCCAATCTATTGAAACGTCCCCAGAGTGCAAAGAATTTTGGTAGATTATCACAAACATGTCTACCATAACTTCCGCCATTTCTTTCAGTACCCTGGATGTACCTTGTCAGGACCAAGGGACTTATCTAATTTTCAGCCTACTATTTTGCCCATCACCACTGTTTTAGTGCCCATGATGGAGCTGACTAAGCTTAGAACTCTCTGCAGATTACTCTGATCTTGAGCCCCACTTGCTTTCCAGCCACCGCCCCCCCGCCTCCCGCTGTGCCTAGCCACACCATCATGGGTGTAGAGAAAGTAGAACAGTGGGCTAAGTACAAACCCCTGAGGTGCACCAGCGTTAATTGTCAGTGAGGTGAAGATGTTATTTCCAATCCACACGGATTGTAATCTTCTGGTGAGGAAGTCGAGGATCCAGTTGCAGAGGGAGGTACAGAGGCCCAGGTTCTGGAGCTTTTTGATCAGAACTGTAGGAATGATGGTGTTAAATGATAAGCTGCAGTCAATAAATGACTTCCTGACATAGGTATTTGTATTGTCCAGGTAATTCAAGTCCATGTAGAGAGCCAATGAGATTGTGTCCACCACAGACCTATTGTGGCAATAGGCAAATTTCTGTGGGTTCATTCCTGGCTGAGGCAGGAGTTGATTCTAGCCATAACCAACCTCTCAAAGCACTTCAACACTATAGATGTGAGTGAGACTGGATGACAGTCATCAAGGCAGCTCATCAAGCTCTTCTTGGGCACTGGTATAATTGTTGTCCTTTTGAAGCAGGTTGGACTTTCCAACTGTAGCAGTGAGAGATTGAAAATGTCTTTGAGCACCCCAACAATCGGTTGGCACAGGTTTTCAGAGCCCTACCAGGCACTCCATCAACAATGAGTCCATAGGTTTTGGGAACATTTCAATGATGGGGCAAGTGAAATTGAATGAAATTATCCCCTTTTATTCAAGAGCCTAATGGTTGACGGTTAATAACCATTCCTGAATCTGGTGGTATGAGTCCTGATGCTCTTGTGCCTTTTTCTGATGGCAGTAGTGAGAAGAGAACATGACCTGGGTGGTGGGGGTCCGTGATGATGGGTGCTGCTTTCCCGTGCCAATGCTTTGTCAAGTTGTATTGGGGGGGATATCTTTACCCATGGTGGACCAGGCCATATCCTTCATCTTTTGTTGGATTTTCCAATCAAGGGCCTTGGTGGTTCCATACTAGGCTGTGATATAACCAGTCAATTTTCTTTCCATCACACATCTATAGGGGTTTATCAAAGTTTCAGATGTCATACTGAATCTTCGCAGACTCCTAAGGAAGAAGACTCTGCCACGCCTTCTTCGTAATTGCGTTAATGGGCCCAGGGAAGATCTTCCAAAATGGTAACATCAAGGAACTTAAATCTGCTGATCCTCTCAAACTCTGATGCTCTAATGAGGACTGGCTCATGGACCTCTAGTTCGCTCCTCCGAAGGAGGAAGAAACCAGCGGAAGTCCAGAAACAGTTCTTTGGTCTTCCTAACATTGAGTGAGATGTTGCTGCTGTGGCACCACTCAACCAGATTTTCAATCTCCCTCCTATGTGCTGATTCATCACCACCTTTGACTCTGCCTACAACAGTGGTGTCATCAGCAAACTTCAACATGGCATTAGAGCTGTGCTTAACCTCACAGCCATAAATGTACATCAAGCAGACCAAGTGACATCCTTGTGGTGCACCTGTGCTGATGGAGATGTTGCCAATCTGAACTGACAGTGACTGCAAGTGAGGAAATCAAGGATCCAATTGCATAAGAAGGTATTGGGGCCACGGTCTTGAATCTTATGATTAGTTCTGAAGGGATGATAGCGTTGACTGCTGAGCAGTAGTCAATATAGAACATCCTGATGTATGCACCTTTGCTGTCTTGATGTTCCAGGGTTGAGTGAAGAGCCAATCAGATGGCATTTGCAGTAGATCCAAGTCACTTCATGTGTTTCATCACCAACCTCTCAAAATATTTCATCACTGTGAATGTAAGTGCTACTGGAAAATAATCATCGAGGCAGGTTACCACGTTCATCTTAGGCACCAGTATATAGCAAGTCTGCTTGAAGAAGGTAGGTGCCTCAGACTACTGAAGTGAGAGGTTAAAGATATCAGTGAACACTCCGCCAGTTCATCTGGCCAGGTATCCTGACTAGGCCGGATGCTTTTTGTGGGTTCACCCTCCTATCTAACTGCCTCCCAGTTTAAGCTAGCCAAATCCTCACTCATTCTATTATGCTCTTCCTTACTTAGGCATAACACAGTAGGTTTTAGATCAAACTATTGCATCCTCTATTTGTTAGAGAATTTCAATCATACTGTCATCACTCTTTACAAGCTCTTCTTCCTCTGTTATCAGAGTCTCAGACAGACCTCTCATATTCTAGAGCTGAATTCCCCATCTCCTATTCTACTTCACTGTGGCTATTGAACTTTATTTGTCCATCTGCAACACACTTCCTCTGTAACTTCTACAATAAATTTTACATTCAGTTTTCTTTTTATTACCTCAATGTAGTTATGTATGACATAATCTGCCTGGATGTCATACAAGCAAAAACAGCTACATTACTGCTCTCCTAACACAGCAAAGTGTCTGAAAAAGCACTTTCCCAAATTTTTGATGCCACCTACTTCATAAAATTACACCAATTGTTTTACTCTGAACATTGGCATGGATAGATTTTCTATGTGAGTGATCGTGTGGCAAAGTTGACTCCACAAATAATATTTTAGCCCTTTACTTTGTTCTTAGCTTATCCCATCATGAAACCTCCCATTGAGATTAGATTACAGCATTAGATTAGATTATGAGGACACACAGTCCTCTTTTATTGTCATTTAGTAATGCATACATTAAGAAATGATATAACTTGTTCCTCCAGAATGATATCACAGAAACACAAGACAAACCAGGACTAAAAAAAAACTGACAAAAACCACATAATTATAACATATAGTTACAACATGCAAAGCAATACCGTAATTTGATGAAGAACAGACCAAGGGCACCGTAAAAAAAAGTATTAAAGTCTCTCGGAAGTCACATCATCTCACACAGATGGTTGAAGGGAGAAACTCTCCCTGCCATGAGCTTCCAGTGCCGCAAACTTGCCGATGCAGCATCCTGGAAGCACCCGACCACAGCCGACTCTTGAGTCTGCCTGAAAACTTCGAGCCTCCGACCAGCCCTCCAACACCGAGCACTGAGCACCATCTCTGCCGAGCACTTCGACCCTGGCCCCGGCAACAGGCAATAAGCAAAGCCGAGAATTTGGGGCCTTCCCTCCGGAGATTCTCGATCACACAGTAGCAGTGGCAGCAAAGTAGGCATTTCAGACATTTCTCCAGATGTTCCTCCGTGCCTCTCACGTCCGTCTTCGTCAAATCAGGATTGTGCACGGCCCCTATTTAACAAATTGAATATCAATTCGGAGCAACCCCGTGCGCTGTGTCGCGCCGCCATCTTTCCCTCCCCTCCTAGATGAGTCATAGCATGGAACATTTTATCCGGCAGAATCATTTTATTTAACCAACTTAAGCATCTCACTTAATATGAGCAAAAACAGTTGAATACAGTATCTAACTTTTATATTCAATATATACACTCAGTGGCAACTTTATTAGGTACAGGAGTAGAACCCAGTATGATAGTCTGCTGCTGTAGCCTATTCACTTCAAGTATTGATGTGTAGTGCATTCAAAGATCTTCTTCTCAATACCATTGTTGTAATGAGTGGTTATTTGAATTGCTGCCACCTTCCTGTCAGCTTGAACTAGTTTGGTCATTTTCCCCTGATCTCTCTCATTAGCAAGGCATTTTCACCCACAGAAATACCGCTTGCTTAGCAGAATTGTTTGTTTTTTTTGTCTTTCACACCATTCTCTGTTGTGCATGAAAATCACAGGAGATCAGCAATTTCTGAGATCCTCAAACCACCCCGTCTGACACCAACAGTTGTTCCACAAAAAAAACTATTTAGATTACCTTGTTTCTCTAATCTGATGCTTGGTCTGAACAAGAACTAAGCGTCTTGGCCAAGTTTACATGCCGTTATGCATTGAGTTGCTTGTACATGATTGGCTGATTAGATATTTGCATTAACGAACAGGTGTACATGTGTATCTAATAAATAGGCCACTGAGTGTAGTTTATTTAAAATGGTGGACATTGGTAATAAGACAAGTAGTAATTTTCCAAACACTAATTACCTTTGAAAGCTGGTGGGTGAGCTGTCTTCTTGAACCACTAGTAAAGTGTTCTAGGTTTTAGAGTGAAAAATAGCAATGCTATTTTAAGTCAGGATGGTGACTTAACCAACCCTCGGTTATGCCAACCCTCTCATCCTTCTTAGGTATTGGGTGTTTGGTCGCTGCTGACTGAGTAGCCTATGTGAGTTACTTTGGTGCATTCTATAGATAGTTCACACTTCAGCTACTGTGTTTTATTAATCAGGAGGTGAGTTCGTGGGCTGGTGGTTGGGGCACCAATCAAGTAGACTGCTTTACGCTAGAGAGAGCAGATTTTCTTGATTGCTTTAGATGCTCTGTTCTAATGACCAAGTGGGGACCCATGTCTTGTTGATTCTGAGGGATGTCATGAATGGAGTATCCAATCACTGACCTGTGCTCGCGGCCATATTTCCACATGTTTGTCTTGGCTAGGTTTCTCATCAATAGTCACACACATTGATGATAAGTGACTCTCTAACGGTGATGTTGTTAATGAATAAAAGGTTAGTTTGTGTTCTGAAAGAAGCTTATAAAATGGAATACTGCAACATAAATATTATGATTCGGTTATGAATCCAGGCTTGAGTTTTACATCAAACACAAGAGAGTCTGCAGATCCTGCAAATGCTGAGCAACACACAAAAGGAACTTAGCAGGTCAGGCAGCATTTATGGAGAGGGATAAAGAGTAGATGTTTCAGGGTTGAGACCCTTCATGAGCCCTGATGAAGGGTCTCTGAGTTCCTCCAGCATCTTGTGTGTTGAGCTTTCTGTTGTCTGGGTCCTGCTGATTGCAGGCATCATCAAGAACATAGAACATAGCATCATTCCATGAGAAGTTGCAAATGGAGTTACCGTCATATAGCTTTCAACACAGAAACAAGTACTTCAGCCCAACTCATCCATGTGGCCCATCGGGCCTATCGAGCCTGCTCCACCATTCAATAAGATTATGGCTGATCTGGCCATGGACTCATCTCCACCTACCTGCCATTTCACCGCAGCCCTTATTTCCCCCATCTTCCTACGCTTGTTCCATTTGACTGCATTTGAGCCATATCTCAAATCCATGTACTCTGACAGCCCTTCAACTACATTAAGTGCTGTCAATGGAAAACTTGTAAGGGTTTAAAGCTCCTCTTTAAACCCTTACACTCTCACGTTAAACCTAAGTCCTCTAGTTTTAGACTTCAATACCCTGGGAAAAGAGACTGTGACAGTCTACCTGATCTGTTCCCCTCATGAATTTGTACAAGGTCCACCCCCTCAGCCTCCTTCACTCCAGAGAAAACACGCCCAGCCTATCCAGGCTGTCATTATAACTGATGTTCTTCAGTCCATCAGCATCCTTGTGAATCCTTTCTGCATCCTCTCTAGCAGTAGCACATACTTCATATATTTGGTAATCAGAACTGCACACAATGCTCCTCATGTGGTTGCCCCTAAGTCCATAAGACATAGGAGAAGAACTAGGCCATTCAGCCCATCAAGTCTGCTCCATTATTCCATCATGGCTGATCCTGATCCCACTCAACCCCATACACCTGCCTTCTTGCCATATCCTTTGATGCCCTGAATGATCAAGAAACGATCAACTTCTGCCTTAAATATACCCACGGACTTGGCCTTCACCGCAATCTGTCGCAGAGTATTCCACGGATTCACTACTCCCTGCCTAAAAAAAAATTACTCCTTACCTCTGTTCTAAAAGGTCACCCATCAATTTTGAGGCTGTGCCCTCTAGTTCTGGATACCCCACCATAGGAAACGTCCTCTCTACATTCACCCTATCTAGTCCTTTCAACATTCAGTAGGTTTCAATGAGATCCCCACATATTCTTGTAATTTCCAGTGAGTACAGGTGAAAAGCTGACAAACGTTACTTATATGTTAACAGTTCCATTCCCAGAATCATCCTCGTGAACCTCCTCTGGACTCTCTCCAATGGAAACACATCCTTTCTGAGATATGGAGCCCAAAACTGCTGACAATACTCCAAGTGCGGCCTGACTAGTGTCTTATAAAGGCTCAGAATCATCCCCTTGCTTTTATATTCTATTCCTCTTGAAATAAATGCCAACATTGTATTTGTCTTCTCTACCACAGACTCAATCTGTAAATTAACCTTCTGGGAGTTTTGTGCAAGGATTCCTAAGTCCTTCTGCACCTCTGAAGTTTGAACCTTCTCCACATATAGATAATAGTCCACACCATTGTACTTTTACCAAAATGCACTATCATACATTTCCCGACACTTAATTCCATCTGCCACCTTTTTTGCTTATTCTTCCAATTTAGCTAAGTCCTGCTGCAGTCGCACTGCTTCCTCAGTACTACCTACCCCTCCACCTATCTTCGTATCATCTGCAAGCTTTGCCACAAAGCCATCAATTCTATTGTCCAAATCATTGACAAACAATGTGAAAAGTAACGGTCCCAATTCTGACCTCTGAGGAAAACTACTAGTCACTGGCAGCCAACCAGAAAAGGCCTCTTTTATTCCCACACATTGCCTCCTGCTTGTTGGCTATTCCACTATTCACGCCAGTACCTTTCCTGTAATGCCACAGGATTTTATCTTATCGAGCAGCCTCATGTGGTGCACCTTATCAAATACCTTCTGAAAATCCAAGTATATGACATCCACTGCCTCTCCTTTGTCCACCATGCTTCTTACTTCCTCAAAGAATTCTAACAGATTTGTCAGGCAAGATTTCCCTTTACAGAAACCATGCTGACTTTGACTTAGTTAATCATTAGTCTTCAAGTAACCCGAAATATCATCCTTAATAATAGACTACAGCACTTACCCAACCATTGAGATTAAGCTAACTGGCCTATAATTTCCTTTCTTTTGCATTCCTTCCTTCTTAAAGAGTGGAGTGACACTGGCAATCTTCCAGTGTTCTGGGACCATGCCGGAATCAGGTGATTCTTGAAAGATCATGACCAATACATCTGTTTTCTCTTCAGCAACCTCTCTCAGGACTCTGGGATGTAGTCCACCTGGTCCAGGTGACTTATCCTTTGTGTATGACTATCATTTTTTCCTTTGTAATAGCAATGGCACTCACTCCTGCTCCCTGACACTCACGGACCTCTGGCACACTGCTAGTATCTTCTACAGTGAAGACAGATGCAAAGTACCCATTAAGTTCATCTGCCATTTCTTTGTCCCCCATTACTACCTCACCAGCATCATTTTCGGGTTGTCCAATATCAACTCTCACGTCTGTTTTACTCTTTATGAAACTGAAAAATTTTTGGTATCCTGATTTATATTATTGGCTTGTTTTCCCTCATATTTCATCTTCTTCCATCTTGTAGGTTTTTAAGTTGCCTTTTAATGGATTTTAAAAGCTTTCCAATCATCCAGCTTCCCACTCACTTTTGCTTGGCTTTTATGCAGTCCTTAATTTCCCTTGTCAGCCACGGTTTCCTACCCTTGCCATTTCAGAACTATTTCTTCTATGGGACATATCTATCCTGTGCCTTCTGAACTATTCCCAAAAACTTCAGCCACCTCTGTTCTGCCATCATCCCCACCAGTATCCTCCTCCAATCCACCTGGGCAAGCTCCTCTCTAGTGTCTCTGTATTTCCCTTTATTCCATTGCGATACTGATACGTGTGACTTATGTTTCTCCCTCTCAAATTGCAGTATGAATTCAATCATATTATGGCTACTGCCTGCTAAGGGTTCCTTTATATTCTGCTCCCTAATAAGATCTGGGCTATTACACAACACCTAGTATAAAATAGCCTTTCCCTGAGTACGTGCAAACACAGGCTGCTCTAAAAAGCCTTCTCATAGGCACACAAGATGCTGGAGAAACTCAGCAGGCCAGGCAGCATCTATCGAGAAAAGTACAGTCGACGTTTTGGGTCAAAACCCTTTGGCAGGATGAAACGTCAACTGTACTTTTTTCAATGGATGCTGCCTGGCCTGCTGAGTTCCTCAGACATCTTGTGTGTGTTACTTGGATTTCCAGCATCTGCAGCTTTTCTCTTGTCATAGGCATTCAGCAAATTCCCTCTCTTGCGATTCGACACCAATCTAATTTTCCCAATCCCCTTGCATATTGAAGTCCTCCATTACAATTGTGTCATTACCTTTATTACATATCTTTTCCAGCTCCTTTTACAATCTCAATCCCACATCTTGGCTATTATTTGGAGCCCTACATATGATTCCTATTTACTCTTGCAGTTTCTTAACTCCACCCACAAAGATTCAACATTCTCTGACCCTGTGTCACCTCTTTCGAAAGATATAATTCCATCTCTTACCAACAGAGTCTCACTACTGCCTGTGCCTTCCTACCTGTCCTATCGATACAAAGTATATCCTTCGAAGTCAAGCTCCCAATTATGACCTACTTTCAGCCTCAACTCAGTGATGCCCACAACATCATACTGACCAATCTCTAATTGTGCCACCTTATTCAGAAAGCTATGTGCATTTAAATACAACACCTTCAGTTCTGCATTCTTCACCCTTTTGAATGTTGCCTCTGTAGTACAATTTAACTCTTTGCTCTGTCTGCATTTGTACCCAGTCATTGGCTTGTTCTATAACATGATATCCCAACTCTTGTTCTTCATGCCATCTGATGAAGACAAGCAGACATATGCCTTCTTCACTAGTTTGTCTACCTGTGTCACCTATTTTCTGAGATCTATTTACTTGTCCCCCGTGGTCTCCACGTTCCATCATCACATCCGTTCTGTATGGCTTGCTTTGGTTTAACTTCCCAAGATGGAACACTTCACATTTTTCAGAGTTCCATTTTATCTGCCATTCCTTTTATCGTATTCTGATTCATTCCACCAAGCCAATTTTGTATCCTCATCTTTGAAAGCTCACCCTAGGCTTGACATTGAAAGCATCACTTATTCCGATCTGATGTTAATTATTAAGGAAACAGATGAAGATTTTTGGGTCAAGGCACTATCTTAAGGAATTCCTACAGCGATGGATGAGGATGATGATGTAACTCCAACTAATGGAGTGTTTTCCCATTAGTGACCATGTTCTTCATCTTTACAGGACACCTTATTGGCATGCTCTATCAAATGTTATCTTGATAACAAGGGCAATGATCCTCACCTCACCTCTGAATTTAGATGTTTGGTCTGTGTTTGAGCATCCATGAATAGATTATAGGTCAGTAAGTGCCACTTTAGAGTTATGTAGATAACAACTTCCATTACTATCTTGATGATTGTGATAGATGATTGAAGTCTGAGATGGACAATTGACCACACTGTGCCAATGTTGTAACTCTACTGGAATAACAACATGTTCTGGAGCATGTTTTCAGTACAACAACAAGGATACCCTCAAGTTACACCTCCCTTTCAATATTTGGTTCTCTCAGATGTTACTTAATGTCGGGTAGTATAGTGCTTAGCACAACACTTTACAGTACTGGCAACACGGGTTCGATTCCCATCATTGACTATAAGGAGTTTGTATGTTCCACCTCTGACCACGTGGGCTTCCTCCCACAGTCCAAAGATGTACCATTTGGTAGGTTAATTGGTCATTGTAAATTATCCAATTAAGTTCAGATTAAATCTGAGGATTGCTGGGCTATATGGTTTGAAGGGTTATTGTGCACTGTATCTCAATAAATAAATTAGTTAATTAATCCCAGATGAAGTGAATGAAATTGGATAAAGATAGCCTCAGTGGTGTTAGGAATTTCAGGAGGAAACTGAGACAGACCTTCCATTCAGCACTCCTGCCTGAACAGGGCACTTGACTCAAAATGTTAACTTAAATCTTTTGCTTCTACAAATGATTGCCCCACTGAATTCTTCCAGTATTCTGTTTTTATCCTGGATTCCACCACGTGCTGTTTCTGTTGTCTTCAAACAAATGTTGTAGCCTTGATTTTGGTATCCACATATTGGATCCATCTATTATTAGGAAGGCAAGTGTTCATTTTCCTTCCTACTTTCCACTGCCATTTACAACTGCATGTGGTGGTACAACGGAGCTTTGATCTGATCCATTGGTTGTGGGATCACTTGGCCTTATTTATTAAAGGATGCTTATGCTGTTTGGGACAAATTTATCCTGTGTTGCAGCTCCACTAGGTTGGCAACTCAATCCAGTGTTCCTCAATTCCTAATAGGTTCCACCTAGTTGTATGCACTCCCAACACTTTGCTGCAAACTCTCAGAGAAGAGATTTATTCAATGAAACACGGTGCATAGCTGACAACCTTTACCTGCACGCACTTCAGCAGTCCTGCTGCCTTGGAGAAGGGCAAGTCTGCAGGTGAGAATGAGACAGTTCCAATATTCACTTCATGGGTGTTCATGAATTGGTCAATGAGATACAAGAGGAAGGTGTGATGCAGCAGAGGCTCTGGAAATCCTCCTGACAGAAGGTGTCCTGCAGCAGCCAGAATTCCCAACCAATAGAACAAAAAATTTCTAGGAGTTCAGAGACTCAGAAGATGTGTCAAAGTAACCTGAACTGCAACTACGTTTGCAGAGTGGAGATTCTCACAGAAAATACTCTGATGTTAATTCTGAGTTCATTCAGAATCAGAATCAGATTTATTATCACTGACATTAAAAGTGAAAATTGTTCTTTTGCAGCAACAGTACAGTGCAACAACATAAAAATCTATAAGCTACAAAAATAAATAAAAAGTACAAAAAAGGAATAAGGAGGTAGTGTTCATGGGTTCATGGACCATCCAGGAATCTGACGGCAAAGGGGTAGAAGCTCTTCTTAAGTCATTGGGTGTGGGCCTTCAGACTCCTATACCTATTCTCTGATGGTAGGAACAAGACAAGGGTATGTCCCAGATGGTGAGGGCCCTAAATGATGAATGCTGTCTTCTTGAGGACCTACCTCTGGAAGATATCCTTGATCATAGGAAGGATTGTGCCTGTGATGAAGCTGGTTGAGTTTACAACCCTTTGCAGCCCATCCTGTGCATTGAAACTTCCAAATCAAGCTGTGATACAACCAGTCAGAATACTCTCAACCGTACATCTATAGAAATTTGTATGAGTCTTTGGTGACATACCACATCTCCTCAAACTCCTGATGCGGTAAAGTCACTGGTGTAATTGCATTGATGCATATTGACCAGGATAGATCTTCTGATGTGTTGCTCACTCATTCCATTGCAAACCCCAGTGAGAACTAGTGTATGTTCTCCTGACTTACCCTTCCCGAAGTTCTCTAAGTCCTTGGTCTTGCTGATGTTGACTGCAAAGTTGTTGCACCATCTTGCTCCATCACCACCTGAGATTCTACTAATGACAGTGGTGTCATCAGCAAATCACAAGGTTTCCAACTATGAGGAAGTACAGAGATTGTATAATGAACTGTTAAGAGTAAACGGAATTTCTGTTATTCAGTATATGGTATATTCAGTGCATGTGGAACTGTACTGCACGATGTGAGGAAACAACTGCCAACGTGTCACCACCGAGGAATCCATTAAATGATTATCTCATGAGCTAGGTGCGAGGAAATGCATTCCCTATTTCTTGTAACCAGCTCTGATGAATCAAGGTTTTCTGGTACACAGCAGACATTTCCACACTTATCGATAGGGATGGGCTGGTAAAGGAATGACCTATCACCTGCAATTTTCACTCACAATAAAAAGAGGAGAAACCCCACAGAAGTATGAGAGGAAAAGGACAAAGAAGTTCTGCTGCATAAATTACCTGCCAGAAGAGAGGCAGCTATACAATGAAAGAAGACCCGCCAAGGTAACAGGTAGGAGCCTGGCCAGGTATGACTGCAGTTCCCTCATCCAGAAGTTTGGAAAGTAATTACGCAATTTCACAAGATATGTCAAGATGTGCAAAACACTTGTGAAAATACTGCTATTTCACAAAGTAATACTTATCCAGTCACTCAGGCAATCACACAATCTGTTGCTCAATGTTACATGTACACAATTCCCTCTGCTACATCATTCCCCATCCTCACCCCACCACTGACTTTCTATCTCTCTATCCCAAAACAGAGGTCACGTCTCCAGTGTTAGGATAGTGAAAAAGTTCTCCATCTCCCCCAGTTAGGCTAAGGCAACAAGGAACAGAGAAGATGTCGCCTATGTAGGAGGAAGGCCAATGATTTCAGCACTTCATGAGGCAGCACCAGATGACGCAGAATGGCCAAATAGACCTAAACGTCTCGCAAACAGAGGTGATAAGGGAACTGCCCAAAGGTTCATGGTGATCACTATCCCTCCAGTAAACATGCCATTGTCATGGTCCAGTCCATGAAATCCACATTCCAGTTCGCGGTCCAGTTCATTGATCCTTATTCCGAGTTTTCCTGTTTTCCCTTTTTCCATTGGGTGCCTTAATTGAGGCACCTGATTCTCATTTTGGGCTGGCACATAAATACCTCTGCAAACCAAGGATTCCCTGCTGGACTTTTCCCTTCTGCTCCCCATCCGAATCCCTGACAATTTCTTCGGCAGTCACCTCGGCAAGTATCCTCGGCAGTCATCACAGCCCTGCATCCAAGAAAGGGTCCCGGCCCCATACCCAAGAACCTAATGAAGCCGAGTCCAAGAGCCGAGCCAAACCTAGTCCAAGAGTCACGTCCTGTGCTGGAGATTCCTCATCCTGTGCTGGAGATTCCTCATCCAGTCCAGGAGTTCCTCATCCAGTCCAGGATTCTCTTGTCTAGTCCAAGCCACGTCCAAGCACCTCGTCTAGTCTAAGCCAAGTCCTAGAACCTCGTCTTGTCTAAGCCTATTCCAAGAACCTTGTCCTGTTCAAGTCAAGGCTTTGTGTTCTCATCCTGTTCAGGAGTTCTATGTCCAGTCCTGTAACCACATCCAGTCCTGTAGCCACGTCTTGTCCTCGCCTAGATCTGGGGTCCAAGCCCGAGTCAAGTCCCGAGTTCCGGGTCTCTGTCGAGTCTCTGGCTTGGAGTCCTAGCCCAGGCTCCTAGTTCCAAGTTCCTTGTCCTGGTCCCACTTTCCTAGTCTTAGTACTAGCCCAGGCCCGGTGTCTTTGTCTCGTCCAGGGCCTGTGTCCATGTCCAGCATTGTTTCTTCCTGACTTCCCTTACTTTCTTGTTAAACCTAGTCCTGATCCTAGTACTTCAGTGTCTATGTCTTGCATTTGGGTCCATTCCCAACACACCCTTATGACAGCCATTACATTCTCTGCTGCTGTATCACCATAAATATACATTGTGCACTAATTCTGTATTTCTTTGCAGGGTGTGATGGGATGTCCCACGTCACCCCTCTTCAGAATCAATCCGTCAATTGGAACTGGTGGTGCAAGGAGGGAAGACTTGGAGCAACTGGAGGCATTATGGTTTGTGGGTGGGGATCAGGAGTGCAGTGAATGATGATGAAGCACTCTTTGATGCCTGAACGCCTCAGCACCAGCACAGAGACTGGCATAATGTGGAGTAAGCAAATTAGGCTAAAGGAATATACAGTATGTGACAAGGATTTAAACTAGGAACTGGCTGGCAGCAGTCTGACACCAGCCAAAATTAGGTGCAAGAGCTTGTCTGTGACTCCTTCCGACTGGCTCAGGTGACAGCTGCTGTGGAGACACAGACCACAGCTAGACGTCTGTTCAGTCATGCCCTGATTTTCAGCCGGTGATCCAGTCTCTGCTATATAGGAGCAATTTGAACCTCTTCAGAAACAATGACATGCTACCAACAAAAAGCTGGTTTTCAGGACCAAGATACCAATAGTAAGCAGACTGCTGTTTTCAATCTGTTTTAGGGATTTCACCCCTTTTCCAAAGACAGGGGATGCTGGAAGTGTGAGGCTGTCTTACAAGAAGAGGGTGGTGCTGCAATTCAGCAGATTGATTTGCAACAAGAACAGTGAGTTCCAACCTGTAACTAGGTTTCTCTGCTAAAGAGGTGATGATGTAACCCTTCCACAGAATGAGTGACCTGCCCACCCCTCCCATTACACACCTCCTCATTGTGAGCAGCTTCATAACTGGTCTTTGAGGAGCTTAAAGTCAGCAGGAGGCAAATACCTGAAATCGATGTCTTCCACCCAGTTCAGCTTTAGGTCTGCAATTTAAACGGAGGAGGAGAGATCTGAGTGCCTGTAGATCCTTGCATCCTCCTCTCCCCAGTTGCCTAACAGATAGCATGGTGATTCAACAGTTGGTGCTTCTGCCTCACACTCCAGGGTGCTGTCTGTGCAGTGTTTTCACCTTCTCTCTATGGTTGTATTGGCTTCCTACTGATACACCTTTGCTCACTGTTGATTAATGGGATTCCATAATTTATCTCATAGTGTAGAATAATGAGAAAAAGAATAGACAGGTTGATGGACAGGTTGAAAGAGAGTAAGAACAATCATTCTAACGGCTCTGATCAAAAAGCTCCAAAACCTGGGCCTCTGTTCCTCCCACTGCAACTGGATCCTCAGCTTCCTCACCGGAAGACCACAATTTGTGCGGATCAGAAATAACGTCTCCATCTTGCTGATAATCAATACTGGCGCACCTCAAGGATGTGTACTTAGACCACTGCTCTACTTTCTCTACATCCATGACTGCGTGGTTGTGCACAGCTCAAACTGCCATCTGTAAATTTGCTGATGACACAGTTGTTGTTGGCAGAATTTCAGAAGATGACGAGAAGGTGTACAGGAGTGAGATATATCAGCTAGTTGAGTGGTGGTGCAGCAATAACCTTGCACTCAACATCGATGAGACCAAAGAATTGATTGCGGACCAGAAAGGGTAAGAAAAGGGCACACACACCAGTCCACATAGACGGATCAGACGTGGAAATGGTGAGCAATTTCAAATTCCTGGGTGTCAACATCTCTGAAGATTTATCCTGGGCCCAACATTTTGATGCAGTTACAAGGAAGCCATGACAGCACCTATATTTCATTAGGAATTTGAGGAGATTTGGTATTTCACCAAAGGCACACATGAAATTCTAGAGATGTACCATGGAGAATATTCTATCTGGCTGCATCACCATCTGGTATACAGGGGGAGGGCACTGCCCAGGATCGAATTAAGCTGCAGAAAGTTGAAAACCCAGTTAGCTCCATCATGGGCACTAACCTCTCCAGCTTCTAGGACACCTTCAAGGAGAGATGACTCAAAAAGACGACATCCATCATTCAGGACCCCTATCACCCAGAACATACCCTCTTCTCATAATAGGCACGATCTTAAGTGACGTGCCAATATCAGCAGCTGCCACACCTGTGCAGCTTTTCCACGCAAAACTGTGCATTATTTGCAGTAAATGGGAACTAATTTTAATGGCAATTTTTTTCACAGAATATTTTAGATCAAAGCCAAAGCAAATGATCGGGCTGAGGACGGTGATGTCCCCCTCATGAGGGCCTCCCAGCAGACTACAGACTCGTGCCTCACACCCAGCAGACCCAGACTGCTCCCTCAGTTGGCATTGGAGACTGCTCTTGGGCTGGTGCACAGAGATAAGGGTGCAATGGAAACAGTGCACCAGAGTATGCAACTTCACAGAAAATGTTTGGATTTTCCATTAATGTATCATTTTCTTTGACTTTAATCCAAAATATTTGCAAAAAAAAACTCACCGATAAATGGACTCTCATTTAGAGCAAATAAATGCACAAATATTGCATGGAACAGCCACACTGGTGTGGCAGCTGCTGATATTTCTGATTAACTTAGGAGGTTGTTAAGGTCATACCTGTCATGTGATCGTGCTTTAACTGAATCTTGTTTGTGGTTAAGTCTCAAGGGATGTTTTCTCTTAAGTATTAAAGCCTCACTGAGTGAAACATGTGATTGTGAAACATGTAGACATGCCCTGCTGTCCTATAATGACAATGATTGCAAATGCCTTTCAAGAAAAGCTGATTACAACCTCATGATTCTCACCCCCTTCAGCAACTGCTCTCATGATGACATATAAGGAACAATTGGCCAGAGAAACTTGAGTGGGGTCATATTGCTGACCCCATTTGTCCTTTCTCTAGAAAAACACAATTACACTTCAAATAGGTTAAGTGAATGACTGATAATGTATAGTGAAGACTTGTGCAAGGAAGTGTGGCACCATGATGACCAGATCTAATCTTCCATGCTGAAAGAAATACAATGCTTCAATTGCTGCTACTCCATAATAGTGGTTTACTGCACTCCTTGAAATTGTCAATAGGTACAGCAGCTTCATGAATGCTGAATAATTGTTGACTTTATTAACTTGAGGTCCAGGTTTCTCAATGTATATTCCTCTCTACTGATTGTCAACCTGATCAATACTTTGTTATGTGCCTTACTCTGCTTTTTTTGGCTGCAATGCTAACTTAACATCATTGATAGTGAGCACCAGTCCAAAGTGTTGAAGAACCCAACAGCTAAGAGTGGAGCTGTCACAAGGAAAGTGTATTTTGTAATGGTAAATGTTATTGAGCCAGGATCTTAATGGTTAGGAAATGCACAGATTTTCTAGCAAGCCATTTATCCCAGAGAGTGTGCCTTTTATTGATCTGTTAAATTCAGGGTGGCTCCTTAAGGCTGTTATAGTCAGGGGTGGTAATGGGGATAAGCTCACACTACCTATTAAATGCTCCTAACGGTGTGCCTTCCAGGAGGTTCTATCAGCTGTCCATTCCCTTAAGAACAACAAGTCCCCTGGCACTGACAATATCCCTGCAGAGTTACTGAAGAACGGAGAGTACATGTGTATGCGCACCCTCTATCAGTACATCACCAAGGCCTGGACTGATGAGAACATCCCACAGCAATGGAGAAATGCAAACATCGTTGTCATTTATAAGAACAAGGGTGACAAGGCCATCTGCGGCAATAGTAGGGGCATATCACTCCTTTCTGTTGCTGAAAAGGTCCTGGTTAAGGTGATGCTTCAGAGACTCATCAGCAACATCACCGAGTCAATGCTGCCTGAATCGCAGTGTGGATTTAGAAAGAACAGGAGCATGATCGACATGATCTTTACAGCCTGGCAGTTGCAGGAAAAGTGCCGGGAGTAACATCAGGACCTGCTTATGGCCTTTGTTGACCTCTCCAAAGCATTCAACACTGTGCAAAGAGAGCTCTTATGGGATGTCCTTCTCAGGTTTGGCTGTCCCAATAAATTTGTTAACATCCTCCACCAGTTCCACAATGGGATGACTGCTTGGGTGACCATAGGAGGACGAGAGTCCGAGCCCTTCCTTCAACGCACAGGGGTGAGGCAGGGGTGTGTGCTAGCGCCAGTGCTCTTTAACATCTTCCTCTCGTGCATTACCAAGCTTCTCCACAATGAGATCGAAGACAGCAGCGGTGTGGCAGTGGACGTCAGATTAGATGGCAATCTCTTTGACATCAGCCTCCTTAGAGAGCGGGTCCTGGAGCTGCAGTATGCAGACGACTGTGCTGTTGTGGCCCATACTCCAGAGGATCTTCAGACTGTCCTTGCTGTGGCCGTGAGAGCGTACAGCAGGATGGGGCTGACTGTCAATACCACCAAGACAGAAGTGATTTGCCAATAGAGTACCAGTGTCCCACCCACTCTACCTGCCTTCACTGTTGGTGATGAAAAGCTGTTATTTAGTGCCATCTTTCAATTATCTGGGGAGCATTCTCTCTGAGGATAGCAGCATTGATGACGGCATCCAGAGCCGCATTAAACAGGCATCAGCTGCCTTTGGGAGACTGGCGTAGAGTCTTTCAGAACAGGAGCCTTCATCCCTCCGCAAAGGTCGCCGTATACCAAACGGTCTGTGTCACCACCCTCCTTTATAGCTGTGAAGCTTGGGTAACCTACAGCCGTCACATCAAGTCCTTGGAGCACTTCCACATAAGCTGCCTCCAGCACATCCTGGAAATTACCTGGCGTAAGCGGGTGCCTCACCTGTAAAGACCAACTGCAGGAATATTGAGGCCATGATCACCCAGTGTCAGCTACAGTGGCTGAGGCTCGTGATAAAGATGCCCCCATGTCGGCTACCCCGCAGAGTGTTATACGGCCAGCTACACCATGGTCGACGCTCAGCTGGAGGGCTGAAGAAACGCTATAAGGATCAGATGAAGAATGCTTTAAGGAAGTGCAAGATCAGACCCGAGGACCTGGAGGATGTTGCTGCCGACCGTACCACCTGGCGACAGCTGTGTAGGGACGGGGTTCGTATTCTGGAGATGGAAAGAACAACCAGAAGACAGCAGAAGAGAGCCAGGAAAAATGCAGTCA
Organism: Mobula hypostoma; assembly: GCF_963921235.1. Lineage (NCBI taxonomy): Eukaryota > Metazoa > Chordata > Chondrichthyes > Myliobatiformes > Myliobatidae > Mobula > Mobula hypostoma. The sequence goes on from NC_086119.1 coordinate 37,543,435, forward strand.
TGGTTACCACCACTACCACATGTACATGTCCCACCTGAAATGGAGCTTGTGGGTCTGGGATAGGACTGTATAGTCATCAAAGATCTCACCGTTAAAGGAGTGAACGTCATCATCGGATTTTGATGGACAACCGAAGAAGAAGAAGAAGAAGAATAGTGTGCACCTCAAATAACCTCTGACAACTAAGTCCAGCTCCTGGCCTTCATATGTGGTTTAGCTACAGACCCTGGCAGAACTGTTTCTGCTGACAGGAGAAAGGACAGAGGCAGGTTATTGGTGCCTTAAAACCAGTGACTTTGGGCAGGTGAGGCTCATCCGTCATGGTTGGCTTGGCAGATCATATGGGAGAAGGAAAACTCTGATCTCAAACTTCGGCTGCCTTGCGTTTATACCCACCTATGGGGAAGGCTTTGGGGGTAAACCCCAAGGGAAAAATCCACAGCTGGAGTCACTAGGGCAGTCAACGCTGAATGGCATCTCCTGCAATGCTGCTGGTGCCAAACTGTATCGGTCCCTGCCGTTCCTTTGGGTTCATCAGATGCGTGGAGAGGAGGAGCTTGCTATCCAATCGTTTGCATATCTAGATAGCTAGAACGCAACCTCCACGGTCAACCCTGACCAACGGAGGCCTCAGAAATTCAGTGTTGTCAGACCAACGGAGATGATGGTTAGAGGGGATTTCAAGCAAAATCTGGACACAGCCACATAGTTGTAGCGTATTGGTGGTAAAGATTATGATTTGGAGAGGGTCGGGTGACTTGCACTGAAGAGGTTTATTTGCATGCACCGTAAAGAAATTGCATCTCTAATAGGGAAACTCGTCTGTCCCACATGGATTTCCTCTTTGACTCAGATGGGCACTTAGGCTGTGGCATCACTTCCTTGTACCTCTGCTGTACTTTGGGTTGTTCCTCAGGACCTTGTATGCCAAGTCTCCTCACCCCAGCACCAGCAGTGCTCTTAACTGACACAGTTATGCAGCATGTAACACAAGGTGATGAAATCTCCACAAGATTTAAGATCGAAGATTCAGATTTTATTTGTCATGTGTACATCAAAACATAAAGTGAAATGAACAAGAGAAAATCTGCAGATGTTGGAAATCTGAGCAACACACACAAAATGCTGAGGAACTCAGCAGGCCAGGCAGCACCTATGGAAAAGAGTATAGTCGATGTTTCGGGCCAAGACCATTCATCAGAAATGGAGAAAAAAAGATTAGATTATTAGATTAGACCATGAGGACACGCAGTCCTCTTTTATTGTCATTTAGTAATGCATGCATTAAGAAATGATACAATGTTCTTCCTGTGTGATATCACAGAAACACAAGACAGACCAAGATTGAAAAACTGACAAAAACCACATAATTATAACATATAGTTACAACAGTGCAAGCAATACCGTAATTTGATAAAGAACAGACCATGGGCACGGAAAAAAAAAGTTCAAGGTCTCTTGAAAGTCCCATCATCTCACGCAGACGGTAGAAGGAAGAGAAACTCTCTTCCTGCCATCAGCTTCCAGCGCCGCAAACTTGCCGATGCAAGAAGCACCCGACCACAGTCCGACTCTGAGTCGTCCGAAAACTTCGAGCCTCCGACCAGCTCTCCGACATGGAGCACCAAGCACCATCTCTGCTGAGTGCTTCGACCCCAGCCCCGGCTGCCAGTAACAGGCAAAGCCGAGGATTTAGGGCCTTCCCCTCCGGAGATCCTCAATCGCACAGTAACAGCCCCAGCGAACCGGGGATTTCAGAAGTTTCTCCAGATGTTCCTTTGTGCTTCTTACGGCTGTCTCCATCAAATCAGTATTGTGCACGGCTCCTATTTAACAAATACGATATCATTTCACCAGAGATGCCGCGCGCGCTGCATGGCACTGCCATCTTCTCCTCCCAATGAGTCAGAGAAAGAAGGTAGAGGGAGGGGAGGAAGAAACACAAGGTGATAGGTGAAAACGGGGGGCGGCGGGGGGGAGGGTGAAGTAAAGAGCTGAGAAATGGATCATTGAAGAGATACAGGGCTGGAGAAGGGGGAATCTGATAGGAGAGGACAGAAGGCCATGGAAGAAAGAAAAGGAGGATGAGCACCAGAGGGAGATGATGGGCAGGTAAGGATTTAAGATGAGAGAGGGGAAAGGGAATGGGGAAAAAGGGGGGCATTACCAGGGGCTTACCACTGATGGGACCCCGGTACTCTAGTCACAAATCCAGAGGGTCATCGGAACTCATTCCTCTTGCCTGCATGGAGCACTAACTGGTGGGGATGGGGAGGGCCCCTCAGCAATTTTCTGCTGGCCTAACGTCAGACATCCGACCACGGATGTCCCACATCCACGTCACTGGCTTTTGAAAACAAAATGGAGACTTAGACTCTGGTCTGACCTCTAATTCCCCCACAATTCAGTTTCTAAACCCTAACTGACCCCTAACTCCCCTATCTGAATCTGAATCAGAATCAGGTTTAATGTTACTGGCATTCAGTATGTCATGAACTTTAATGTTTTACGGCAGCAATACATTGCAACACGTAATAGTAAGAAACTATAAATCACAATGAGAAATATATATATATCAATCAAGCTCTTAACTCCGAGTGGAGTCATCGGGATGCCATCATCACAGCGTTTTTTTAGCAGGCTTTCTTATTTTCACAAGGCTGAGTTGCTAGCTCGACGCTCAACCCAGCATGGATGGAAAGCATGCAACAAGCCGGCTGGATTCGAAATCAGGAGCCTTTGCTCCAAAGTCCAGCGCTGATGCCACTACGATGTAGTGCAAAAAGAGAACAAAAAAAATAGTGAGGTAGTGTTCGTGGGTTCAGTGTCCATTCAGAAATCTGATGGCAAAGAGGAAGAAGCTGTCCTAAAATGTTAAGTTCAGGAGCCTGTACCTCCTCCTTCCAACCAGTTAGAATGCTATCCACAATACATCTGTAGAAATTTGTGAGAGTCTTTGGTGACATCCTCAAACTGCTGATGAAATATAGCTGCTGTTACTCCTTCTTTGTTATTGCATCAATATGTTGGGCCCAGGCTAGATCTTTAAACCAAAAACCACAGATGAATGAATGGGTGCCCTCCATCACGACTCTGGTACTTGTTTTACCTTCATTATATTTGCTTTAAGGTGGTGTGTTTGAGCAGGGAGCTGGAAGTAGGTGATCACCCTTCTCCAAGGAGATCCATCACTGCTGGCAGAGCAAGCCACTAAGAATGCTTGCCACTGTGGAACGTGAAATGTGGTAGAGCTCTGGTACAGCTACTTGGAAAGAGCTTGTGCTGAGGAACTTGAAGTTCAAAGTTCATTGCTTTCATGGAGAGAGCTATCCAGCTCGCAGTTAAAGTTTATCCTTCACAATGTCACCTATAGCCGCATTGACAGCCTCAGGGAACTTGAGCTCTCCAGATGTCCAAGTACAATACAATGTCTCTTAAGACTGTTTGTGCTCTCTCCCCAGAGGTTCTTGACCCACCCTTAGCAAAGGTATGCGACCAACAGTGACACTCCTGAGGTACAACTGAAAGCGTATCCAAGCTTCTCAATCCTCTGAAAACCACTCCTGTTAGTTGTAGCTCAAACCCTTTGGAAATAGTTTGAAAATCGTCTGACAGTACTGAAGCTGCTGTCATACCTCCGGATGGCAAGAGTGTCTGTTTAAATAAGTACAAAATGCACCCACTTCCAGCAAGATAGTTTGAGAACAGTAATAATAAGAACCTTTTTGCTTCAGTTTAGTTGAGAAAAGGTCAGGCACACTAAGGAGGACAATAACCAGAGGACTCCGATGAGCATTCACCCACTGGTGTGATCTGTTCTGTGCAAGTAGGATCGCATAGTGCTGATAAAGTGGACAGAATATGATCTAATTAGTTTTCTTATCAGTACTAATGTAGGTCTTAATATAGAACTATTCACCTTTCACCCCTCCATTCCCACCTCAAGCAGACAATTTCAGTGTTAATAGTATCTTGATGGTGAAATATTTTATCATTATTTACAGAGCTTTATTACAAAATTATTTAATCCTGATGATACATAAAAATGATCTGATACTTGGCACTCAGCCTTTTCTCCTGAATACACTATTAATGTTAACAGAGGTGAAATGAAAACTTATGCGCCACTCATTCCCAGAACTCGCTGCCCAGATTAGTATCAATCTGATTATACTCAAACTGCAATCCTTCTCTGTGTAATCGTTTTCAAAGTGAAAAATTTATAAACTACTACCAGCTCGATAATTCTCAAACTTAAGGAAGGTTATTAACAGACTAAAAACTGAGTTCAACATCTTAGAAATACAATTAAGTTCACTGTTTATCTTTCAATATTCAAATCTATGATGCCTGAAAATAGCAGGCAACCACATCTACATTGTACCGAAATGTGACTTGATAGGCATATGTTCTATTACATAAACTGCAGTTAGTCTAGATCATTATAAAGTTTAAATCCTTTAATTAAAGAACTAACTCACTTCATCGGATAATCCTTATATCATTTTGCAGTTTAGTAAATATATAAGAAAAAACTATAATTAAATAGCAATCGGGGTTGAGAGGGTCATCAACTTTAAATTCCTCGGTGTTATTATTTCGAAGGACATTTCCTGGGCATGTAAGTGCAATTTCGAAGAAAGCACAGCAGCACTTCTACTCCCTTAGGAGTTTGCAGAGATTAGGCATGACATTTAAACTTTGACAAACTTCTATGGACATGTATTGGAGAGTATATTGACTGGCTGCATCACATCCTGATATGGAAACACCAATGCTCTTGAATGGAAAATCCTACAAAAAGTAGTCATCACGGGTAAGGCTGTCCCAACAACTGAGCACATCTACATGAAATACTATCACAGGAAAGCAGCACCCATCATCAGGGACTGCCACCACCCAGGACGTGTTGTATCCTCACTGCTGCCATCAGGAAGAAGGTACAGGAGCATCACCACCAGTTTCAGGAACAGTTATTACTCTTTAGCCATCAGGCTTTTGAACCAAAGGAAATAACTTCACTCAACTTCACTTGCACCATCATTGAAATAGTGTTTATGGGTTCATGGACCATTCTGAAATCTGAGGGCAGAGAGGAAGAAGCTCTTCCTAAATCTTTGAGTGTGGGTCTTCAGATTCCTATACTTTCTCTCCAGGTAAGGCAACACTTCACCTGAAAATCTGTTGGGGCTTTCTACTGTTTCTGGTTCTCCCGATACGACCTCCCCTAAGTTGGTGAAACCCAACATAGTTTTGGGGACCGCTTTGTCGAGCACATTCACTCCATCCACTAAAAGCAGGATTTTCTGGAATCCAACCATTTTAATTCCCATCCCCATTCCCATTCCGACATGTCAGTTCATGGCCTCCTCTCCTGCCACGATGGGGCCACTCTGAGGTTGGAGGAGCAACATCTCATATTACGTCTAGATAGCCTCCAACCTGATGGCATGAACATTGATTTCTCCACCTGGTATTTTCAAGCTGTCCTTCCCTCTTCTTCAATTCCCTACTCTTCCCCCCTTACCTCTTCTCCTAACCCGCCTATCACCTCCCCTGGTATCCATTCTCCTTCCCTTCCTCCCATTGTCCTCTCTCTTCTCCTATCAGATCCCTTCTTCTTCAGTCCCTTATCTTTTCCACCTATTTCCTCCCAGCTTCTATCTTCATCCTCCCTCCCCCACCTACCTGGCTTCACCTATCAGCTTCTCAGTAGCATTCCTTCCCCTCCCCTGACTTTCTTATCCTGGCAACTTTCCCCTTCCTTTCTAGTCCTGATGAAGGGTCTCAGCCCAAAATGTTGGCTATTTATTCTTCTCCATAGATGCTGCCTGACCTTCTGAGTTCCTCCAGTGTTTTGTGTGTGTTGCTCTGGATTTCTTGCATTGACAGAATCTCTTGTTTCTGGTTTGCCTGTTCTCTGCTGACCTATCATTTGTCAAGGTCACTCTCACTGATGAATACTGAAACAAAGTAATCAGTAAGTATACCCCTACCTGGTCCAACTCCAAGAACTTTTCCTGTTTTTCTGATCAGTCCGACCCTCACTCTAACCCTAACCCTAATGCATTCCCCTTTTCATCACATACATGTAGAATTCTTTGGTGTTTGCCTTAATCCTATTCACCAAGACCTTCTCATGTCTCCTTCTAGCTCTCCTATCAGTGGTGGGCAAACTACTGGAGATGATTCTTAGAGACAGGATCTATAAGCATTTTGGGAAGTATAGCCTGGTTAGAGATAGTCAAGATGGCATTGTGAGGAGCAGATCATGTCTCTCAAGCCTGACTGAGTTTTTCAAGGAAGTGACAAAACAAATTGAAGAAGGTTCGGTCGTCATTTTGGTGTATATGGATGTTAGTAAGGCATTTCACAATGTTTCCCATAGTAGGCTCATTTAGGAGGTCAGGAGGCAAGGGATCAATGGAAACTTGGCTGTATGGATACAGAGTTGGCTTGCCCATAGAAGGCAGTGGGTGATCGTAGATGCAATGTGTTCTGGCTGGAGATCTGTGACCGGTGGTGTTTACAAAATTCTTTTCTGGGGCCTCTGCTCTTTGTGATATTTATAAATGACTTAGATGAAGAAGTGGAAGGGTAAGTTAGTAAGTTTACAGATAACACAATGTTTGGTAAGTTCACAGATAAAACAAAGCTTGCATGCATTCACCCTACTATACGCCTCATAATTTTGTATACCTCGAGGTCTCACCTCATTTGCTTCCACTACAGGGAACAAAGACCTAACCTATTCAACTTATCCCTCTAAATCAAGTCTTCAAATCCCAGCAACATCTTAGAGTCAGAGTCATAGCATCATAGACAAGTACAGCAGAGAAACGGGCCCTTTGGCCCATTTAGTCCATGCCAAAACCACTTAAACTTCCTAGTCCCATCAACCTACACCGGGACCATATCCCTCATACCCCTACTATCCGAACTTCTCTTAAATGCTTGCATGCACCACTTGTGCTGGAAGCTCGTTCCACACTTTCACGACCCTCTGAGTGAAGAAGTTTCCCCACATGTTCCCTTTAAACATCTCCCCTTTCACCCTTAACCCATGACCTCTGGTTGTAGTCCCACCCAACCTCAGTGGAAAAAGCCTGCTTGCTTTTACACTATCTAAACCCCTCATAATTTTGTATATCTCTATCTAATCTCCTCTCAATCTTCTATGTTCTAAAGAATACAGTCCTAACCTATTCAACCTTTCCTTATAAATTAGGTCCTCCAGACCCGGCAACATCCTTGTAAATGTTCTTTATGCCTTTCAACCTTATTTACATCTTTCCTGTAGGTAGGGGACCAAAACTGTATACAACACTCCAAATTAGACCTCACCAACATCTTATACAACTTCAACATAACATCCTATCTTCTGTATTCGATATTGATTTATGAAAGCCAATGTGTCAAAAGCTTTCTTTACAACCCTATCTACCTATGACACCACTTGCAATGAATTCTGTACCTGTATTCCCAGATCCCTTTGTTCTACCACATTCCTCAGTGCCCTCTTCACTACGTATGACCTACCTCTACCAGCCATGATGGCCTTCCTCATTGTCCACCACACCCCCATTCTCGGTGTCATGAGCAAATTTGCTGGTCCACTTAACTACATTCTTAAGCCAGAGATTTGTGATCTGTGAAATTCTTTGCCGCAGGCAGCTGTGGAGGCCAAGTCTTTATGTATATTTAAGGCAGAGGTTGACAGATTCTTGACTGGTCAGGGCATGAAGAAATATGGGGAGAAGACAGGAGACTGGGACTGAGAGGAAAATTGGATCAGCCATGATGAAATGACAGCACAGACTCGATGGGTCAAATGGCCAAAATTCGCCTCTCTATCTTATGGTTTTATGGTCTTTTTATCATCCAAATCATTGATATAGATGACAAACAACAAAGGACTCAGCACCGGTCGCTGTGGCACTCCATTGGTCACAGGCCTCCAGTCAGCGAAACTACCCTCATTCTCTTTCTCTTCAGAGAATAAAGTCCTAACCTATTCAACTTATCCCTATTACTTAGGTTCTCAAATCCCAGCAACATCCTTATATCATTTCTCTGCTCTCCTTCATGTTAATTGACATGTCAGTCCGCTTATCCAGACTATCCTTTGGCCTTAACAGTCATATATGTTTGTACTTACAGATACTGATTGCAGCATTTCAACAGTAAACCCAACTGTCTTCCTCAGGCACAAGTTAGTCAAATGTCAGTCCATGGCCTCCTCTACTGCTGCGATGAGGCCACACTCAGGCTGGAGGAGCAACACCTCATATTCCATCTCAGTAGCCTCCAACCTGATGGCATGAACATTGACTTCTCTAACTTCCCTTAATTGTCCTCACCCCCCACGTCACCATTCCCTATTCCTGTTTCCCTTTCTCACCTTATCTCCTTACCTGCCCACCACCACCCTCTGGTGCTCTTCCCCCTCCCCTTTTTTCCATCATCTTCTGTCCTCTCCTATCAGATTTCCCCTTCTCCAGCCCTTTATCTATTTCACCAATCAACTTCCCAGCTCTTTACATCAGTCCCTCCCCCCACACGGTTTCGCCTATCACCTGCCACCTTGTACTTTTCCTCACCTCCCTCACCTTCTTACCTTCACTTCTCCTCTTTCTTTCCAGTCCTGATTAAAGGTCTTCACCTGAAACCTTGACTGTTTACCTTTTTCCATAGAGACTGCCTGGCCTACTGAGTTCTTCCAGCATTTTGTGTGTGATGTTTATTGATATCTTTCCTGTAGAACTGCACAGAATACTCTAAATTTGGCTTCACCTACATCTCATACAACTTAAATTTAATATCTGTGTCATCCAATGCCTGCACTCGTTGCCCTAATGTATGAAAGTCAATGTGCCAGAGTTCTCTTTAGGAACCTGCAAATCTATTTTCAAGGAATTATGGACTCAAGATAGCAAAAATCTCCTCGTCAATAATCTGGATACAGTCTATGAATTCACTACTCTTTTTCTGCAGTTCTATAGACTCTGTGTCTGTCTCCAGATTAACTATAGACACGAAAATTAATTTTAAGTTCTCCCCTATCTCCTTCAGCTCCATGCATAGATGACCACACTGGTAATTTCCAGGTACTTTGTTCTACTGCACTCCTCAATGCCCTTCCCTTCACTTGTCTCACACCTCACATGTGTTGGCATAAATTTCATCTGCCATATTTCAGTCATTTACCCAGCTTGTCTAAATTACTTTACAAACTTTGATAACCTTCATCATGGTTCGCTAGGTCCCCAATCATCCATACATCTGCAGATCCCAGTTTACCACATATTCATCTAAATCATTAATCTAGATGATAAACAACAATGCACTAATCCCTCTGGCAGTTAGAGAAACAATCATCTACTACCACTCTCTGGCTTCATCTGCTAAACCAACAATGAATCCATTGACTACTTCACCCTGAAGCCAAACAACTTAACTTTCCAGACCAGTCTCCCATGTGGGCCTTTGTCAAAGGTCTTGCCAAAGTCCATGCAGTCCACCACTTTCCCTTTGTCAACCTTCTTATCAACCTCAATAAAAAACAATTTAAGATTGGTTGGACGTAATCAACCACACACAAAGCCATATTGACTATCCCTAATCAGGCCCGTGTCTATCCAAATCTTCATATATCTTGTCCATTAGAATACCTTCCAATAATTTACATATGACTGACATCAGGTTCACTAGCCTAAAGCATCCCAGTCTTAGAGAACTTCTTAAACAACCGATCAACATTAAATATCCTCCAGTCATCAGGCAGCTCACTCATGGCTAAAGACATTTTACATATCTCTGCCAGAGCCCCTACAAATTCTGCACTTGTCATCCCATAGGGTTTGAGGGAAAACCTCATCAGGCCCTTGAGATTTATCTTCCCTGATTTATCTCAGGACAGCAAACACCCCCTGTTCCATAATCTGGATACAGTCTATGACTTCACTACTCTCTTTCCTCAGTTCTATAGACTCTTTGTTCTGTCTCCAGAGTAAATATATGCAACAAATTTATTTAAGATCTCCCCCCAATTTCCTCTTGCTCCTTGCAGAGATTACCACGCTGATCTTCAAGAGGACCAGTTTTGTCCCTTGTTATCCTTTAGCTATTAGTTTAGCTTTAACAGCCTTTGGGATTCTGTTTCAACTTGCCTGCCAAAGCAAACTCGTGTCTTCTTTTAGCCGTCCTGATTTCACTCTTAAGCGTTATCTTGCATTCAATGTCAGTGCATTATAAAGGAGAATGTTATAACTCAACACATGTGTGTAGCATAGGAGCTGGAGAGTGCAAAGATTAGGTGATAGGTTTATGTAGCCAAAATCATATGATTTCCGGTCATTTTACCCCTGACTTCATTACAAAATTCCAGGGCCTAAACCAGCAAGAACCACGTGGGAGCTGGCAGGTCCAAGTAGAAAATCACAGGGCATTCAAGAAAATAAATTTTGGCTATGAGGTAGTGGTGGGGCAGAGTAACACATATTGGTGGGAAGGCAAGACCTGGGACAGTGAAGACCTAATTTTTTCATATATAACTTGGAAGAGTCTCTCTGCAATGTGCCATAAAAGAGAGCTGAAATGTTAAAGTTTCATCTGATGTGTTGGGTTGAATTTTAAGTGAGGTGATTCAACATGGACATAGTTGTAGTTGCATTTCATTCCAGAAATAACAATTATCTTTCACACATTGCTGAGGAAACAGGGCTGCACACCTTTATTTCTTGACAAAATTGTGTTATTTTTAATAGTTAATCAGCTACTGAACAGAATCACTTCAGATTCTTGCTCAAACAAAAATCTAGTCTTTCCTTTCTGATGTTTTCATTGATTGGCTGTTGTTTCAAATGTGTTCTGCCATATCAGGACAATAATTACTGTTTATGATTATTGTAAATATCTCATATGTCTAAGTAAACCCCCACCCCCATCTCATAGTTTATCCAAATTCCAAATGTGAGTAAACATTTTGTTTGCAGTAACAACCAACAACATCTTTGTTTGGGCCAACATGGAAATTTTGCCTTTTGCCAACAGTAGTAAATGCATCTGTGAATATTGAATGGCAGCTGTCCCATCTCCCAGGCATTTTGTTCCACCAGTCAGTAGAGTTGAAAGTTCAAGTTCAGGTTTATTGTCACGGACATACATAGCCATAATATAAATGCCAAGAAAATTAGCTTTATTGCAGCACCAGCACAGAACATTACAAACATGACAAACATAAACTACATCAACTTACAGTATATTAACATGCATCCAGTGGGACTTCGTTAGATACACCTGTACATCTGCTTGTTATTACAAATATCTAATCAGCCAATCATGTGGCAGCAACTCAATGCCTATAAGCATGCAGACATTCTCAAGAGGGTCATTGCTGTTCAACCAAATATCCAAATGGGGAAGAAAGTGACATTGACAATAAAATGATTGCTGGTGCCAGATGGGGTGGTTTGAATACCGCAGAAACTGCTGATCTCCTGGGATTTTCATGCACGACAGTCTCTAGAGTTTACAGAGAATAGTGCAAAAATCAAAAAGCATCAAGTGAGCAGCAGCTCTGTAGGCGGAAACACAATGTTAATAAAAGACGTTGGAGGAGAATGGCCACACTGGTTCAAACTGACTGGAAGGTAACAGAAATAACCATGTGTTACACCAGTGGCATGCAGAAGAGCATCTCTGAATGCACAACATATTGAACCTTGAAGTAGATAGGCTACAAACAGCAGAAGACCATAAAAATAATTTGAGAGCAAAAGTATACATAACCTACCATAAGACCATAAGATATGGGAACGAATTTAGGCCATTTGGCCCATCAAGTCTGCTCTGCCATTTTGTCATGGCTGATCCAATTTTCCTCTCAGCACCAATCTCCTGCCTTCTCCCCGTATCCCTTCATACCCTGATCAATCAAGAATCTATCAACCTCAGCCATAAATATACATAAAGACTTGCCTCCACAGCTGCCTGTAACAAATTCCACAGATTCACTACTCTCTAGCTAAAAAAAAAAATCCTCCTCATCTCCATTCTAAAAGAACACTCCTCTATTCTGAGATTGTGAGCTCTGGTCTTGGACTATCCTACCCTAGGAAACATCCGTTTTATAGACACTCAATCAAAGCCTTCCACCATTCGATAGGTTTCAATGAAGTCACCCCCCAGTCTGCTGAATTCTAGTGAATACAGGCCCAGAGCCATCAGACACTCTTCATATGGCAAGCCATTCAATCCTGGAATCATTTTCGTGTACCTCCTTTGAACTCTCCCCAGTTTCAGCACATCCTTGCTAAGATAAATGCCCAAACCTGCTCACAATACTCCAAGTGAACCCTCACCAGTGTTTTATAAGGACTCATCATTACATCCTTACTTTTATTATCTAGTCCTCTTGAGATGAATGCTAACATTACATTTGTCTTCCTCATCACCGACTCAACCTGCAAATTAACCTTTAGGGAACTGTGCACAAAGACTCCCAAGTCCCTTTGCATCTCAGTTTTTTTTTTGCATTTTCTCTCCATTTAGAAAATAGTCAACCCTTTCATTTCTTCTACCAAAATGCATGACCATACACTTCCCAACACTGTATTGCAACTGCCATTTCTTTGCTCATTCTCCTAATCTAAGTCCTTATGTAGCCCCTCTACTTCCTCAAGACTACCTGCCCCTCCACCTAGCTTCATGTCGTCTGCAGAAATTGTAACAAAGCCATCAATTCCATCATCAAAATCATTGATCTATAACATAAAAAGAATCAGTCCCAACACAGACCCTTGTTGAACACCACTAGTCACCAGCAGCCAGTCAGAAAAGGCTCCCTTTACTCTCACTCTTTGCCTCCTGCCAATCAACCACTGTTTTATCCATGTTAGAATCTTTCCTGTAATACCATGGGCTCGTAGCTTGTTAAGCAGCCTCACGTGTGGCACCTTGTCAAAAGCCTTCTAAAAATCCAAGTACACAACATCAACCAACTCTCCTTTGTCTATCCTGCTTGTTATTTCTTTAAAGAATTCCAACAGATTTGTGAGGCAAGATTTTCCCTTGAGGAAACCATGCTGAATATGGCCTATTTGATCATGTGTCTCCAAGTACCCTGAGACCTCATCCTTAATAATCAACACCAACGTCTTCCCAACCGAGGTAGTAATGGGGGACGACGAAATGGCAGATGAACTTAATAAGTACTTTTCTTCCATCTTTACTATGGACGACAATAGCTGCATGCCAGAGATCTGTGAGTGTCATTGTTATTACAAATGAAGAAGTGCTAGGCAAGCTCAAAGGTCTTAAGGTGAATAAGTCAACTGGACCAGATGGACTATGTCGCAGAGTCCTGAAAGAGGTTGCTGAAGAGATAACGGATGCCTTGGCCATGATCGTTCAAGAATCCTTGCATGGTCCTGGGAATTGGAAGGCTGCAAATGTCTTCCTCCCTTCTTAAAAAGTGGAGTGAGAAAAGAAAGGAAATTATGGGCCAGTTAGCCTAAGCTCAATAGTTGCAAAAGTGTTGAAGTTCATTATTAAGGATGAGGTTTCGGGGTACTTGGAGACTACTGATAAAATAAGTCAAAGTCAGCATGGCTTCTGTAAAAGGAAATCTTACCAGACAGATCTGTTGAAATTCTCAAAGAAGTAACAAGCAGGGTGGACTAGGGAGAGGTAGTTGATGTCATGTACTTAGATTTTCAGAAGGCATTGGATAAGGTGCCTCGCATGAGGCTGCTTAAGAAGATAAAATCCTCTAGTTTTACAGGAAATATGCTGGCATGGATAGAGAAATGGCTGACAGGCACGAGGCATCAAGTGGGAATAAAAGAGGCCTTGGCTGCCAGTGACTAGTGGTGTTCCTCAGGGCTCAGTATTTGGACCACTACTTTTGTTTGTCAATGGTTTAGACAGTGGAATTGATGGCCTTGCGGCAAAGTTTGCAGATGATATGAAGATAGGTAGAGGGGTAGGTAGTGCTGAGGAAGCAATGTAATTGCAGCAGGACTTGGACAAATTGGAAGAATGAGCAAAAAAGTGGCACATGGAATACAGTGTTGGGAAATGGATGATAATGCATTTTGTTAAAAGGAACAATAGTGCAGACTATTATTTAAATGGGGAGAAGGTTCAAACATCAGAGGTTCAGAGGGACTTGGGAGTCCTTGTGCAAGACTCATAGAAAGTTATTTCACAAGTTGAGTCTGTGGTAAAGAAGGCAAATGCAATGTTGGCATTTATTTCAAGCGGAATAGAATATAAAAACAAGGAGATAATGCTGAGGCTTTATGAGACACTAGTCATGCCACACTTGGAGTATTGTCAACAGTTTTGGGCCCCTTATCTCAGAAAGGATGTATTGTCATTGGAGAAAGTCCAGAGGAGGTTCATGAGGATTATTCCAGGAATGAAGGGGTTAACATATGAGGAGCATTTGGGAGCTTTTGGTCTGTACTTACTGGAACTTAGAAGAATGCATGGGGATCTTATTGAAATCTGCAGAATGTTAAAAGGACTAGGTAAGGTGGATGTGGAGAGGATGTTTCCTCTGGTAGGGGTATTATGTTGGCTTTGACTTCTCTTGTTAACCATGGTTGTGTCATCTTGCCTTTAGAACACTTCTTCCTCTTTGAGATGTATATGCCCTGTGCCTTCCAAATTGCTTCCAGAAATTCCAGCCATAGCTGCTCTACCATCATCTCTGCCAACTCATGCCTCTACAATTCCCTTTACTCCACTGTAGTGCTGATACCTGACACAATAAGCAAAAATAACATACTAACATTAGTGCAAGTTGAGGAAAGTAGAGTCTGAGGTGGAATTAGTGTCCTCCAGGTCAATTCAATGACCTGATGGCAGTAAGGAAGAAACTTGAACCATGTGGTGTTGAAGCATAAGATGTGGGTCTTCAGCTCTGTACCTGCTACCTGATACAGCTATGAGAAGAGGCCATGCCCAAGGTGGTGGGGTTTCTTAACGATGGATGTTACCTTCCTCAAAAATCACCTCATATAGATGTTTTTGATGGTAGGGTTTGCTGTAGCTATGATAGAATTTACTGAGTCCACCACACTCTATGGCAGCCTTTCTCAAGCATTTTGCCCTGGAGGAATCTTTGAAATTATTTCAGGTCTCAGGGAACCCCTGCCTAAAAATTGTTATGTAATTTAGAGGTCACGGTACGTTAGCATGATCAGTAAGTTGTAGATATAATAATCCAAAAATAATTGTCAATGAACTTTTGAGTGAAGAATGACCTTTTGGCCAACCTTTCTTGAAAAAAAAATACAGATAGTTAAGTTTAGCTTGCCTTTCTTGAAATTACTCTTTCTTTCTCTTTCAAAAATTTTAAAACTCATAAGGCAAACATAATAAATTTCTCAATTCTGGATCAAACGAGATAAGCACTCACGGATTTCACCTTCAACTGAAATGAGGCAATATCTGTCCTTGTTCTTAATGCTTGTTAAATGAGAAAAAGCTTGCCCACACATAAAAGAAGTTGAAAACTGCAGCAAAGTGTTAATTTCTTTCCTAGGAATGGCAGGATACTCTTCTTTCACAGAGATCCAGAACTTGTCCAGGGTCAGGTCAGTAAATCTCATCTTGAGTGCATGATCAGAGTGCAGCTCACAAAGTTTTTCCCCTTCTCTCAAAGTCAAGTTCTTAGGCTGAGCAGAGGATTCTGAGAAAGGGTCGCTCACCCAGTCAAACGCTTGTGTTAAAAGGGAGGAAAAATAATGTTCAATTTTGTTCTGCAGTTCTTCCAGGTGGTTTCCAATAAGGCTGAAGACTTTGCGACATCCTTCCTCACTCTCAACCCCAAGTAACAGTGGAAACATTTCAAGATTTCCTTTTGCAGCATGATTTTTCCTAAGTTTCAGTTTCCTTTTAAATCCAAGAATCTTGTCACTTGAAGTCAAAACCTTCTCTCCAGGGCATTGCAGAGACTTGTTCAGCTGGTTCATATACTGAAAAATGTCTGTTAAGTCGACTAGTTTCTGCAGCCATTCTTCATCTTCAAAGCACTTGGCAAAATCTGGCCTACTATTTTCTTGCAATTCACCTTTCAGCTCAAACAGCCTGTTGAGAACTCTTCCTCTGCTAAGCCACCGGATTTCTGTACATAGCAGGAGATTGGTGTGCTCTTTGTCCAGGTTTTCGCAGTTTTTTAAACATTCTCAAGTGAACTGGTCTTAAAGCTGCTAAATACCTTGCTTCCTGAATATTTTTACAGACTGTGACCTTTTTTCAAAAGCTTTAACCTGTTTATTTTGAGATTCCAATAGTTGTTTAAAATAATCATCTCTTTCACGTGTCATTTGGCTGTGATTTGTTGTCTTTTCAATTTTGCTGGAGCCATTGCTACACTTGTGTTTGTCACAGACTAGGAAACGATGGAATAGGACAACTTGGATCACCAGTCCAAGTGAACCCATTGATAAGTAGCTTTCATTGTAATGATATGGTACTGGCTGATTACTTTAGTCCCACCCACTGCTTTTGTCCCAAGGACCCAGAAGAGGCTGGTGGACTTCTTCTGGGTAACAGGATGTATTGGTCCTCTTCTGCATTCCTGAGTCATCCGAAAATCAGATCACTTTTCAATCCTGCTTTTGCTGATGTACAGGCAGAAGCTGAAACAGGAGGCTGCCATAGTAAAAACTGTCCACTGTTGGTCCAACCAACTGTAGGACTGTTTCGATGATGTCGACTGGAATGTCTTCCATGGTGGGGATGTCTCCAGGTTCACTGATGGAGTCACGTGCTTCCTCCAGAAGTGCATCGACGATGTTGTCCCCCAGAAGACGGTTAGGGTCTTCCCGAACCAGAAACCCTGGAACAATAGTTCCTTGCGAGCAGCACTTACAGCGCGACATCAAGCTTACGTCGCTGGCGATCAACTAGAGCGCAAGAAAAACAGCTATGATCTGCACAAAGCTATCAAGGCTGCAAAAACAACAATATAGGGAGAAGACTGAGTCAAGATTCACAACAAATAGCATATGTGACTTGTGGCGAGGCTGTATACCATTGTAGACTTCGAAGCCAAACATTGTGGTGCCACCAACATTGCGGCCTCTCTCTCAGATGAGCTCAATCGCTTTTATGTCCAGTTTGATGCTGCTTACTCTGAGCCTCTAAGGAAAGCCACCGCTACAACCTGCAACCTGGTCATCTCTGAGGCTGAGGTACGCAGATGTTTCCAACGGGTGGACAGTCGCAAGGTTGTAGGACCGGACGGCATCCCAGTGCAAGTACTCAGGATGTGCACAACACAACTGAACTCTCCCTCTCCCAATGTAGAGTGCCCTCCTGCTTCAAATTATCCACCATTGTCCCTGTACCAAAAAAGACCAAGGTAACATGCCTGAATGACTGGCATCCTGTCGTATTCACCTCAATAATAAGCAAATGCTTTGAGAGGCTGGTCAAGGGTTACATCTGCAGCTAGCTACCACCCAAACTAGACCACATACAATTCACCTTCTGACACAACTAATTGACAGATGATGCAATAGCCACTGCTCTACATACCATCCTTATGCATCTGGAGAAGAAGGATGCTTATGTGAGAATGCAACACCATTGTTCTATCCAGCCTCGGCAAGAAGCTCAGAGACCTTTGCCTTGACCCTGCCTTGTGCAGCTGGATCCTGGACTTCCTGTCAGATCACCAGCAGGTTGTAAGAATGGGCTCCCTTACCTCCAACCCTCTGACTCTCAATACAAAATCCCCTCAGGGCTGTGTACTGAGTCCCCTCCTTTACTCCTTGTATACCCATGACTGTATTGCCACCCACTGCTCCAATTGGCTAATAAAATTTGCCGACGACACTATAGTGCTTGCCCTTATCTCAAACAATAACAAGGTGGCCTACAGGGAAGAAGTCATCTCTCTAATACAGCGGTGTCAAGAAAACAACCTCTCCCTCAATGTTGCAAAAACAAAGGAGCTGCTTGTGGATTACAGGAGGAATGTAGACGGGCTAACCCCTATTGACATCAATGGATCTGGGGTTGAGAGGGTAAACAGCTTCAAGTTCCTCGGCACCCACATCACCGAGGACCTCATGTGGTCTGTACACACCAGCTGTGTGGTGAAAAAGGCACAACAGTGCCTCTTTCACCTCCAACAGCTGAGAATGTTTGGTATAGGCCCCCAAGTCCTAAGAACTTTCTACAGAGGCACAATTGAGAGCATCCTGAATGGGTGAGCAACAGCCTGGTATGGGAACTGTACCTCCTTTAATCACAGGACTCTGCTGAAAGTGGTGCGGACAGCCCAGCGCATCTGTAGATGTGAACTTTCCATGATTCAGGACATTTACATGGACAGGTGTGTAAAAAGGGCCCCTAGGATCAATGGGGACCCAAGTCCTCCCAATCACAATCTATTCCAGCCGCTACTATCCGGGAAACAGTACCGCAGCATAAAAGCCAGGACCAACAGGCTCCGGGACAGCTTCTTCCACCAGACCATCAGACTGATAAACTCACATTGATTTGAGTGTACCCTATATTACATTGACTGTTCTACTTATTATAAGTTACTATGATTGCACATGGCACATTTAGATGGAGACATAACATAAAGATTTTTACTCCTCATGTATGTGAAAGATGTAAGAAATAAAGTCAATCAATTCAATTCAATTCATCCTATTGCAGAGGGCGGTCAGTCATTGGTGTGCGTGTGCATCCAGATTGCAGCCCTCCACCTCAGGACCCTGCAGAGATACCTGTACAGTGACCACACTCCAAGATGGAATACGCTGGTGACACCCTTTCTCTGCCGGGGACACTACCTGCAGCAAGGTAGGTGGCTTCCAGCAGACAGCAACAGCCGTGCCGATTTGAAGGTACTGCCTCGCTTTTACCGAGAGTTGCTGAGGGTGTGAGGTCCAATCTCATCCAGATGGAGTGCTCCTGCACCAGTGGGGGACTGTGCTCCAGCTGTAAAGAGGACTGGTCCCCATCCTGTCATGGTGGGTGTCGTGGGGGGGCTCAGGGAAGTGGAGGGCTTCCGACTGCACCACCACCTGATGGGCTGAAAATGCTCGTCGGACCCAAGCCTCGGGATACCACGCAGGAGAGGGTCCCGCATAACATGAGCCAACTCGCAGGGATGCCCACTGTACCCTTCCTTGACACCCCAAAGCTTTTCTCGTACAGGCTGCTCTTGCGCAACTTTCCCGTACCTGCCTTCGTCTGCCAACCAGACTCGCCTCAGTGGTCTGTTTTACCAACTGGCAACAGAGGAGATCCCCAGTAGAATTCTCTTTATACAGGGGTCGTTACCCCGTGCATTGAGGATCTGGGGTGGAAGGTGTTGCATAGGGCAGTACCGTGCAACAAGTCTTCAAGCAGACTCACAGATACTCCATCCACCTGTCCAATCTGCGGCCAGGAGGAGTCAGTGTACCACACTTATATGGAGTTTGAGAGTTTTCAGGCCCTGTTTGAGGATCTGAAGGGGCTGCTGCTCAGGTTCTGGTCGCACTTCAGCCCTGCGCTGCTTATATACAGGCAACCAATGCCGGGGAGGGTGGTAGTGGGGGCGGGTGGGTCAAGAGGGGAATCGACCGGTGGGCTTGCTCTTGGACCTGGCCGAGATGGCCAATCAGGGGTCATGACTGAAAGTTGAGGGCTCAGCCAGTGCTGACTGCCTGCCTCTCTTCCCAGGATACGTTCGTGCCCAGCAGTTCTTGGAGAGATAGCATGTGGCCACAAATGTACAGTAGGAATTTCCAGGAACGGTGAGCCCCCCTGGGGAATTGACTGTTTTATAGACAGTAGCAATCATATTTTAATTTGAATTCATTCACTGTCTTGTAAATACTTAATGTTTGTATATTTATTGTGCAAATAAACTTTTATAGTTTTGTAAAAAAAAATGGACTTTTTTGTGTCTGCTGTTGCACTAGTGCAATGAAGTGACTCTGAAGATTGTAACTCTTCATCATTAACCTTATCAGAATTGGTGTTAGGCCCAGGCCTAGGCTCCTCCTCTTCCATCTCACACCTCCTCTTCAAAAATCGCCACACTTTAGAATGAAAATTTCTCACCAATTTTCTACTACACTAGTAGTTTGTTCGCTCCCATAAGTCGGTTGGCGACTCATTCGGGGAGGTTTGTAGAGGTAATTTGGGTGGGAGAGGCTGACATAACAGCCCAAGTTGGGCGAGTCCATTCAAAGCTTGGAAAAAGCACTTCACGCTCCGCATCAGTCTACCATCCTTCCCTCTGTGCAATACAGCGCGAGCCAATCATCAACAGCCTCCCCTATCTTGCATCAAAGACTGAGACTGGACTCAAGCAAATAAACGTAGCCCTACTGTGCACTGTCATACTGGGCTGGGTGACCTCTAACGAGATTGCTAAGGGTGCTGCTCAGTCATTGCCCATCACTGCGAGTGCTAGCATTGTGCGTTGCATGAAGTTCAAAAAACCGATATTTATTTTTATTCATCACAACCTGATGTGGGACCCCTAGCGACTTCTCACAAAACCCCAGTTGAGAAACCCTGCTGTATAGGCTCTTGTGTTTTTGTGCATTGAAGATCACAAAGCAGATCACGATGCAACCAGTCAGAATGCCTTCATTATTCTTGTAAATATTTGAGCAAGCCATTATCACTGAATTTCTGACATGCAGTTTTAGTCTTTGGCTGAAAAGCATTCATCTCCGTAGCCAGCCTTCTCTAATGATGTACTGTACATCTTCAATTCTGGGACGCAGCTCTCAAATCAATTCAATTCCCCCACACTGTAATCACTGACTCTAACTTTATTCTCTTGCCTGGCTAATAACAAATGAACCACAAGGTGTGGGTGGAAAGTGGAGCCCCCACAAGGAAAATACACAGAGTCACAAAAAAAACAAGCAAACATACACAGACAGCATCAGAGATCAGAATCAAACCTGGAGCTGTATCAGTTTTATTGCAATTACTCCATTGCCTGTATATTTCCTATAAATATAATGGCCAGAACTCACAGTAATGTCCAAACAAGGTATGATACAAGTTTAGCATTGTTTCTCACTATATTAAAGCTTTCTCCCTTCAAACTACTCTCTATGGCATACACATGCATTCATATTTCTGTTACAAAAAAACTATCTGCTGGAGGAACTCAGAAGGTCAGGCAATATCTATGGAAGAAAATGGACAGTCAACGTATCAGGTCAGGACCATTCATATGGACCCATTTTACTAGTTTTAGTGGCCTGTTTTGCTCTACCTCTGTTGGTTATTCTTGGAAGCAAAAACCAAGGCACAACACATTCATGAAAAACAACTGAAATATACAAAAATTTGTTCTGCAATAACATAGGCCTGAATCATGTTATGTCAGCGGGATTGATTTTCTAATTTATGTTTTTCCCAAGGGGGAATTGGTATGGTCTCAGACTGTATTTCATGAAGAGTGATAAAGGGCCTCCTTCAAAGTGACCAAACATAACCAGACATTGCAACTCATCCATCAAGGAATGAACTCTCTGAAGGTGTATCAGAGTGAAAAACAGCAATACAGTCCTCAATGGAGAAAGTCTTAGCATCATCTTTTAAGTAGAGTTCATTAACACTCTATTTCTCTTTTCATTCCACATTTCCACATGTAGGAAAGCTGAAGCAATTTGACTCCATCCTCGGGGAACAGATCCATAGTTACTTTCAAGGACCATGTGTCCCTCCCACATATTTGCTCGGATGAAACTGACAACTTCCAGCTCCTGTGAGGAAGAAAGCCATATTCTTGAAAAAATATTGTAAAGTAAATACTGTGAGTAAATAAAGAAAACAATATGTGTAAAGATACATGTTATTGAATTGAGTGTAAGACTCTGATGGACTCATACCATTAATAGCATCTTGCCCATTAGGTACTCTGCCACCTGACAAAAACATTGTCCTCTTGTGATTCTGCTCTCTTTCCAGGCAGAACTTAATGGAAAAGTTCCTTTGGAGTAATAGACCTTCTTGAATAAGCAAAGTAAGAGTTCCAACCTATCATGTTACTAAAGCTATATACAGCAAGGAACCAGGATCTTGTTCCAACTCATGTTCCTGAACTGGTCCTATTTGCCTGCATTTGGCCTGTAGACCGTTCCTATTCATGAACATGACTAAATACGTTTTAAGTGTTATAATTGGACCTGCCCCTATTACTTCCCTTTGCAGCTCATTCCATATATAGATCACTTTCTGTGTCCCTTTTAAAGTTTATCTTCTGTTTTTCATGAGCTGGTTCCCTTCTGGGGAACTCTTCCATTAATTTCCTCTTGGAAAAAAGCAGAATCTCCCTAACCCTAATCTTAACCCAAATCATTGTGTTAATTGGTTGCTGCATCCATATAAGGTAGTATTTACTCAGTGGAAAGTAACACTGATCACCTAAACTATCACATCCACTATCATTGACAGGTTCTCTCCACCTGATTTTATTTGACAATCCAAAATGAGAAGTAAGCATATCTTGGCCACAATCTATCTTGCGACATACAAGTGACATGGGTAGGTTAGCCCTACCATGTATTAGAGATCTGGCTCCCAAAGATACAAGCAAAGCTCTATAAGTGTAATCTATCTCTTGTCTCACCTCAAAATTTATCTCTTGTTCCTCCAAGAATGAAGGCAAGATGTATACATTTTCATCCTCAAATATTTGGTTGCAGTGACTGAAGCAACATGGAAGGCAAACTGGAAGCAAAAGTTAAATGAAATGGAAAAAGA
The DNA here is from genome assembly GCF_963921235.1 of Mobula hypostoma. NCBI lineage: Eukaryota > Metazoa > Chordata > Chondrichthyes > Myliobatiformes > Myliobatidae > Mobula > Mobula hypostoma. The sequence continues at coordinate 37,566,190 of NC_086119.1, forward strand.
CAACCAAGAGAAAGAAGAAATGACTGCTGTGGTAAAGGGAACAATCCTCAATAATGAAACTTAGCAAAGAAAATAATGAGACACAGCAAAGCATTGGGTTAACTAACGGCCAGAAGCTCTACACCCCAGTTCATGCGGACAAACAAAAGTTGTCAGTGCATCTCTGCAAAACAAAATGTGGATCATCACAAGTGTTGCTTTATAAATCTTTTCATCTACAGCTTTGTGTCACTTTCCTCAACAGGAAACCATGTGGCTTCTGGATCATGAACAATATGGGCCCATAGCTTTTCATCTGATTTTCAAGATTCACAGTTGCCCAACCGACATCTGTACTGGCAGTATACCCAAGCTAAACATCAGTCCTTACATAGATCATCCAAAGCCCGTGATTAGATTTTACCCTCTAACTCACTCTTAGATGACAGTTGTTTCACTTATAAACCAGCCGAACCCTTGGTCAGATTCCGCTTTCAAATATTGATTATTGTCTGTAAATTATCCAAAGTCCTCAAAAGGCTTCAACGTGATCACTCCTGGTAATCATATACTATATTTCTTATTAGAAATGAACAGTTGGTGGAAGTTTAATGCAAATTTTAATTTGAAGCTTGGTGTATTTCATCATGTGAAGAACTGAAACAATTGAAATAAAACTATTCATGGAAAGGGGAAGTTGTACTTGTCGGAACATTGCATCAGTTATATATCTTGGGTTGGGGGCTGGGTTTTCAGCAGCTTTAATGAGAACTCATATTTGACCTTGAGGCCAATTTGGCTGTATCTTACTCTGAATGAGGAAGTTACTTTGTAAGCACAGGCATTATACAACTAATGTGCGCCACTATGAAATTGGAGAGGTTTATGGACTCCTGTGGGGCTGCAGATATTTCTTATCTATTCTAACAGCAACTTCCCCTCCCCTGGCTGTGGTTGAATGCTTGCTGCATTCCCAAGCTGCAAACTTTACCACCCACGCCACCTCACCTCGTCCGCCTTCTCCTTATCTTTCTATATGTGACATTGCTGCAAATTACTGTCGCCTCATTGCAAAACTGAGGAATTAATCGAGCTCAGCATAGCTCAGGCAATGGTTTCAGTCCAAAGCTGATTAATTTAGAAACTTCTGCAGCTGACAAAATCAGAGTGTAGAAATAAAAAAAAGTTAACTTGTTGCAAATGAGCATGTGGGGTGTTTTTTTGCACTTGCTTCCATTGAGCAGTGAGCGTTTCTTGTCATTCTGAAATGATAATCACCATTTAAGGCAAAAAGCAAACTGTCATCCAATCAGTATTCAGCACCGTGCGACTAATATATCTCTTTATTGTACTGGAATTTTGCCAATTCATTTTCAGACTGGCTTGCATTTAAATTACCCACAGTTATTGTCAGACGGTATAGCTTTAAGATCATTTTAAGCTGTCCTGAATTTAATTATTTTAATGGAGTTTAGGATATATATGTTGCTTGCTTCTTGTCTTCATGCTGCATCAAACGAGATCACAGAATATTGTAAAATATTTTCATAAAGTGATATAAAATGGTTAGAAACGACACCAAGTGAGTGTAACTAGTGACTGCACTCAAGCTTTTCTCGGAAATCCAATTAACCTTCTGGCCAAATTGGGAGTGAGTAAGGTGGCTTTATGCAACTAATGAGTGTCACTGTGCAAGCAAAGAGAGTGCTAAACTCTGTTAGGAAGATCACATGAAGAATGCTTCAATTTTAGATTTAAAGCTTTCAACCAGCTATTAAAAGAGAAGGGAAAGGTTTAGAGGGGATATAGTCTCTATATGGAATGAGTTACCATGGGTAGTAGAGGTGGGTACTATTACAATGCTTAAGAGATACTTGAATATGTTCAGGGAAAGGAGAAGTCCAGAGGTTTACAGGCCAAATGCAAACAAATGGGACTCACTCGCTCAGGAAGGCACTCGGTCAGCACAAGTTAAGATCATAAGACACAGGAGCAGAATTAGGTCAATTGGCCCATCGAGTTTGCTCCGCCATTCAAGCCAGGGGCCTGTTTCCGTCTTATATAGCACTAGTTGTATTGTCACATGATAGATTAAAAATCCTATTTTGCTTATGTATGGGACTCTTTCATCCACACAGTTCGGAACCATGGATCCTAGATGAAGCCAGAGTATTTCAGCAAATAAAGTACTTCGGAATTCAGCAGGTCAGGCAGCATCTGTGGAGGGTAAGTCTGGGTGAATGTACATTGGAACAGTGCAGGTGAAGGGTCTGTCCATTTCCTTCCACAGATGCTGCCTGACCTGTCGAATTCTTCCTGCAGGTTTGTGCTTCAGATTGTGTCTTCACTGTAATTCTGAAAGTCTCTAAAGACATAGGATAGCTTAGCTGGTAGTGCAGGAGAACAAAAAAGTTTGTTATTTGGGACCAGAGAGAGAGAGAAAAATAATTTGAGATTGTGGCCATTTGGGAAGAAAGAAGTGGTATGGTGTAGTTTTTAAGAAAAGAGGGAGAAGCTATGAGGAAGGAGGATATCATTAATCTAAGTGAGTATAAGAATTTGATAGGGAAAGGAGAGAGGGAGAAGGAGGAGGGATCTGAAGGGTGGGCAATGTTGCAGGATGGGATAGAGAGAGGTGTGAGGAATTGAGGTAGGAAGAAAAAATTGGGGAAGGAAATTGAAGGAAGGGCTATCAATTGGTATCAGAAGAAGGAACATAGGGATTGCGAAAGAGTTGGAGAAGAGAGGTGAATGAGATATAGGGGAGATAGGAAAGAGGATGAGAAACATGAGAAAGAAATTATTCAATGACTGTGAAATAAGAGCTGTCACAGTATGTTTAGGATAATGGAAAGTAATTAGTGATGCAGATTTACAGCAAGACTACATTACTGAACAAAGGAAATACAATAACAAGAAATAGTATCCTTGTTGCAGCTGATATCTGTACTAACAGACTGCTTCTGTTTGGATCTATGTTAAAATGATAGAGAGCTGTTCGTCACACTTAAAATGTTGCAGCCTTAAAACAATGTTTGTTAAAAAGTAATATTACCTATGCCATACACTGTAGTCCTGTACATCAATAGTACATAGCCTTTTTGTTTCAATGACTCCGCCTGAAGATTGATAGTTTGCATGAACGTTGCATGTTGCTCCTGGGTAAAGCTGAGAGATTACTGATTGCCTCTGCACTAATATCTTGGTGTAGATATGTACAGCGGATATTCTTTACACAGAATTGACCTCAGTTAGCATCAGATAGATTATGTTCAGCTGAAACCCTGAATCTGACTCTTTCTTTTCCTGTGCAGTTAATCATGAACACAGAATGTCAAAGTCCTCTACATTGTTCGTGGAAATTATTTTCTAATCCACACCATGCATGTACTTTCCAACACCAAGTATTTCTCTCAGCCACACACCTTGTCATCCACCATACTTACAAAATCTAAACACAAGAGGTTCTCCAGATGCTGAAAATCCAGAGCAACGCACACAAAATTGTGGAGGAAATGAGCAAGTCAGGCAGCACCCATGGAGGGGAATAAATACTCAATGGTTCAAGCCAAGATCCATCAACAGGACTCATAAATGCAAGAAAACATCTAAGCCATTTTGATGTAATTGTCTGGCTCAGCCTTGTTCTCTGTTTTTCACCCATTCCAATAGTAGCTACCCAACACTTCCAGCTTGACTTCAGTTTATTCTGCAGCTTTACATTCCTGCCTTTTAAGTCTGGCTTACATAGTAGTTATTCACTTCAGTTAAAGTTCTGGTTTCTACTAAATAATCCAGTCTCTGTTGAGATTATCTGTCACAGACAGCTCTAAATAGAGAATAAACTCAACCCTCCACCATCTCTATTCTTTAAAAAGGTTATTTCCAAGAAATACAAGAGCTCAAGTGTCTTTATCTGATTCATCCTAGTGTTGACTCTTCTGAGCCACATACAGTACTGTGCAAAAGTCTTACGCACATAGATATTTAGCTAGGGTGCCTAAGACCTTTGCATAGTACTGTAGTAATTTTAAGTATTGCACTGTACTGCTGCCGCAAAAGCAAACCAAAATTTGTGCCATGTGTGAGTGATGATAAACCTGATTCTGATATGGCTCTCTATTGTGGACTGAGAGTGGGAAGGGGCAGGGAGAGGGGAGGGAGCGTGAAGCACCAGAGAGACATTCTGTAATGATCAATAAACTGATTGTTTGAGATTAAATGACCTTGCCTGGTGTGTCAGGGCTGGGTGTGTCTGCACCCACACCACTCCCCACACCCTCCCTCCCGCCCTGGCACTCCTTTTCTGCCACCTGTCCCACACCCTTCCTGTGGTGCTCCACCCTCACCATTCCTAACATCCTTGCTCCCGCCAGATTTAAAAACTCACTCTCCGCTCCATGTCGGTAACCACGGTATTGCGCAAAAGTCTTAGGCAACCTAGCTATATAGAGGTGCCTAAAACGTTTACTGTACATTGCTGTCCTTCAGGTTATGTATACATGTTACCTCAATTGTAAAATATTGCATCTGAGAGTTGGTATTCCTGTTTAAGCCTGGAATCAAAATTTAATTGACCTGTAGATATGACACTATGTCTCAACACCACTTCCCATGATAGTTGGTGAGTGAAATTAAAATTAAGTTCCATGCTCAGATGTTTGTGGCAATATACAGAGGGCAATTGGTCACATGCTATAATTCTTAAAGTTGCAAAGCCTTAAAACAGCAAGAATGTCAGTAAACAAAATGATACATGGCATGCATTTATCAGCAGGTTAAGCAATACGGTGAGGGTGTAAGGAGTGACATGGAGACATGCAAAAGAGAAATTTGGGTGGGAGAGATGGAGAGAATGCTTGAAAAAGGAGGGGCATGTGCGGAGGAAGGAAAGTGCTCTGAAAATGGTATATGGTAGTTCCCTGCTATTTAACTGTAATGAAGTGTAAATGTAAATTATTTTAAAATTCGTTATGTGTTCTTATCCTAGTTCAGTTCAGGGTACTTGCATATGTATTTGCAAGCAAAAGAAGACAACACACGTGTTCAAAGCCACAAGAAAACACTTTATTAGAACTAGCACAAATGCAATACAAAGGTAAAAATAAATCTCTGTAGCAGTAAGTAGTAGCAGTACAGAAATCAGAATAATACTTATCATCCTCTAAATAAGCTGACCTGTGGAATTCATTCTCTCTCTCTTCCTCTCACTCTCTCTCACTGTCTCTCTCTCACACTCTCCCTAACTCTCTCTAACTCTGATTTGACGTACTCTAACTCTCTCGACATATTGTTTCCTATTTCAGCATTAGCCACCAGCCATGGCCTAGACTTGGACAAAACTCTCTCCACTTATACTTAGAAAAGGTGCCCCTTTTATACCCTTCCAAACCCCTGGTACTTCTCCATGCACTTGATACCTGCACCTGCACAATGACCTCACCTTGCCATGTAAAACATGTTTTTCACAATGTTTGTAGACTTGTACGCCCTTCACTTTCTCAAAACATTGCTAGGGACTTGTTCTTTGGTAGTTTCTCAAAACGATCCCTCTCTAAGCTAACACCATTTTGTCTTATAGACTTCCATTTTATTTTAGCATGTACGAAGGAGGATCACGTTTAACTTTTTCCTTAAATGAAGTAAACACCTGTTTCTAAAGAGGGCTTGGTTGCCTTGAGATGTCATCGACTTAGAGCCATAAATAATGGAGACAGGCCCTTCAGCCCAACAAGTCTCTGTCAACCATGGTGACTGTCCCACTATTCCCAATTTCCTCTGTTTGGCCCTTATCCCTCTAAACCCGCGCCTCCATGACCATATCCAATTGTTTCTTAAATGATATTATTTCACCTGCCTAAACCACTTTGTCTGGCAGCTTGATCCATGTACTCACCACTCTGTGGGAGGAAGGTGCCCCTCTGGTTTCCTTTCTCACCCTAAACCTCTGCCCCCTAGTTTGGGACTTCACTACCATGAAGCAAAGACTGTTACAGTTCACCTTATCCAAGCCTCTCATAATTTTCAAACATTTATACAAGGTTGCTTCTTAGTCTGCTATGTTGCAAGGAATAAAGACTTAGCCTGGCCAATGTCTCCCTATGACTCAGGCCTTCAGGTCCTGGTAACATCCTCCTGAATCCTCTCTGCACTCTTTTCAGTTCAACCACATCTTTCCTAAACCAGGATATCCAAAAATGTACACAATACTCCTACCACTTACAAATCTGCATTTCCTATGCTCAGTGCCCTTAGTGATGAAGGCCTGCACATTAAACACCTTTGTCACCACTCTCTCTAATTGTGGCACCACCTTCAATGAATGATGTATCCCTAAACCCTCTTTTACACAAATTTTATGACATACATCAGTGATAATAAATCTCATGCCTTACCATTCATAGTATAAATCCTACACTGGTTTGGCTTTCCAAAGTGCATCACCTCATACTTATCTGTATTGAACTCCACTTACCTCTCCGAGGTCCACTTTTCTAACTGATCAAGATACCCCTGTAATCGATGATAACTTTCTACACTATTAACAATACATCCTAATATTGTGTAATCTGCAAACTTACTGATCAAGCCTTGTACATTCACATCCCCCCTGCAAATTAGTTATATAAATAATGAATAACAAGAGTCCCACGGCACACCACTGGCCACTGGCCTCCATTCAGAGAAACCACCTTCAAGCATCACCTTCAGCTTCCTATCCCTGAACCAATTTTGAATCCACCTACAGTAATTAGTTCTCCCTGGATTCCACGGGAGCTAAGCTTCCAGACCAGACTATCATTTGGGACCTTGTCAAAGGCTTTGACTAAGTTCAGATAGTGACTACTGCACTCATATCTCTTTTTGGTTACCTAACTCTAAAAGTACTCGTAAAAAGTTCATCAAGCACAATTTTCCATGCACAAAACCATGTTAACTCCTCTTAAGCAGGATCCAATTTCTAGATGTGGGTGGAGATGTTGATCAGCCTTATTGCTTGGGAAAAATGACTGTGTTTGAGTCTGGTGGTCCTGGTGTGTTTGTCACGTAGCTTCCTCCCTGATGGGAGTGGGACATGCAGTCCATGAGCAGGGTGGGTGGGATCGTTCATGATATTGCTGGCCCTCTCGAGCACCTTTCTGTATATAAGTCCTTAATGGCGGGTAGGCTGGTGCTGCTGATGCATCGGGCAGCTTTAACTACCTGTTGTAGAGTCTTCCTGTCCGGCGCAGTGCAGCTTCCGTAGCATGGAGTGATGCAGCGCGTTAAAATGCACTCTACTGCGCATCTGTAGAAGATCGTCAGTGTTGACCTGCATAGTCCAGCTCTCTTCGGCCTCCTCAGAAAGTAGAGGCAACTGCAGGTTGATCCTGTCCATTAGAATTCCCTCCAGCAACTTCCCCACTACTGATGTCAGGCTGGCCAGCCTCTAGTTCCCCCGGTTATCCTTGCTATCCTCTTTAAATAATAGAATAATGCTAGATGCATTCCAGTCTTTGGTAACTTTGCCAGTGGCTAACAATGAGGGAAATATCTCTGCAAAGGCACCCATAATTCTCCCCTACCACAAGTACCTCCTTCTGCATAATATGAACGTCTTCCAAGATATCTCCACTTGTTTCTCTTCTATCTTGAGGAACAATGATTTTCCTCTCAGTAAGCACTGAAGTGAAATATTCATTAAAAATCCCACCCATCTCCTAGAGCTCAAGAGACAGGTGGCCTTGCTAATCTCTAAGGGGACCTACTTTCTCCTTTTACTCTAAATATATCTATAAAATTTCTTGGGATTTCACTTAACATTGCCTGTCAAATCCATCTCATACCCTCTCTTTGCCCTCCTGATGTCCATTTTAAGTGTATTATTAACCTTTTTAGAGTGATCAAGTGATTCACTCATTCCCAAACTCCTAAACCCAATGTATACTTCTAACTTTTTCTTGACCATGGGTGCAATATCCCTTTTCAGCCAGGGATTCCAAACTTGCCAAGTTTACCCTTCACCCTAACATAAACATTCTGCTCCTGGGCATTTGATAGCATACTCTTAAAAAAAAACCCCACTTGCCATTTGTTCCTTTCCCTTCAAATAGGCTCTCCCAATCAATGTCTGTTAGATCCTGTCTGACACAAGCTTTACTGATGCCTAGATTTTTACTGGTATGACAGGGGTATAATATCTGTGGGCATGTTGCACACCCATGAATCTATTTTCTATACCTTAATCAGTCATATTTTGAACTTCTGAACTATATTCATGTGTGTGTGGAAGGGACATGTCTCAGGGAAGAGGGATACTGATAGAAGCTGGTGCAACTCAGCCAATAATTAAAGAATATGTTTGAAGTCAATTTAATACTAACAGAAGCAAATCACTTACTGAGGTGAATGTTCTTTTGCTGGAGACCATCACACAGTGGTCTGCTCTAAGACAAAAACATAAAATTATGGAAGCACTGAGCAGGTTGACCTATAGAAAGAAAAGCGGTCAACATTTCGGGATCAGGACCCTTCATCAGAATTGCAAAAGAAAGAAAACAAGTTTGTTTTTAGCACCATAGTGGAAGGTTGGGCAGAACAAATGTACTATCCCTGATCAGCTGGGACAAGTGCAGCAATGAAGCCATTGGAGCTGCAGTTAGGTTCAGATTAAGCTTTCCTTTTTACTGTAGAAGCTTTTTAGACAAATAAGTTTCTGCATTATACAAAAAAGTTTACCCAGAAGGTGAGATTATACAAATAAAAAATGGTAAAATGAAATAAACACAAGAAATTCTGCAGATGCTGGAAATCCAAAGCAACATAATCAAAATGCTGGAGGAACTCAGCTGGTCAGGCAGCATCTATGGAAATGCAAAAACAGTCTACGTTTCAGGCCAAGACCCTCCTAAAAAGAAATGGCCAGTTTTTTGAATGTAAGAGTGAGTTACTTAAATTAAGAGAATTCAACATTGAGTACTGAAGTTTGCAGTTATTCAAAGGTGAGATACTATTATTCAAACTTGTGTTGAGTCTCTATGTAACAGTGCAGGGTGCCGCAGACATAAAGGTCAGAATTGGAGTGAGATGGTGCACTAGAATGTCAGGCAATCTTGAGATTGGTATCTGCTCTACTTACACAACCATCTTTGAAGATTCATGGACAAATTTTAATGCTATTGGCAGACTTTGCCATAAATTCACATCAGAAATTGACTTGGATTCACAGTTTTCCAATTACTAATTTTGGTGAGGGTACATGCCTAGATTACTGATACATACTCCCTGTCTGCATAGCCCTGGATTGTGTAAATAGTGAAGAAGTACTCTTGAATCTGGTTCTTCTGTTTTCACACTTCCAAACATCTACTGCCTCATATTTGTCAGACTTGGACTGCATCAGTTCCCGCTGTCATATACCTGCAGATCTTTCCTTCCAATCCCCTGCATTCAATTTCAGCATTTTTCCTGGAACAATGCCCAGTTTATGCAAATAACAAAGAAAAACATCTTGGATTTGAACCCCAGAACACACAACTACAACAGCTCAATGATCTTACAAAGAAGTTAATAATTTGCCCATCTACTCCTATTCTTTCGCTCTATCCATTTCACTTAATAATTAATTGTGAAAAAAGAAATCCTTAACTCCTGCTGGTCAAGGTATTCCAACTCAGCTCTCCTTCCCAGATATTGACCTCTCTAATAGATGAAATTAGTCCTTCTTGTCCAGTTTAATTAGAGTTCTCATAGCATTACACATTATAAATAAATCTCCCCATTCTGACTATAACCTTGTAAATAACCTTTTTGCCATCTTCAGTACTATTGTATCATTTCTTTAACTTGGAGGGCAAATTTGTGTACAGTACTCTATGGCCTAACCAATGTTTTAAGCAGTTTTCACTCAGTGTATCCACTTATCTATTCAATGCTTCATCTAAATAAGGACAACTTCTCATATGCTCTCCTTAACCTTTCGAATGTCGTGTCAGCTTAGGGATCCATTGCTAAGCACACTGATCCCTATGCTCCTCTGTGCTTCTCAGGATCTCAAAAGCTGGTGTACGTTTCTTTGATTTGTTTCCCTTCCCAAATATATTACCTGAGGCTTCTGACAATTTCACTGAAGATTCATGAGCACATTTTATGATTCCACAGATTTTAGGAGAACTATGGCCAGTTATCTACTCCCAGCCAACCTCCAGTCTGGGTCCTATCCATATGTCCACCATTATCTTTCTCTACATGTTCCTTTAGGTTTTTACACTGAATACCCTCCAGCTGTGTTTTCAATCATCTCAGCGATTCCTACGTTCCTCTGTGCAACTAAGAAGTAAAACTAAAATCATTACTTCTCTCTAATGTAGATTGGTCTTCACATCTCCACAAGTCATAGTCCCTTACTGGATATCTGAAAATATCTTCTGCAACACACACAGAATGCTAGTGGAACGCAACAGGTCAGGCAGCATATACAGTATGGAGGGAAGTAAACAGTTAACATTTCAAGCCAAGACCATTCATTATTCATATTTCCTCCATAGATGTTGACTGACCAGCTGAGTCTCTCCAGCATTTGTGTGTGTTGCTCAAGATTTCCTGTTTCTGCAGAATCTCTTGTTCAGAATTACCTCCTGTTTTATTATTTTGAGTTCTATTTTTCTTCACTTCATTTTTCTCATAATTCTGTATATTTCCCTTGGCATTATATTCATGACAGAACTTTATTTTTAAACATATGCTCAGACAGAATGTGTAGCCTCCACCATTCTAACTCAATTCAACTAATACAGCTTCCCATTATTAAAAGCTATTTAGGCTAAATCCTCCTCCATCCCACTGAATTTAAGTTAATTATACTTTAACATCTTTACTTTTGACTCCTTCAGATGTTTTTATATGCAATCCTTCATAAACCAATTAGATCTACATGTCAAATAAGGAATGAGGAGTAAAAAAAAAGAACAAAATACTGACAAGAAATGATCTATATTTCCCCTAGCCTTCTTTTATAAACTATTCACTTGTTTTCTTGTGACTGCTACAATAGCTTTGCTACCACATTAATGGTAACAGCACTCATTTCTAGTCAGATTTGTCTTTGCAATGAACCAGGAGCCCAAGAAAACTAATCTATGCTATGTTAACCCACTTAGGGAAATCCAGCAGCTCAGAATCATTGGCTGACACAGGAGACCGGATATGCTGGAATCAGGAACAACACACAAAGGTCCTCCATAGATGCAGCCTGACCTCGGTCAATGTTGATGGGCGAGACTCTCCATCTGGACTGGGCATTCAATTGAAGGAAGTGGTTAGTTGACCTTCCAAGTTGAAACCCTTCATCTAGACAGTGGCCGCATCTATAGAGAGAAGCGGATAACCAACATTTTGGGTCAAACCCTTCATCTTGACCTGCTCAGTTCTTCCAGTGCTTTGTGTGATGCTCCAGTAATATTAGCATTCTGCTCCAGCAGAATTACTATTGGTCTGATGCATCAATTCACTGTAAATCTATTGCAAGAAGTGGAAAATTCTGAACATTTAGCTACCTTCATTATTGACATTAACTCCAAGCATAACAGACATTAACTTTTGGCGTAATAGTTCAGTCGGGCTGAGAAGTGGCAGATGGAGTTCAACCCAGATAAGTGTGAGCTGGTTCATTTTGGTAGGTCAAATACGATGGCTGAATATAGTATTAATGGTAAGACTCTTGGCAGTGTGGAGGATCAGAGGGAACTTGGGGTCCAAGTCCATAGGACGCTCAAAGCTGCTGCGCAGGTTGACTCTATAGTTAAGAAAGCATACGGTGCATTGGCCTTCATCAATTGTGAGACTGAGTTTAGGAGCTGACAGGTAATGTTGCAGCTATAAAAGACCCAGGTCAGACCCCGCTTGGAGTACTGTGCTCAGTTCTAGTCGCCTCACTATGGCAAGGATGTGAAAAACATAGAAAGGGTGCAGAGGAGATTTACGAGGATGTTGCCTGGATTGGGGAGCATGCCTTATGAGAATAGGTTGAGTGAACTCGGCCTTTTCTCCTTGGAGCGATGGAGGATGAGAGGTGACCTGATAAGGTGTATAAGATGATGAGAGGCATTGATCGTGTGGATAGTCAGAGGCTTTTTCCCAGGGCTGAAATGGCTATCATGAGAGGGCACAGTTTGAAAGTGCTTGGAAGTAGGTACAGAGGAGATGTCAGGAGTAAGTTTTTTACGCAGAGAGTGGTGAGTGCGTGGAATGGGCTGCCGGCGACGGTGGTGGAGGCAGATACAATAGGGTCTTTTAAGAGACTCCTGGACAGGTAAATAGAGCTCAGAAAAATAGAGGGCTAAGGGTAATCCTAGGTAATTTCTAAGGTAAGGACATGCTCAGCACAGCTTTGTGGTCCAAAGGGCCTGTATTGTGCTGTAGGTTTTCTATGTTTCTATATCATGGAATAGCTAGAGAGAGAAGAAAGGTGCAGCCACCCAAATTTTCACATGATATAAGGAGTGAGCGTGAAGGAGAATTTTACAGAAAAAGAGAAGTGGAATGTGATTAGGGAGGTCTGACATGGGGTCAAAATCAAAACAGGCATAATAGGCCTCATGGACTCACTGTTGGTTGACATCTCTAACACTTAGTCTCATACTGCAGATGTGTGGAAGCCTGCTTGTGCAAAGCCTGTGCTAAAAGCATCGCAACTGAAGTAAAAGCTGCACCTGCAGCAAGCAGCCGCCTGGTACTGTGGTTACAGATATATTAGCAATACAATAAAGAACAGCACCTGTAGCAGTGCTTCAGAAACCACAGGGGCAGTGCGCCTGCAACTTCTCATTGTGTCTGCTCACAGGACGTGAGATGAAACCTTTACTCTCCATTCGAAAGCAATTAAGTTTTTCCAAATCAAGTAATTACACAAAGATCAAAGCCCATGGAGTGAAATTTTAATTGTGTTTGATACGGGAGTTAGATAAAGGCAAGAAGAAAGTTTCATTTGGACATTAGATGCTGGCAGATGCTGCAGAAAGAGAGAGGGAGATTGAGTAAAAGGCAATGAACTGTGAGCCTGGAGACAGAAAAAGAATTTCTTATTGACAGAGAAACATCTGCTACACTCAGTAAAAAGGAAACTGGCATTGTCTTAAAGTTTTGAGAGGAAGAAAGACACCCATTTCAAATCTGGATAGGTTGACGGTAAAAGAAGAAACATGCATACCCTAGGTTGTTAAAGAAATAGATAATCCCACACAATACTGAACTCCACATATACAGTAAAGGTATACAAATGTTCTGAGGCATTTGAAACAGGGTAAGAGAGAAAGGAAGAGACTATAAATAGGAATGGAAGATCAAGGGCAGTGTACTGTATGCTTCCTGAGAAAATCTGTACATAAAAGATGGAGAAGGAAAGAGAAAAGTTTACCAAGGGATTGGACGTAGGAAAGAGATGATTATCAAATATATTTTAAGGTGAATTTGCTGGCATGAAGATGGCAAACCATACCAATATCAAAGCGTCATGATTTCTTATTGAATAATCGGATATCCATACAGAAAATCCTGTGAAATTTATGATGACTTTCTACCTGGGGAAAAAAAGCAATACTCAGGGTTAACATGAGATTAGTTATAACCCCAAATCATACAGAAATAACATCAAACATTTTTGTGAGCAATATGTTTACACCTCAAAATACTAATAACAATCTTCTCCATCCTCCTGCATACAGGGTGCCCAATACCAACTACTTTGCATTGCATGGTAGGGCGCTTCCTGTTGACAGGAGAAAGCAGAGCTGAAACCCTGCCTTTATCTGTGCAGCAAGCAGAACCTTCAATGATGCTGGAGATAAGGCAGACCTTTAGTTGTGATTAAGATCACTGGCTAAAAACAAAGAGCATCTTCTGATGGATTAAAATTCCCACTGTTTCACACATTCAGAGTGCTGGGGAAGTTTAAAATGCAGAAAAGAAAAGCAGCAAGGTGGATTCAGATCATTAGCAAGCTATCACTGAAATAGGGTAAACATCACATTTAGGAAACTGCACCCACTCTGCTCCTTCAGATGTTGTTCAGAAACCCAGTCTATAATACAGCCACCAACCACTCACCCTTCCCCCAGTTTTTAACAATCAGGGGCCATGTCATCAACATGGCTGAAAGTGGGGATGTACCAGTGGTTGGCACCCTAAAGAGTATTACCATAGAAACTACAGCACAGAAACAGGCCTTTTGGCCCTTCTTGGCTGTGCCGAACCATTTTCTGCCTAGTCCCACTGACCTGCACACGGACCATATCCCTCCATACACCTCTCATCCATGTATCTGTCCAATTTATTCTTAAATGTTAAAAAAGAACTCACATTTACCACCTCATCTGGCAGCTCGTTCCATACTCCCACCACTCTCTGTGTGAAGAAGCCCCCCTAATGTTCCCTTTAAACTTTTCCCCCCTCACCCTTAACCGATGTCCTCTGGTTTTTTTTCTCCCCTTGCCTCAGTGGAAAAAGCCTGCTTGCATTCACTCTATCTATACCCATCATAATTTTATATACCTCTATCAAATCTCCCCTCATTCTTCTACGCTCCAGGGAATAAAGTCCTAACCTACTCAACCTTTCTCTGTAACTGAGTTTCTCAAGTTCCAGCAACATCCTTGTAAATCTTCTCTGCACTCTTCCAACCTTATTTATATCCTTCCTGTAATTTGGTGACCAAAACTGAACACAATACTCCAGATTCGGCCTCACCAATGCCTTATACAACCTCATAACATTCCAGCTCTTATACTCAATATTTTGATTAATAAAGGCCAATGTACCAAAAGCTCTCTTTACGACCCTATCTACTTGTGACGCCACTTTTAGGGAATTTTGTATCTGTATTCCCAGATCCCTCTGTTCTACTGCAGTCCTCAGTGCCTTACCATTAACCCTGTATGTTCTACCTTGGTTTGACCTTCCAACGTGCAATACCTCACACTTGTCTGTATCAAACTCCATCTGCCATTTTTCAGCCCATTTTTCCAGCTGGTCCAAGTCCCTCTGCAGGCTCTGAAAACCTTCCTCACTGTCTACTACACCTCCAATCTTTGTATCATCAGCAAAATTGCTGATCCAATTTACCACATTATCATCCAGATCATTGATAAAGATGACAAATAACAATGGACCCAGCACTGATCCCTGTGGCACACCACTAGTCACAGGCCTCCACTCAGAGAGGCAATTCTCTACCACCACTCTTTGGCTTCTTCCATTGAGCCAATGTCTAATCCAATTTACCACCTCTCCATGTATACCTAGCGACTGAATTTTCCTAACTAACCTCCCATGCAGGACCTTGTCAAATTATTTCAGGAAGTATTATTTCAGGAAGCAGTCATAAAGTCGTGGAAAAGTCCAGCACAGAAACAGGCCATGCTGAAACCTCTTAAGCTGCTGACTCCCATCTGCCTGAACGGGTCCATACCCTCCATACCGCTACCATCCATGTACCTTTCCAAATTTCTTTCAAACGTTGAAATCAAACTCACATACGCCACTTGCACTGGCAGTTCATTCCACACTCTCATAACCCTCTGAGTGAAGATGTTTCTCAGAACACCAACCCCTGTGAAACACAACTAGTCTCTGGCAGCCGACCAAAAAAGGCCCCCTTTATTCCACTTTTTCCCACTGCCAGTCAGCCAGTCTTCTATTGATGCTAGTATCTTTCTTGTATTACCATAGGCTCTTATCTTGTTAAGGAGCCTCATGTGCGGCATCTTGTCAAAGGCCTTCTGAAAATCCAACTAAACAACATCCACTGACTCTCCTTTGTCTGTCCTGCCTGTTATTTCCTTAAAGAATTGGAAAGATTCTTGAAATTAAATTTCACCCAATTGCCCAAGAGGTTCCACCAAAGCACTGTTACTGATCTTGGAGTTTGGTTTACGTATGTCTTGTGTTGGTACAGCCTCAGAGGAAGGCAGTTCTCTGGAGAAAGCACAATACCCTCATTACCTTCTGATCCTAAAGGTTGGCCAATAGGGTAGGCTATAAACAGACATGTCATGGGTATGGGAATGGGAAGTCAAATTGAAATGGGTGCTTCCATTCCCCATTCTGGTAACCCTTTCAACCCTTCTCTTCTCCTTCTCGTCCCTCATGACCTTCCTATCAACTCTGTCTGTTTCCCCACCTCCTTCCTTCTATTCCATGGTCTACAGTTCTCTCCTATTAGATTCCTTTCTCTTCAACTCTTTACCTCTTCCATCTCTCAGCTCCCAGCTTCTTACATCATACCCAGCTAACTACTCTCTCACCTAGTGTCACCTATCACCTGCCAGCTTGTACTCCTCCTCCTCCTCCTTCTTCCCTTCCTCCTTCCCCCACCTTCTTACTCTGGCTTCTGTCCCCTTCTTTTCCCATCCTGATAAAGGATCTCGGCCCAAAACATTAACTTTTTATTCCTCTCGATAGATGCTGTACAGCCTGTTGAGTTTCTCCAGCATCTTGTGTGCGTGTTGCTCACTAAGTACCTTCCCCACATCTTCTGACTCCAAGCAAAATTCACTCCTTTACCCTTGCGTAGTCCTGCCCTATCCTTGGTTATCCTGTTCTTAATGTTTATAAAATGCCTTGGGATTCTCTTTGAACACATACTTTAAAGACATTTCATGCCCCTTTTCAGTCTTACTAATCTCCTATTTGAGCTCTATCTGACTATCTATATTACTCAAGGACCCTGTCTGATTTTAGCTTCCTAAATCTCATGTATGCTTCCTTTTTCTTTATGCCTAGATTCATAACCTCTCTCATCATCTTAGGTTCCCTTACCTTACCACCCTTGTCCTTCCTTCTTACGGAAACATGCCAATCCTGAGCTCTGATTAGTTGGTCTTTAAACAACTCCCACAAGTTAGATGTGGACTTGCCCCATCACAATTTCTCCTAATTAACTCCTCCAGCTTCAGTGTAATAATGCCTTAATTTGCCCTCCCCCAATTAAGTACTTTCCCATAAAATCCAGACCTGTCCTTATTCATGACCATCCCAAAATTTAAGTTTTTGTTATTCTGTGATTGTTATTCTTAAAATGCTCCTCCAGTGAAAAGACAGTCACCCATGCAGGCTCATTTCCAAAGAAGCAGGGTCCAGTATGGTCTCTCCTCTCATTGGACTGTTCACATATCGGTTCAAGAAACTCTTTGGAATGCATTGTAGAAACTCTGCCCCATCAAAGCCTGACTGGAAATCCCAGTCAATACTATAGCAGTTAAAATCACCCTCTTGATTTACATCTTTCCATAATCTGTCTACATATCTGTTCCTCCTTCTCCCAATGGCTATTTTAAAACCCCATTAGAGTGACTGTACCCTTCTTATTTTTGAGATTTGCCCATATGTCCTCAGTGGATAAGTCCTTCCGTCTACCCACTCTGAGGGCGGCTGATTGGTAATGCAAGTCCTCCACCTCTTTTACTCCCCACCCCCCCCCCCCATCTCATCTGAAACATTGAAGCCTGGGAACACTGAGTTGTCTGCCCTCTCCCTCTCGCAAACCAAGTGTCCATTATGACCACACCATCACAATTTCATGTACTAAGTTCATATGCTGTACCCAGAGTACTCCTTGCATTAAAATACACCTCAGTCCATCAGTTCCACTGTGTTTATTAACCTGGCTCTGCTTATCCTTCCATTCAGATTTACATGTCATCGTATCTACCTTCCCCTCAACCCCTCCACTTGCTGCCCTGCTGCTCTCTTTCCACCTCCTCAGGAGCTGAGGTAACAATCAGACCAGTAATGATCCTATTAAATGAGCGAATAACATTAAGGGGCTGAATGGCCTACTTCTGCTATTAATCCATATGTTCAAATGACTTTTAGCCCTGGGCTTCTACAAAATGTTAATCAGTCTTCACAGCAATAAATGATTTGTTTGTTATCATAAGCCACCCTGTCTTCTGTAGCAGTGTTATCAGCATTTAGTCTACTGTATCTATATCTAGATTTCACATGGTGCTCGTATCCCCCTTCCTGTTTTCTGAAGCTTAAAGCAAGCAATCCTTACATATTTTTAGAAAGCACTGGTAGTTACAGTTTCTTATTTTTAAAATGAGATGATACTGCAGACAATTTATCTAAATATTGTGCAATTTTTCTAATTCATTCTTGAGATTTGGGCATAAATGGCAGGGCCAGCATTTATAGCCCATTCCTAATTCCTCCTCAGGAGGTGGTTGTAGTGAGTCAGCTTCTCAAATCAGACAGAAAAGGGAGTAAAAGTTGATGATGTATTGCACTGTTGGTCAAAGCTTGCACTCCACCAATGTTGTCTTGCCCTTTTAACCCACTCTGAGGTTAACCTAACCTTCCCACCCATATGGTCCTCCATTTTTCTGTCATTCAAGTCCACTGCGTAATGGCTACTACTGTCACAGTCCTCCTGGCACTGGGCAGTGGTACCAGTTTTCCAGGTGGCTGCAGCTTTGGACATTCAACCAGCAGATGACCGGCTCCCTGCAGTAAAAGCGGCAACCTTGACTCCAACACCAGGGCCTCTCATTGGCGGTGAGTACAGTGCCACTTGCCTGCATGGATTCGACTGGACCTTGAGCAGCTGACAGGCTGGTCGTGGTCCAGACTTGGGGAATGGAACGGGCTTGGACCGGCTCTCTTTGACCTCCTGAAAAGTTCAAATGATTAGTTGTGCCTTTTCGGGTCGGTAGAAGTGCGGTTTGCACTCTGCGCAGACTTGGCAGTCCCTGGTCATCGTCCTGATCTTCTCAAGGGAGTAAGGCAGGTTCCGGGCTTTCACAAAGTGGAAAAGCCGGGTGACCCCCGGGTGGCAAAGATCTACACGTAGGGCGTATTGCCGGTCGATCTGTGTGCTGGCGCACGTTCCCCGGAGTAGGGCACCGGAGGGCTCGTTGAGCTTCCTAGGCCTGTACATGATGTCATAGTTGAAGGTGGAGAGTGCGATTCTCCACCACAGAACTTTATCATTTTTGATTTTGCCCCGCTGTTGGTTACTAAACATGAATGCGATTGAATGCTGGTCAGTCAGCAGGGTGAACTTCTTGCCGGCGAGATAGTGCCTCCAGTGCCTAATAGCTTCCACTATAGCCTGGGCCTCTTTCTCCACCGCGGAGTGCCAAATTTCAGGGCCTTGAAGGGTATGGGAGAAGAACGCCACCGGTCTTCCTGCCTGGTTGAGGGTAGCAGCCAGCGCGAAGTCGGAGGCGTCACTCTCTACTTGGAAGGGAATGGCTTCACCCACCGCATGCATGACTGCTTTGGCAATGTCCCCTTTTAGGCGGCTGAAGGTCGCGCGGGCCTCGGCTGAGAGGGGGAATGTGGTGGACTTGACCGGGGGCGGGCCTTGACTGTGTAGTTAGGGACCCAATGGGCGTAATATGAAAAGAAGCCCAGGCACCTTTTGAGGGCTCTGAGGGTGTTGGGAAGAGGGAGTTCCAACAGGGGGTGCATATGATTGGGGTCAGGGCCAATGACTCTATTGTCCACGACACACCCAAGGATAGCAAGTTGGGTGGTCCCAAATACACATTTGTCCTTGTTATAGGTGAGATTGAAAGCTTTGGCCGCTTGGAGAAATTTTTGGAGGTTGTTGTCGTGATCCTGCCGGTTGTGACCGCAGATGGTGATGTTATCCAGATATGGGAACGTGGCCTTCAGTTGGCACTGGTCCACCATCCGGTCCATTGCCCTCTGGAAGACAGATACACCATTCATGACACCGAAGGGGACGCACAGGAATTGATAAAGCCTGCCGTCCGCCTCGAAAGCAGTGTAAGGGCGGTCCTCCCGGCAGATGGGGAGCTGATGGTAAGCGGATTTTAGGTCTATGGTCGAGTACACCTTGTACTGTGCTACCTGTTTGACCAGATCCGCGATGCAGGGTAGAGGGTACGCGTCGAGCTGCGTGAACCTATTGATGGTCTGGCGATAGTCCACAACCATCCTATTTTTCTCCCGGTTCCGAACAACAACCACCTGTGCCCTCCAAGGACTTGTGCTTGCCTCAATGAACCCCTCCGTGAGCAGCCACTGTACCTCCAACTTAATGAAGGCTCTGGCCCCGGCACTGTACCTCCTGCTTTTAGTTGCCACTGGTTTACAGTCGGGGGTCAGGTTGGCAAACAGCAGTGAGGGAGGGATCTTGAGGGCAACGTGACTTTTCCCATTACAATCAAACAGATCCACTTCAACTTTGAAGTACACCATGACTGGTCCAGAGTATGGTGTAAGCAGTTCTGCTTGCTGCTTTGGTCTGTAGGTGAGATATATTTCACATGAAGCAGTGTCTGGCTGATGTCTTGGTTCATTCTTAGTGAGTATGTCCCTTCACAAGCCCTTTGTTTACAATTTTCCTCACCAAGACGCCTTTCATGTATTTTCTGGAGAATTTCCTTGTGTAGAGGCACAGGAATCACAAACCTGTTCTGTTTGAAGACTATATCTTCAACTACTGACAGTTCAGCTCTGCATGCCCAATATTCACAAATACACATTGGACAGTCGTTCCTAGTTACTGGCCATCCTTTCTGTACTGTATCTTTGAGCACTTTTATAGTTTCATCTGTCCCTGCTGTTTTCCTAGTCTTCTCTGTTCCATCAGGAGATACTGGAATGGATGCCAATCATGTTATCATAGACCTGTATTATCTGCATTAATCCCTTGGTCACACTTTGCTTTCTTGTCAACTGCTTGAGACATCACATCAGTAGCAAATCATCTGGTGTGCAGATCATCTTCATGACATGCTTCTGCAGCCTTATCAACATGCGCTGTATCCTCATGAGACAATCATTCAGTGGTTTGGACATAATTGAGACCAATGGTTTATGGTCTGTCTCCACTTCAAAAGCTTGTCAATAGAGTACTGATGGAACCTTTCATGTGCATATGTGTTGGCAAGAAGCTCTTTCCCTATTTGTGCATAGATGGTTCCTGCTTGTTAAAGCCCTTGATGGCAAAGCAAACTCGATGAATCGAGTGGCTACTTTCTGCTCTTATGTCTTATGGTCTTGTGATCTAACTATTATTCTGCCTCATCCCATCAAACTGCGCCTGAACCATAACCCTCCATACACTTCCTATCCATGTACTTCCTTGAATGTGGAAATCAAACCCACTGGCAGCTCATTCCACATTCTCATCACCCTCTGAGTGAAGAAGTTCTCCCTCATGTTCCCCTTAAACATTTCACCTTTCACCCTTAACTCAAGACCTCTATTTCTAGTCTCACCCAAACTCTGTGGAAACAACTGACTTGCTTCTAACCTATATATACCCCTCATAATTTTGTATAGTACCTTTATAAATTCTCCCCTCACTCTACTGTGCTCCAAGGAATAAAGTCCTCACCTATTCAACATTTTCCTGTCATTCAGGTCCTTAAGAATCAGCAATATCCTTGTAAATTTTCTCTGTAAATCAAATCTGGACATTTGTGAGTTGATGCATTTGAGAATCTCTAATGAGACCAGAACATATGTGATAAGTAGAAGGCTCTTAGGAAATACTGAAGAGTAAAGTCCATAAAGTCTTAATGTGGTTAGGAAGGCATATGGGATACTGCCTTTTCACTGGGGCCAGAATCCCATGTGCATTGAGTATTGAAGGAGGAGGGTTTTTCTCCAACTTTATGAAACTATGGTCAGACATCCACTGAATCCCATGATTCTATTACTACAGTGTTTCTGGTGGAAGTACTCTCATAAATGTGTTGTGCAGACACTTGCAAGACTATACAAACAGGTGATACTTGTCCAGCCAACTACAGCGTATCTTGGAGAGGAACATAAGGGCAGTAATAACTGCATGCACCGGCTATTTTTATGGTAGATTGTTGAAGTCAGGGAGTTGGAAAATACTGTCAGAGTACCCCAGGTGACTAAATGCAATGTGTTTTCTAGGTGGTACACAGGTACGGCTGCCGTGTACTGGTAGTGGAAGTGATGACTGTATATGTGATGGTTAATGAAATCCAAATTGACTAGTCTGATTTATCCCAACTAGTTTCAGACTTAAAGGGTTTGGCACTGCTCTCATCTAGACATAAACACAGAAATCTACAGCACATTACAGGCCCTTTGGCCTACAATGTTGTGCTGACCATGTAACCTACTCTAGGAACTGCCCAGAATTTCCCTAGCACATAGCCCTCTATTTTCCTATGCTCCTTGTACCTATCTAACAGGCTCTTAAAAGACCTTACTGTATCTGCTTCCACCGCCGCCGCCGGCAGTGCATTCCACGCACCCTCAACTCTCTGTGTGAAAAACCCACCTATGACATCCCCTCAGTACCTATTTCCAAGCACCTTAAAACCATGCCCCTTCATGTTAGCTATGGCAGCCTTGGGAAAAAGCCTCTGGCTTTCCACACATTCAATGCCCCTCATCATCTTATATATTTGCATCTTATACAAATGAAGAGTATTCTATCATGTTCTAAGTCAAGAGGTTTAGTGATTTTTCGTATGGTGGAAAGACCCTGAGATGACAAAACACTTAGCTTCTGACTGCTCTTGTAGCTACAGTATTTATATTGTTGGTTTCATTGAGTTCTTACTCAATGATGACCCCAGGATATTGATGATGAGGGAACTGATGATGTTCAGGGTAGATAGTAGGAATTTTTCTTTATGGACATGGTCATTGTCATGTGTTGTTTAGGACTTGTTCCACACAAGGCAATACTGTTTAATTTCTTGAGGAATTACTTTAAAACAATATTTCTTATTTTATTTGTTTTGAATTCATTGTTATTGACCCATACAATACTGAAGGGTTACTCTGATATCCTGTTGCTTACAGTTACTGCTGATTTGTCCTATTGATCTTAATAAAGTCAGTTTCTTACAATGCCTCTATAACATACAGTACATGCATCTGTATAATAGTTTCATACTTTGTTCTTTACTGTTACAGTCTGTAACTTTGTATTTTGTAACTTGTACTATTGACAGAAGAGATTCTGCAGATGCTGGAAATCAAAAGCAACACAGATAAAATGATGGAAATAAATAAACAGTCAACATTTCGGGCCAAGACCCTTCTCCAGGACTGGAAAGGAAGAGGAAAGATGTCAAAATAAAAGCTGGGGGGAGGGGATGGAGGACTAGCTGGAGGGAATCTGATAGAAGAGGAGAGTGGACGATGGGAGAAAGGGAAAAAGGAGGGGCAACAAGGAGAGATGATAAGCAGATGAGAAGAAGAGGGAAGAGGCCAGAGTGCTGAACAGAAGAAGAGGGAAGGGCCAGGGGGAAAAAAAATTACCAGGAGAAATTGATGCTCATGCCATCAGGTTGGAAGCTACCTAGACGGAATATCAGCGTTGCTTTGTTACAGAAATGCTACACCAGCCCCATTCACCTCCTCCCTTACCTCCATTCAGGGCCCCAAACAGTCCTTCCAGGTGAGGCAAAACTTCGCCTGTGAATCTGTTCGGATCATCTATTGTACCCGGTGCTCCTGATGTGGCCTCCTCTACACTGGTGAGAACAGGCTTTAATTAGAGTCTCCTTTGTCGAGCACCTCCGCTTCATCTGTGAAAAGCAGAATTTCCCAGCGGCCAAACATTTTAATTCCTATCCCCATTCCCATTTTGATATGTCAGTTGACGGCCTCCTCTTTTGCCACAATGAGGCTACTCTTGGGATAGAGGAGCAACACCTTGTACTCTGTCCAGGTAGCCTCCAACCTGATGACATGAACATCGATTACTCCTTTTGTTTTTTTTTCACCACCCCTTCCTTCTTTTTCTATTCCCCACTCTGGTCTCTAACCTCTTCTCTTCACCAGCCTGTTGCTCTCCCCGTGGTGCTCCTCCTCCTTCCCTTTCTCCTATGGTCCACTCTCCACTCCTATCAGATTCCTTCTTCTCCAGCCCTCTACCTTTCTCACCTTCTAGCTAGTCCGCCTACCCCTTCCTCACCTTTTTATTCTTGTGTCTTCCCCCTTCCTTTCTGACCTTGAAGGAGGGTCTCAACCCAAAACTTTTCATAGTTGCTGCCTGAGCTGCTGAGTTTCTTCCACATTTTGTGTGTGTTGCACTCACATAGAGCATGACAGCACCTCTACTTCCTCAGGAGGCTGCGGAGATTCAGCATGTCATCAAAACCTTGCCCAGCTTCTATAGGTGTGTGGTGGAAAGTGTGCTGACTGGCTGCATTACAGCCTGGAATGGGAACACCAAAGCTCTGAGTGGAAAGCCATTTCAAAAGGCAGTGGATTTGGCCCAGTACATCACAGGTAAAACCCTCCCAACCATTGAGCACATCGACATGAAACATTGCTGTAAGAAAGGAGCATCATTATCAAAGATCTTCCTCACCCAGGCCATGCCCTCTTCTCATTGCCGCCATCAGGTAGAAGGAACAAGAGCCTCAGGACTTGCACCATCAGGTTCAAGAACAGTTACTACCCCTCAATCATCAGGCTCTTGAACGAAAAGGACATCTACACTCATTTAAGGACTCTTATAATTTGTTATTTCATGCTTGTTATTTATTGCTATTTAGCTAGATCTGCATTTGCTCAGTTTGTTGTCCATTGATCCTGTTTACAGTTACTGTTCTATAGATTTGCTGAGTATGCCCACGGGAAAAAGAATTTCAGATTGTATGTGGTGATGTGCACGTACTCTGATAATAAGTTTTACTTTGACTTTAACTTTTTTCTTGCTATTAAGAACCAATTGTTGAGTATGAAATTTGCCATTCTTGCTTTCATTGTAATTCACAACATACAGTTTACTCAAAAAGAAAAATCTAATTCTTATCTTAAATATGCTCCATTAGAATCTGTTCTACTTCTTTCCTTATCCAAACTGATTGGTGCAGCCCCTTATTACTTGCTGTCTCATATGTTTGTCCAGCCTCCACTTGAACACACTGTATCTCTGCTATTTGTCTCAACTACTTACTTTGTCGGCACATTTCACATTCTGACCAATCTTCACATAAAGTAATGTATTCTGAATTTATTCTTGTATTTTTGGTGACTATCTCATATTGATGAACTCTGCCTATACCTGCTGTCATAAGTAGGAACATCCTTTATTCATTCTATCAAAACCTTTCTTCATTTTAAAGATCACTATTAAGTCATCCCTGAGCTTTCTTTTCTCAAGAGAAAGGAGAAATACTCTGTTTATCCTTTTCCAAGATTCTTTTGCATCTTTGGAATCTTCCTCATAAATCTTCTCTGAAATTTCTCTATTTCCTCTGTCTGTGACTCAAAGATGTTGACCAGAACCTTGTGTAATCATTTGTGGCCCAGTCAAGGTTCAAGACAAGCTTAGCATAATCTTCATAGCCTTGCACTTGCTCGCTCCAGACTCTTGCTAACCTGTTAGGAAATATTTGATGATTAGTGTAATCTGAGTGACCACTGTGAAAGTAGGTATGAAGGAAGAAGCGTGGTTCTGTCCAAACAAGAGCAGAAAGGGATTGGTGAGCAGAAGGCGCCCATCACACTGACTTGTTTCAGTAAACGTTGATTAGAGCGTTGCATGCTCACAGACAGCATGTATGTGCAATTCAAATAAGTTTGGAATTTGTTTTACTACCAGTTTTGATTTAACCTCCATTTGTCTCTCTGTTCGTTTTTACAAGCAGGGTGTTTAGGGATGTCCAAAATGGAAAAATAAATTCTAATTTTGAAAATGGAAAACTCATTTCTCTCCATTTGAGTCCTTATATTTAAGTTCATTGTTTTTCCCGATTTTCGGTGGTTTTCAATTAAGTCAAAGTATAACTGATGACTCACTAGTAAAATTGTGTTGTTCCTCTTCATGCCTTGTGGCACATCGGGTGGCAACCTTGGCATTTCCTTAACACTTCTCTGTTTTTTTTCGAGGCTGAGTTGCTAGCTCACACACAACCCGGCACGGATGAAAAGCGTGCAAGGAGCTGGCCGGATTTGAAGTCCGGTGTGGATGCCACAACACCACTGGTCAGTTTTGCTAGTAACAGACATCCACTTAATTTGTAACATCATGAGTTTGAACCCTACTTCAACCATTACTGTTACTGACCCTTCAAGATGATATTCTGGAAGTGAAACATGCAGAAGGATCATATAAACCTTAAACAAAACTGTAGTCAGATGTACCTGAGAATGGTAATGCTAAACAGAGAAGTAGCTTCCACTTGTTAGTGGCATTGACAGTGGTACTACTACTGGTTGATGTTTTTATGTGCAATCTTGCAGAGATAAATTAGTTTGGAATTTAGTCACATAGCTTTGTATTTTTATATACTTGACAAATGAAACTATTATCTTTCAAAGTTATTCAGGACAACAATTTCCAGGTTGTTTTGTGTCGCTCCAAAAATTCAACCGACTGCATTTGTGCTGTAAGTTGGAACCCCAGGTGACTTCAAGCAATTACTTCATTCCCCTCTTGAGGATAGCATTATCATGGAAAAGGATAGAATCAGAGAGGACAGGAAAATTTTTAATTGGGGAAGGGCAAATTATGACGCTATAAGGCTAGAATTTGCGGGTGTGAATTGGGACGATGTTTTTGCAGGGAAACGTTCTATGGACATGTGGTCGATGTTTCGAAATCTCTTGCAGGATGTTAGGGATAAATTTGTCCTGGTAAGGAAGATAAAGAATGGTAGGGTGAAGGAACCATGGGTGACAAGTGAGGTGGAAAATCTAGTCAGGGTGGAAGAAGGCAGCATACATGAGGTTTAGGAAGCAAGGATCAGATGGGTCTATTGAGGAATATAGGGAAGCAAGAAAGGAGCTTAAGAAGGGGCTGAGAAGAGCAAGAAGGGGGCATGAAAAGGCCTTGGAGAACAGGGTAAAGGAAAACCCCAAGGCATTCTTCAATTATGTGAAGAAAAAAAGGATGACAGGAGTGAAGGTAGGACCGATTAGAGATAAAGGTGGGAAGACGTGCGTGGAGGCTGTGGAAGTGAGTGAGGTCCTCAATGAATACTTCTCTTCGGTATTCACCAATGAGAGGGAACTTGATGATGGTGAGGACAATATGAGTGAGGTTGATGTTCTGGAGCATGTTGATATTAAGGGAGAGGAGGTGTTGGAGTTGTTAAAATACATTAGGACGGTAAGTCCCCAGGGCCTGACGGAATATTCCCCAGGCTGCTCCACGAGGCGAGGGAAGAGATTGCTGAGCCTCTGGCTAGGATCTTTATGTCCTCGTGTCCATGGGAATGGTACCAGAGGATTGGAGGGAGGCGAATGTTGTCCCCTTTTTCAAAAAAGGTAGTAGGGATAGTCCGGGTAATTATAGACCAGTGAGCCTTACATCAGTGGTGGAAAAGCTGCTGGAAAAGATTCTTAGAGATAAGATCTATGGGCATTTAGAGAATTATGATCTGATCAGGGACAGTCAGCATGGCTTTGTGAAGGGCAGATCGTGTCTAACAAGCCTGACAGAGTTCTTTGAGGAGGTGACCAGGCATATAGATGAGGGTAGTGCAGTGGATGTGAGCTATATGGATTTTAGTAAGGCATTTGACAAGGTTCCACACAGTAGGCTTATTCAGAAAATCAGAAGGCAAGGGATCCAAGGAAGTTTGGCCAGGTGGATGCAGAATTGGCTTGCCTGCAGAAGGCAGAGGGTCATGGTGGAGGGAGTACATTCAGATTGGAGGATTGTGACTAGTGGTGTCCCACAAGGATCTGTTCTGGGACCTCTACTTTTCGTGATTTTTATTAACAACCTAGACGTGGGGTTAGAAGGGTGGGTTAGCAAGTTTGCAGATGATACAAAGGTTGGTGATGTAGATAGTGTAGAGGATTGTCGAAGATTGCAGAGAGACATTGATAGGATGCAGAAGTGGGCTGAGAAGTGACAGATGGAGTTCAACCCGGAGAAGTGTGAGGTGGTACACTTTGGAAGGACAAACTCCAAGGCAGAGTACAAAGTAAACGGCAGGATACTTGGCAGTGTAGAGGAGCAGAGGGATCTGGGGGTACATGTCCACAGATCCCTGAAAGTTGCCTCACAGGTGGATAGGGTAGTTAAGAAAGCTTATGGGGTGTTAGCTTTCATAAGTTGAAGGCTAAAGTTTAAGAGTCGCAATGTAATGATGCAGCTCTATAAAACTCTGGTTAGGCCACACTTGGAGTACTGTGTCCAATTCTGGTCGGCTCACTATAGGAAGGATGTGGAAGCATTGGAATGGGTACAGAGGAGATTTACCAGGATGCTGCCTGGTTTAGAGAGTATGCATTATGATCAGAGATTAAGGGAGCTAGGGCTTTACTTTTTGGAGAGAAGGAGGATGAGAGGAGACTTGATAGAGGTGTACAAGATAATAAGAGGAATAGATAGAGTGGATAGCCAGCGCCTCTTCCCCAGGGCACCACTGCTCAATACAAGAGGAAACAACAGGAATTCTGCAGATGCTGGAACTTCAAACAACGCACATCAAAGTTGCTGGTGAACGCAGCAGGCCAGGCAGGAGGGTTTTGGCCTGAAATGTCGACTGTACCTCTTCCCAGAGATGCTGCCTGGCCTGCTGCATTCACCAGCAACTTTGATGTGTGTTGCTCAATACAAGAGGACACGGCTTTAAGGTAAGGGGTGGGAAGTTCAAGGGGGATATTAGAGGAAGGTTTTTTACTCAGAGAGTCGTTAGTGCGTGGAATGCACTGCCTGAGTCAGTGGTGGAGGCAGATACACTAGTGAAGTTTAAGAGACTACTAGACAGGTATATGGAGGAATTTAAGGTGGGGGGTTATATAGGAGGCAGTGTTTGAGGGTCGGCACAACATTGTGGGCCGAAGGGCCTGTACTGTGCTGTACTATTCTATGTTCTATGTTCTATAGCAGAGCATAGGTCTCCAGGATCCTGTCTCTTCTTCCTGATGGTCATAATGAAAAGAGGGCATACCTTGGATGAGAGGGTCCTTAACGATGATGCCATCTTCTTGAGGCACTACTGTTTGAAGCTGTCCTTGGTAGTGGAGAAGGTTGTGCTCGTGATGGAGTTGGCTGATGCTTGTGATGAGGTTATTTCAAGACTAGAGAGACCAAATACAGATTGAATGATCACTTGGCAGAACATGTCTTTCTGATCTTTAGTCATAATCCATTCTCAAGGTAAACTGCCAGAAAGTAATGCTGATCTCTGTGCCTTGGCCTCCTATGCTGATCCATTGATCCTCATTGTAAGCTCCTTATTTTTAAATTAGAACCTTTATGGCCTTCTGAACCTAACGCAATATCAGTTTATAGTCACCTCCCCTATTTTGGACCTATTCATATTTATTCCTCCAGGAAAAAAGAGAGCAAGGGAAACACTATCAGATTCTAAAGATGCATATATTTGCTTGCTATGATCCAGGTAAACCATCCTAATTATAGCACTAAGTGACATGATACAAAAGTAAACCTTTGATTCTTCATTTGACACCTTATCATCCATCCCCAGCTGTCTATCAACATTATCTCTCTTCTGTTTCATTCCAACATAGACTTTCCCCTTCTTTTTTGCCTGGTTCCACCCCACCACCACCACCACCACCCATTTCCTGCTTCTCTTCTCGTTGATTTACATCTCTGCTTTTTTTTAGTTTCTAATGTGCTTTTAACAACAGAAGCAACTAAGCTGCTTTTTTATAGAAACCTTGACATTTTGGACTTGGCTCCTCAATAGAGCCACAATATGAGGCATTTTCCTTCAACAGAATGACCAGAAGGGTCTCATATTTTCTCCTCCCTTCTTCCTCCTCCCATCAGTTTACCTTCCTCCATTTCATCTCCTCCTTCATCTGCAAAACTACAACAAAAGTCCGAGTCTGTATATTGGCCAGTTTATGGAGGAGTCAGTAATAACCACTCATCAGTGGAGAACTCCTCAAGATTGACCTAGGCAATAGAGTCAATGGTGAACTGTTCAGTGTTATTACTGATGATAGTATGTCCTTCATTGCAACAACAGCCCTCAATTTTGCACAAAATCGTAGCTACCATGCACAATCCTGATTTGACGGAGACAGACATGAGAAGCACGGAGGAACATCTGGAGAAACTTCTGAAATGCCTGTTTCGCTGCCGCTGCTACTGTGCGATCGAGAATCTCTGGAGGGGTAGGCCCCAAATCCTCGGATTTGCCTATTGCCTGTTGCTGGGGCCGGGGTTGAAGCGCTCGGCACAGATGGTGCTCGGTGTCGGAGGCTCAAAGTTTTCGGACGGACTCAAGAGTCGGCTGTGGTCGGGTGCTTCCAGGGTGCTGCATCGTCAAGTTTGCGACGCTGGAGGTTCATGGCAGGGAGAGTTTTTCTTCCTTCTACCGTCTGCGTGAGATGATGGGACTTTCGAGAGACTTTGAGACTTTTTTTTTACCGTGCCCATGGTCTGTTTTTTATCAAATTACGGCATTGCTTTGCACTATTGTAACTATATGTTATAATTATGTGTTTTTTGACAGTTTTTCAGTCATAGTTTGTCTTGTGTTTCAGTGATATCATACTGGAGGAACACTGTATAATTTCTTAATGCATGCATTACTAAATGACAATAAAAGAGGACTGCATGTCCTCATAATCTAAATCTAAAATTCTCAGTGGAATTAATAGCCTGTTGTGTTGTAATGAACTGTATCCTCACTGGCTATATTAAAGTGGATTAGTGGACTTACAAAAAGGTGCCAGAAAAGAGCTAGTAACAGCATGAAGGACCCCATCTGCTCTGCTCATAGACAGTTCATCCCACTCCCATCTGGGAGGAGGCAACATTGCATCCACGCCAGGATCACCAGACACAAGAACAGTTACCTTCCTCAAGCAATAAGGCAGATCAATACTTTCATTCACTAACCTACCCTTCAACGGCCCGAACCATCACTACTTTACCATTTCCTGTCAGACACTCCTGTGCCTAGTCTCACTTTATAGACATACAATCTATGTATATAAGCTATATCATGTATTTATTATTATGTTTTTATTATTATTGTGTGCTTTATTATTAGTTGTGTTCTTTATTTCTTGTGTTTGTTTATGTTGCATCTGATCAGAGTAACAATTATTTAATTCTCGTTTACACTTGTGTACTGAAAATGACATTAAACAATCTTGAATCTTGATTCCTGAAGCTAGATGGCAATGCAAATTATATCATGAGATGAGGTCCCTAGAATCTGGCTTTAACCTCGTAGATTTGCTGGATGTTGTCACAGATTCCATAGCAGAGTCCACTGCCAAGAAGGCCCACCAGCGCCTTTACCTCCTGAGAAAGCTAAAGAAATTTGGCCTGTCCCCTAAAACCCTCACTAGTTTTTATAGATGCACCGTAGAAAGCATCCTTCTAGGGTGCATTACACCCTGGTATGGAAATTGCCCTGTCCAAGACCGAAAGAAGCTGCAGAAGATTGTGAACACGACGCAGCACATCACACAAACCAATCTTCTGTACGTGGACTCACTTTACACCGCACGCTGTCGGAACAGTGCTGCCAGGATAACCAAGGACACGACCCACCCAACCAACACACTTTTCGTCCTTCTTCCCTCTGGGAGAAGGCTCAGGAGCTTGAAGACTCATACAGCCAGATTTGGGAACAGCTTCTTTCCAACTGTGATAAGACTGCTGAACGGATCCTGACCCGGATCTGGGCCGTACCCTCCAAATATCTGGACCTGCCTCTCGGTTTTGTTGCACTACCTTACTTTCTCTTTTCTATTTATGATTTATAATTTAAATTTTTAATATTTACTATCGATTTGTAATCCAGGGAGCGGGAAGCGCAAAATCAAATATCGCTGTAATGATTGTACATTCTATTATCAATTGTTTGGCGACAATAAAGTATAAAGTATATAAAGATTACTGGAACGTTCAGAGAGTGAAATGTCTTCAGTGCAGATACTGTCTAAATCTGAGTCTTCAAGGTGATGTGAGTGCAATCAATCATCTGCTGCAATGAAAACCTGCATCAGTAGTGATATCACAGCATGCACCATTTTCACTGAGGTCCTCAGGATAACCTGAGAAGATCCTGAGGCTAGAAGGTTCAGCAGTGCAGTCACTTTCACAGCTGTCAGTGGGTAGCTCTGCAGGGTACAATTTTGGCTGCAGTATAAGCAAATCACAGACACCACTCCCTGGAGACTCAAAGTTACCAAAGGCGTTGCTCCTTTATCAAGAGATCTGTTCCACAAACGCTGTCCTGGATATCCCCCTCAGAACAGAGCATCACTTCTGGTCTGTGGGCCCTGCCGAAGACTTTAGGGGCCCAGCAAAACCAGATTATAAAGGGAACTAAAGGCATCCTGGGATTTTCAAATGAAACCCAGTCACAACACTTTCTGACGAGTGGACAGAATGCGACTTTTTCACTCCAATGAATAAGCAGTTTTCAGCAAAAAACTAATCATCAACTCAGTGAAAAAAAAATCAGCAAGTATTGTGGATCCCTTGAAATAAATATGCTCATTTTAGTGCGAAGTTGGTGGGCACACCCTTCTGCTGCTGAATGTTGGGCTCCTGAGCATGGGAAATAGAAATACATTCCCTTGATCTATTTGGTCTTGCCCTACCAGAGATTTCCCCCTCATTCTACACATCCCTCCTCCATCTTCTTCCCTACTGAAAACTAACTTGTCTTCTCTCTTTCTCCATTCAGACAGAGTCCTGCGCTGAAAAGTGTTTAATTTTCCAAACTGTCTTATCTGCTGAATGCCTCCAGTCTTCATTTCATTCCATTGCAAGTGAGGCTCAATTTATTCCCATGCTTTTAGGTGAATTGTTTTGGCCTGGTTTGTAAATAAAAATGCTCATTTTTGTGTGAGATTTGTGGGGCAGACCCTTCTGCTGTTGAGTGCTGGGTTCCCATTCATAGGAGATAGAAATGCATTCCCTTAATTCAGCTGGCCTTGCCCTATCAAAGATTTTCACTTGTTCTACTCATCCTTCCTCCATCATCTCTCTTACTGTTTTCTTTCTTTCTCCATTCCAATGAAGGATCCAGTGCTGAAGTTTTTAATTTTCCACACTGGCTTATCTGCTAAGTGCCTCCAGCCTTCATTATATCCCAGTGTAGGGTGTATGGGGTGTCAGGGAGGGGTAGCACCTCTGGTGGGGGAACATGTTGCGTCCTTTTCAGGGCGGTTAGTCCACCTTTCGTCCCCACCTGGCACTCAGCTCTCACCTGTGGCTCCCCGTAGCTGTTTGCATGCGACAGCAGCCACACCCCGGGCAACAGCTTCGACAAGCCGGCTAAACCAGGTGAGGGTAGCCGACGGGTCTCAAACACTCGGTGAGATAGGGAGTTGTCTATCCCAGCATGTGAAGACAGACTCCAGCAGATTGAGCGGACGAGACCAATGGAATGTCCAACGGTCAAGAAGGCGGTCTCTGCAAGCGTCATGGAACATGTAGAGCAGGACAAGACACAGAAGACATCCTGGTCATCCACTGCGCCTAGTCCCATCTCCAGCCATCTAGACTCTGTCTTGCCACTGGATCCAGATGGGAATTGGGAAGAGAGAGTGAGGCTGACGCTGCGCAACTCTCCCTCACTTAAATCCAAATCACGCGCTAGTCTCGACACCATCATAATGGTGTCGAGGTCCTCATCGACGTCAGTGATGGACTATCAACATATCCCAGTGAAAGTGAGGCTTAATTTATCCCCATGCTGTTAGGTGAATTGTTCCGGCCCAGTTTGTTAGCATTGGTTTTGAATCAACATACATAAAGTACAAGCACAGTGTAATCTAATTTGCAGAGTAGCAGGAGTCATGCTAAAATGGGTACATGATTCATGCTAGAAATAAACAAGCACCCACAGCATAAAAAACCGTATGTTCATACCCAACTTCATGGCCAAAGGTCACATAATTCTCAGTTGAAGCTGAAGTGTCATTTCGTGGATATTCCCCACCCAGTTAATGTTCCGCTTCATGAAATATTTTGAGTATTTTCTATTCTGTATTCCTGAGGAAGGAACAGCATGAAGAGTTCTGAGTTTAACACCTAATGTGCAGAGATACTCACCTCAACAACACTCCAAAGATAAGGTGACACACATCAAAGTTGCGTTCACCAGCAACTTTGATGTGTGTTGCTTGAATTTCCAGCATCTGCAGAATTCCTGTTGTTTGCGTCCAAAGGTGACTGATTTTGATGCAAGATCTCCAGAAGAGATCAAAAAATTTGAACCCAAACCTCAGAAGAAGTAGAGAAAGGAGAAATGAATCCTCATCAATGCAGATCCAATGGAAACATTGTGCACCTAGCTCAAATGGGAAATGAGAGGGTCAGAGAGCACAACATATGGGAATCTTAAAGATCCTAAGTAAATAATAGGAGCAGAATCAGGCCATTTGGCACATCGAGTCTGCTCCACCATTTCTTCATGGCTAATCCAATTTTCTTAAATAATCTTGTTCCTTAAGTAGATAAAAATATAAAAGGAATTTCAAAAAGTTTAGAGCAAGAAATTCTGCACTATCATTTCATTAACTGAATTTAACAGTCATTTGTAGCTTAATTTGAAGGAACTAATGTGACTCATGCAAGGCAGAGCTTTCATGCTCTACCCAGGTACCGGTGAGCAACACCCAGACCAAATACATAGTGAAAGTACAAACTACCAGATGTTGAAATTAAAATTCTAGTGAAACATTTCAATGAGTTGTATCATTTGATTCTGAGAACAGGAAGAAAAGAAACTTTAGGCTGCTTGACAGGTTGGAGAACTATTGCAAGGAATCTGATTATAAAAATATTAACTAATTATGTGGAAGTTGCAGCATGCTACTGACTGTGAGGATCAAATGACAGAGGCATTGCAATAGAAACATAGAAACATACAAAATGGGTGCAGGAGTAGGCCATTCGGCCCTTCGAGCCTGCACCGCCATTCAGTATGATCATGGCTGATCATCCAACTCAGAACCCTGTACCTGCTTTCTCTCCATACCCCCTGATCCCTTTAGCCACTAGGGCCATATCTAACTCCCTCTTAAATATAGCCAATGAACTGGCCTCAACTGTTTCCTGTGGCAGAGAATTCCACAGATGCACCACTCTCTGTGTGAAGAAGTTTTTTCCTAATCTCGGTCCTAAAAGGCTTCCCCTTTATCCTCAAACTATGACCCCTCGTTCTGGACTTCCCCAATATCGGGAACAATCTTCCTGCATCTAGCCTGTCCAATCCCTTTAGGATTTTATACGTTTCAATAAGATCCCCCCTCAATCTTCTAAATTCCAACAAATATAAGCCTAGTCGATCCAGTCTTCCATCATATGAAAGTCCTGCCATCCCAGGAATCAATCTGGTGAATCTTCTTTGTACTCCCTCTATGGCAAGGATGTCTTTCCTCAAATTAGGGGACCAAAACTGCACACAATACTCCAGGTGTGGTCTCACCAAGGCCTTATACAACTGCAGTAGTACCTCCCTGCTCCTGTACTCGAATCCTCTTGTTATGAATGCCAGCATACCATTCGCCTTTTTCACCGCCTACTGTACCTACATGCCCACTTTCAATGACTGGTGTATAACGACACCCAGGTCTCGTTGCTCCTCTCCTTTTCCTAATCGGCCACCATTCAAATAATAATCTGTTTTCCTGTTTTTGCCACCAAAGTGGATAACCTCACATTTATCCACATTAAATTGCATCTGCCATGAATTTGCCCACTCACCCAACCTATCCAAGTCACCCTGCATCTTCTTAGCATCCTCCTCACAGCTAACACTGCCGCCCAGTTTCGTGTCATCCGCAAACTTGGAGATGCTGCATTTAATTCCCTCATCTAAGTCATTAATATATATTGTATATATTGTATAATGGAATAAATTCCATGCAGGACACAAAATAACTGCAATGCCAGGTCCCAGTGATTCATGAAAGGAAATAAGTGGGGCAAACAAGAGCGTCCAGAATTTCTGCTGCAGAGAATGTGCCTTGTTGCTTAGAGTTCATTGGCTGGCCACTGCTACCTTATCATATGTTCTGTCATTGTTTGGTAGTGTCTCAATAACTATCGCAGGTCAGTTTTATTGGCATTGTTCCAGATAATGGAACGATTGTTGTCCAGGGTGAACATAACCCAGCCAATGTATTTTGCCTAACTGACAAATTGCAAGTATCACTCATGCCACACAAGTCCCAAATATTGACCATCAACAACAGGAAAGAATCCAAGTCATTGAAAAAAATATTATCATTGCTCAGCCTTTACTATCCTGCATAATGCACTATGACTACAACATATGCCTCCTACAAGATATATTACACCATCCTGTCAAGATTTCTTTGACGTCAGTTACCAGATTTGCAATCGTTATCACTTAGAAAGAAAAGGGCCATGGTTTCATAGGAATAGCATCACCTGCAATAGTAATGATATTGAATATCTTCAAAGCCATATTAACCTGACTTCATGTATCCCATTATACATTTGTTTTTTCTTAGGTTAGATCTTTGGAGCATCCTAGCTAACAGTGGGAATGTCTTTAGTACATGCAGCAGGTCAAGAGAGAAGCTCACCATTCCTAATTTGAGAACAATTAAGAATAAAGAATATCATGCTGGCCCTGCAACATCTACGTTCCATGTAGAAATATTTTTAAAAAATGAAGTGGTGTAATATTCCACATTGGTACATTCTTTTCTTTTTACAACACAATGGTGGTTCCTGTAAAAGATTATTACATTGACATTGTGAAATTCTTCTCAGTTCATGCAGCATCAGTGAAGAAAATCTCTTCACACTTCCAAAGCTGAAACATTTGCATGCAGGTTGCTATTTCTGAAGAGGAATGAAATTAGGTCATTGATGATGATCTGTAAGATGAAAGGACCATCAAGAAAGCACAAACAACATGGTTTTATCAGAAAATAGGTAATCTCACAATAAATCAATTGTCCACCACACCATTGCATGTTAACACACTGTAGCACAAAATACTGTCCTTTCCACCCATCTCAATCTCCGTTTACAGTTGCAGACAAAGATAAAGTTCAATGTGGATTCAACCACAGGTATAGTATAAAGCACTGAGCAATATCACAGCCCACATTTGTTATACCCAATTGTTCTTTTTAGTGAATATGCCATGTACACTTGTTCACAAGACATCTGAAAACAACTGCATTCAGACTCCTGCTTTTAATATTTTAAAGTGTTTAAATTGGAAGGATTAAGCATAAAGCACAGGTATGGTTATGAGTAGTTATTTTAGTTCTTTTATTTATTTTTTTAAATTTTATTTAGAGATACAGCACAGCAATAGAACCGTCTAGTCCAATTAAGCCTATTCTGCTCAATTACACAGATGTCACCAATTAACCTGCTAACCCATTTGTGGTTGGAATGTGGGGAAAATTAACAAACTTCCTCAGACAGTGGCACAAATGAACCCGGGCCACTGGAGCTGCAATAGCTTTACACAAACTGTTACTCTACTGTGCCGCACCTCGTTCTCGTGACTCTATGATTGTGACAGGTCGGTGGACTTGGCAATGTCCATGGACTCAGAGGACCTGAATGAATACACCACAGAGGTCACGAACTCTGTGAAAACTACTTGTAGATGTGCTATGTCCCTACAAGAACATTCAGAATATTTCCCCGCCAGTAGTCCTGGATGAGCCAAGGGATTTTTAATCTACTGAGGGCTAGATCAGTGACGATTCATCACAACTTAATTCCACAACCCGTAGACTTACTTTCAGGGACACTGCAATCCATATTCTCGGTATTATGTGTGCGTGTGTGTATTTGCAGTTTGTCTTTTTTGCACATTATTTGTTTTTCAGTCCTTATCTAGACCATAAGATATAGGAAAAAAATTAGGCCATTTGGCCCATCAAGTCTGCTCCATCATTTCATCATGGCAGATTCACTTCCTTCTTAGCCTAAATCTCCTGCCTTCTCCACGTATCCCTTCATGCCTTCTTTTAACCTCTGCCTTAAATATGCCCAATGATCTGGCCTCTACAGCTGCCTGTGGCAATGAATTCCACAGATTCATCACTGTCAGGTAAAACAAATTCATATTCATCTCCATTTACAATGGATATCCCTCTATTCTGAGGCTGTTTTCCGGTCTTAGACTCCCCCACCATTGGAAGAATTCTCTCCACATCCATTCTGTCAAGGCCTTTCAACGTTCAATAGGTTTCAATGAGATCCCCCCTCATTCTTCTGAATTCCAGTGAGTAGTTCCAGAGACATCAAACACTCCTCAATGGTCAAGCCTTTCAATCCTGGAATCATTTTTGAGAACCTCCTTTGGACCTTCTCCAAAGTACGCACATCCTTTCTTAGATAAAGGGCACTAACCTGCTCACAATACTATACGCGAGGCCTCACCAGTGCTTTGTAAAGTCTCAACATTACACCCTTGTTTTTATATTCCAGTCCTTTCAAAATGAATGTTAAAATCGCATTTGCCTTTCTCACCACCGACTCAACCTGCAAGTTAATCTTTAAGGAATCTGCATGAGGACTCTCAAGCCCCAATCCACCTCAGATTTTTGAATTTTCCCTCCATTTAGAAAACAGTCTACACATTTATTTCTTCTACCAAAGTGCATGATAATACACTTCCCAACACCGTATTCCATCTGCCATTTCTTTGCTGATTCCCTTAATCTGTCTAAGTTCTTCGATAGCCTCTCTGCTTCCTCAACACTACCTGCTCCTCCACCTTTGTCTGCAAACATGGCCATGAAGCCATCAACTCCATCATCCAAATCATTGATATATAATGTAAAAAGCAGTGCCAACACAGACCCCTGTGGGATACTACTAGTCACAGACAGCCAACCAGAAAAGGCTCCCTTTATTCGATCTCTTTGCCTCTTTCCAATCACCCTTTGTTGTATCCATGCTATATCTACCGTATAATACCATTTGAGGCCGCATGACTTGTTAAGCAGCCTCAAGTGGTACCTTGTCAAAGGCCTTCTGAACATCCAAGCACACCAATTCTCCTTTGTCTATCCTGCTAGTTATTTCTTCAAATAATTAGACCATAAGACAAAGGAGCAGAAGTAGGCCATTCGGCCCATCGAGTCTGCTCCGCCATTTTATCATGAGCTGATCCATTTTATCCTATTTAGTCCCACTGCCCCGCCTTCTCACCATAACCTTTGATGCCCTGGCTACTCAGATACCTATCAATCTCTGCCTTAAATACACCCAATGACTTGGCCTCCACTGCTGCCCGTAGCAACAAATTCCATGGATTCGCCACCCTCTGACTAAAAAAATTTTTTCGCATTTCTGCTCTGAATGGGCGCCCTTCAATCCTGAAGTCATGCCCTCTCGTACTAGACTCCCCCATCATGGGAAACAACTTTGCCACATCCACTCTGTCCATGCCTTTTAACATTCGAAATGTTTCTATGAGGTCTCCCCTCATTCTTCTAAACTCCAAGGAATACAGTCCAAGAGCGGACAAACGTTCCTCATATGTTAACCCTCTCATTCCCGGAATCATTCTAGTGAATCTTCTCTGTACCCTCTCCAACGTCAGCACATCCTTTCTTAAATAAGGAGACCAAAACTGTCCACAGTACTCCAAGTGAGGTCTCACCAGCGCCTTATAGAGCCTCAACATCACATCCCTGCTCCTATACTCTATTCCTCTAGAAATGAATGTCAACATTGCATTCGCCTTCTTCACTACTGACTCAACCTGGAGGTTAACTTTAAGGGAATCCTGTACGAGGACTCCCAAGTCCCGTTGCATCTCAGAACTTTGATTTCTTTCCCCATTTAAATAATAGTCTGTCCGTTTATTTTTTCTGCCAAAGTGCATAACCATACACTTTCCAACATTGTACTTCATTTGCCACTTCTCTGCCCATTCTTCCAATCTATCTAAGTCTCTCTGCAGATTCTCCGTTTCCTTAGCACTACCGGCCCCTCCACCTATCTTCGTATCGTCAGCAAACTTAGCCACAAAGCCATCTATTCCATAATCCAAATCATTGATGTACAATGTAAAAAGAAGCAGCCCCAACACTGATCCCTGTGGAAAACCACTGGTAACCGGCAGCCAACCAGAATAGGATCCCTTTATTCCCACTCTCTGTTTCCTGCCAATCAGCCAACGCTCTATCCACGTATGTAACTTTCCTGTAATTCCATGGGCTCTTATTTTGTTAAGCAGCCTCATGTGTGGCACCTTGTCAAAGGCCTTCTGAAAATCCAAATATACAACATCCACTGCATCTCCCTTGTCTAGCCTACTGGTAATTTCCTCAAAATATTGTAATAGGTTTGTCAGGCAGGATTTTCCTTTAAGGAATCCATGCTGAGTTCTGCCTATCTTGTCATATGCCTCCAGGTACTCTGTAACCTCATCCTTGACAATCGACTCCAACAACTTCCCAACCACCGACGTCAAGCTAACAGGTCTATAATTTCCTTTTTGCTTCCTTGCCCCCTTCTTAAATAGCGGAGTGACATTTGCAATCTTCCAGTCTTCCGGAACCATGCCAGAATCTATCGACTTTTGAAAGATCATCGCTAATGCCTCCGCAATCTCCACAGCTACTTCCTTCAGAACACGAGGGTGCATTCCATCTGGTCCAGGAGATTTATCGACCTTTAGCCTATTCAGCTTCCTGAGTACTTTCTCTGTCGTAATTGTGACTGCTCACACTTCTCTTCCCTGCCACCCTTGAGTGTCCGGTATCCTGCTGTCTTCCTCAGTGAAGACTGATGCAAAATACTTGTTCAGTTCCTCTGCCATCTCCTCATCTCCCATTACAATTTCTCCAGCATCATTTTCTATCGGTCCTATATCTACTCTCACCTGTCTTTTACTCTTTATATACTTGAAAAAGCTTTTAGTATCCTCTTTGATATTATTAGCTAGTTTCCTTTCAGAGTTAATCTTTTCTCTCTTAATGACCTTCTTGTTTTCCTTTTGTAAGGTTTTAAAGACTTCCCAATCTCTGTCTTCCCACTAATTTTTGCTTCCTTGTATGCCCTCTCCTTAGCTTTAACTTTGGCTTTGACTTCTCTAGTCAACCACGGTTGCATCCTTCTTCTACTCGAAAATTTCTTCTTTTTTGGAATATACCTGTCTTGCACATTCCTCATTTCTCGCATAAACTCCAGCCACTGCTGCTCTGCCATCTTTCCCGCCAGTGTCCCTTTCCAGTCAACTTTGGCCAGTTCCTCTCTCATGCCACTGTAGTTTCCTTTACTCCACTGAAACACCGACACATCAGATTTCGGCTTCTCTTTTTCTAATTTCACAGTGAACTCAATCATGTTATGATCACTACCTCCTAAGGGTTCTTTCACCTCAATCTCTCCAATCACCTCCGGTTCATTACACAATACCCAATCCAGTACAGCCGATCCCCTAGTGGGCTCAACAACAAGCTGTTCTAAAAAGCCATCTCACAGACATTCTACAAATTCTCTCTCTTGAGATCCAGTGCCGACCTGATTTTTCCAATCTACTCGCATGTTAAAATCCCCCACAATTATCATAACACTGCCCTTCTGACAAGCCTTTTCTACTTCCAGTTGTAATTTGTAGTCTACATCCCTGCAGCTGTTTGGAGGCCTATAAATAACTGCCATCAGGGTCCTTTTACCCCTGCTATTCCTTAGCTCAACCCATAAAGATTCTGCACCTTCCGATCCTATATCACCTCTTTCTAATGATTTAATATCATTTCTTACCAATAAAGCCACGCCTCCCCCTCTGCCTACCTTCCTATCCTTCCGATACACCGTGTATCCTTGGACGTTCAGCTCCCAGAGACATGCATCCTTTAGCCAGGTCTCAGTGATGGCCACAATATCATACCTGCCAATCTGTAGCTGTACAACAAGATCATCCACCTTATTTCTTATGCTGCGTGCATTTGAGTACAACACCTTAAGACCAGTATTTGATACTTTTTGCTTTGATTTCACTGCAACTTTATTGCACTGCAACTCATCCCAATGGCTACACATTTGCCCCATCACCTGCCTGTCTTTCCTGACATCTTTACTGCTCACTATCTTAGATTTATTTCTGTTTTCCCCTTCCTCCGCTCTATCATTCCGGTTCCCATCCCCCTGCCAAATTAGTTTAAACCCTCCCTAACAGCTCTATTAAACTTTCCCGCCAGGATATTGGTCCCCTTCGGGTTCAGGTGTAACCTGTCCTTTTTGAACATATCATACTTCCCCCAGAAGAGATCCCAATTATCCAAGAATCTGAAGCCCTGCCCCCTACACCAGTCTCTCAGCCAGGCATTCATCTGCCTGATCCGACTACTCTTGCCCTCGCTAGCACGTGGCACAGGTAGCAATCCTGAGATTACTACCCTGGAGGTCCTGCTTCTCAGCTTCCTTCCTAACTCCTGGAAATCTCTCTTCAGGACCTCCTCCTTTGTCCTATCTATGTCATTGGTACCAACATGTACCAAGACAACTGGTTGCTCACCCTCCCCCTTTAGAATATTCAGGACCCGATCCGAGACATCCCGTACCTTGGCACCTGGGAGGCAACACACCACGCGGGTATATCTGTCAGGCTCACGGACTCTCCTGTCTGTTCCCCTGACTATGGAATCCCCCATGACTACCGCATTTCTCTTCACCCTCCTTCTCTCCTGTACAACAGCGCCAGGCTCAGTGCCAGAGACCCGGTCACTGTGGGCATCCCCCGTCAGGTCATCCCCTTCAACAGCATCCAGAACAAGATATTTGTTGCTGAGGGGGACAGCCACAGGGGTGCTCTCCACTATCCAGGCATTTCCCTTCCCTCTCTTGACAGTGACCCAGTGTTCTGACTCCTGTAGCCTAGGGATGACTACTGACTCCTGTAGCCTAGGGATGACTACCTCCCTGTAGCTCCTGTCTATCACCTCTTCACTTTCCCTGATAAGCAGTAGGTCATCAAGCTGCAGCAGCAGATCCCTAACATGGTCTCTGAGGAGCTGCATCTCGGTACACCTGGCGCAGATGTGGCCATCAGGGAGGCTGGAGGTCTCCCAGGATTCCCACATCTGACACCCTGAACAAAGCACTAACCCTGCAGGCATGCTATCTAATTCTACACGAATGAAACAGGAAAAATAAGTCTACTCACCCACTTACCTCACCAAACAGACAAACTTTTTAAACCGTTAGCTGTGAGAGCCCTGCTGTTCCTGTCTGTCCGGGCCGATTCGCGAAAGGGGTGGGGGGGGGGAAGAAAAGAGAGTTGGCGATCCGCTCTCGCCTTTTCCCGTTTATCACCGAAGCCCGTTGAAGCCAAAGGCCTACACTCTGCTACCGCTCACTCCGCTGCCTGCTGTATAGGGTGGTCGCCTTTTTAAACTCTCCGCGCGGTCCTGCATATTCCAACATATTTGTCAAGTGAAATTTTCCCTTAAGGAAACCATGCTGACTTCAGTCTTTTTATCACGCGCCTTCAAGTACATCCTTAACAATCAACTCCAACATCTTCCCAACCATTGAGGTCAGACTAATTGGCCTT
The DNA here is from genome assembly GCF_963921235.1 of Mobula hypostoma. Classification (NCBI taxonomy): domain Eukaryota; kingdom Metazoa; phylum Chordata; class Chondrichthyes; order Myliobatiformes; family Myliobatidae; genus Mobula; species Mobula hypostoma. The sequence goes on from NC_086119.1 coordinate 37,609,605, forward strand.
GTCTCTAACTTCCTTTCTTCTGCCTCTCTCCTTTCTTGAAGAGTGGAGTGACATTGCAATTTTCCAGTCCTCTGAAATCATGCCAGAATCTATTGACTCTTGAAAGATCATTATTAATGCCTCCACAATCTCTTAAGCCACCTCTTTCAGTACCCTGGGATGTAGACCATCTGGTCCAGGGGGTGATTTATCTTACTTCAGACCTTTCACTTTCCCAAGCACCTTCTCTCTAGTAATGACAACTTCACTCACTTTTGCCCCCGACACTCTTAAACTTCCAGCATACTGCTAGTGTCTTCCACAGTGAAGACTAATACAAAATACTTATTTAGATTGCCACCATTTTCTTGTTCCCCATCACTACCTCTCCAGCATTATTTTACAATGGTCCAATATCTACTCTCGCTTCTCTTTTACACTTTATATATCTGAAGAAACTTTTGGTATCCTCTTTAATATTACTGGCTAGCTTAACTTCGTATTTCATCTTTTCCCTCTTTATGACTTTTTTAGTTGCCTTCTGTTTATTTTTAAAAGCTTCTGAATCCTCTAACTTTCCCCCAATTTGTGTTTTATTTTACGCCTTCTCTTTCATTTTTATGTTGGCTTTGACTTCTTTTGTCAGCTACGGTTGCATCATCCTGTCTTTAGAATACTTCTTCTTCTTTAGGATGTATGTATCCTGTGCCTTCCGAATTTCTCTCAAAAACTCCAGCCATCGCTGCTCTGCTGTCATCCCTGCCAGAGTTCCCTTCCAATCAATTTTGACCAGCTCCTTTCATGTGCCTCTATAATTCTCTTTACTCCACTATAATACTGATATATCCAATTTTAACTGTTCCTTCTCAAATTCCAGGGTGAATTCTATCATATTAGGATCACTTTCCCCTAAGGGTTCCCTTCCCTTAAGCTCTCTAATCAATTCCTGTTCATTGCACAGCACCCAATCCAGAACAGCTGACTCCCTAGTGGCTCAATCACAAGCTGCTCTAAAAAGTCATCTCGTAGGTGTTCTATGAATTCCCTCACTTTGGATCCAGCACGAACCTAATTTTCCCAATCTATCTGCTTATTGAAATCCTCTGTGACTATTGTACCATTATCCTTTTGACATACATTTTCTATTTCCCATTGTAATTTGTAGACCACATCTTTGCAACTGTTTGGAAATCTGTATATAATCCCCATCAGAGTCCTTTTACCTTTGCAGTTCCTCTGCTCTACCCACAACGATGCTACACATCCCAATCCTATGTCACCTCTTTCTAATTATAATTTTTACCAAAAGAGCCACACCACCCTCCCTGCCTATCTGTCTGTCGTTTTGATACAATGTGTACCCCTGGATGTTAAGCTCCCAGCTATAATCATTCAGCCACAGTTCAGTGATGCCCATGACATCCTACATGCCAATCTGTAACTGTGCTACAAGTTTATCTACCTTATCCTGCATTCAAATATAACACCCTCAGTCCTGTATTTTTCATCCATTTCACCTTTCTCCCCTTTTTACATTGGAACTCATCCTGTTGACTGCAATTTTGCCCTATCATCAGCCTTTCCTTGCTAGCAGTCACACTACACACTGCCTCTGTTTGTAAACCAACTACCCCATCCTCAGCCCTATCACTCTGGTTCCCATCCCCTGTCAAATTAGTTTAAACCTTCCTGGACAGCTTTAGCAAATCTTTCCACAAGGATATTGGTCCCCCTTGGGTTCAGGTGTAACCCATCCCTTTTGTGCTGGCATGAGGAATTCTGCAGATGCTGGAAATCCAAGCAACACACATCAAAGTTGCTGGTGAACGCAGCAGGCCAGGCAGTATCTCTTTCGGGCCGAGACCCTTCATCAGGACTAACTGAAAGAAGTCATACTTTCAGTTCATACTTTCATGCAGGTCATACTTTCTCCAGAAGAAATACCTATGATCCAGAAATCTGAACCCCTGCTCCCTGCACCAGTTCCTCAGCCATGTATTTTTCTGCCAAATCATCCTATTCTTACCCTCACTGGCAAGTGGCAAAGGCAGTAATCCAGAGATTACTACCCTGGAGGTCCTGCCTTTTAACTTTCCACCTAGCTCCCTAAAATCTCTCTTCTGTACCTCCTCATCTTTCCTACCTATATCATTGGTGCCAATATGTACAAAACTTCTGGCAGCTCATCTTCCCCCTTCATGCCATGGACCTGATCTGAGACATCCTGACCCTGGCACCTGGGTGGCAACATATCATCCGGGTGTCTCTATCATGTCCACAGAATCTCATCTCTATTCCTATAGCTGAAGAACCTCCTGTCGCTACTACAATCCTCTTCACCTCTCTTCTCTTCTGAGCCACAGCATCAGATTCAGAGCCAAAGACTCGGTCACTGTAGCTCCCCCCGGCCCCCGATAATTCGTCCTCCTCAACAGTATCCAAAGAGGTATACTGAAGGACAGCCACAGAGGTACTCTGCACTGACTGCCCATTTCCCTTCTTTCGTCTGATAGTCACCCAGTTACCTGCTTCCTGCAACTTAGGGGTGACTACTGCCCTGTAGCTCCTATCTATCACTTCCTCAGTCTCCCACATGGGCCGAACGTCAGCGTGCTGCAGTTCCAGTTCCCTAATACGTTCTCTGAGGAGCTGCAGCTCAGCGCACCTGCTGCAGATGTGCAGAATTTATAAATAGTTTTCATAAATTCTTTAGTATTTCTTTATTTTCCTGTAAATACCTGCATGAAAATGAATGTCAAGGTAGTAATAATGACATATATGTACTTTGATAGTAAATCTAATTTTACTGTGATCTGAGGGCTGACTGTAGGGCAAAGAATGTCAAGAATGTATAAGTTTAGCATTGAGCTAATGCAGCCAGAGGGCATCGAGGTTCAAGGAGGTTTTGGATGAAGGGAGTTGTGAGGCGATGGAGAGCTAGAAAATAAGGATAAGCACTTTTAACTTGTATCATAGTGTAAATCAGCAAGTGCAAATCATAGTCTCATGTGATGGAGACTACAGGGCAACTTATTCAAAAATACATACAGGTCTGTCTAACATTGCAACAACTGAGCCTAATTGACATTGTGGTTTAGACTGGGGTAAGGATCACAATAGCAATATAGAAAGCAGGATCAGTGGTTACAAGGGTGGAGTGTACTTTGCACAAGATGTTTGTATGCGCTTTCTCAAAGCTCTACTTCAGCCACTGCCGAAGCGTGTCAAGGTGGCACACTTAGATATAATCATCCCATTTCACACACAATGATCTGCAGGAAGGGAAGGCAGAATTGATCAGTGGAAAGTTAAATACTGAACAGCTAAGCATATTTAGTACTCAAGTTGCAAATCTGAAAATAAACACCAGGAACTTTAGAAAGAGCTCTCATCAAGTCAGCATACCAGGGCACTGGATTTTAGGGTTAAAGTGCAGCATTAAAGCAAATTCTCGTAGCATCAAAATATCAAAATCTTTGATGTAAGTGCGGTAAGCCAGCCCATTGCTAGTGAGCACTTATTGGCTGAGCCAATGCCTGAATACAGCTTCTCAGCAGTTTGTGGTATTTTTGCAAACTTTCCACTGACATAGGTGAGATGCGTTATCTACCCACAGCATCAAGGCTAGTCAATAAGTGGTGGTAGCACCTAAGAAAACAGCAGTATCTCAACACAGCTTCGGCTTTCAAGATTGCTCATTGTGTAGGAACAACCTTATAAGGACATTTTTTAAAAATAAAGGTGACAAGAAACTCTGAAAATGTAGCACAGATGAATAGATTGCTTAATTCTAATTCCCAACAGCCTCCAGACAGTAGCTGCTTGTGTCAGGGTGTTGATGTAGAAATGGATCTCTGTATATTTTGCAACTTCCTTCCTTTTGATAGCTTTTAAATGAGCTGGTCTTTAAGCCAATATATTTATTTATTTTTTTAATGGCCGCAAGCCTTGTGTGACACAGCATGATTAAGTAATCTGGCACCAGCTGCTAATGGTCAGTAGTACAACTGAAGTGTGCCTTGAGATAATGCACAATAGGCTTGGTATATTGTCACCATAGTACATCTTCAGGATGCTCAGGATAACTTTAGTAATATAGACAACAAAAGCAGCATTTATGGACTGGTCATAACTCCAGCAATCTAATGAACAAGTAGTGGTGTAGAATGATTGGGCCTTATTAGAATGATATCAATCAAAACAGCACTAAGGGGTACTCCAGATTTGAACAACTCTCTTCAGTGATATCTTGACTTCACTAACATTACTGTTTCAAAATTAGTAGAAGCCCGGATGCTCCTCAATTGCAGGAGTAGCCAGCCCAGATCACAACCATTATTTAGCTTTGAAAAGATTTAGCTGAAATCTAGAGACCAATCACCTATTGATTGCCTACAGTGCAAGGCCAGGATTGTAAGAAAAATTCAATGAAGAGCTTAAGATATTCTCCAGAACATAGAAGCTTTTCAGTGTGTTATTTATGCTGTATAAAGAGCCAATAAAGAACAAACCAAGATCTCTTCTGGTTTCAAAGAAGCAAACTTTCAGGCTAGGGAATCATGTAGTCTTTTAACATTACAGTGGTCTTTCCAGTAGGTCCTTAAACTTATCCAGTCTTTAAGCTGTTATCTTTGCTTTATAAAGACTTTATATGGTGCATCAAATATCTTCAGATGAAAGCATTATTCATGGACAACCATAGGCAATTAACATGGAACGTAAAAGACTTCGAGCCTGGTATACCACTTATCAGATAAATTAGGAAGAGATGAGTATCTAAATGTTCATCTGTGTAAACACACATAGTGAAAGTGTGGTATCTGCTATGGGTTGGGTGCAGGGGGATGTCAGGGCGGTATGTCAAAAAGAATGGCTTCTAATTTAATTAATATTAGTTTTCTGTTTTCTTAAATGCAAATTACGAGACCCTGCTCCAACAATTGAGAGTTGATTATGAAATCATCTGCCCTTAATGATTAGGTTTTGCTTCTTACACCACATCATTTCATTAGATTATATGAACATTGCCGGACATTTTTCATGTTATTTTTCATGTTGACTGTGATTGATATTATTAGCTTTCCCAAGGCAGTAAAGTAAGGTGACAAATGAAATCCATACAGTATGACAGATACAAAAAATACACTGTATAGAGCACATAAATAATCATGCATAATTCTTTGCAATACATGTATCTTCAAAGACCAGTGATTGGTAGCTAAGTATTAGAAATTATTATTTGAGAGAGAATTAATCATCATTATATATGTTCGTTAATAGACCTATTACAATCAACCTCCAAGAGAGCCCTGGCGAGGGGTCTCAGCCCAAAACATTGATGATACTCTGTTCTGTAAATGCTGCCTGGCCTGCTGAGTTCGTCCAGCATTTTATGTCTGTTGCTTGGATTTCCAGCATCTGCAGATTTTCTCTTGTTTCCAGAAGAGATGGTGCTGCATAGAAAATCTTAAAATAATGAAATGAAGTAAGATTAAAGTTATGCTGGTTTAGCTCAATAAACTTTATCAGACTACATTAACGTTTTGGAAGTGGCCACCACTTCTCTAGATATTCAGAAGCTTGAGAAGAAGTGAGCAGAAAACTATGGATCCCAAAGTAAAAGAGCATGAACAGTGAGAAATAGCTTGAAAAGATTATGCTCCTCATCCAGAAAGTCATGAGGCATGGGATCCATGGAAACTTGGCAGCGTGGATTCAGAATTGGGTAGTCTACAGAAGGCAGAGTAAATGGAGCATATTCTGTCTGGAGATCCATGGCCCGTGATCAACAAGGATCAATTCTGGGAACCTCCCACCCCCCCGCCCTGCTCTACATGATTTTAATAAGTGATGTTTATGAGGAAGTGGAAGAGTAAAGGATGGTGGTTTTGTGGAGAGTGCAGAAGGCTTTTGTAAGTTACAATGAGACGTAGACAGGATGCACAACTGGACTGAGAAGTGGCAGATGGAATTCAAGTGTGAAGCGATACACTTTAGATGGTCAAATCTGAAGACAGAGCACAAGATTAATCTAAGCAGTGTGGACAGACAGAGATATTTTGGGGTCCAAATATATAGGTCCCTCAAATTTGCCATGCAAGTTGATAGGGTGGTTAAGAAGTTGTATGGTATGTTGGCCTTCATTAGTTGGAGGACTGAGTTCAAGAGCCACGAGGTAATGTTGCAGCTCTATAGAACTCAATATAGAACTACTGTGTTCAGTTATGGTCACCTAGGAAGAATGTGGAGGTTTTAGAAAGGGTGCAGAGCAGATTTGCCAGGAGACTTCCAGGATTAGGAAGCATATCTTATGAGGAAAGTTTGAGCGAGCTGGGGCTTTTCTCTCGGAGCAAAGGAGGATGAGAAGCAACTTGATAGAGGTATATTAGATTATAAGAGGCATAGATAAATGCTTAGCTAAGACTTTTTTCCCAAGGCGGCAATGGCTAATACCGGAGGACATCTTTTAAGAGGACAGGAGGAAAGTTTAGGGAAGACGTCAGAGATAAGTTTCTTAAACAGGGAGTAATAAGTGGTTGGAATGCGCTGCTGGCAATGGTTGTTAAAGCTGATACACTGTGGATATTCATGACACATTTAGACAGTCACGTGGATGAAAGAAAAATGGAGGGTCTGGGCTATTTAGAAATGACGGGTTAGATTGAGCATATAATAGGTCAGAAAAACATTCTGGGCTGAAGCACTCATACTGTACTGTTCTATGTTCTATGTTCTATAAAGGATAATTGGTCTCTGCTATGTCAGGTTTATATTTTGCCTGGTTCCAAAGGGCCTTCACAGAATTGAGTCAACTGAGGTTAGAGAACACTCCTGTGGCTAAAAGAAAGAAAGATGACTCTTAGAAGCCAATCATTAGGGCCTCACGGGAATGCTACAAGAGCTCTTCAGGAGCGATCATCGATTCAACCTTCACCCAGTTGCCCTATCAAAGAGTTTCAGCCATGAGGGAGGCTCTTTACTTACAGTCCCTGAATTCCATTACATTATATTACCTCTGAAAAAACAATTACTGCAAGCAAGTCTGTGTCATAACAAGTAACATCTTTTAAAGCAGTTTGGTTATAAAGATAAAGAATAGAGATCTACAGTTTCTAGTTCAAACTTACTTAAAATCTTTTCAGTATTTGCAAAAATCTCCTGATGCAGTAAAGACCAAGTAAATCTATGCACTGTGGTAGGAAAGTGTCAAATCATAAATACAACAGACTCTGGAAATGGTAGAAATCTAGAGCAAAACACACAAAATGCTGGAGGAAATCAGCAGGTCAAGTCACATCTATGCAAACGAAGTCGACACTTCAGGACTGGAAAGGAAGGGGGAAGATGCCAGAATTAAACGGTGGGGCAGGGGAAGGTGGACTAGCTTGAATGTAAAGGGTGAAGGCAGGTATGAGAGAAAGGCTGAAGAAGAAGGAATCTGACAGGAGAGGAGAGTAGACCATGGGAGAAAGGGAAGAAGGAGGAGCACCAGGGGTAGGTGATCGGCAGGTGAGGAGAAGAGGTAAGAGGCCAGAGTGAGGAATAGAAAAAGGAGGGAAAGGAGAGGGGGGAAATGACCAGAAGGAGAAATCCACCATCAGGTTGGAGTCTATCTAGATGGAAGATGAGGTATTGTTCCTCCACCCTAAGAGTGGCCTCATCACGGCAAAAGAGGAGGAGTTGAAACATGCACAGTGGGAGCTAAAAGAGCAGATCAAGGTAGCTAAAGAGGAATACAGGACAGAGCAGGAGAACAGGCTTGAGCAGAGCAGATCACAGGAGATACAGAGAGGCATGTGAGAGACATTACTAGCTTCAATCAGCCTAACTGTAGAGCCTCGGAATGCAGCCGTGAATGGGGTAATTAGTTAGACTGCTTCCTCAATAGGTTTGACAATTGCCCTCCTGTTCACACCCCCTCAGCACACGAGTCCAGGTGCCGAGGCACCAAGTACGCCCACAGAACCAATGTCTCCCATTCCCTAACCCGCCCCCCCAGTTCAACACGGGGATGAACCACACAGGATACTGCTGCCTACAGCCCCTCCTTGCCCTGCACCTACCAACCACACCTCCACATACCAGCTATTGTCCCGATCCTCACCTCCCCCTGCCCCACCTTCCATCAACCATCGTTTCCCAGTCGTCATGGACTCACCTTCACCACTGAGCAGGTGAGAGGGGCTCTGGGGAAACTCAGACACCGCAAAGCATTGGGACCGGATGGTGTGAACCCCAGGGTCCTGAAGGAGTTTGCTCAGCAGCTGTGTGGAGTTCTCCAGAGCGTTTTCAATCTGAGTCTCAGCCTGTAAAGAGTCCCGACCATGTGGAAAACATCGTGTGTGGTCCCAGTACCCAAGAAAAGGCAACCGAAAGTCTTGAATGACTACCATCCAGTGGCCCTGACCTCACACATCATAAAGACCCTAAAGAGGCTGGTCCTGGCTCATGTCCAACCCCCGTTCAGATCAGCCCTCAATCCCTTGCAGCTACCAGGAGCACGTTGGAATCTATGATGCTGTCATCTACCTGCTGAACAGAGCCTATTACCATTTGGATAAGCAGGGCAGCACTGTGAGGATCATATTTTTTGATTTTCTCAAGTGTTTTCAATGCCATACAGCCCTCATTGCTGGGGGTACAGCCTCCGATCAATGCATTTAGTACTTCTATTGTATCCTGGATAATGGACTACCTGACTGGCAGACCACAGTTTGTGCAGCTTCAGAGCTGTGTGTCAGACATGGCTACAAGCAGCACTGGGGCCCCACAGGGAACTGTATTGGCTCCCTTCCTGTTTAGCTTGTATACCTCAGACTTTAGATACAACACTGAATCATGTCTTCTACAGAAATTCTCTGATGACTCAGTAATAAAGGGTATAAAGAGAGGACAGGAGGATGAATACAGGGCCCTAGTGGAGGACTTATGTCAAATGGTGCAAGTTGGATTATCTGCAGCTCAACACCAGAAAGACAAAGGAAATTTTAGGAAAGGACTTTAGGAAGACTAAGCCAGTACTGCTCATTATTACTATTGATGGTGAGGATGTGGATGTGGTGGGAACCTACACGTACCTGGGCAAGCACCTGGATGACAGACTTGAGTGGAGACTGTGTACAAGAAGGGCCAGAGCTGCCTCTACTTCCTGAGGAGACTGAGGTCCCTTGGAGTATGCAGGGCTCTCCTTCACATGTTCTACAAGTCTGTTGTCGCCAGTACAATCTTCTATGCAGTGGTGTGCTGGGGCGATGGCATCAACATGAGATGCCAACAGACTCAATAAACTGATTAGAAGGGATAGCTCTTTATAGGAGTCAAACTGGACATACTAGAGACTGTGGAGGAACAAAGGACCCTACAGAAAATCCTGGCATTTCTAGACATTGTTTCTCACCCTCTGCATGCCACCTTGGCTAAACAGAGGAGCACTTTAGGAACAAATTAAGACAATTGCATTCTCCAAAGAGTGCTATGAGGTCATTCTTAACCTCAGCCATTAGGCTGTATCATGAGTCAACCTGTAGCCAGGCAAGTGATGACACCCTCCTGTTAGAGTGTTCAGCAACTTACTTTTTATTCTTTCTTACTTCTCTTCTAATATTTGTATATCTGAACTTGTTACATACACCTGTTAGGGTGCATTCTCCAGTTACCTTACAAGGTAACAGTAGCCTTCAGCCAGGAGCAGATGTCATGAGGTGCTTCCCAACCTTCACAGAGTGTTTCGACCCTTAACCATGACACTCTCCAGTTGGGGGGCCGGCAGTGATGGCCAAATCACTGCCCATCTGCTCCTGGCTTCCAGCTTCCCTCTTCTCGCCTACTCCAAATCCAACAAGAGGCTCATTCTGCCTCTTCCCCCATCCTACGAGCTGCTTGTTTTTTGCTCCTTTCGTTCAGGCCCAGAGCTGACAACAACCACCATGCTGATTTGGCTGGGAAACCTCTGCAACCAATCTCCACAGGGAACAACCATGCCTGCCATCCCTTGTCTTCACACTCCTGCACTAAGGGCTGGTACTTCAAGGCCTTTCTCTCTTGGGCCCCTTCCCATCCCTCCTCCCATTGCACAGTCAGCTCAACCAGAATTATTTTCTTGTCTTCGGTTGACCACAGTACAATGTCCGGGCATAGGGTTGTGTGCACCACATCCAGGAACTGCAGCCTCCTCCCCATATCGACCCTCATCTCCCAGGACCTGGCCTTTAGCAACAGATTGGGCTTTGGTTGTTTGGTTATGAAAGGCCTAGCTCCCTCTTTGATGAAGGTGACGGCCTTCCTCAAATTTGTGCCAGCCGTCCTCTTCTTGCATCTCTACCGCTCTAGTGTGTCAGCAAGAGCCAGAAGCACCTTATTATGGTGCCACCTATACCGTCCTTGAGTTAGAGCTGTTTTACACCCAGACAGTACATGAGCCAGCATCCCCTTTTGACCACAGAGCTTACAGTTCAGGTCCTCTCTCATCCCCCATGTGTACAAATGTAGTGGCGAAGGAAGGGTGTCATACATGGATCGCAGGAGGAAGGAAATACGGAAGGGCTCCAGTCTCCATAACCCTGCCCATGAGATCTTGCGCTTAGGCAGATCCCATTTTGTCCAGGCACTGCCTTTGACATCTGCTTCTCTTCCTCACGGATCCGTACTTCTGCCTGTATCATGTCTCCCCTGTTCCTTATGCTTGCATTTCCCCACTTCTGGAGTGAACTGAGCCAAGGCCTTGCTGCCCGACGCAGGGGTTGCCGATGATATCTCGCAGCTTCAGAGAACACAGCTCCACAGCTGTGTTCACTGTCCACTTGCACCCAGATCTGGTTGTAACGCCTGCTTGCTTTACCAAGACGTCATTAGAATCTCTCAAGCTTAATAAAGCTCTGCACTTTGCCACCTTGAATTCCTCCACAACAGAAGACAGGGGAAGTTGCAATTGCCCAGAACGAATGTAGAGACCCACTGAAGAGAAGCTTGGGGGAACTCTCAACCATCTCCACAGGTGCTTGTTGGTTTTCCTCTCGGTGCCCTCTACGGCAGTCATGGGGAACTCATAAAGTGTGAAGAGCCAGAGAAGCCTGGACAGAAGGCCATATTGGTACAGCCAGGTCTTGAATTTACCCGGAAGTCTGGATTTGTCGATCTTCTTCAGCCATTCGTCTGTCTGCTTCACAGCATTGGTGACATTGGCCCCGTCTGTCAGTGACACATTAAACCACATCCCCAAGCATTTTATCGGGTTATCTTCGATGGAAGGGTTGACCTCACCTTGAACTTGGAGGCTAAACTTGCTAGTAACTTTGCCCTTTCTGATCACCATACACCTGAACTTCTTGGCCTTGAAGGACATCCTCGCCCAAGTGGCTACATTATTCAGTGTTTCCAATACCCATCTTGCTTGGACAGGTGACACAGTTGTTATAGTGATGTCGACCATGAGTCCTTGCAGAGCCGACTGAACAATGCCCAACTCCAGCATCGAGCCGCGGGTTACATCTTCTGCTGCTGATAATAGGAGGTTCATTCCCATAATAAGTAGGGTGGGGGAGATGGTGCACCCTGTTTGAATCCCCTTCTGGAGGTCCTGCCAACTAGTTGTGAAATGGGCTGTCGTAAATCTGAGTTTGAATCCTCCTAGTTAGCTGGTGATCATGTCTCGAATAGCCACTGGGATGTAGTAGTGGTCGAGTCCTTCTAGGATGAGGTCATGTGGAATAGACCCGTAGATGTTCACAAGGTCTAACCAGACAACTGTCAGGTCGCCTTTTTTCTGCTTGGCCTCATGGATCAAATGGCTAATCACTGAGGTGTTTTCCAGACACCCTGAAAAGCCTGGAATACCGCCTTTCTGGATGGATGTGTTGATATAGCGGTTCTGCATCATGTAAGAAGTCGGCCTTCTTGCGAACACAGAAAGGAAAATCTTATATTCCACATCCAGGAGAGAAATTGTCCTAAACTGGGCAATTGTGGAAGAAACCTCTTCTTTTGGAATAAAGCATCCCTCTGCCAATTTCCAACTTGATGGAATAGTACCTTTGGCCCAGATCTTTCTCAAGACCTTCCACAGCCTCTGAAGAAGTTTTGGGCATTTCTTATACACCTTATAAGGTATGCCGCTTGGGCCTGGGGCAGCTGATGCTTTAGCTTTCCGGATGATGTCCTGGATTTCCTGCCATGTAGGCTCCTTCACATTCAGCTCAATTGATGGATTTTCCGGTCTACGCACAGCCCGATTGGTTCCTAGTCCCTGAGCCCTCTGTGGGTCGCTGTGTGTCTCCCGCAGGAACTCCTCTACCTCTGGCTTTGAGTTGGATAGTATACCAGATTTTTGTTGGCTGAGAAGAGTTCTGGTGAAGCTGAATGGATCTCTCACAAACTGCACTCGCCTTTTCTCTTTCTTCCCTCTTTGTTGTTGCAGATGTTCCACCCTCTGGAGTTTGCACAGCTTTTCCCTCAGCATACGGGTTAAGTCCTTGATACCTTCTTTTTCGGCCGATGAGCTGGTTTCAAACCTCTTGTTGAGCGCCTTTAATTCGCCTCTCAAGCCACCAGTCTCCGTTTCCCTCCTATTTGGTTGCCGCGGTAACTCCGGCTGGCTTCTCCGCTCCATTGGGCCAAATCGTTCCTTAGCTAGATTGTACGCTACGGATGTGAGTGAGTCGATCTTTCTGTGTACTGGACCTACTAAGGCGACTTCCAGGATGCCGTCTAGATCATCATCGAACTGCATCCAGGTGACGTTGTCTGACAATCTAGGCCATTTGATCCTGTCTTTCCTTGACAAATGGATTGAGGTAGCCGAAGAGGAACTCACTAGGTCTGTTGTTTGATGCTGAGGCGACTCAAGTGTGGAAAGATCTTCAGCTCTGTGGGATGCTTCCTGGCTGGAATTCTCCTTCGTCTCACCGGACACTAAGTCCATGCGCTGCACTTAGAAACATAGAAACATAGAAAATAGGTGCAGGAGTAGGCCATTCGGCCCTTCGAGCCTGCACCGCCATTCAGTATGATCATGGCTGATCATCCAACTCAGAACCCTGTACCTGCCTTCTCTCCATACCTCCTGATCCCTTTAGCCACAAGGGCCGTATCTAACTCCCTTTTAAATATAGCCAATGAACTGGCCTCAACTGTTTCCTGTGGCAGAGAATTCCACAGATTCACCACTCTCTGTGTGAAGAAGTTTTTCCTAATCTCGGACCTAAAAGGCTTCCCCTTTATTCTCAAACTGTGACCCCTCGTTCTGGACTTCCCCAACATCGGGAACAATCTTCCTGCATCTAGCCTGTCCAATCCCTTTCAGATTTTATACGTTTCAATCAGATCCCCCCCTCAATCTTCTAAATTCCAATGAGTATAAGCCTAGTTCATCCAGTCTTTCATCATATGAAAGTCCTGCCATCACAGGAATCAATCTGGTGAACATTCTTTGTACTCCCTCTATGGCAAGGATGTCTTTCCTCAGATTAGGGGACCAAAACTGCACACAATACTCCAGGTGTGGTCTCACCAAGCCCTTGTACAACTGCAGTAGTACCTCCCTGCTCCTGTACTCGAATCCTCTCGCTATAAATGCCAGCATACCATTCGCCTTTTTCACCGCCTGCTGTACCTGCATGCCCACTTTCAATGACTGGTGTATAATGACACCCAGGTCTCGTTGCACCTCCCCTTTTCCTAATCGGCCACCATTCAGATAATAATCTGTTTTCCTATTTTTGCCACCAAAGTGGATAACTTCACATTTATCCACATTAAATTGCATCTGCCATGAATTTGCCCACTCACCTAACCTATCCAAGTCACCCTGCATCCTCTTAGCATCCTCCTCACAGCTAACACTGCCGCCCAGTTTCATGTCATCCGCAAACTTGGAGATGCTGCATTTAATTCCCTCATCTAAGTCATTAATATATATTGTAAACAACTGGGGTCCCAGCACTGAGCCTTGCGGTACCCCACTAGTCACTGCCTGCCATTCTGAAAAGGTCCCGTTTATTCCCACTCTTTGCTTCCTGTCTGCCAACCAATTCTCTATCCACATCAATACCTTACCCCCAATACCGTGTGCTTTAAGTTTGCACACTAATTTCCTGTGTGGGACCTTGTCAAAAGCCTTTTGAAAATCCAAATATACCACATCCACTGGTTCTCCCCTAATCACTCTACTAGTTACATCCTCAAAAAATTCTATGAGATTCGTCAGACATGATTTTCCTTTCACAAATCCATGCTGACTTTGTCCGATGATTTCACTGCTTTCCAAATGTGCTGGTATCACATCCTTGATAACTGACCCTAGCATTTTCCCCACCACCGATGTTAGGCTAACCGGTCTATAATTCCCCGGTTTCTCTCTCTCTCCTTTTTTAAAAAGTGGGGTTACATTAGCCACCCTCCAATCCTCAGGAACTAGTCCAGAAACTAAAGAGTTTTGAAAAATTATCACTAATGCATCCACTATTTCTTGGGCTACTTCCTTAAGCACTCTGGGATGCAGACCATCTGGCCCTGGGGATTTATCTGCCTTTAATCCCTTCAATTTACCTAACACCACTTCCCTACTAACATGTATTTCCCTCAGTTCCTCCATCTCACTGGACCCTCTGTCCCCTACTATTTCTGGAAGATTATTTATGTCCTCCTTAGTGAAGACAGAACCAAAGTAATTATTCAACTGGTCTGCCATGTCCTTGCTCCCCATAATCAATTCACCTGTTTCTGTCTGTAGGGGACCTACATTTGTCTTAACCAATCTTTTTCTTTTCACATATCTATAAAAGCTTTCACAGTCAGTTTTTATGTTCCCTGCCAGTTTTCTCTCATAATCTTTTTTCCCCTTCCTAATTAAGCCCTTTGTCCTCCTCTGTTGAACTCTGAATTTCTCCCAGTCCTCAGGTGAGCCACTTTTTCTGGCTAATTTGTATGCTTCTTCTTTGGAATTGATACTATTCCTAATTTCCCTTGTCAGCCACGGGTGCACTACCTTCCTTGATTTATTCTTTTGCCAAACTGGGATGAACAATTGTTGTAGTTCATCCATGCGATCTTTAAATGCTTGCCATTGCATATCCACCGTCAACCCTTTAAGTGTCATTTGCCAGTCTATCTTAGCTAATTCACGTCTCATACCTTCAAAGTTACCCTTCTTTAAGTTCAGAACCTTTGTTTCTAATTTAACTATATCACTCTCCATCTTAATGAAGAATTCCACCATATTATGGTCACTCTTGCCCAAGGGGCCTCTCACGATAAGATTGCTAATTAACCCTTCCTCATTGCTCAATACCCAGTCTAGAATAGCCTGCTCTCCAGTTGGTTCCTCGACATGTTGGTTCAAAAACTATCCCGCATACATTCCAAGAAATCCTCTTCCTCAGCACCCTTACCAATTTGGTTCACCCAATCTACATGTAGATTGAAGTCACCCATTATAACTGCTGTTCCTTTATTGCACACATTTCTAATTTCCTGTTTAATACCATCCCCAACCTCACTACTACTGTTAGGTGGCCTGTACACAATTCCCACCAGCGTTTTCTGCCCCTTAGTGTTATGCAGCTCTACCCATATCGATTCCACATCCTCCCGGCTTATGTCCTTTTTTTCTATTGCGTTAATCTCCTCTCTAACCAGCAACGCCACCCCACCTCCTTTTCTTTCATGTCTATCCCTCCTGAATATTGAATATCCCTGAATGTTGAGCTCCCATCCTTGGTCACCCTGGAGCCATGTCTCTGTGATCCCAACTATATCATATTCATTAATAACAATCTGCACTTTCAATTCATCCACCTTGTTACGAATGCTCCTTGCATTGACACACAAAGCCTTCAGGCGTGCTTTTACAACTCTCTTAGCCCTTATACAATTATGTTGAAAAGTGGCCCTTTTTGATGCCTGGATTTGTCGGCCTGCCACTTTTACTTTTCACCTTACTACTTTTTGCTTCTACCCTCATTTTACACCCCTCTGTCTCTCTGCACTGGTTCCCATTCCCCTGTTGTGAACTAACCTCCTCTCGCCTAGCCTCTTTAATTTGATTCCCACCCCCCAACCATTCTAGTTTAAAGTCACCTCAGTAGCCCTCGCTAATCTCCCTGCCAGGATATTGGTTCCCCTAGGATTCAAGTGTAACCCGTCCTTTTTGTACAGGTCACGCCTGCGCCACAAGAGGTCCCAATGATCCAAAAACTTGAATCCCTGCCCCCTGCTCCAATACCTCAGCCATGCATTTATCCTCCACCTCATTGCATTCCTACTCTTACTGTCGCGTGGCACAGGCAGTAATCCCGAGATTACTACCTTTGCGGTCCTTTTTCTCAACTCCCTTCCTAGCTCCCTATATTCTCCTTTCAGGACCTCTTCTCTTTTCCAACTTATGTCATTGGTACCTATATGTACCACGACCTCTGGCTCCTCACCCTCCCACTTCAGGATATCTTGGACACGATCAGAAATACCCCAGACCCTGGCACCAGGGAGGCAAACTACCATCCGGGTCTCTGGACTGCGTCCACAGAATCGCCTATCTGACCCTCTTACTATCGAGTTCCCTATCACAACTGCCCTCCTCTTCCTTGCCCTACCCTTCTGAGCTACAGGGCCGGACTCTGTGCCGGAGGCACGGCCACTGTCGCTTCCCCCAGGTAAGCTGTCCCCCCCAACAGTACTCAAACAGGAGTACCTATTGTCAAGGGGCACAGCCACCAGGGTACTCTCTATTACCTGACTCTTCCCCTTCCCCCTCCTAACCGTGACACACTGGTCTGCCTCCCGTGGCCCCGGTGTGACCACCTGCCTGTAACTCCTCTCTGTCAACTCCTCACTCTCCCTGACCAGACGAAGGTCATCAAGCTGCAGATCCAGTTCCCTAACGCGGTCCCTTAGGAGCTGCATCTCAGCGCACCTGGCGCAGATGTGGACGTCCGGGAGGCTCGGAGACTCCAGGGCCTCCCACATCCGGCACCGAGAACAACAAACTGCCCTCACACTCATACTGCCCCTCTCCTCAAATAACAACAAAAAATGAATACCAAACCTTCCTTGCCTCGCCCGTTTCCGCCTAAGCCCGGTGAGCCGAAGCCCTTAAGCCTTCACTCTGCTCCCGTCTCACTCCGCTGCCCACAAACTACGCTGCCCACTGTATGAGGCTCTGTTCCTTTTAAATCTTCTGTACCTCACTGCTCAACGTCACACGCCTGCGCAGTCCCGCCTCTCTGAACGCCGATGGAAAAAAAATCGAAAAATTCAAAAATGTCTTCCTTCTCACTCTGGCTCCAATTCTCAGACTTCCTTCTTCGAATCTTGGGTCACCACTGATCCAAATCTAGACCTGCTCTGGTGTATCTTGAGCCCTCTGATGTTTTTGCAGACTTTCCCGCAATGACACCTTACCGTGAATTCCTCTCCGGTCAGCGTTGTTTGCTTTAGCTTCCTCATAGTCATGTTTCCTGTCCTGGCCATTGCCGGTACGACAATCCTGTTGAGTCTCTCATCCTCCCCCCCCCCCACCCCCGGGAGACTCTGGGGGTATTGCTCTTCGTGTTCAGTTGCAGCTTGAGTGGTGCCCTCTTGCGAGTGCTGCCCACAGGGTTGCTAGCCTTGTGAGTCTTTCTTGGATGTCAGCTGTCTCTCCAGCATCACCGACCTTCCTCGGTTGCCATCCAGTCTTTCCTGGAAGCCACTGGTACAAACCAGAAATTATTGTGACACTGCAATTTCCTTTGAAATCAATAAAGTATCTACCTATCTATGTACCAACATATTAGAATAAGAATGGGGATAGGAATTAAAATATTTGGTCACCAGGAAACTCCACTTTTGATGGATAAAGCAGAGGTGCTCAACAAAGTGGTCCCTCAACTTACGTTGGGTCTCAGCAATGGGGAAGCCACATAGGGCACATCGGACACAATACAATACCTTGCCTCACCTAGAATGACTGCTAGGGTCCTGAATGTGTGTAAAGGAGGAGACGAATAGGCAGGTGCAGTTGTTCTATCATATGTGCCATGAGGGTTGAATGGACAAAAGAATAATGGAGCGAGCAATCCCTCCAGAAAGTCAGAAAGTGGAAGGGGAAGTAAAGATGTGTTTGGTGGTAGGATCCCATGGATGTGGATAATGATGCTTAGATGTGGAGGCTCATTGATAGGTGGGGATAAGTGGAACTCTCTCCCTGTTAAGGCGGTGGGAAGACAGGATGTGCATGGATGTGTGGGTAATGGAGAAGATGTGGGTGAGGGCAGCATCAATGGTAGAGGATGGAAAGCTCTGTTCTTTGAAGAAAGAGGACATCTCTGACATCCCGGAAAGGAAAGCCTCATCCTGGGAACAAATGTGATGGAGACGGAGGAAATGAGAAAAGGGAACAGCATTTTTACAGGAGACAGGGTGGGAAGAGGTATAGTCAAGATAGCCACGGGAATTGGTAGGCTTATAGAAGATGTCGGTGGGCAGTTTGCCTCCAGAGATGGAGACAGAGAGATTGAGAAAGGGGAGAGAGGTGTCAGAAATGGACCAAGTGAATTTAGGGGTAGGGTGAAAGTAGGAAAGTTGATGAAATTGATCAACTCAGCATGGGTGCATAAAGCAGCACCAATGTAGTTGTCGATATAGCACAGGAAGAGTTGGGGAACATAGCCAGGGAAGGCTTGGAACATGGACTGTTCTACATAACAGATGAAAAGTCAGTTGAAGACAGATTTACCTAAATTGAATATATAAGCAGTTCTCAATAGTACCATGCTAACATCAAACCAAGTAATCTAATGGATGTAGCATTAAAAAGAGCAGAGTCTGCATTATCAAATCTAGAGATGCCTGTAATCTGTTTGCAGATATAAAAAAGAAGCAATGTAAGTCTGATGAAATGAATGTGTATGTAGTGAAAAGGGAAGCATGTAGTTCTGCTTCATTGTTAAATGGACAAGTATTAGCAAAAGAGATAAATTTGCCATATTTACCTAGCCAGGCCTATTTTTGACTCCAAAAGTGCCACTGCAATCGACCCTTAATTGGCTCTTTGAGTGAATACTAAGTAGAGATGCCCACATTCAGTGAATGAATTTTTAAAAATGTTGGTTTATGAAATGGGTTTGTTCAAAATAACTATTTTCATATTCCCTTTTTTAAAAGATAGATCAAGTATTAAAACCCACAATACCAAAAACAACATTGAAAAGGCTAAATGACAATAAAAGGGGACTGCGTGTCCTCATAATCATAATCATAAATGTAATGGTGTCCTTTAAGTTAAGGTATCTGAGGTATGAAATGGAGATAGTGATGCTTAATTGTAGATAGCCTTGGTTCAACCCCTTTTGCTGTATGGCATTCAGTTTCAGTGTGGAAGGCACCGAGATTGCACATGTCAGTCCACCAATGGAAGGGATGTTGGAAATAGAAGACCAAATGATCTCTAATAATAATAACCTCTAATAAGGATTGGTTAATCTAGGTGTTTTGGTTTGTAACTTATCTGAAACAGACTTAAAATTTGGAGAAATAAACTGGAAAATATTTTGGAGATTAGATTGAATAAAGCTGAAAATGGGTGTCAGACTCATGGTTTTATACTACGTATGTTCATTGCATTCACTCAACAATTTAACTGCATGCAGCTGCTGATCTACACCAATGCAGCATGCAGCAATGGTGGTTACCCCACTTACTGGCTGCCCAAGTTGAAGACAGGTAGCTCCCCTTAAAGGCAACTGAACGGAACACACTGAAGGTGCTGGAAATCCAAAATAAAAGCAGAAAATGTTGGAAATACTCAGCAGGTTAGGCAGCATCTGTGGGGAGAACATCAGAGTTAATGTTTGAAGCTGAGGACTTTTCATTAGAGTCGTTTGAGTTCTGATGATGGGTTGTTACCAGAGACTGAAGCCTGAAGGACAGTCAGAAATCGAGAAGTTCCACAGGCAGGAATCTGGGATCTGAGGGTCCACAGGGAAGTCGAAGGCCCAGTGTCTGAGACATCTGACTGTGCTTAAGGTGGGAGGCCAAGGTGATCTGTCCTAGGGTTGGAGGAGTGTGAGTGTACGTGAGTGAGTGTGTGAGTGTGTGTGTGTGTGTGTGTGTGTGTGTGTGAGTGTTTGTGTGGAATAGGGCTTGCTTTGCTGTTGTTTTGCTGCTGGTGTTGTTCGGTGAACATGGTTGAAGTCAGGATGTGTGGTGATACTTGCGGGCTGTCCCAGCACTTTCTTAGGCTGTGTGATTGTTAAGGCCAACAACTACAGTAAATGTTTTGATAAACATATAATAAATACATGAATGAATCTGAAGGGCCATCAGGCGATAACATTAACTTTTATTCTCTCTCCACAACTATTGCCTAAACTGCAGAGTGCTTCCAACACTTTATGTTTTTGTTAAAGATAAAGAAAGACTGCACTTCTTAAAAACCTGGTGCATTGGGGATGAAGGAGCTGGTGGAAGATTTGAACCAACTATGCACATAATGTGAAAAGCTGAAAACTAGCTAGTTAAGAAAGGGAACGCAAAATTTTCTTATTATCCACTCAAGGTCATGCTGCAAATTATGGTTAGAAGAAGAAGTAACATGCTTGGTATTTTGGTCAACATAGAACAAAGCCAATAGGCCCATCAAATCTATAGCAACTCTGAACATTCCCAGAATTCCTATTCCTCTGCCCAAATTCCAACTTGCCACCAAAACCTACCCTGATTCTCCAGCCACCCATCTGTATGTGAGCTTGTTTAGCCTATTAACCTCCAGCATGTCTTTGGGATGTAAGAGAAAGACTAATTTAAACAATATACTGTTGGGATCGGAGGGGAGAGCTAATTTCGCTCACTGTCTCACAATGTTCACTCCTCTCTCCATGGCACTGAGGCTGTGAAGATTGTCCCTAGCTGTTGTGTTCCATGCCCACTAATACGATGGGCTGATACCAAGGCTTTGGGCCTTCTCCGGGTTGCTTTGAGGTTCAGATCTAGGGACCTATTTTTGGTTCGGAACGTTGTTGCTTGCTTCTATTGTTTGCATGAATTGTGTTATTTTCCCCCTTTCCCCGCACTTCGGGTTTTGATCTTTACTTTTTTTTAATTGGATTCTTTCAGGTTTCTAGCTTTGCGGCTGCCTGTAAGCAAACAAATCTCTAGGTTGTATAACTTATACATTCTTTGATAACCTTTGAACTTTGAAGTGGTCACGGGGGCAAGTGCAAACTCCGTGTGGACAGCACTGGAGGATGAGGTGGGTCTGAGCCACTGAAGCTAGGTGTGCAGCACAACAAGCCACCGTACCAGTGTATCCATTATTTATGAGGAATAGAAGGCCTTCAAACATAATATGATGAAAAATACTGTAATTTTGGTTATTGGTCAGGCATAGGATGATACAAAGCAGGGTGTCTAGAAATTAGTATCGTATCTGTCCAACACATTCAAGCTTCATAGCCTGATTTGAGCAGACTCTGCAGGGAGGTTGGGCAAACTGACCAGGGTGGAACAGGGTGCATTAAAGATGGAGTCACAAAAAGTAATGGAGTTATGATAGAAGGCATAGCTGTGGTGGTGGCTATTCTGCATCTGTGAATGGGAACTTATAGGAAGGAATATTCAGTTGCTATGATCCACATAGATAGCAATGACATGGGCAGTACTTAAACATAGATATAGCTGAGGGAGTTTAAGCAGTATGGGTCTGAAGTAAAAATCTGAATCGCAAAGGTAACAATCTCTGGATTACAATCTGTGGCATGCGCAAATTGGGGTTGGGTTAATAAGATCAGAGAGCTGAATATGAGACTCACATGTGAGAGAAATAGATTTTAGTTTATGAAGGACTGCTACTAGTACCAGAGAAAGAGGAAGTTGTTCTGTTGGAAGAGCATCTGTTGAATCCAATGAGATCAGTGTCCTGTTATCTCAAGTAACTAGTCCCGTAGTTTTAAAATAGGCTAGTTAGGGTGAGGTAAAATGCAAAATGATAAAGAGAAAGGCCCAGACAATATTGCAGGACAATGATATGGGAACAATAATCAGACTGAATCAGGAAGGGGCAGAGTGCACAAAAGTAAGAGCGTGCTGGCAAATCGCAATAAGGAAAGTGGTAAAAAGATGAAATTACTTTATGTGAAATAGTGTCTGTAATGAAACAGGTGGAGTTGATGCCACAAGGAGATATAAGTGGGTATGACTTGACATCTATTACAGAGACACATAGTTGCAAGTT
This sequence comes from Mobula hypostoma, assembly GCF_963921235.1. NCBI lineage: Eukaryota > Metazoa > Chordata > Chondrichthyes > Myliobatiformes > Myliobatidae > Mobula > Mobula hypostoma. The sequence goes on from NC_086119.1 coordinate 37,631,785, forward strand.
GACCAAGGGAACTGAATATTGCAGGGTAATCGACATTTCATAAGGACAGGCAGAAGGGAAGTGCTGGTAAAGGATGAGATAAACATCATAGTAAATAGTTTCCTCAGCATAGAAGATTGAAATGTAAAATCGGTTTAGCTAGAAATAAGATACAGCAAAGGAAAGAAATCAGCGATGAGAGCATTCTACAGATGCCTAACAGTGTTTCGAACATAGAGCACAGAAATTTACAGCACATTACAGGCCCGTCAGCCCACATGTAACCTAGTTTAGAAACTGCGTAGAATTTCCCTAGCACATAGACTTCTATTTTTCAAATCCCCATGTACCTATCTAAGAGGCTCTTAAAAGACTCTATTATATCTGCCTCCACCACTGCTGCCGGCAGTGTATTCCACACACCCACCGCTCTCTGTGTGAAAAATTTACCTCTGATAACCCCTCAGTACCAATTTCCAAGCACCATAAAACTATGCCCCCTCATGTTAGCCATTTCAGCCCCAGGAAAAAGCTTCTGGCTATCCACACGATCAATGTCTCTCATCATCTTATACACCTCTATCAGGTCACTTCTCATCCTCCGTCGCTCCAAAGAGAAAAGGCCAAGTATACTCAACCTAGTCTCATAAGGTACACCCTCCAATCCAGGCAATATTCTTGTAAATCTCCTCTGCACTCTCTCTACAGTATCCACATCCTTCCTGTAGTGAGGTGACCAGAACTGAACACAGTACTCCAACTGGGGTCTGACCAAGGTGTTGTACAGCTGTAACGAATTGTATTGCAAAGTGTAAACCAACAAATAAAGGGAACTTGCAATATCACAATATTGCAACAATCAAGGGTGATTGTAAACTTTATATAAATTGGAACAAATGAAAGTGGCAAGGCTGCATTGAGGATAAGTTCATGGACCAGGTTAAGGACAGGTGCAGAGATATTGGACAAGTATTTTGCACATGATTTCACAGTGGAAAACCCAAAGAATAGCAATAACAGTAGAAGTTCCTGAGGAAAACCCATAAATAAATAATTGTTACTGGAGAAAAGGTACTAGGTAACCCAAAGAAACTAGAAACTCTAAAGTTCCATGGATCTTATGATTTGCAACCCAAGGTCTTAAAGTATATTGATTATGAAAAGATAGTGGTTGAAATCCTTCAAGATTCTCTAAGTTCTGAAAAGGCCTAAGCAGATTTAACGACTGCAAATGTAACAGCCCTATTCAAGAAAGGAGAGTGATAGAAATGTTACTCTGGATCTGATGTAGCACAAAAAATTGAATACAATAATAAATATATATGTATATAAATACATAAAAGATCTTATACACGTAGATTGATTGTATGCCCTTAAAGTGAAGCTGAGTGCAGGAGTATCTATACATAATATGAATGACAGAAAGTGATAAGGTGGTGGGGGTATGAAGGGTGGGTTGGTGGGTTATAGCTTTGGGAAATATAATTGTGTGTGAGTCTGGTTATCCTAGTGTGGATTACACATGGCCTCCTCCCTAATGGGAGTGGGACAAACAGCCCATAAGGAGGGTGGGTGGGATCCTTCATGATGTTACTGGCCTTTTTCTGGCACCTTTCTGTATATACTGTATGCCCTCAAAGGCAGGTAGCCTGGTGCCAGTGATGCATTGGACAGCTTTGAGTACACCCTGTAGAGCCTTCCCGTCTGGAGCAGTGCAATTTCTGTATTATATAATAATGCAGCATGTTAGTATGCATCTATAAAACGATGAGACTACAGATGTGGATGGTCCTAGAAGCAGAATCAGGTTTAATGTCTCAGCATATGTCATGAAACATGTCGTTTTTATGGCAGCAGCACATTGCGATGCATAATAGAAAAAAGTACAAATTAAATAAGTCATGCAAAAGAAAGTATCCTGAATGATGAGAGTCCTCAATGATGGATGCCACCTTTTTGAGGCGTTGCCTTTCGAAGATTTTGATGCTGGGGAATCCAGAGGCCATGATGGAACTGGCTGAGATTGCAAATTTCTGCAGCCTTTTCTAATTCTGTGCAGTGGCCCCTCCAATAGCAGACAGTGATGCAACCAGTTAGATTGCTCTCCACAGTACAAATGTAGAAATCTGGGAGATTCTTTGGTGACATACCAAGTCTCCTCAAATTCCTAATGAAATATAGCCACTGTTGTGCCTTCTTTTTATGTTTGGCTCAGGATAGATTTTCAGAGATGTTGACACCCAGAAACTTGAAACTCACCCATTCTACCGCTGATCCCTCAATGAGGTCTAGTGTCTGTTCCCTCAACTTCCCCTTCCTGAGGTCCACAATCAATTCCTTGATCTTCCTGATGTTGGGTGTAAGATAGTTGCTGCAACACCACTCAGCACGTTGACCTATCTCAGTCCTTGTTACCGTCTAGAATTCAGCCAAGTAATGGTTGTGTCATCAGCAAATTTATAGATGATGTTTGAGCTGTACCTAGTGTTACGAGAATACACATAAAATTAAGATGTTTGCTGGCCTGGGTTAGCATCAGTGGCATCAGCAGTTGGTCTGCCACCTGCCCTCAGGGGAAGGAGAGATAAGGAACAATGGAGCAGCGTCTGGAGATGTGTAATGAAGGGACGTGGGAGAGAGAGAGCTGTCTGGAGCGGCTCCCCCCTTTGAACCTTGAACTGTTTGAAGTGATGGACAGGCGATACCCCAGCAGGGGGATAAAAAGGGACAGGTTCGCTAAGGCAGGACACACACGCCACCCGAGGTAACGGGACCCTGGAAGCGGTGCGCCTCTCACGAGTGGGTGAGAAGTATCAGACAACGACCAGGGTGGAAAGGTACGATCAGCGGGAACCCGGTGTGTGTCCGCCCTTGCCTGGGTGCCGGGTTCACTGCAGAGGATCGACCGCATCTGGAGGAAGGGTCACAGTCGGTGACCTCAGGTGACATCACCAAGGACCCGCCCAAAAGTTGCTTGTGAGCATCTCGCCGGTCTGTGAGTGAAGCCGTTCTGAATGATCAGTTGTTCCTGTTCTATCTCTCTCTTCCCCCCACGTTGTCCATCACCATGGCAACGATTACTGCGAACTGAACTGGACTGAACTTTGAGTCATTTTGAAATTTGGTCATTTACCCCTAGACAACGATAGAGCTTGATTGATGCTGTTATCTTAATTCTGTGCACATGAGTGGTTATCATTGCTGAACTGTTGCATTTATTATCCTTTCGATTACTGTGTTGCTTATTTCTTTAATAAAACTTTCTTAGTTCTGGTACTCCAGACTCCAACTGAGTGATCCATTTCTGCTGGTTTGGCAACCCAGTTACGGGGTACGTAAAACTAGGCACACAGTCACATGGGTGTAGAGAGTACAGCATGCATCCTAGAAGGGTGCCAGTGTGGAATGTCAGTGAGGAGATGTTATTTACCATCTGCACCATGGTCACTCAATAAAGGATGGCGAGGATCCAGTTGCAGAGGGAGGTACAGAAGCCCAGGTTTTGAAACTTGTTGATTAGTACCGAGGGTACGATGGTGTTGAACGCTGAGCTGTAATCAATGAACAGCAGCCTGATATAGGTATTGCTTTGTCCAGGAGATCCAAGACCAAGTGGAGAGCTAGTGAGATTGCACCCACTGTAGACCTGTTGCGGTGATGGGCAAATTGCAGAAGATCCAGGTCCTTGCTTAGACAGCTGACACTGGCAATGACCAGTTCATTAGAGTAGATGTGGGTGCAACTGGGCAATATTCATTGAGACAGCTATCCTTGCTCTTGCTGGGCAATGGTGTGATTGTCACCCTCTTGAAGCAGGTGGGAACCTCTGACTGCAGCAGCGAGAGTTTGAAGATGTCCTTGAACACTCCCACTGGCTGGGTGGCACAGGTTTACAGTGCTCTACCGGGTACACCATCGGGGCCTGACACCTTCTGATGGTTCACCCTCATGAAAGACAGAGATTGTAGAGTCATTAAATACAAGAGGAATCCACACAGGTGTAGCTTTAGTCTCCCTTTCAAAATGTACATAAAACACATTTAGATCATCTGGGAATGAGACATTGCAGCCATTCATGATGCTGGATTTTGCCCTGTAGGAAGTAATGGCTTGCAAACCCTGCCAGAGCTCTAACTTCAATCAGAATTGTTCTTTCATTCTTAAAATAGTCTTCCTTAGGTCGTACCTGGACTTCTTGCTTAGTTTTGAATATCCTTCAACAGACTTAAAGTCTCCTGGTTCACGCAGAGCTTTTGGTTTGGGTTTGTCTGGTATGTTCTCGAAAGCACACACTCACCTACACAGGTCTTGATGAAGTCAGCGATAACTGTGGTGTATTCATTCAGAGTCCAAGATGAATCCCTGAATATTGTCTAATGAACTAACTCAAAGCAGTCCTGTAAGTGTTCTTTCACCTTCCTTGGTCATGTCTTCTTGGTTCTCACTACTGGTCCAGCTCTCTTCAGCCTCCTCTGAAAGTAGAGGCTTTGGTGGGCTTTCCTTATTGTGTGGAATGTGTTCTAGGACAATGAGAGGTTGTGCTAGGTGTCTGAAACTGCTCGCAGTTTCCACTGCTGTGCCACTGGTGTAAAGAAGGATGTGAGGGTTATGAGTTCTCCTGAGGTTGATAGCCATCTCCTTTGTCTTGTTGACATTGAGGAAATGGTTATTTGCCTGGCACCAGGCCTCGAGCTCTTCCACTTCCTCTCGTTGCTGTGACGAGCCTCACAACTGCCATATCATCGCCGAACTTGACAATGTGATTATTCAGGTGTTTGGCTGTGCAGTCAAATGTGAGCAGAGTGTACAGCAATGGGCTCAGCACATAGCTTTGGGGGACACCCACCTTGAGGATGATAGGGAGAGAGGAAAGTGCCTTCTGACTATTTGAGGTCTGGTGGTTAGGAAGTCCAACACCCTGTTACACAGTGATGTATTTGGACCAAGCAGTAGGAATGTTTTTTCACCGCGCTCTGTGGGACAATGTTGTTGAATGGGAGGTCCAGAAACAGCATCCTGATGTAAATGTCCTTGTTTTCTAGGTGTGTCAGAGTCAGGGGCATGACAGACGCTATGGAGGTAGTCACTTAGTTCTGAAGGTGTAAAGGGATGATGATGGTGGCTGATTTGAAGTATGTTGGGACAGCATCTTGGATGAATGAAATGTTGAAGATATCCGTGAAGGCACCAGTAAGCTGGTGTGCACACACCCTGAGTACTCGGTCTGGCCTGGCCAACCTACTGGTGTTGACTCTCTGAAGATTCTTTCTCATGGGTGCTGCCATTACAGACAGTGGCTGCTTCCCTGGGAGGCAGGGAGCTTTCATGGCTGGCATTGTGTTGCATGGCTCAATGGTGCATAGAAATGGTTTGGAGCATTACAGAGGGAGGTGTCACTGGCACAGTTGATGCTGTTTTTCATTGTGTAGTCAGTAATGCCCTTGATACCCAGCCACATACACCAGAGTTCACCAGAGTTCATTTTTGGACAGAAGTTCCTGAATTTTTTTGTCTGTAGGTGGACTTTGCACGCCTTGATGAGTAAGATGAGGTTTTTTTCTGAGAGCTGTGCACCAGACTTGAAGGCAGCATCCTTGAATTTTAGTAGGGAGCGCACCACTGCGTTCAGCCAGGGCTTCTAGTTAGGCTGAGAGATGACCCTTCTTGAGATGCCAACATCGTCTACACACTTGCTGGTGTACCCGGTGACAGATGAGGTATATTCCTTAAGGTCTGTGTCTCCTCCATTCGTGGCAGCCTCCTTGAACTTCTGCCAGTTAGTCCATTCAGAACATTCCTGAAGCATAGAGCACGCACACAATCTGCTGGGGGAACTCAGCTGGTCAGGCAGTATCTATGAAAATGAATGAACAGTTGACCTTTCGACAGGACTGGAAAGGAAGGAGAAAAACTCCTGAATAAAATGGTGGGGGAGGGGAAAGAGGATAGCTGGTAGGTGACGGGTGAAGCCAGGTGGGTGGGAAAGGTAAAGGGCTGGAGAAGAAGGTATCTGATAGGAGAGGACAGTGGACCACAGGGGAAATGGAAGGAGAAGGGGCACCAGGGAGGGGAGTAATAGGAGGGTGAGCCTCATCAGGCCATACGGTGATGGTCCTCTTGACTGATTTCTCTATTTTTAGCAGTGATCAGTATGCTGGGATTAACATATGGAAATATGGTCAGTGAGGCCAAGATGAGGGCATGGGATGGCTTTGTAAGTACTACGCCTGTTTGTATAAATATAGTCCAGTCTGTTTGTTCCCCTAGTAGCCATGGCGATGTGCTAATGGAATTTGGCTTAAAAAGTCCTGCAGGTGATTGAAGAGACATTAATGAAGAGACCATCCAGATGCTTGCATTAAATTCCTTGAGCAGGTAATGTGGCCAGCATTTAACTGTAAGATGTTCAATTGCCCCAGATCAGTGACTGCTAACTACAGTTGATCTTGTGCACCAGCCTTTGATAATCTACACACAGATTCCACATCCTTTGGATTTCCCCGAAAGACAGTTTCTGTCTCCGTGGAAAAAAGTCATCCCATCGATCTGAAACACCAGATCGAGTCATGTTTCGGTGAAAACCAGAATGCAGCTCTCTCTCATCTCTTTCTGTGTGTTCATTCTGAGTCTTAGTGAGACCACTTTATTTTCCAGCAAGTGAGCGCTGGCTAGGAAAACCTAACATCTTTCTTTGGCAATTGTTGGCAATCCAGTGAGAAAGTAATTCCAAAACAGTCAGAAAAACAAAATACAATCAAGCATGCTCAACATGATTTTAAGAAAATTATCAAATATAACCTCCCTTTCTTAAAGTTCTTCAAAGATGTGACAAACAAGGTAGGTAAAGTGAAACCAATGGTTGTGGTATATTTTAATTTCCTAACGGGATTGGGTACAGTGGTGTGCAAAAGCTTACTGCGCAGAGTAGGGGCGTGGGGAACCTTCTAAAGGAGACCATAGTAATATACTAGCATGGATGGACGATGCACTAGTTAACACAAAACAAACAAAGACAAGAAATGGCTGAGTAGATTATTAAAGAGGACAAGCTTCTCGATTGTAGAGTTCACATCAGTATCTATCACCTTCCCGATGATTGAGAGCAGAATGATTGCACGATAAGTAGTCAGACTGAATTTATCACTTTTGTTGAAATTACATCCCTGGGCAATTTTCCATGCTCACAAGAAAGTCTGCAGATGTTGGAAATCTAGAGCAACACACACAAAATGCTGGAGGAACTGAGCAGCCCAGGCAGTATCTATGGAAATGAATAAACAGTCAACGTTTTGGGCTGAGACTCTTATTTAGAACTGAAAAAGAAGGGGGAAGATGCCAGAATAAAAAGGTGGGGGGGGGTGGGGGTGAGGGAAAGAGGCTATCTGGAAGGTGATAGTGGGTGGGAAAGGTCAAGGGATGGAGTAGAATCTGAGAAGAGAGCGGAGTGGACTATAAAAGGGAAAAAAAAGGAGGAGAGGACCCAGGGGAAAGTAACAGGCAGGTGAGAAGAGGTAAAAGACCAGAGTGGGGAATAGAGGAAGAAGGGAGGGAGAGGGATTTTATTTTTTACCAGGAGAAATCGATATTCATGCCATCAGGTTGGAAGGTAACCCAGACAGAGTATAAAGTGTTGCTCCTCCACCCTGAGGGTGGCCTCATCTTGGCGAATTGTTGGGTCAATGGATTTGTAACTGTGCTGTACTAGCTTAGCTAGAAAGTGGCTAATTCTGGTGCATAGGTCTGCTGTACTGCAGCTGGAATTTTGCCAGGTCCTGTCATCTCTGCTCTACCTAGTTCTCTCTTGATATCACATGAAGTGAAACAAAATTGGGTTGGATCCTGACTTCTGTGATGACGGGTGTTACGTAACAATGGGGATCTTAGGAGAAAATTTAAATGGATCATTTATTCAGCAATATTGGCTGAACACGGTGGAAAACTCCCCGGCCACATCTCTAGTGCTCACATGCTGGTTCTGCGAACTTTAAGTGTCTTCCTCCCATGTTAACTATTTAATTATGCACCACCACCTATGGCCAGATCCGATGGGATTTCAGAGTTTCACTGATCCATTTGTTCTGTGATTGCTTAGCATTAATTTTTGAGCACTGTTTTGCATGCACGTAATCCAGTATTGCAGCTTCACTAAACTACGCCCACATCATCTACTCTTTGACACTACTACTCTTATTCTGGGTACATCCTGAAGGAAAATGTGGTTTCTTCCATCCATCCTGGCAATTCCCCTTGGAATCTTATGCTCTATGTTTCAATTAAATCACCCCTCACTCTTCTGCCTTCCAATGAGTGTAAGCTGCTCACCCTTTCTTCATTCATCAGAATCAGGTTTATTGTTAGTGAAATATGTCATAAAATTTGACTTGTGGCAGAAATAAAGTGCAAGACATTAAAAAAATTACAATAAGTTACAATGAAAATTAAAATCTTGGACTGTTCAGAAATCTGATGGAGGGGAAGAAACAGCCCTGTCATCCCGGGAACCAACCCTGTGATCATTCTACACGCCGTCTCCAATGCAAATATATCTTGAATATGGAGACCAAAACTGTATGCACCCTCTCTAGGTGTGGTATAATTGGCACCCTGTGAAGTTGAATCAAACTTCCCTAATTTTGTGTCCTTGCACTAAAAGCCCATTCATCTTCCAAACTGCACTTGCATACAATCACTTGGCTTTCATGGACTCAGACACCAGGATTCCTTAGTATTAGAACATTCTGAAGTCTCACTTTAATTATTAATTTGCTTTTTCACTTCTCCTCCAACTATCTTCTTTTTTCTGGCAATTATTGCCACCTACTTTCTTGGATGCTTACAGGCTTTTGGTGATTCCTCACAACTTAAAACCCATCTCCTTCTGTTGAAGGTAGAGGAGAACAATGCTTTCTGATTAATGAAGGGAAGAGTTTAATGATGCGTCACCAGTACTCAAGGTGAATGAGGTTAATTTGTAAATGCCAATTCATTCAATTCTCATTTACTATTCTCCCATCATGGTTTATTTCACTCATAAATTCATTAGTTTTACATAATTTCCTTGCATTGAACACAGAACAGAGAAGATTTAACAGTGCAGTACCACCAAAACAGGCCCTTCAGCTCAGGATGACCAAAATGCTGAATTAAACTAGATCTCTTCTGCTCATAATATCCATAAACCTCCAATCCCTGCATCCTCATGTTTCTAACAACCACTTAAACACTACTATTATATCTGTTTTCACCACCAATCCTAGCACCCTATTTGAGGCACCTAACCCCACACATTCCCTATCTCACATTAAATACATGTCCACAAGTACTTGACATTTCTTCCCTGGGAAATGACCCTGTCTACACCTCTCATAATTGTATGAGCTTCTATCAGGTCTCCCCCCAGACTCCGACCCTCCATTTCAGATGCCGCACTGCAGCCTGAGGGCTTCACCATCCACTGCAAAGACAGGATAGCTGAGTCTCTTAAAGGCAGATTATACTCCGCGGTTAACTCACTACGGTGCAAACACTTGGTGGTTCTGTCTCATTCCTGCTCATCCAACTTGGAACATCTAGCAGTCAAGGTCATCCATATTATCAGCTGAGGGAGTTTTTTTACTGCCATCCTGCTAGCGTGTGCATTCCATCGCTGGCCAATGTCAGGTAGGCACTGGAGGAGCTGAGCACCGTGATCAGCAGACACAAAGCATCTCACCTTGATGACTTCCTTAACATTGCAGAGAATTTCAACCAGACTAGCTTGAAGAAGTCTCTAGCCAACATATCACCTGTGGAACCAGAGGAGCCAATACACTTGACCACCATGAGCACTTACCGTGCCATTCCACGCCCCCACTTTGGAAAGTCTGATCATCTGCTCTATTCTTGGCTTACGGTACAGACAGAGACTAAGGACTGCAGCACCAGTGGGAAGACCAAGATGGTGTGGTCAAGGGAAGCAGAGTCCTTATAGCACTGCTTTGAGTCACTGGACTGGACAATACCTGTATTCAGGGATTCATCTTCAAATCTGAATGAATATGCCACAGTTACCAAATTCATCAGAATCAGGTTTATTATCACCAGCATGTGACGTAAAATTTGTTAACTTAGCAGCAGCAGTTCAATGCAAAACATAATACAGAAGAGAAAAAAAATAAATTAAATTAAATAACACTAATAATAATAAATCAATCAATCAATTACAGTACATGTATACTGAATAGATTAAAATTTATGCAAAGAACAGAAATATTGCATATTAAAAAAAAGTGAGGCAGTGGCCAAGGATTCAATGTCCATTTAGGAATTGGATGGCAGAGGGGAAGAAGCTGTTCCTGAATCGCTGAGTGTGTGCCTTCAGGCTTCTGTACCTCTTACCTGATGGTAACAGTGAGAAAAGGGCATGCCCTGGGTGCTGGAGGTCCTTAATAATGGACGCTGCCTTTCTGAGACACCGCTCCCTGAAGATGTCCTGGGTACTTTGTAGGCTAATACCCAAGATGGAACTGACTAAATTTACAACCCTCTGCAGCTTCTTTCGGTCCTGTGCAGTAGCCCTTCCATACCAGACAGTGATGCAGTCTGTCAGAATGCTGTCCTCGGTACATGTATAAAAGTTTTTGAGTGTATTTGTTGACATACCAAATCTCTTCAAACTCCTAATGAAGTATAAATCTGTGTGGTGAGTGCTTGCCTTTAAGAACGTATCAGACATACCCAAACCAAAAGCTGTGGTTGAACCAGGAGATTTGTTGTCTGCTGAGGGCTAGATCTGTGGCACTCAAGACCGGTCATCCAGAAATAAACAAGGAGTCCGGGTGCAACCTGTGGAAGGCCATCTGAAAAAACAATTCCAATTGAAATTAGTGACAGAATCATATGCACGTATACTCCGGCAGGATTTGCAGAGCGTGACTTCCTACAAGGCAAAACCTAACTTCATGAATGGTTGTGATGCTTCTCCTCAGCATCTGCTGATCCTGTCTAGGAGGCCGACGCCAGCACATCTTTCAAGAGGGTAACCGTCACAAGGTGTCAAGCCCTGATAGTGTACCTGGTAGGACACTGAAAACCTGTTCCAACCAACTAGCAGGAGTATTCCAGGACATCTTGAACCTCTCGCTGCTGCAGTTGAAGTTTTCCACCTGTTTCACAAGGGTGACAATCATACTGATGACCAAGAAGAGCTGAAGAACAGGAGTGAGCGGCCTCAATGACAACCGCCCAGTTACACTCGCATCCACTGTGATAAAGTGTTTTGAGAGGTAGAATCAATTCCTGCCTAAGCAAGAACCTGGACCTGCTGCAACTTGCCTATTGCCACAGTAGGTCCACAATGGATACAATCTCACTGGCTCTCTACTCAGCCTTGTATCATCTGGACCACAGCAATACCCATGTCAGGCCATTGATTGATTACAGCTCAGCGTTCAACACAATCATACCCTCAATGCTAATCAAACTCTGAGTCTCTATGCCTCTCCCTGCAAACGGATCCTTCATATCTTCATCCGGAGGCTACAGTCAGTGCAGATCGGAAATGACATCTCCTCCCTGCTGATTATCAAGGCTGATATCAATCATGATAGCCACAATGCCCAAACATACTTTTTTATCCTTCTAATGAAAAATAAAGTGAAAAACCATGGTCACTCAGTCTCAAATGTTTGACTACCAGCACAGATGCCATCACTGGATATAGTGAGACACCAAAATAGAAGTCAGTTGCTGAGAAACTAGGTGTAAGCAGACATAAATGGCAGAAGGAGCAAACCCCCTCTCAAACTGCCCATCTCCTCACCCTATCAGACACTCTCTGTTCCATCTATGGAAGAGTCTGCTGTTCCCCAGCAACTTCATCATCACCTCAGAAACCACAGAACTGGAATGGTGCATCATCTTCGATTCTGAGGAACCACAAAGAAGAAAAGTGAGAAAATGGATAAAAAAGAGCAATAACCAGGGTGCAGTTTAAAGGACGGTCAAGGTCCTGAAGAGGGTGCTCAGCGTGCTTCTGCTACAGGGGAAAGAGTGGGCATCAATGGCCTGGTATCATCTGAGGCTGCCCGTATGCAGTGTTAGTTAGGAACCGGGAAAATTGCAGCTGCATGTTTTATTTGGTTTGATTTATTATTGTCACATGCACCTAGTCACATTCCAAATAATCTGATTCCTAAGCTCCGGAACCTGGGCCTTAGCACTCAGATCTGCAGCTGGATCTTCAACTTCCTCACAGACAGGATCCAGATGTAGAAATAGGGGACAAGCTCTCCTCTACAATCACTCTAAGCACCGGTGCCCCACAAGGCTGTGTACTCAGCCCTCTGCTGTACTCACTGTACACCCATGATTGTGTAGCCAAGTTTCCATCAAACTCAATATATAAGTTTGCTGATGACACAACAATTGTAGGCCGTATCTCAGGTAATGATGAGTTTGAGTACAGAGAGGAAATTAAGAACGTGGTGGCATGGTGCGAAGACAATAACCTATCCCTCAACGTCAGCAAGACGAAGGAATTGGTTGTTGACTTCAGAAGGAGTAGTGGACCGCCCGACCCAATTTACATCGGTAGTGCGCAAGTGGAATAGGTCAAACGCTTTAAGTTCCTCGGGGTCAATATCACAAATGACCTGACTTGGTCCAACCAAGCAGAATTCACTGCCGAGAAGGCCCACCAGAGCCTTTACTTCCTGAGAAAACTAAAGAAATTTGGCCTGTCCCCTAAAACCCTCACTAATTTTTATAGATGCACCGTAGAAAGCATTCTTCTAGGGTGCATCACAACCTGGTATGGAAGTTGTCCTGTCCAAGACCGAAAGAAGCTGCAGAAGATCATGAACATGGCGCAGCACATCACACAAACCAACCAACCTTCCGTCCGTGGACTCACTTTAAACCGCACGCTGTCGGAGCAGTGCTGCCAGGATAATCAAGGACACAACCCACCCAGCCAACACACTTTTCGTCCATCTTCCCTCTGGGAGAAGGTTCAGGAGCTTGAAGACTCATACGGCCAGATTTGGGAACAGCTTCTTTCCAACTGTGATAAGACTGCTGAACGGATCCTGACCGGATCTGGGCCGTACCCTCCAAATAGCTGGACCTGCCTCTCGGTTTTTTTGCACTACCTTACTTCCCATTTTTCTATTTTCTATTTATGATTTATAATGTAATTTTTTTTTAATATTTACCAATTTTAACTATTTTTAATATTTAATATTTGTAATCCAGGGAGTGTGAAAGCGCAGAATCAAATATCGCTGTGATGATTGTATGTTCTAGTACCAATTGTTTGGCGACAATAACGTGTAAAGTATTTTTAAAAAAGTACAGTTACAGTGAAAAGCTTGTCTTGCATAGTCTTTCTACAGATCAAATCAGCATGTAGGAGTGAGATTGAAAATCTGGCTGAGTGGTGAAACAACAACAACAATCTCTCACTCAATTTCAGCAAGACCAAGGAGCTGATTATTGACTTGGAGTCACATAGTCATAGAAAGGTACAGCATAGAAACAGGCCCGTCTGCTCATCTAGTGCATGCCAAAAAGATTTCAACAGCCTACTCCCATTGACCTGCACCAGAACCATAGCCCTCCATACCCCTACCGTCTATGTACTTATCCTAACTTGGCTTAAACATTGAAATCAGACCTGCAAGCACCACCACTTCTGATGGCAGCTCATTCCACACTCTCACAACACTCTGAGTGAAGGTTTCTCCTCATGTTCCCCTTAAACTTTTCAAATTTCACCCTTAACCCATGATCTCTGGTTGTAGTTCCATCCAACCTCAGTGGACGATCCACAATCCAGTTTGCAATGAGCGTCCTGGCGCAGGACTCAGTGGACGTGTCTGCGAGCGGTGCGGCTTCCGGCCACCTGGTGAACCTGTCTAGCATGGTAAAGATATACCTGGCACCCCGGGGGACTGACAGGGGGCCGACGATGTCCACGTGGATGTGTTGGAACCTCCTGTGCGTCGGCTGGAACTGCTGGAGGGGACCCTTCACGTGCCGCTGGACGTTGGCGGTCTGGCAGTGTACGCAGGTCCTGGTCCAGTGTCCGAGCTGTTTGCGCAAACCGTGCCAGACAAATCTGTCCGCTACCAGCTTGATGGACGCCCGGATGGACGGGTGGGACAGGTCGTGCAGCGTGTCGAACACCTGGTGCCTCCATGCTGCTGGTACCTCGGGTCGGGGTTTGTCGGTAGACACATCGCACAGGAGTTGATCCGCTGCCGGGCCGATGGAGACGTCCTCCAACTGGAGCCCCGAAACGGCGGTGCGGTAAGCCGGGATCTCGGTGTCCGACCGTTGTGCTTCTGCCAGTGCTGCGTAGTGTATTCCTGAGGATGATATGTCTACTGAGTGGAGGCAGGGGCGAGACAGTGTGTTGGCAACGGTGTTGTTCTTCCCTGCGGTGTGGCGGACGTCCGTGGTGAATTCTGAAATAAAGGACAGGTGCCTCTGCTGCCGAGCCGACCATGGGTCCGATACCTTGGCCAGTGCAAAGGTGAGGGGCTTGTGGTCCGTATACACGGTGAACTCCCTTCCCTTGAGGAAGTACCGGAGATGCCAGACAGCCAGTTAGAGCACTAACAACTCTCTGTCGAAAGCGCTGTACTTCACCTCTGGTGGCCGTATGTGCCGGCTGAAGAAAGCGAGTGGTCGCCACTGGTCTTCGACGAGGGGCTCCAGGACTCCGCCGACTGCCGTGTTGGAAGCATCGACTGAGTGCCGTGGGTACATCAACTCTCGGGTGCACTAGGAGGGCCGCCTTTGCCAGCGCCTCCTTGGCCTGCTCGAACGCCTCCGTGGACTCCGCGTCCCGTGCCACTTCTTTGGCCTTGTCGGCCATCAGGCTGAACAAGGGTCTCATGATGCGTGCCACCACCGGCACGATCCGATGATAAAAGTTGACCATCCCTATGAACTCCTGCAGGCCCTTGGCCGTGCTGGGCTTGGGGAACTGGCGGAAGGCCTGGACCTCGCCCAGTAGGGGAACTGTGCCATGTCGGTTGACTCTGTGGCCCAAGAAGTCCATCTCCGTCAGCCCGAACTGGCACTTCACTGGATTGATTGCCAGTCCGTGGTCGCTCAGGCGCTGGCAGAGCTGGCGCAAATGTGCCACGTGCTCTTGGTGCAAACTGCTGGCCACCAGGATATCGTCCAAGTAAATGAAAACGAAATCCAGGCCGCGTCCCACCGAGTCCATGAGCCTTTGGAAAGTTTGGGCTGCATTCTTGAGACCGAAGGGCATCCTCAGGAATTCGAACAAGCCGAATGTGGTGACGAAGGCTGTCTTGGGCACGTCGTCGGGGTGCACTGGGGATCTGATGGTATCCCCTGACCAGGTCGATTTTCGAGAAGATGGTTGCTCCATGCAGGTTCGCCGTGAAGTCCTGGATGTGGGGTACCAGGTATCTGTTGGGGGTTGTGGCGTCATTGAGCCTTCTGTAGTCTCCACAGGGCCTCCATCCTCCTGCGGACTTGGGCACCATGTGCAGTGGGGATGTCTACAGGCTGTCTGAGCAGCATACGATTCCCATCTCTTCCATCTTACGGAACTCCTCCTTGGCGAGGTGGAGCTTGTTGGGTGGGAGCCTGCGAGCTCGGGCGTGCAGCAGCGGTCCTTGCGTGGGAATGTGGTGCTGCACGCCGTGCTTGGGGTCGGCCATGGAGAACTGCAGGGTGACTATAGAGGGGAATTCCACCAATACCCTGGAGAATTCGTTACCCGAGAGGGTCACGGAATCCAGGTGGAGGGCCGGTAGCTTGGCTTCTCCGAGCTGTTAAGTCTGGAACGTCTTGGCGTGGACTAAACACCGACCTTTTAGGTCGACCAGGAGGCAGTTGGCTCGTAGGAAATCTGCCCCTAGTAGTGGCTGTGACTCCGCTGCCAACGCGAAAGTCCAAGTGAAACGGCTGGACCCGAAATGCAGTGAGATAGTTCGCAGGCCGTACGTCTGAATACTGGTGCCATTTGCAGCGGTGAGTTCGGGGCCTGGGACCGCGTTACGTGTGTCCATGTTCGGGGGGGGAGTGCGCTGACTTCGGCCCCGGTGTCTACCAGGAAGCGCCACCTGGAGTGTCAGCCTACATGAGGCTGTCTCGGTGGTCAGCCGTCGTAGCCATTAGCGACAGCTGGCCCCGGCGTTTCCCGGAAAAGCACATGGTGGACAGCAGCGGCGCGTGCCTGAGCCCCATCTTTGGTGATAGAAACACCATTGTTCGGAACTTTCGTCTTTTTCCCCCGTGGGTCTCGACGGCTTCGGTTGCAGGGCTTTGGCTTTGGGGTGCGTGATCGTGGCTAGACCAATGGAGGCCGCTCCACGTTGCTTGCTCTGCCAAAGGACATCTGCTTTAGCTGCGACCCTGTGTGGGTCACTGAAATCCTCACTCGCGAGGAGGAGGCGAATGTCCTCTGGTATTTGCTCGAGGAACAACAGTTCAATAAAAGGTACGGCTTATGGTCGTCCATGAGTGCCAGCATATCATTTATGAGCTCGGATGGCGTGTGGTCGCCCAGGCTGTCCATGTGTAGGAGCCGCGCGGCCCGTTCGCAGAGGGCGAGCCCAAAGGTACGGATCAGGAGCGCCTTAAGCTTAGTGTACCTGTCCTCCGTTGGTGGCTGGCGTAGGAATTCGATGATCCGGCCCGCCGTTTCCTGGTCGAGCATGCTGACCACGTAATAGTACCGCGTGGCGTCAGCTGTAATGTCTCTGACATTGAACTGGGCCTCAGCCTGCTCGAACCAAACGTGGGGCTGAGTGGCCCAGAAAGTCGGGAGCTTCAGAGAGACCGCACTGTGAGAGTTGCTCGAACTCATGGCTAGCTGCTGAGTCGCCAGCTCCAGATGCCGTCTGGAACGTCGGGGTCACCAATGTAGTCGTGCGCAAACGCGCTACTAAAGAAACACATGAAGGCAGAGAGAGCTGAACTCAGAATGCCTTTACTGATTCAAAATCACATACTTAAATCTCTCCTCCCATGGGCCCCTGCGACCCTCGGGGCAGATGTGACGTCAGACTGTCCCCGGAAGGTCCGCCCCGAGCAGGTAGTTCCAAACGTGCTACCGCGTGTCTGCCCGCGGCTCCCAATGGCGGTTCGAGTCCCGCATGTGTGGGCCGCCACAACCCCCCATAATTTTGTATACCTCCATCAAACCTCCTCTCTATCTATATCACAAGGAATAAATTCCTAAGCTATTCAATCTTTCCTTATAACTCATGTCCTCCAGGCCTGGCAACATCCTGTAAATTTTCTCTGTACTCTTTCAACCTTCTTTACATCTTTCCGGTAGGTAAGTAACCAAACCTGCACACAATACCCCAGATTAGGCCTTGTCATGTCTTATACAACTTCAACATAGTATCCCATCTCCTGTACTCAGAACTTTGATTTATGAAGGCCAATGTGCCAAAGTTTTCTTTATGACCCTCTCTACCTGTGACACCACTTTCAATGAATCATGAAGCTGTATTCCCCAATCCCTTTGTTGTACCACACCCTCCGTGCCCTACTGTTCACTGTGTAGTACCTACCCCGGTGGGTCCTATTGAAGTGCAACACCTCACACTCGTCTGCATTAAATTCCATCTGCCATTTTTCAGGCTGATTGAGACCCCCCCTGCAAGTCATGATAGTCTTCCTCACTGTCCACTACACCCCATAAATTTGTTGATCCAGTTAACCACATTATTATCCAGATAGTTGATATAGATGACAAACAACAACGTACCCAGCACCGGTCCCTGTGGCACTCCACTAGTCACCAGTCAGAGAGGCAACCATCTACTACCACTATCTGGCATCGTCCACAAAGCCAATGCCTAATCTAATTTACTACCTCATCTTGAATGCCAAGTGACTGAACCTTCTTGACTAACCTTTCGGGGGGGGAACTAGTAAAATGCCTTGTTAAAATACTTACATCCACTTTCCTGGTAACTTCCTTGACAAATGCTGTAAGATTGGTTAGACATGACCTACCATACACAAAGCCATGCTGACTATCCCTAATCAGTCCATATCTATCCAAATACTTACATATCCAGTCCCTTAGAATACATTCCAATAACTTCCCCACTACTGATGTCAGGCTCACCAGCCCTTAATTTCTTGGTTTATCTTTACAGCCTTTCATAAACAGTGGAGCAACATTGGCTATCCTCCAATCCTCTGGTACCTCTCCTGTCGCTAAGGATGATTTAAATATCTCTGCTAGGGCCCCGGCAATTTCCGCACTTGCCTCCTGTAGGGTCCAAGGGAACACCTTGTCAGATCCTGGGGATTTATCCACCCTGATTTGACTCAGGACAACAAACATGTACTCCTTTGTAATCTCTATAGGGTCCATGAAGTTGATGCCACCTTGCCTCACTTCAGGAGGAGGAAACCAGAGGTCTATGAGCAAGTCCTCATCTGGGGATCAAACGTGGAGAGGGTCAGCAACTTTAAATTCCTCAGTGTTATCATTTCAGAGAACCAGTTCTGGGCCCAGCACGGAAGTGTAATTGCAAAGAAAGCATAGCTGTATCTTTACTTCCTGCGAAGTTTGCAAAAAATCGGCATGACAAAGTAGTTTGACAAACTTCCATAGATGTGTGGTGGAGAGTATATTGACTGGTTACATCACAGACTGGTTTGGAAACACCAATGCCCTTGAATGGAAAATCCTCAAAAAGTAATGGATACAGTCCAGTCCATCATGGGTAAATCCCTCCACTCCACTGAGCACATCTACACAGTGTGCATCACAGGAAAACAGCATCCATCATCATAGACCCCACCATCCCAATCATGCTCCCTTCTCACAGCTGCCATCAGGAAGGTGGTACGGGAGCCTCACAAACCTACACCACCAGGATCAGGAACAGTTATTACACCTCAACCATCAGACTCTTAAACCAGTGGTGATAACCCTATTCAACTTCCATTGCCCCATCATTGAATTATTCCCATAAACCATGATCTCACTTGCAAGACCTTCCTCTCATGTTCTCGATATTTATTGCTTATTTACAGTACCGTTTTCTCTTTTTTATTTTCACACTCTGTTGTCTTTTGCACGTCAGTTGTTTGTCCGCGCTGCTGGAGGGGGTCTTTCAGTGATTCTATCATGGTTCTTGGATTTCTGAGTATGCCCAGAGGGAAACGAATCTCAGCATTGTATATGGTGAGATATATATGCTTCGAGAATAAATTTACTTTGAACTTTGATATCATTACGCAGTGCACTGAGCTGGAATAAGGCAAAACAACAATGATGCAGAAGAAAGTGTAAAAGCTACCGAAAAAGTGCAGAGCAGTTAAATGATCAAGTGCAAGATCGTAACAAGGTAGATTGTGCGGTCAAAAGTACATCTTATCACACAAGGTGCAAGAAGTCCATTCAAAAATCTGATGACAGGGGTGCCTGTGGTGTGATGAGCTGTGTCTGCAATTCTCTGCAGTTCCTTGCAGTCACGTGCAGAACAGTTGCCTTACACAGGTAGAGCAAAAGGCTGTTTATTCCCATAAGGAGTGGGTAGCCATCACCAGGAACATACTAGTGGAATGCACCATGAAGACTGGCTTTGAATACAGTAAAATCAATATTCATTAAATATCTGAACTTCACAGTGTCCTGGCGATTTACAAGCTCAATCTAGTGTTGCCGTCTCTTTATATCAGGGGTTTCCAGCTTGTGGTCCATGCACCCCTTACTTAATGGTATTGGTCCATGGCATATAAGGTTGGAAACCACTGCTTTATAAACATAAGAGATTCTGCAGATACTGGAAATTCAGCACAATACACCCAAAATGCTGAAGGAACTCAGCAACGTGCACACACACAGTGTGTGAACTCA
The DNA here is from genome assembly GCF_963921235.1 of Mobula hypostoma. NCBI lineage: Eukaryota > Metazoa > Chordata > Chondrichthyes > Myliobatiformes > Myliobatidae > Mobula > Mobula hypostoma. Next base: position 37,651,619 of record NC_086119.1, read on the forward strand.
GCAGGCCAAGAATCTGGCATCTGCAGATTTGTTCTTGTTTGTGAAGGAACTCAACAAATCAGGCACCATCTATGAAATAAACAAACAGTCGACGTTTCAGGCTGAACGCCTGCTTTAGGACTGGAAAGGAAGGGGGAGAAGCCAGCATAAGAAAGTGAGGAGAGGGGATTGAGTACATGCTAGAAGGTGATAGGTGAACCCAGGTAGGTGGGGGATGGGGGGGGGAGATGAAGTAAGAAGCTGGGAGAGTGGCCTCATCTTGGCAGTAGAGGAGGCCATGGAGTGACATGTCAGAATGGGAATGGGGATAGGAATTAAAATGGTCGGACACTGGGAAATCCTGCTTCTTGCAGATGGAGCAAAAGGGCTTGGCAAATGCAGATGGGGTGAAGGTGGCTTCCTCTATTGCCACAATGAGGCCACTCTCAGCTTGAAGGTACAGCATTCATTCTGTCTGGGTAACCTTGAACCTGACCATGAGCACTGATTTTTCTCTAACTTCAGGTAATTCTCCCCCTCATTCTTCTCCCTTCTTCAGTTCCCCTCCCTGGCCCCCCACTTACCTCTTCTCCTCACATGCCTCCTTCCCTTTCTCCCATGATCAACTCTCCTCTTCTATCAGATTCCTTCCTCTCCAGCCCTCTACCTTTCCTACCTATCACCTCCAGCTTCTTACTTGAGATTCCTTTCCCCCACCCACCTAGCTTCACCTATCACCTTCTAGCTTGTGCTCCTTCCCCTATGCCCCACATTCCTGTTCTGGCTTCTTCCCCCTTCCCTTCCTGTCCTGATGAAGGGTCTTGGCCAGAAACATTGACCGTTTATTCATTGCCATAGATGCTGCCTGACCTGTTGAGTTTCTCCAGCATGTATGTGTGAGACGCCTTTTCTTTATTCCACATTTCAAAGGTGGTTTCCTAGTATTGCACCAGTCTACTATTCCTTTCTCCACCAAAGCAACATCATTGGTTAGGAGATGCTGTGACCAAGGACCTGTAGACCTCTCTCAGAATGACATTGTCCATGCTCCCACCCTAGAACAGCATCACCGCTGCTTCTAGTCAGCAAGGCAGTCCAGACTGCAATAGCCCCAGATAGTCTCTTGATTAGTCAGAGCATGAAGGGATATAGGGAGAAAGCAAGAGATCAGGGCTGAGAAAACTCCATGGGCCAAACGGCCTAATTCCGCTCCTATGTCTTATGGTCTTATAAGAATTGTAGTTAAAGCTAGATCTCCTAGGTCAGAGCTGCTGAAGGTCATCTTCCGATGTTATCTGGGAAAGTAACTGGTAGGAGCAAAAAGGAAAGGACAAGCCGTGAAAGTACTGCACAAAGATGATTAGTTAATTTTTAAACACATTTTGTCATGACTCAGTACGTAAAACTGGGCTTGAATGTGCTCTTTCCAATGGCTTTTTTTTATGCAGTGATGCAGATTGAGAGTGCAAGACTTTTAGTGTACATGGAGGTGTTTTTGAATTTGCTAACACATGAATGTAGAAGTTTGGCAGAAAGTGGGTGTCTATGCTGCAGTTTCATTACCTCCTCACTACTCTCGCTTTTCTGTTGCACAAGTCGCAACGAGGGTCCAGGTGAGGAGAAGTTCAGGAATTTAGAAACAAACAGTGCAGTGTAGCAAAATGGGTAATGATAAGTATAGTGTGACTGAAAGGATTAGAGCAGACAGTGATACCTATCCAGCAACAAATGGGGTCAAAGTCGAGGAATTAGATTAGATTATGAGGACACGCAGTCCTCTTTTATTGTCAATTAGTAATGCATGCATTAAGAAATGATACAATATTCCTCCAGTGTGATATCACAGAAACACAAGACAGACCAAGACTAAAAAACTGACAAAAACCACATAATTATGACATACAGTTACAACAGTGCAAGCAATACCGTAATTTGATAGAAGAGGAGACTATGGGCACGGTTAAAAAAAACGTCTCAAAGTCTCTCGAAAGTCCCATCATCTCACACAGACGGTAGAAGGAAGAAAACTCTCCCTGTCATGAGCTTCCAGCACCGCAAACTTGCCGATGCAAGAAGCACCCGACCCCAGTCCGACTCTCAGTCCGCCCGAAAACTTCGAGCCTCCGACCAGCCTTCTGACACCGAGCACCGAGCACCAACTCTGCTGACCACTTTGACCCCAGCTCCAGCCGCCAGCAACAGGCAAAGCCGAGGATTTGGGGCCTTCCTCTCCGGAGATTCTCAATCGCACAGTAACAGCGGCAGCAAACTGGGCATTTCAGAAGTTTCTCCAGATGTTCCTCCGTGTTCTCACAACCGTCTCCGTCAAATCAGGATTGTGCACGGCCCCTATTTAACAAATACGATATCATTTCACCAGAGAGGCCGCGCGTGCTGTGTCGCGCCGCCATCTTCTCCTCCCTCCCTTTATGCTAAATGTTTAAAAATGTGTTGAAGATGCTTGAAGACAAAAACAATCTATTGCTGGCACAAATAGAAACAGAATAGATTGATCTAACTGCTATCAAAGTAGAATTGAAAGTGACCTAGATCATTCTAATTGCCATCAAAGTAGTACAACTGAAAGTGACCTAGATTAATCCAGGCTACCTAAGGCTTTAGAAAGATTGGCAAAATGCAGTAGGAGTAGGGGAGACTCTGAAAATACAGGTCAGTAGTGAAAAGGGACATTAGCTCTGTGTATCAGGAAGCATGATACACTAAAATGAAGAAAATGAGCATTAGAAGGACAGAAAACATTGGTCAGACTACTGTATAAGCCCCTAAGTGTTCCTATGCTGTTGTACAGAATATTCATTGAGAAATAATGTAGTAATCATGAGGGACTTGTATCTTCATAGTCCAGGCAAATTAAATTGGTAAAGGTGGCATTGAGGAATTATGAGATGTTTGCCAAAACAATATGTTGCAGATCCAGTCAGATCACAGACCGTTTTAAAACTTGATATGGAACAATATGTTCGGGAAATATCTAGCAAGTTGTGCTTGAGTCAGACATAGAGAAATTAAACTACCTAACTACCAACTGCACAGAATTATATTTGGAGTGATGCTGCCACATAGTGGACCGGAAAGGTACTGCAAATGCTGAAAGGAAATTGTCTTCTGCACTAGAAATCTCCAATCCTGATAATAACAATTATAAAAGGCTGTGAGGCCAACTGACCTTTACTATTCTTTTTACTCATATAAGTGAATACTGCAACAGTTCCTGCATATGAAACTGAAATCTATGCCTTTATTCTTTGCTTGTGTTAGTGTATCTCCTGTCTGGGGCACCTCGGGGCGACTTGTGTAGCAGCAGAACTCTCAATGGATACGATTAAATATTCTCGTTTCAGCCTGATACAGCTAAAAAGCACAACTGCTTCCAAGGTCAGTGCAGTCAACAAAGATGCCTTAATGCTTTTAAGCGAGCTATCACTGCTTAAAACTGATGGAAACTATGCCGATTTGGGACGGATTCATCCTCATAGGATTCCACAAAGGAAACGTGGCAGCAGGTCAGGGAGACAAGTGCGTTTAAGGAAACGGGGTTTTAAACTCCCTATACCGACTGTCTTGCTGGCAAACATGCGGTCTCTGGTGAATAAGAGGGAGATTAGGACTGCATGTGTCCTTTGTTTCACAGAATCCTGATTAACCCCGTCCATATCAAATGCAGCAATTCAGATCGACAGGTTTACTATACACCATCGGGATAGATCTATAGAGTCTCTCAAAAGCAGAGGTGGAGGAGTATGCCTCATGATCAACTCTTCTTGGTGCACAAGTACATCAGTTGTGCTCACCAGACCTGGAATATCCAGCAGTTAAGTGCCGTCCTTTTTACCCACCGCGGGAGATTTCCAGAATCATTTTGGAAGCGGTATACATTCCACCTCTGGCCAATGTCAAACAGGTTTTAGATGATCTGAGCAATGGGATCAACATGCATGAAACAGCACGTCCTAACACCTTCACCATCATTTGGAGGGATTTTAACCAGGCCAGTCTGAAAAAAAATCACTAAGCAATTACCATCAACAGATCACTTGCAATACTAGAGGAAACAATACACTGGACCATTGTTACACCACCATCGAGAATGCCTACCTTGCTATTCCACGCCCTCACTTCGGAAAGTCTGATTACCTGGCTGTACTTCTACTACCTGAGTATAGGCAGAGACTGAAAACTGCAGCACCAGTAGTGAGGACCAAGAAGGTATGGACAAGGGAAACACTGGAGCACTTCCTGACTGCTTTGAATAGGTGGACTGGACTGTATTCAAGGATTCATCTTCGAATCTGGATGAGTATACTGCTGTTGTTACCGACTTCATTAAAACCTGTGTGAATGAATGTATCCCTGCAAAGACTTACTGTACATTCCCAAACCAAAAGCTGTGGATGAACCAGGAGGTACATATATGCTGAAGGCTAGATCTGTGGCATTCAAGTCTAGCGACCCAGGTCTATACTAGAAAAATAGGTATGATTTGCGGAGGGCTATTTCAAGAGCAAAGAGACCATTTTTGATGAGGTCAGATGCGACATTGGATGTACAACAACTCTGGCAGGGTTTGCAAGACATTACTTCCTACAAAGCAAAACCCAATAGCATGAATGGCAGCGATGCTTCACTACCAGATGAACTCAAAGCTTTCTTTGCCCTCTTTGAAAGGGAGAATATAACTACAACTGTGAAGATCCCTGCTGCACCTGATGACCCTGTGATCTCTGTCTCAGAGGCCGATGTTAGGCTGTCTTTAAAGAGGGTGAGCCCTCACAAGGCAGAAGGTCCCAATGGAGTACCTGGTAAGGCTCTGAAAACCGGTGTCAACCAACTGGCGGGAGTATGCAAGGACATTTTCAACCTCTTACTGCTATTGGCAGAAGTTTCCACCTGCTTCAAAAAGGCAACAATTATGCCCGTGCCTAAGAAGAATAACGACTATCACCCAGTAACACTCACATCTACAGTGATAAAAAGCTTTGAGAGGTTGGTCATGACTAGACTGAACTCCTGCCTGAACAAGGACCTGGACCCATTGCAATTTGCCTATCGCCATAATAGGTCAATGGCAGATGCAATCTCAATGGCTCTTCACATAGCTTTAGACCACTTGGACAGCACAAATACCTATGTCAGGATGCTGTTCATCGACGATAGTTCAGCATTTAATACCATCATTCCCACAATCCTGATTGAGAAGTTGCAGAACCAGGGCCTCTGTACCTCCCTCTGCAATTGGATGTTCCACTTCCTAACCAGAAGACCACAATCTGTGTGGATTGGTGATAACATCTCCTCCTTGTTGGCAATCAACACTGGTGCACCTCAGGGGTGTGTACTTAGCCCACTGCTCTACTCTCTCTATACCCATGACTGTGTGGGTAGGCGTAGCTCAATTACCATCTATAAATTTGCTGATGATACTGCTATTATTGGTAGAATCTCAGATGCTGACAAGAGGGCGTATAGGAGCAAAATATGCCACCTAGTAGAGTGGTGCCGCAGCAACAACCTGGCACTCAACGTCAGTAAGATGAAAGAGCTGATTGTGGACTTCAGGAAGGGTAAGACTAAGGAACACTTCCTCATAAAGGGATCAGAAGTGGAGAGAGTGAGAAATTTCAAGTTCCTCGGTGTTAAGGTCTCTGAGGACCTAACCTGGTCCCATCATATCGATGCAGTTATAAAGAAGGCAAGACAGCGGCTATACTTCATTGGGAGTTTGTAGAGATTTGGCATGTCAACAAATACACTCAAAAACATGTATAGATGTACTGTGGACAGCATTCTGACAGGCTGCATCACTGTCTGGTATGGAGGGGCTACTGCACAGGACTAGAAGAAGCTGCAGAGGGTTGTAAATTTAGTCAGTTCCATCTTGGGTACTAGCCTACAAAGTACCCAGGACATCTTCAGGGAGTGGTGTCTCAGGAAGGCAGCATCCATTATTAAGGACCTCCAGCACCCAGGGCATGCCCTTTTCTCACTGCTACCATCAGGTAGGAGGTACAGAAGCCTGAAGGCACACACTTGACGATTCAGGAACAGCTTCTTCCCCTCTGCCATCCGATTCCTAAATGGACATTGAACCCTTGAACACTACCTCATTTTTTTAACATATATTATTTCTGTTTTTTGTATGATTGTTAATCTATTCAACTGTAATTGATCTACTTATTTTTTTTTCCTTCCTTTCTTCTATATTATGGATAGGATTGAACTGCTGCTGCTAAGTTAACAAATTTCATGACACATGCCAGTGATAATAAACCTGATTCTGATTCTGATTCTGGTTATAAACTGCAGTTACTTTAAATCACTGACTGAAGATTAAGAAAGGTATTTACAATTCAAGCCAGGTGATGCAAGATAGTACATTATCAAAAACATAACTGCCACATTTGGAACAGACTCTCAAAGCACAAAATTGCTGATATGCTGAAAGTGGATCAATAAGTCTGCATATAACTTTTTTACACTTTGTCAGAAAGTAAGTAGCTTAAAATATATCAATCTCTTTTGAGTCTCTGAAAGTTATGCATTTAAACATGTAGTCACTTCTACTTTGCTCCTTACTAAGAAAAACAGATAGATAGACACTTCCCATGGGAAATTACAGTGTCACAGTAGCATTACAAGTGCAGAGAGATACAAACATTAGAAGAGAAATAAAACTAAGATGTACAAGATTTACGAGTCAAAGATTACAAGATTTCCAAGTTCATACTGATAAGATGGTAGTGCAAGAATTACCGTAATATTATACAGCAATGGGTGCACTTTCACACCGTACAGATAAGAAATGATCATAGTATTGCACAGGGTGTCCGCAATAGCAGGGTGTGGTAAACATAGCTAAACAGTGTTTAAACAGAGCTCTGGTCAACAGAGATTACTAACAGTCTAACAGGAGGGGGTCATTACTTCCCCAGCTATAGGTTGACTCATTATAGAGCCTACTGGCCGAAGGTAAGTACTGTCTAGAATTGCCAGGATATTACGGAGGGTCCTTTGTTCTACAACTACCTTTTTATGTCCATTTGACTCCTATAACAGAGCCAGCCTTTCTAACCAAAATAACAGCACAGGATTATGAACAGAGCATCAGTACCTTCTCAACCAATGGCAAAGTCTGGTGCAAAATGCATTACAAAACTTAGCATGTGCTACATCATTTCTTAAAGGTACTGTACAGGTGTGAGTGTCAAGTGTTAGGTAAATAATTCATTTTGTTAGAACTGAACTGCTCCCTTGGGAAGCATAACTCCCTATTTCTGCACTCAACACCCCCTTGCAATGAATGATAGCATTGAAAAGAATGATAATATTGAATGAGTGACGAAGGGTCTTGGCCCGAAACATGAACTGTTTATTCTTTTCCATAGAAGCTACCTGGTCTGCTGAGTTCCTCCAGGATGTTGTGTGTGTTGCTCAGATTTCCATCATTGGCAGATTTTCTCGTCTGAATGATAACAGTGTCAGTTTTCCTCATTTTTGATGTGAAACCTTTTCATTTTAAAGAAACAAAGTATCCCAATGTGATTTAATAAAAGGGATAATGGCTGGCAGGAGAAATTATAATCTATTATTCTGCAACAGGAAAAAGACAACAACAATTACACCATGAAACAGAATTAACATACATTTTCATGGATAACAGTCTGCAGCTGAGATAATGTTCTGTTGCAAAGTAAATGCCCTATAATGAATACAAATAGGATCTGTAAATAGGATAATACCTTTTAGTAGGAATAACAGTTTGTAAGGAAGATAGTTGCATGCAACTGGGATAATACACAAGAACAGCATTTATGACCTGTAACAGATAAATGCTTGGGAAATGGATTGGGCTATTTTTGGTAAAAATGTCGTGCCTTGCACTAATATTCAAATCGATCTCCAACAAAAGAGACTAAAAGTCGACCAGTTTGAAAGCAAAGAAATTCTGAAGCAGTAGGCTATTCGGCTCTTTGAATGTGTTCTGTCATTCAAAACAACCATAGCTGACATTCTATATTCCTTATATTCCTGAATAACATATTCTCTGATGGCTCATGTCTGGAAATATGTTTCCTCATGAAATCTACTCACTGACCTGACCTCCACCAACATCCCTGGCAGAGAATTCCACAAGTTCATTACCCTCTTAGTAAAGAAATTTTTCCTCATCGCTAGTCTTACTGTATACCCTGAGAATGTGATCCCTGGTTCTAGGATCCACTGCTACCACTCCACAGCCTGAGGAGACATCCTAGCTACCAATAATATAATAGGCATCCGTTAGTCTCATGAGACCACGGATTTGCATCTTGGAATGTTTCCAGGGCGCAGGCCTGGGCAAGGTTGTATGGAAGACCAGCAGTTACCCATGCTGCAAGTCTCCCCTCTCCACACCACCAATGTTGTCCAAGGGAAGGGCGCTAGGGCCAATACAGCTTGGCACCGGTGTCGTCGCAGAGCAATGTGTGGTTAAGTGCCTTGCTCAAGGACACACACACTGCCTCAGCCAAGGCTCGAACTAGCGAACTTCAAATCACTAGACGAACGTCTTAAACACTACTACCAAGCCCTATCAATTTTATAAATCTTTAAGACCCCTCCTATTCCAAAGTGAAAACTAATATTAAGGAAATTGTTCACAAGGATTATGTCAACAGCAATAGCAATGAACTATACAAACAATAACACTGATTCCTTGCAAATACAGACCCATTTATATCTTACAATATTTATTTCTGGAAAGATGGTGATGCATTCGGGCGCAGGCAGCCTCTCAGGGGCCAACCAAAGGTGTTTTTTTTTCCTTGTTAGTTGTGCGTTTTATGATCGTAAGACTATACCGGATGCCAAGAACTTTAAGCATAGCAGGTCTACTCTGCATCAGTGAGCTGCTCATTGATCAGATGAGCCGGCCCAGGTGTTAGAGGAGCTGGACTATGTTCGGGGGAGTTGGCCTGGGTGCAGACCATGTTGCTGTCCGCTACTCAAAGGCATCGCTGTTGGTGTACGAAGGCGGCATCGGTGACTGTCTTGGACATTTCTCATGCGATCGCAAGACCCTGTTGGACACTGATAATGTAAGATGCTGCAAGCCTGTTTCCCTTATCTGGTGGCAAGATGTATAAGTTTGGTTGTAGCAAGGACTAGGCTTCAAGAAGCAGGCTTGCCTGCTGCTGCAGTCCAGGTGAGGAGACGCCAAGGGCGATGTTGCATCACGTCTGTGCTCAACTGCGGGCTGGCTTCACCCATCAATGCTGCCCTCCAGTGTTTGATCAGTGGAATGACGGGCTGGATTGCTGGAAAATGTACCATCAATTTGCAGGGCATGTTGCTCAGGGTCTTGGAATATATATATATACACACACATACATACACATACACACATACTTTTTTACTTTGGTCGCTATTTTCAATGTGCTGTGTATGTTTTAAACCTTGGCCACAGAGGAACACTGTTTCATTTGGCTGTTTCCATGTATGGTTGAATGATAATGAAACTTGATTTGATTTGATCTAGGGAACATATTAAAGTATCTCTGAATTAAACAAAATAAAAGAAACGATGTCACTTGTTATGTTTTGTGACTACAAAACAATAAACAAATTTAATTATCACTCAACTTCCAGTAAGATGATAGAACATTCAGCCCCAGCAGCAACAAAATGTGCTACTGTCATATTTAAACATATTTCTAATGATCACATTGTCCTGTAATACATGAAGAACTTAAAGTACTGCAGGTCTATATCATCATGAGCTGCTCACTGGCAGAGAAAGTTAAGGAGCTGCACAATATACTGCTGCTTGAGTCAATGGAGGCTTGCAGTCTAAAAGCATGTAGTCGTCGTGGTCGCTTTGTGTCTTGGACATCAACAATCTTGTATGCCGCAAGTTCAATTCACAGATTTATTGGCTGAGAGTAGGTGGTGAGGGAGCTGTGTAAACTCAGTTGCAGTGAAGGCCAAGCCTCAAGCCTGTTTGCAGCCGCTATGAAAGAGGCATTGAAGCCGGTGTGCTCCTCCGGGGGCAGTGTAGCCTGGTGTCCAGGATAGAGTTTGTGCTGCCCTCCCAGCGTTTTGCTCGGTAGAAGACACGATCTGTTGTGGTCGCCTGCAGATTTTGGCGGCATTCAATAGACTTGGCATCAAGCCGAGGAGTCACCTGTTTTACAGCCACTGGGAGAGAGGTGTCCGAATCACCTCTCAATGAACTGAAGGGTTTGAACTTTATACACATGTATATTTTGTGTGCTTGTACTTTTTACTGATATTCTGTACGTTCTTGTTATCTTAACTATGAGAGGACTGGGCTTGTCAAGCCAATGTTGCCTTTGCTGGGGGGAGGGGGGTTGGGTCAGGGTTTGGTGTGGCATGCGTCCAGGCTAGAGTCAGTGCTGATCTCCCCAGTGTTTGCTTGGAGGGGGACGGGCTCTGGTCTGGTCGACTGAAGATGTCGAAGGGCTGAGGGGACTGGACTATGTACATGTATATTCTGCATGTTTGTATTTTACTGATATTTTACACATACACACTTGTTGTCGTGTATGTGCAAGGACTAAGCCTCAATTTACGGTGCTGCATGGGGGAGGGTGGGGACATTGGGGATGGTGCGGCATAGTTTTCAGGCTGGAGTCAGTGCTGTCCCCTCCCAGTGTTCGACAGCACGAGTTTTGGACTCTTATTGCATGATTGTGATACCATTTGTTCTTGCTGTCTTGTGAGTTCTTTGTGCTGTGTGTGACTGTTGGTGCTGTGTTTTGCACCATGACCCCAGAGTAACACTGTTTCATTTGGCTGTATTCATGTACGGTTGAATGACAAGTAAACTTGAATTGAATTAATTCAAAGGAAGACACAGGAGTTCGGAAATGCGGGTTTAACTTCGTTTTTTCTTCAAGCGAAGCATGCACGTATCACGTGGTAGTGTGGCAATGTTTGCAATTCACGTATTTATACATATAACCTGTAATGAATTATTTAAAGAACAAGAATACATACTCAAGCAATGAATTTAAAGTATTACTCAAATACTACTGAAATATTAAATACACAACATCACTCTGCTTAACCCCTCTCCTCATGTTTTAATATGAATGGGCTCAGTCTTAGCTTTGTTGCCTGTGATTACTGTAGTTGAATTTGAATTAACATCACAAGGTGGTCAGTAAAATGTTTACCAACCCCACACAACCTAAAGTTTTTATAATGAATTCCTGTCTCACTGAGTAGAATGTTTTTGCAAGGCCTATGCAAGATTTTTTGTGATTGCTCTTTGCTGACAAAAATGATATATAATAGACTGTGTTTTGATTGCATTGCAGTTAGCTGTCAAAAATCCATTTCGACAATTGTTCAGGGTCAGAACCTTCCATTATTTGTTTAGCCTACAGTACATCTTAGTAAACACCCTGAGGACAATGGAGCTAATAGAATCCAATTTAATAGAATCAGATTTGGGAATAAGAGCTGTTAAACTCTCCCTGAAACTATCAGGTACTTTGACACATTTAATCCAGGAGGAATAAAATTATGCTAAAATCTCAATCTCTGCTTTGTTGACCTCATTAAAATTTAAAACATTCAGACCAACAGGCATATCCTATATAAAACTCTTATCTCATCCAGGCCCATCACTGCTAACAAATTTGCATTCCTAGCACTGAATGGGTACAGGTTGAATCCACCAATATCTGTCTCATTATTATTCATCACAAACGGAAACCTATAACATTTCTCTAAAGCAGTAACCTCTAATGACGGGTAGCATTGACTAGGCCTCCCATTCTCTGTCTCACCAGTGCTGTCTTGTTTTCTTCAAATAACTTCTGCATTATCATGTCTTGTAGTTCTTTGCCTTGACCCCAAATTTAAAATTTCCTTTTCCCTAAGAGCTGTGCAATTACTACCACAAAGGAGTACTGAATATCACTTTCCTGGTTTGAATAACCAGCTGCTGTGACCTTCAACTGCAAAGCCGTACACAGAGATTTGCTGCAAGTCTTTCCCCTGACTCAATACAACAATTTCATTACAGAGCTGCAAAATGCCATCATTGCCCATTCTCTCACTGACATTAACAACACTCCTTTAAAAAATCTCACTTACAATATCTGTATTTACCATGCCAAAACCAATTGTTAATCTGTCAATGACTGCAATTAAAGTAAGCACTCCATCTACATCACTACTTCTATTTCCAATCGTTCTCACCTATAGCCATATTCAACAAGGCAGATTTCTTCTCCAGCATATCTCAGGCCAACCTACTGTGTAATGTTTTTCAAGATCTGTATATTTATTTTGGGTATTAGATACTAAAGCACTTATATCATGAATACCTCTTGTAATGTTTCTCTAACTCAAATAATTTAACAACCTCAATCGTGTTTTCCAACAAGATTAATGACTGTGTTTCCATGCTGTTGGCTGCAGTAACACCACTGAATAGTGATATTACTACTCACTCAGTCCAGTAAGTAGTAATAGCAGCTAGATGAGGTTTCTGCACTTGTTTGAAGTAGTGAGTCAGAGAGTGACATCCTCCAGGGTGGGAGCCATTTGAAAACTGTAAAACTCATGGGGAATGAATCATTGTTTGAGCCAATAAAACGAAGATGTAAGCAAAGCGGCGATTGTTGGAGTGGGACAGTGTTAGGGGCAGTCTGGTGCTGGCAAGCACAGGTGCAGGTTCTAAGTGCCCAGTAAGTTTTTTTTTCAGATCTTTTAGTACATAGATGATGCACTGAGAATAGCTCCAGAGTTAGTGGTATGTTTTTTGTGTGAGATGAGGGAACTTTGGGAGACCTTTAGTCTGATAACGAAGTGCACTGAGCTACAGCTCCTTGGAGATGATGTTAAGGAACTGGAGCTGCAGCTCCGTGACCTTGAGCTCATACAGGAGAATGAGGTGATGAATGAGCTACAGGGAGGATATCACCCCAACGTTGCAGGAGGCAGGTAACTGGGTGACTGTCAGAAGAGACTCTATAAAATTATGTCATCTTGACCATCTGGTTGTCCTCCTACTACCTGCATATAGGCAGAGACTAAAGAGCAAGGCACCTGGGGTAAGGACAGCAAAGAGACAGAGGAGGAGCTGAGGGGCTGCTTCAACACTGTGGACTGATCCATGTTCAAGAACTCATCTAGGGACATGAGTACACCACAGTTGTCATGTCCGTGAGTGTACTTACACGGTTCAAGTGTGTCCCCACAAAATCATTTTAGTCTTCCCCAACCCCAGAAGATCTGGATGAATCAAGAGATTCACAAACTGCTGAGTGATAGATCAGTGGTATTTAAGACTGGTGATCCAGAAAAGTACAGGAGGTCCAGGCATGACATCTGGAAGACCATCTCATGTGCAAAGTGGGAATTCTGGTCAAAACATGAATCACATAAGAATGTCCAAAAACTGTAGCAGAGCTTGAATACTATCACATCCTACAAAGTAAAACCAAGCAAGGTTTTGCTCCCAGGTGAGTCTGTTGCCTTTTTATGCTTGCTTTGATTGACAGAACATGGGGGTATCTTGACAAACCCCTACAGCCTCCAACGACCCTGTGATCTCAGTCTCTGAGGCCTAGATGACAGCATCCTTCAGAGGGTTGGAACAATGGAAGGCAACTAGACCAAAAAGCATACCTGGCCAAGCATTGAACGTCTGTGCTTCTCCACTAGCTGGGGTAGTCACAGACACCTTCAACCTCTTGCTCCTGCAGTCTGAGCTACCAGCTACTTCGAATGGGCATCAACAATACTAGTGTCCAAGAAAAATACAATAATCTGCCTCCATGTCCACATTCCAGCAGCACTTACATCCACTGTGAAGTGCTTCAAGAGGTTGGTCATGAGGTATATTAACTCCTGCCTGAGGTATGACCCAAATTCACAGCAATTTGCCTACTGTCACAGCAGATGCCATTGCATTGACTCTTCATTCAGCTCTGGAACACCTGGACAAGAAGGTGCATATATCTTCATTGCTCCAAGACCTGGGCAATGCACATCCTGGTGCAAGCGAATGCTCAATTTCCTTACTGGTAGACCCCAGTTCATACAGATTGGCAACAATATCTCCTCCACATGCATTGAGCTGAATAAGATAATAACATTGCAGAATAAAATGTAGCAGCTACCGAAAAAGTGCAGCGCTGATAAATGATAAAGTCCAAGATCATAAGGCAAATTGTGAGGCCGAGAATTCATCCTATTGTACAAGAGGTCTGTTCAAGAGTCTGATTAGAATATAGAGAATTTGCATTACTATACGGTTGTAACATCCAATGCCAGTGACATGGTACTGTTGAATGAGCGGATTTTATGCTTCATCTTACCTCTTCTGGTTGATTAGTGGTGAATTATGCTGAATTAAGGACTGTTGTGTATAGTCGGTCATTTGGTTTCATTAAAATGTCATTTTACCGATTCCTTATGAAAATCAACTCCATGATAAAAATCCCTTCATCCAGTGTGGCTGTGAGACTGAGTTAACATATTATCTCAATGGCCATCTTCTTTCTGCTCCTCTTGCTCTTGCTGCTGTCCAAGCTCCAGCTCTGGGGTTTCAACCTGCAATCTACTTCTTGTTCTTCCTCTGGGACCAGCTGCTATTTACATTTTGCTGTGTGTACAGCATGCAACCTTCAACTATGAAATCTTCACAGTTGCTTGGGGTGCACTGCATGATGTCGCCAGGCTAACATAGACAACAAAATCTTACCTTCTGGAGATTGCTGGCATTTTTCATCAATGACACTTGCATTGTTCTCATTATAACTGGGCTCAGCTACTATGATTGTAGAGTGCTCTGGCATGAAGATTTATGGAAATAGAGAAACACACCTCGTCTCCCAGTGCCCATCCCCTCATATTGTGGCAATCATTAAAAATGCATGCCAATACAGATTCCCTTATACTGAAAAGGTTGTTTGCTTTCTGGCAATTTGGAATGAGGAAATTCCACAATGACCTGCTTTTTCTTTCCTTTTATACATTTAATTTGATTTTTTGTTTTAGAAGACATTTACCCAACATGACACTGATAGTCTTCCTGTTCCGCATTTCACAACTCCTATATTCTTTTGTCTATGTTCTCACTCTCTAACCATCCGCATTTATTCATTGCCCAAGTAATCATGTTTACAACTTATCCCCAGTTTTATTCATTAAAACATCCCCATACTTTCTGCAGCTTAAGCGCTTTGTGCTCTCCAAATTTTCTGATAACGGGTCTTCAATCTGAAACGTTAACTTTGTTTCTCTCCATACGTATGTGACCTAAACTGTTGAGCATTTCCAGCACGTGTTTTCACTTAGATTTTCAACACTGTGTTCACTTCCCATCTTGAAAAGCATAAACCCTTCAAGCAGTTAACAAAGATTACAGGAAATGAGATGTGGTGAGGTTTTTTTAAAAAAAACTCAGCACGCTGGCTGTCCTGACCATGGGGTTGATAGCAGCCCCTGGAAATCCACAGAAGAAGTGCTCCATGCTGCCATCAGACCTTTACATGAGTTGCAATTTTAATGTGGAACTCTCAAAAAATTTGGAAAGTAATGTTCCTAATCGTTCCACTAACATTCCTATGTCATTTGAATGATTTTGATGTTTCCATCAAGTGTGTAATCTTGGATTATCTACTGAGTGCAATCACACCTTAACATAAATTAAGATGCGCTATATATTCAAGACAGAGGTTGATAGATTTTAACTTCAGGGAGTCAAGGGATATGGGGTTAGTAAATAATTAGCCATGATTCTACTGAATGGCAGAGCAGAAACAAGAGGCCCAATGACCTACTCCTGCTTCTATTTCTTTATGCTGCTTTTGTTCATTAACTATAAACCACGCAAGACTTCAAGGTCATCAGGCACTTTTTACATATTTGAACAGCAAATAATAACTCAATTCAATGCAAATTAAAGCACAAAACCTGAAGGCAATTTGCATAGCAGGAGCAGAAAATTAAAAGGAAAAGGGAAATCTTGGAATAAGAGATGGTGCCCAACATCCTGCTTGACCGTATTCTTTAGGAGGCTTTGAAAGGAAGAGAGGATTGAAATGATCCAGAAAATGGGATGTTCAGACTAAACATACATTCTGAGAGTGGAATGAGCAAGGAACACTAAAGTCGGGAGCAAGAGATTCTAGCTGCAGAACATCATATTAAACTGAATGGGGTCAAAATTATTTGATAACTGAGTACTTTGAAAAATATTTGTCAGGCAGGAAAAACAATAGGTCTTGGTAAAAATCATTTGGGAAACCTTGACCCTAAACTAGTCAAAGTAACAAGCAAAACCTTCTACCCAAGCCACCGCCTTTGAGACTCACTGAACAATTTCAGAAAACCAGGCTTTCTAGATTCTGATCTAATGCCATTTCTTGTTTCCTCTCCACAGCTATTCCTTAACTGTCCACTTTTCCATGGTCCTCTCATTTTAGATTTTCAGCATGCAGTTCTATATCTCCCACTTCAACCACTGTTTATTCTCCTCTCCTTTATTTATATTTCACACTTTACTTGCCATTATCAAGCCTTCACCAGCTAACATTAATCTGTCATCCATTTTCTCTTGACCTCCACCCTATTCCCTGTAACATAAAAAATGTTTTCTAATCTGTAAATACCTTCAAATGCCACTGATTTAGGATTTGAAATGTTGGAAACTAAATTATCCAAATGAATTAATATCAAAAACACTGCAATTATACTTTTGTCATGAACATCTACAAGAAAACAAAATTAGCTCAGATACAGTTCAGGATTTTCTATGGTTGATCGTAGATGTGCACTTTCAATTTAGTGTTTTGGCTTTTTAAAAAAAAAGGCAATTAATTTTTAAGTCTCAATAACAATGAATCATTGAGAGTTTGAAGTAAATTTGTATCAAGAAAAAATGTTTATTAAAGACCACATAATATGGAATGCTTTAAATTGCATATTAATTAGGAACCTTCTGTCATTTGAGCTTTTTCCGCCTCATGGTCCAACAGTGGGTGGATGTTGGTAGATTAATAAATATTTTGTGTTTACTAGCACAACAGTCAAATGAGTTGTTTTCCACAATAACAACCCAACTGGCACTTTCTCACTTTTGCACCTTAGTCTGGTTAAATAGCTGCAATCATAAGTTTCACCCAGTCAATAAATCAGCACTGCTTGACATCAAATTTCTTAGAAGAAACACTGACAATAACAGAGACACGGAATATTCTCCCATTTGGGAAAAAATATATCTCCATCACCAAGAGCTGTTTGGAGCACTAACTCTAGGAAAAGATAGGTTCTGAAGGGCATAACTACCAGTATGGACTATTCTAGCCAGGAAATTAAATAGCATTGCACTATGTTTCTGTGCAACTTGCAATTAAAATCAACTATGATTGAAAAATGGTGATTTTACGCGAGCAGTGTTTAAAATCAGCAATTTCTATTCCTTGTATTTCAAATGCCATCACAACCAGCAGGTATCTGGATGTCACTTCAATAATGTCCAAACACTTACAGAGTCTCCAGCATTATAGGGCACTTACAAAAGCAGGCTTTTAAAGGATGACTAAATGGGGAGTCTAGCCTGGCAGATCATCTTGCAGGTTGTTGCTGAAGATTCAGTTAGGTCAATACTTAACTGCCTTTGGGATTATCCACCCTAGAAATACTCTGGGGCTACCCAAACACTGGAAAAAAAATTAAAATGTCACTCATTTAAAGCCAATCCTAACAGATACACAACCATCCAAGAATTCCACCCCAACCAAGGTTATTGTCACTCAACATCAAATCCATCCCTGACAAGCTATTGCATTTCTTCTGCTACAACACTGCCAAGCCTACTTTCCAATTAAATCCAGCAATCCCATCCCTCCCACCAAAAAGGCTATACTCTCAGAATACAGTCTAGTGCCAAATATGCTGAATTCTGACAAGCAATACTACTCCATATGCCAAGACTAACCTCAACTAGTGCTCCTGGTCCAACTATCATGTTGATCAGTCCCATTCACTGATACTCCCACATTACCCTTGGTCCTCTCCCCACCATACATTCCATTTTTCCTTGCATCATCCCCGTTGATGGAGCACATGAACTGGTGTACAGGCAAGTAAGCATCAATCCTTAAGAATTGCTTGAGAAGATAGCAAGACACTTTTAACATTTGAAGTTAGTATCAGCCATTCTATTGGTTCTAAAAAAAGTGTTTCAATACTTTTCCTCCTCCTTTCAAAAACTATTTTACCTTAAAGTATCTAAATTTGCACTGACATCTGTTCTGCATCTAGCAGTACTTTATTCTAAATTTCACAAAACAATCACATTAGACTTAGTGATGGATAAAAACAACATTTTATCCTTTACCTTGTAGATAAATGTTTACCTTAACCAAGATGAACCACGTCTGCGGAATTTAGATTCTCCAATTAACTTCTTTGGACTGTGTCTATAAACATAACAGATTTGGATGCTACGCCACACCAATATATCAAAACATATTTCAATTGAGATTGATACAAATGTTTCCAGTCAGAAATAGAAGGGGAATCCCAATTGTAGACATTAGACAGGATGCACAATGAAGGCATTAAGATTTGATAGCAGTGTCTCTTGATTTGTAGATAACACCTCGACTTTTCAGTTCCCTCACAATACCTGTAAAACAGATCAATAAAACAAACAGAAGTTCAAATCATTAAATATTGGCTTCTCTTCCTTGCAGGTGCCAACAAGCTTATTCTATACCTGCATGCTCAAATGTAGATGTTTGAAACTTCCTGACAGCTGCTTGCAAGAGATCTTTTAACTATGACATGTCTTTGAGTGTAAAGTTATCATACAACACAGATTGGGGGGTGGGGGAACTGCAGGATGGGCTCAGTGGCGAAGGCAGCATCTGTGAAGCGGAATGGTTTACATCAGCCAATCCTTCCCCCCCCCCGCCCCCATAGACGCTTCCTGACCTGCTAAGTTCCTCCAGCAATTTGTTTTTTTTTGCTCCAGATTCCAGCATCTGCACTGTCATGTCTCGCTTAGATATGGAAATTTCTATAGTAGTTTAAAATAGCTTGTGTTTTCACCTTTACTTTTAAATATGTTTAGTTTTATTTGTTTTTGTTTTTCCTTTGCAGCACAGGTCACAAATGATGAGCTTCAGAACTACCTTCACAGATATGCACATTAGATAATTGCAAAGGCAGCTCATAGATTGGTACCATTAACTGGAAAACATTTGGACTGCAATGCAATATATGAAAAGCAAGGAAGCATACTTAACTTTTGACACTAAGCAGATTTAGATATATCGTTCTGAAGTCTATGCTACCAACCTATAAACACAAGAGATTCTGCAGATGCTGGAAATCCAGTGCAACACACACAAAATGCTGAAGAAACTCAATAGGTCAGCTAGCAGCTATGGAAATAAATAAACATTTAACTTCTTGGGCAGAGACGCTTTATCAGGACTGGAAAGTAAAGGGGAAGACATCAGAATAAAATGTGGGGGAGGGAAGGAGGACAAGTTAGAAGGTGATAGGTGAAGCCAGGTGGGTGGGGAAGGTAAAGGGCTGGAGAAGAAGAAATCTGATAGAAGAGAGTGAATCCTGGGAGAAAGGAAAGGAGGAGCACAAGGGGGAGGTGATAGCTAGGTGAGGAAAAGAGGTAAGAAGCCAAAGTAGGGAATAGAAGAGAGAAGAAGGAGGGAAAGGTAAAGGCTGGAGAAAAGGAAATCTGATAGGAGAGGGGACCGGACCATGGGTGAAAGAAAAGGAGGGGCACCAGGAGGAGGTGATAGGCTGGTAAGAAGAGGCAAGAGGCCAGAGTGGGGAAAAGTAAAAAGATACCGGAAGGAGAAATCAATGTTCATGCAATCAGGTTGGAGGCTACCTAGACGGAATATGAGGTTTTGTTCCTGCAGCCTGAGAGTGGCCTCAGCATGGCAGAAGAGGCAACCATGGACTGACGAAGGGTCTCGGCCTGAAACGTCAACTGTACCTCTTCCTAGAGATGCTGCCAGCAACTTTGATGTGTGTTGCTTGAATTTCCAGCAGCTGCAGAATTCGTGTTTGTGACTTAACCCGTGCTGCTTTTCATTAAATTCAAATATGCAATTTACGGTACTGAGCAATAGGCAATAAATGTGTGAAAAAAACTTTGTCATTATGAGTAGACACTGCCCCCACAATGTATTTTCTTACATTTTATAGATTTGAATTATTTCTGCAACTGAACCAATATCTGAAATGTAGCTCTCAAAATGTAGTATCTTACCCTGGGGTAACCGTCCAGTCACTGATACTGCATAGATACCTGGCTTAAAATTACCTGAAAAAAAGCAAAAAATAGCAATGTGACAGATTTAGGCCATCATATTTCAACTCAGGAGAACAAGTATCAAAGATTTTTTTGTATGTGAAACAGTTACCAGGTTTTTCAATTGTATATTGATTAGAGGCCTGGCATTGGGGCATTTTAACATCCAGAAGAATGTGGTAATGGTACAAGATGTGAACAATCAGATGAGACAGGAAGATGTGGCACTTGGGCATTATGGCCAAAAGTGGTAAGAGTGGCAATTTCAGGCTCCTGTTTGTTATTGACATAGGGGACACCAAATTCCTGAGTTGTATTCAGGAAAACAGTTTCAGCCTGTGTGCAGCAAGCCCAGACTGTTGAAGTAGGAACAATTCTGGAATTACTTTTAAGTTATCTAATCATGCTGAAGGATATCAGTGAGAGGATTTTAGTGGATGCCATCATGACTCAGTAAGATTTAAATAAAGAAAACATATACCTGGAGGAACTCAGCAGCTGCAGAGGCAATGGGATGGTCAACATTTAAGGTCATGACCCTGCAAAGTCTTGATGCAGGCTCACAACCCCAAAAAGCAACCATTCCTTTGCCTCCATAGATGGCGCCTGACTAGTTCAGTTTCTCCAGCAGTTTGATTCTTTTGTTCCTGATTTCAGTATCTGTAGTCTATCATGCCTTCATATGGATTTAGTACAATAAAGGAAAAGGTCAATTATAAAGCACAACTAAAGGATTAAAACAGGGCTAAGATCAACTTTACTGAAAAAGTAAAAGTAGACTGGAAACAGCTACTTGGTGATAAATCAGCCTTGTACCGATAGGAGGTACTTCAGGACAAGATTCAATGGGTTCCCACAAAGTAACGGATGCAACTGCAAAATCCACAGCTTTGTGAATGATAATATGCATAGATGTAGAAGGAAACAAAATAAAAGTACTGTTGGTCATAGAAGCATAATACAATGGAAATACAATAGTCAAAACAAAAATGCGAAAAACTTAAAGAGGGTATGGAAAAATATTGACAATTTTAAAAATTCAATGTTTCACAAAAGAACCCAATGATGGGATGCGATGAAAGCATATCTGAGGGGCCAGATAATAAGTTATACGTCTAAAATTAAGAAAGAATATATGGCACAACTAGATCAATTGGAAAAAGAGATTACAAAATTAGAAAAAGAATCTCATACATATATGTCGGAAGAAAAACAAAGGCAACTTGTCAATAAGAAGTTACAATATAATACGCTTCAGACATATAGAATGGAAAAAGCACTTATAAGAACTAAGCAAAGGTATTATGAGTTAGGTGAGAGAGCACATAAAATTCTTGCCTGGCAGTTGAAAACAGAACAAGCTTCCAAAACAATAAATGCAATTAGAACAAGTGCAAATAAAATATCTTATAAACCTCTTGAAATAAATGAAACCTTTAAAAGTTTCTATTCTGAATTATATCAATCAGAATCACAAAATGATGTTAATGAGATAGAAAGGTTTTTATCACAAGTAACTCTTCCAAAATTGAACATGGAAGAACAGAAGGGATTAGATATGCCTTTTACATTAAAAGAAGTTGAAGCAGCTTTAGGATCACTTCAAAGTAATAAATCTCCAGGAGAAGATGGTTTTCCACCTGAATTTTATAAAAAATTTAAAGATTTATTATTTCCTCTCTTTATGGAGTTAATACGTCAAGCAGAAAAAACACATAAACTCCCAGAATCTTTTTCAACAGCGATTGTAATAGTATTGCCAAAAAAAGACAGAGACCCTATGAAACCAACATCATACAGGCCTATTTCTTTATTGAATACTGATTATAAAATAATAGCAAAAATTTTATCGAATATATTATCTAAATACTTACCAAAATTAATACATATGGATCAAACAGGATTTATTAAAAATAGACAATTGGCAGATAATGTAACTCGGCTACCCAGTATAATTCATTTGGCACAAAAAAAGGGACGAGAAGAGTATAGTAGTAGCCTTGGATGCAGAAAAAGCATTTGATAGATTAGAATGGGATTTTTTATTTAAAGTATTAGAAAAATATGGGTTAGGAATATCTTTTATAAATTGGATTAAAATTTTAAATTCTAACCCTAAGGCTAAAGTAGTGACAAACTCTCAAATTTCAACACCATTCCAGTTAAAAAGGTCAACTAGACAAGGTTGTCCATTATCACCTGCTTTATTTGTACTGGCGATAGAGCCATTAGCAGAACTAATCAGAATTGATCCAGATATTATGGGTTTTAGAGTTAATCAGGAGGAATATAAAATTAATCTTTTTGCCGATGATGTTTTGATTTAATTAACAAACCCACAACATTCGTTACATAAACTATCTTCTAGATTGGATGAATATGGGAAGGTATCAGGTTATAAAATAAATTGGGATAAAAGTGAAATTTTACCTCTTACTAAAGGAGACTACAGTCAATGTCGGTTAGCAACCCAATTTAGATGGCCGGTAAATGGTATAAAGTATTTAGGTACAAGACTTGACAATGATGTAAAGAATTTATATAAATTTAATTATTTACCACTATTGAAAAAAATTCAAGAAGATCTTGACAAATGGATGATACTACCAATAACATTAGTAGGTAGAGTCAATGTTGTA
This sequence comes from Mobula hypostoma, assembly GCF_963921235.1. Classification (NCBI taxonomy): domain Eukaryota; kingdom Metazoa; phylum Chordata; class Chondrichthyes; order Myliobatiformes; family Myliobatidae; genus Mobula; species Mobula hypostoma. Next base: position 37,674,569 of record NC_086119.1, read on the forward strand.
AAAATGAACATATTTCCTAGATTACAGTATTTGTTTCAAACATTACCAATACAATTGCAACAGAAATTTTTTCAAGAGTTAAATAAATGTGTGAGAAAATTTCTTTGGAAAGGTAAAATATCAAGAATATCATCGGAAAAATTGACATGTAAATTTGAGTTAGGAGGGTTACAACGTCCAAACTTTAAGAATTATTATAAAGCAAATCAACTTAGATTTATTACATCTTTTTTCGATGATCGAAAACCAGCATGGATTAAAGTAGAATTAGACAAGATAGGAGAAAATAGACCTGAAGATTTTATATATAAATGGGAATCTAAATGGATAAGGGAAAAGAAAGAATCTCCTATACTAATATATTTGATTGATCTATGGAATAAGATAAATGTTGATAATGAAATACAGAAATCTTTATTAGCAAGGAGACCTTTGTTCCAAAACAGACTTATTCCTTTTACAATGGACAATCAACTTTTATATAATTGGTACCAAAAAGGGATTAAATTTATAGGAGATTGTTATGAACGAGGTATATTGATGTCATTTGAACAACTAAAGGATAAATATAAAATATCAAATAACACTTTCTTTTGTTACCTTCAATTAAGGGCTTACTTAAAAGGTAAGCTGGGTCAAACAATGTTTTTGCCAAAACCTAATGAAATTGAAACTTTAATTCAAAAAGGGAAAATTAAAAAAATTTATTTCTTGTACGTATAATTTGATGCAAAAACAGACAATTAAACAAAGAATCCATAAGTCAAAACAAAAATGGGAAACAGATCTAAATATTAATATTGATGAAACAAATTGGTCAAGACTCTGTCTTGACAGTATGACAAATACAATAAATGTTCGACTTAGATTAGTACAATATAATTTTTTACACCAATTATATATTACACCACAAAAAATAAATAGATTAAATTCAAATCTATCCAATAAATGCTTTCGGTGTAATCAAGAAATTATAACTTTCTTACATTCTACTTGGTCTTGTTTTAAAATTCAACCCTTTTGGATAAATTTAAGAGTCTTATTGGAACAAATTACTGGAACTCAACTTCCACATAACCCTGTATTATTTCTATTAGGTGATATTGAAGGGATTAAGCCAAAACTTAAATTGAATAAATATCAGAAAGAATTTATAAAAATTGCATTGGCAGTAGCTAAGAAGACTATAGCAGTTACTTGGAAATCTGATTCGTATTTAAGTATGAATCGTTGGAATAATGAAATGGCTAGTTCTATTCCACTCGAAAAAATTACTTATAATTTAAGAGATAAATATGTAACATTTTTGAATATTTGGCGCCCTTATTTACAAAAGATAGGATGGCATATTTAAGTGCTCCGATAAAGATCTTGGTCCCTTGGAGAAAATAACGAATAAGTATACCAAATTTATTTTGAATTCCATGGAGCATGTGGAAACCTTCCAATACCCAGGTGGCTCTTCTTCTTCTTTTTTCTTCTTTTCTTTTTTAGGTAGGACTTTATATGGGGGGGAGGGTTAAGGGGAGGGGGGAGGGTAGATATTATCTTTTCATGTATTCTTTTTGAAAACTCAATAAAATTTATATTTAAAAAAAAAGAACCCAATGAGTAACATAATGAAGAAACAACATGGCTTATTCAGAATTAAAAAGTAACCTGTGTCAAAATAAAAGCCATGGGTAAGATTCAGACCATTCTGCAACAGTCTTCACAAAAGATGGGGATGCTGATGATGTTGAAGTTAATGTGTGAAAATATTGTGTGGAACAAACATGGTAAAAGGAAATATCAAGTTTAGTGTTTATCACATAAAGTATATAAAGCTGTTAAAAGTGGAAAGGGAGGGAGGGAATTGCAATAGTTTTAATCATAGGTTTCCAATTCTCCCTGGATACCGGACTAGTACCAGAGGACTAGTATTGCAAAATAAAAATAAAGAATGTCAGAATCCAGAATCTGCAGCAAAAAACAGAAAATGCTGAGAAACCCTATGTACAGAAGCGAGAAAGCTAATAATTAAAATGAAATTTAAAAATCTCTCTCATTTTAAGTTACAAAACAGCTATTTTTGTTATTAAAAATTAATCTCTCTAAACTTTAGCAAATACAACCAGATATTTATCAGTGAAGGTGCTGAGGATTGAAAGCACAGGATTTATAGATATGATGTTTTAAATTTAAGTTTTTGATTTTATCATAATATGAGCAAATAATAGTTATTCAATTTTCACAAAATATTGCACATTTTTGTTTGGTGCACTGGAGAAGACCTTTAATTGTAACTCCAAATGAACTGACTGAATTAAAGCAAACACTGTATCAGAAAGTCATCTGGAAAATAATAAATGCATCTCGATACCTACACAGAATCATTTTATTTTTTAAATTTCAGTATTTATATAGCACAAGACAACCGATATGGAGAATGCATACCATGTACCACCTACAGGAAAGATAATTCCACCTAATGATCCAAATATAAACTTCAAATGCATATTGGAATGTGCAGAAAACTGCTTTAAACTTACTGATCCGTTGCCATTTAGACACCCAGCTGTCTTCAGGACTCATCATTGCTATAATCCTGAAAAAGAGATGTTAGCAACCTGAGCAGCAACATCGTGCACCATATCAAGTTCATTAAATACTGCATTCAAGTCAGAGGGCCACAACCTTGTCATATGGTTTGGAGGCTTCCTTCCCTCAATGACCCGTAGAGCTATGTAGGCTGGAGTTAGGGCTTTATGCTTTGGCTCTTGGTAGGGTCACCCATGCCAAATAGGTCAAAGGGTAAAGGCCAGACCAAGAGTGGTCCACCAGTCTTCCAGGTTCAAGGGTCAGCTCAAGGCTAACAACACCGACTGGTCAAAAAAAAGTGACGGAACAGCAATGAAGAATCCTTTTATATCTGTTGTGCAAATATATATTGCCAAGGACAGACGCAGATGGAAGATCTTCATTGCTGCCCTAAGCACCAGCAGCGTAACGGGCAGTAACTAACTAACCAAGTCAAACAACTAAAAGAGGCATTTCAGATCCAGCGTACCATAATGGGCAAACATCCAAGATCTGAAATTAAAAAAAGAAAAACCACATACAATGATTGGCACCTTTCAAGTGTTTTTCCTTTTTTCCTCCCTACAGTCTATATTTTATATTTGGGGCCAGAATTCAGTAAGTACTGAATATTTTCAATATATGGGCAGATGCAAGGAAAATACAGACAAACTAAGAAAATTCCAGCATTGCTTGATGATACAAGTTAATTCCCAATCTACAATTAGTTAGCCAATTTCAGCCACAAAACATTGAGCTCACTATCAACTACCTGCTTTAACATTCTACATCTCAGAAGGCAAAGAGAAGAGAAAAATTGCCAATATTACGACCTTTTGCTAATACACTAACTCAAGTGGCAAAGCGTAAATTGTATAAACACGGATGAAGCATTTACATGAAATTAAACTGTGATAAATGCTTTGAGAGACTTCATAAGTAAACTACAACTTTCCCCTCCATTCTCAAGATCATGAACCATTTTATGCATTTTCATGGGCTTTCTCCCACAATGCTGTACCGACACAATATAGTTAGAATTTCGGCTGGATAGTTTTGGAAGGTTTATTAAATTTTGGAAACAAAATGCCAGCTAATACATGGATGAAAACAGAATGAAAACAGAAAGTGTAATAATTTAGAAGGAAGGAAATAGGATTTGAAATTCTGGTCCTGAACCTCATTGTGCCTATGCCAGCTCTGTATTTAATCTAATTAATCCTCCTTTCATATCACTATAGCTCACAGTATAAATATATTAATTTACAAAGCCTTATTTTGCCAACAACCTTAAATCTGTATTCTTCAGTTACCAATACTCTCATTAAAAAGTTTTTTATTTAAACACTTTAGCTACACTACTCAAGATTTTAAATTTTTGGTTTGTCAACCTTGATTTAAGTACTTGAAGTAACAGAAAAGATTGGCCTTGCTTGATGTATAAAGAACAAGATAAACCCTTTTCAACCCTCCACCTCAATGACAGTAAATGGGAGTTCTCCAGTCTTTCCACATACCTGCGGTACCTGGGTATGGAATGGGCAGAGGAGGGGTAATAAACAAGGTGATGGGCAACTGATGTGAGTGGAGCTAGGTAGATTAGGAAGGAGAAAGAAAAAATGCAATTGGAAGAATGCACAAATATCCTGCTTGCATAGTGTACAAACCAATGGCAGTCCATGAGGCAGTCCTCATCTGAAGATCAGAGGTGGAGAGGATTAGCAACTTTAAATTTTCAGTGTTATCATTTCAGAGGGTCTATACTGGGTCAGGCATGCAAGTGCCATTATGAAAAAAGCATTGCAGCGCCACTACGTACTTAGGATTTGTGAAGATTCAGCATGACATCTAAAACTTTGACAAACTTCTAGATTTGCGATGGCGAATATATCGACTGGCTGCATCACGGCCTGATATGGAAACACCAATGCCTTTATAAAGAAAATCCTACAAAAGGTAGTGGATACGACTCTACATCAGAGGCAAAACCATCCCCATCATTGAGCACTGTCGAAGGAAAACAGCATCATCATCAAGGACCCCCACCATGTTCTCTTCATACTGCTGTCACCAGGAAGGTGGTCAAGGAGCCTCAGGACCCATGCCACCAGGTTCAGGGACAGTTATTACTTCTTAACCATTTGGCTCTTGAACCAAAGGGGATAACTTGCCCTATCACTGAACTGTTCCCACAACCTATGGACTCACTTTCAAGGTCGCTTCATCTCACCTTCTCTATACTTATTGCTTTTTTTCCTCCTCAGCTCAAGCTAGTAAAACCTAAGGTTGCAGGCATAGCCAAACATGCTCATTTGTCAACTGCTAGGAACTTTCATAGTATTCTTATGGTGTTTAGTATTGTGGCTTTCTGAAGATTTACATAGATATCACCGTGTAGCCCCAATTGTTTAATGCCATTGTGTAGACTCTGGGATGATATCAGTTGTAGATATTACTATAGGGACAAAGTATACCTTGTTCATGTTCATGTTCCAAAGTCCCTTAATTCAGCATATTTGTGGTGTTCTTCCATTTATTATTTTCTTTAAGTTATGTGTTTGGAATGGCTATATCTATTAAGTAAGTTGTTCATGCTTGTTTATCCGGTACTTATTATATCTGGACAGTTATTATGGATAATATAATTTGTGGTATTCTGATTCTAAAACTGGATCAGGCTTGTATTTATAGTAAGGTGTGATTTCATTTATGCGTTTGCATTTTAAAGCAATATATTGATGAATGATGTTTGCCACTTGATTGTGCCCGTGTAAGTAATCAGATTGTGTTAAACTGTTATAGGATCCTGTAATAAACAAGAGAAAATCAACAGATGCTGGAAATCCAAGCAACACGCACAAAATGCTAGGGGAACTCAGCAGGACAGGCAGCATCTATGGAAAAGAGTACAATTGATGTTTTGGGCCAAGACCTTTCAGGAGGACTGGAGGAAAAAAAAAGATCCCCCTTTTAATTCTGACTCCATCATTTTTCCATAGATGGTAACAGGATCCTGTAATGTTGGATTATTCCTGCTTTTTCTCTGCATTTTCTACATTAATGTTCTTGAATTTGTTGATCTTTTATTATGTATTTTTAATAATTTTGTGCCCTGTATTTATTTTTTATTATTACCTTCTGTATTTGCACACTGGTTGTTTATCCATCTCTGTGAGTGTGGTCTTCATTGATACTATTATGTTCCTCGAAGTGCTTTGTATGCCCACAAGAAAACAAATCTCAGGGTTGAATATGGTGACATATGAACTTTGATAATAAATTTACTTTGAACAGATAGAATAAACACTGAATTCTCCAATTTCTGGTAAACTACTCCCTCGCCCTTTTGCCTTCTCCCTTCCTATCTACCCAGTACCTCCTACACCCACCTCACTCCACCCCAGTCCCTTATCAACCTATTTCTCACCCCTCCTCCACTTACAGTCTACCACTCACTCCACCATACTGATGATCTTGCTCCACTTACTGTTCACATCTACCTACCCAAATTCCCACCTTCTTTTCCCTAAAAGATTTCATCACCCGCTGCCCCTGGTTGCTAACACACATGACCTTTGAGCTTTTGTTGCTATCTCCACTCATTCCTCCTCCATCTGCCTATCACCCTTCTTAGCTAGGTTCATCTATTGCTTGAAAGTTCCTGCCCCAAATCTTCACGACTTTTTTTTTTAAAACAATGGCTATATCCCCTCTATCTTTCAGTCCAGATGATACATGAACTGTTCAGTTTCCTCCACAGATGCTGCCTGACATGGTGACCTTCTCCAGCCAATTTTTTTTTGGCTTTAGGTTCCTGCATCTACAGCCTTGTGTCTTCAGGTAAGCATAGCTCTCTGCTCCTCATCCATCCTCGAGATGGCGTTGCTTGAGGTACAAATGAAAAAGATGAAACTTTTTCCAACCCTCCATCTCAATGAAAGTGAATGGAGTTTCTCCAGTCTTTCCACATAACTGAGGTACCTGGGCAAAAGGAATAGGTGGAGGTGGGGCAATAAACAAGGTGATGAAGGACTGGTATGGATCTGGGAGGAGTTGGGTAGATCAGGAAGGAGAAAGAAAAAGTACAACTGGAGGAAAACACAAATACTCTGCCTACATTATGTATAAACCGATAGAGGTCCATGGACCATACTTCATCAGGGAATCAGAGGTGGAAAGGGTCCTTCTCCCAGGAATCTATTACATGATCCAAATCAGGAACAATATCCAAGGAAAGGAGGTGATACAATGATGTTTTCTTTGTTCATCCAGACAGCAGATTTTCAGGTATCACTTTGCTAAATTGTTGCACACCATGAAGTTTATTTTTCACCTTATGACACCAAGTTGAAACAATCCCTTCCTTTGCGTAACGATGCAGGTAAATCTTAACAAAAAAAAACACAGGGGGCAGAGTAGTATATTCTGGTACTTTGGGACTCCGGATAAATGTTACAAAAGGAATAAAACCCAGACGTTTCCTGAAGCTTTCCCCTGACTTTCACAACTAACTTTCCAAGAAGTTCTCTGTCATGCAGCTTCTCAAGTTTAAATTTCCCTATCAAAACCCAGTTTCCAATGGATCTGTTTTAAACAGCATCTCCCCAAGAGAAAGATTTCCTGCTGCACATAATGGCCTAATTACCTCAAGCATTGCATGGTTTTAGCAAATTCTGCATTTTCACAAAATGTTGCAAATAGTGGATTCTAATGTCATTAGACTAGTGTAGGAACCATGCATCTATTTTCTGATTGTATTGTACTTTGTGTTGCACGTTTATTATGGGTTTCAGCAATTTGTCACATGGAATGGGCATGGTAGAAGCAAATGAGTACAGTTACATATTCATGCTTTGTCTTAGGTAGAGCCCAAAATGTTGACTATTTACTCTTTTCCACAGATGTTGCTTGGCCTGCTGAATTCCTCCAGCATTTTGTGCATGCTGCTTTGTCTTAGTTGGTTTAGTTGACAGGGAGTCAGCTGGGGGCAGGGTGGTAATATTCTTTTGTTGACTGCTTAATTATGCTAATTATTCTTATTTCACTATATCGCTAATTTAGTTTCTTTAGTTTTTAAAAATCGCTATAAGATTGTCCATCTTCACTAACTTGGTAATAAAGAATTGAAAATTGTTGACTTTGAACTCGGTTGTTTGGAAATGTGTCATACAGTGTCAATTCCCATACTCTGTCTTTAACAGGTTTTGGTTTGGTTTTCAAGTAATTGCTATAGGTAGCTTAACAAAATTTCCGTCTGGTGAAGAAAAAGTTTCCACCAAAAATTTATGATTTCCATTTTTGGCTCAGTTCTTTATATAATAAGTTATTATACATTTCATTTCATTGTAAACCATCTTTAATGAGAGCTCCAGCTTTTTTTCATTTCTCTATTCCAGTTAGTGTTCATTCTGTATCTGAACTATTACCACTGGAAAGGTTATTTCCCTCCCACTTCTTTATTCTTCCAATAAATTCATTCCAGTACATCTGAAGCAGATCAGTTGTGATCTGATTTAGCTTCCTGCGGCCCAATATATAGCTTCATACTTTATTGTTCCATGTCATTTTCTGTAATTTAAATAAAAGAAATAGCAGCTACTACTCTATAAATACTCTATGAATCAGGTATCTGCTCTTGACATCATAAAATCACATGATGGCTTATTCTTGTAGCTTACAAGCTAATTCCATTTTAAATCAGAATGATTTGGTTTCAAGTGTAATTTTATTAACTCACCCATCAAAAGAAGAACTGGTGCAGTCATACACCATCTCTCGATTTCCCTTCATTTGCAGATAGGCATCGCAGTTATCACAACCGTCATACTCAAATTGATCGATGGTCTTCAACAAGTAGGGGGTAGGGAATGAAGTTAAAAAGGACAAACATAAATGTCCAGCTTTGACATTAAACATTATCTCTGTCTGCAATTCAAGATAGTTTCCCTCAAAATAGATATTGGACATCTAGATAGACGTTAATGGAACTTAAAGGGAATTAAAATGGAAAGGCATAGTTTATCCATATTAATTTGAAAATAGCTTATTTCAAAACACCAAATGCAACATGAGAGAGTTCATACTTGAATGAAAATGAATACCTCACTGCTATGGATGACTGGATTTGGCTACATTACAAGTCATGCTAAGTTCATTTCTACCGTACTTAAATTGAAATAATTTTCCATTATGTTGCAAAGTCCATAGTAACAACCAGAGCTCGGTATCTTAACATCGAAAAGGTAGAAATAGTCATAGAACAGTACAGCACAGAAACAGACTCTTAAACCCACCTAGTCCACGCTGAGCAGTTATTTTGCCTAGTCCCATCAACCTGCACCTGGACCATAGCCCTCCATACCTTCCCATCCATGTACATATCCAAACTTCTCTTAAATGTTGAAATCAAACCTACATTCACCACTTCCGCTGGTAGCTCATCCAACACTCTCACCACCCTCTGAATGTGCTGTTCTCCCTCATGCTCCCCATAAAAATTTTATCTTTCATACTTAACCCATGACGTCTAGTGCTAGTCTTACTCAACCTCAGTGGAAAAAAGCCTTTTTCATTTACCTTAACTATACCCCTCCAAATATAATACAAGTACAAATGAAACAGAATAGAAAATTCTGCAAATATTAAACAGATCACACATTAGATTAGATTCAACTTTATTGTCATTGTGCCGAGTACAGATACAAGGCCAATGAAATGCAATTAGCATCTGACCAGAAGTGCAAAAGAATAGTATCATTTACAAAATAACTGCGAATAAAAAGTAAGTGCTACAGCATACAAATATAAAAAGTACTGAGACAGTCCAATATGTGTGCAATACTGCTTAGCGTTGTGATGTGAGGTTCAGCAGGGTCACAGCCTCAGGGAAGAAGCTCTTCCTGAGCCTGCTGGTGCAGGAGCGGAGGCTCCTGTAGCACCTACCGGATGGGAGGAGAGTAAAAAGTCCATGGTTAGGGTGAGATGCATCCTTGATAATGCTTTTCACCCTGCCCAGGCAGTGTTTATGGTAGATGTTCTCAATGGTGGGCAAATGGATGTCGATAATCCGCTGGGAAGTTTTCACCACCCACTGGAGTACTTTGCGGTCCGATATAGGACAATTGCCATACCACAATGAGATGCAGTTGGTGAATATGCTCTCAATGGTACAGCAGTAAAAGTCCGTCAGTATCCTGGGAGAGAGGTGAGATTTCTTGACGCTCCGCAGGAAATAAGGGCGCTGTTGAGCCTTTCTGATCAGGATGGAGAAGTTCAGGGACCAGGTGAGATCATCAGAAATGTGGACACCAAGGAATTTGAAGCTTGATACACGCTCCACTACAGCTCCGTTGATGTAGATGGGACACAAGTGTGGCTCCTAGCATGCCTGAAGTCCACGATAATCTTCTTGGTGTTAAGGGCCAGGTTGTTACTGGCACACCACGCGGCCAGGTGCTGGACCTCGTCCCTGTAGGCCGTCTTGTCATCCCCTCTGATCAGGCCAACCACCATGGTGTCGCCTGCGAACTTGATTATGCAGTTAGAACCGTGTACAGGAATGCAGTCATAGGTGAAAAGGGAGTACAGAAGAGGGCTCAGCACACAGCCTTGAGGCATGCCGGTATTCAGGGTGAGAATGGAGGAGGAGAGGGTGTCTAACTTAACAGATTGGGGTCTGTTAGTCAGAAAGTTCAAAAGGGATGAGCTGATACCAAGCTGGCGAAGTTTGGCGATCAGTCTGGAAGGGATCACAGTGTTGAATGTCAAACTAAAGTTAATGAATAGCATTCTGACATAAGAGTTGGAGCTGTCCAGGTGGGTCAGGGCAGAAGTGCCATGGAAATGGCGTCCTCCGTAGACCTGTTGGTATGATAGGCAAATTGATGGGGGTCCAGGGTAGAAGGCAGACAGGATTTCAGATGCGATAGAACCAGTCTCTCAAAGCACTTTGCAATGATGGGGGTGAGTGCAACTGGGCGGAAGTCATTCAGGCCCGTGGCAGTGGAATGCTTCGGCACTGGCACGATGGTGGCAATCTTGAAGCTTGTGGGGACAATAGAGAATTAGAGAGAGAAATGGAGTCAATACTTTGAACTTTTGCTGTTTTATCTAGATTACCAGAACCAGCACTATTTAGCTTTCAAAATTAACATATTTCAAGTAGTGAATTTGGCAAACTGCATTATGATCAAGATTATTTTTCATTTATACACTTGAGCACAATGAAGAGTATTCTATCTAATTGCATTGTAGTTTGGTATGGAAACACGGTCGAGAAATAGAAAAGGCTCAGAAAATCATGAGTATAGCCCAGTCCATCACAGACAAAGTCTTACCCACCATTGAATAAATTTAAATGGAGAACTACCACAAGAAAGCAACATCCATCATCAAAGACCCCCACCATTCTTTTTGCAGTCTTCTTGCTAACTACTACCATCAGACAGGCGGTACCGTAGTCTTAAGGCCCACACCAGTAGGTTCAGGAATAACTCTATTACCATACAACAATCGGGTTCCTGAGCCGACATGGACAACGTTAAATGACAGAACTCTGAACTGATTCTACGACTTATAGACACACTTTCAAGGACTCTTTACAACTCATGTTCTCAATATTAGCTTTATTTACACAGTTTATCTTGTTCAGCATACTGGTTATTTGTCAGTCTTTATGAATAGTTTGTTTGTAAATTCTATTGTATTTCTTTATTTTTTTCTACAAACGTCTGCAGGAAAATGAATCTAGAAGTAGTGTGTAGTAATATCTACGTACTTTCAAAATAAATCTAAGTTTTATGTGTTTGATTAAACATAAAAAATTCTGAAGACTTACATCTAGTCCCAACTCCAAATATACAAGACGTGTCAAAACATACTAAGGGACAAAAAACAAGACACTCAGCAGAAAGAAGACAATCGTTCCATACACAAGGGGAAAAAATCACATTGGCTGATCATGTGGCATAATCTTAAAAGAAACTACAGATGAAGGCCTAGAAATTAGGGTCAACTTGGAAGATGAATAGTCTATCGAAATGCCCAATATCCTGACTATATACATATTTTTTAAAATATTTAATGTTTTTTATAACGAATAGATCATGCTCTATGCATTCTGAAACCGAACATACAATATGTATGCTCTTGCCAGTCGGAACTGACATATAGTAGCAGCGGCATTTACACTCCGTTATTTAACGCGAAATCACGCCGTTGCTGCCTCAAAATAAAAGGAAGCACAGCCTGGTTGCGGTAATTTCTTCAGATATCTCTTATGGTTACCTTAACCAATGAACAAAGAAGACAAGCTCGCAAATGCCTCAGATCCTTCGGCACCGTCTCCAGCGCAGCCATGACTGATGGTTTAAAAAAATGCTTTACGTTTTTCCGGCAACGTCACTTCCGTAAACTTAACCAATTGCATGGTAAATATTCAGAGCATTAAACGCGCGAAATTCTGTAAATGCTGGAAATGCAAAGCAACACGCACGAAATGCTGGAGGAACTCAGCAGGTCAGGCAGCATTATGGAAATTAATAAGCACTCGACTTTTCTTGCCGAGACCCTTCTTCAGTACTGGCTATGTCTGTGCAGGGCATTTGTCATTTGGTGTCGATTTGTCACTGCTGATTCAAACAATATAGACAGGTGGGTCAGTGTGGGGAGCAGTTGTTCTATTGCTGCATTAGCCTCAGAACCCATTTACAGAAGTTGAAATATTTCGTCCTCTATATTTTCCAGAGCAAGCAATATTCAGCTTGCGAAATATTATTTTCAGGCAGCGTACTTGGCAGTTGCATTATGGTGAAGAATTTTCAGTTGAATATTTGAGTATAGATGAGCTATCTAAGATTTCTGATCGGGAAGAACAGCACATAATTTTAACTTCATTTATAATTTACAGTCGTTTGCTTCTTCTGACACAATTTAAAGTGCAGTATACAAATGACCTTACTGAAAATAGATGACTATTTTATTATGGCTGCTTTGAGGAACTTATACTATGAGCAGCCATACTAAAACAGAGATTTTAGTTTCTAAAATTGTGCTGGTTGTAGAGTCCTTTAGTACCTAATGTTGAGGAAGTTCACATAAATGGCATTTCTATTTTAAGACAAATAATTTTTTCATCAAATAGTATACACAAAATATCATGGCTAGTCCTCTTATCTGACAATGAAATGAACACATTACTGTAGTCTATAGTATTAAAGCTTACATCAATGATAATTTGTTTTAAGATTTCCAAGGCAGCCACACAATATCCTTAAATATTGATCATATTTTCCTGATTGGTTCCTTCTTTCCTGCTTGTTTATGCTTGAAACAACCGGGAATCCTGTTCATCTCACAAAAGCCTTTTTTTTTCTCATTTACTGTTCTTCGGTGTTGCTGAAAAGACCATCATTTATTGTTCACACCTAAGAGTCACAGAGATGATTTTGCGGAGTGATCTGCATGAAACGTTCCAATGCTTCTGAAGAACATAGTACTGCAATGCTGTTGGACAAGGAGTTCCAGGATCTGGTGTAGTATTAGATAAAATAGGCAATACCGTTTTACTTAAAGGGGCACCTGTAAATGAAAATACCCATGCATCTACTGACCTTGTTGATGCCAGAGATCACAACATTCAGAGTGTAAAAAAATGAAGAATATTCCAGAGCAATAGACAATTAACCAGGGAAAAGAGATAGAGTGGTGCTCTTCATGAAGGATGGCATCAGTACAGTCATTAAAAATCATCTTGGGTCAGGCTGAATGGAACTGAGATGCAACAGGAAGGAAATCATTTGTAGCATTGTTATGTGGCGTATATAATAGTAATGATATTGGTTATGCTTTAAAAAAGAAAAGTTAAGAAGTGTTGATCCAGTAGTCATGGGGGACTTTGCCAGGTAAATAAATTCCTGTAGATCACAGTTGCTTTGATAAAAAAAAACTTTAAAACATGGTACCACCAGGCTGAAAGACAGTTTCCATCCTGCTATTATAGACCTCTACATGATAAAGAACTCCTGGATCCCTCAATCTACCTCGCCATGGCTCTTGCACTTTATTTAACTACCTGCACTGCACTTTCTCTGTAACTATAACAATGCATCCTGCATTCTGCAATTGTTTTTTTTTTCTTTTGCACTACTTCAATGCACTTGTATATGGAATGATCTGTCTGGATGGCATGTAAAGAAAATACTTCACAGTATCTCTGCACATGTAACAATAATAAACCAATCCCAGTTGCTGATTTTCCAGTTATGCCAATTATTCAGGAGAATTCACAAGAAGTGAAAGAAGTAAACCTACTCTGCTGTTTATTAAACACAAGAAATTCTACAGATGCTGGAAATGCAGAGTAACACATACAAAATATTGGAGGAACTCAACAGGTCAAGCAGCATCTATGGAGGGAAACAAAGAGCCAATGTTTCAGGCAGAGACACTTCATTATTACTGGAAAGGGATATTTCGGGTAGAGACCCTTCATCAGGATGATCATCAACTACCACAAACAACCACAGATTACATGGCTTCCAACTCTGGCTCCATCTACGACTTTGGGCCACCTCCATCTCCAGGCAGAGACCTTTCTCACTTCACTGGGCTCCAAGAATCCCCTGCCCCCACCACTGCACCACACAAAACCCTGGGTCTCTCGGGCTCCCCATCATCTCTTCAGTCCTCCCATTCTATATACACCTGAATCATTCCCTCTATCTCTCTTCCTCCCTCAAATCCCAAATCTAATTCCTGCCATATCTTCATGCCCTCCAACTTCCCCCCCCCGAGGCAGAACACTCTGTCCTTAGCAAGAGCCTTACCTTTATTCCCTATGCCCGCACCTCAGTGAGTTCCGCGTCTGTTACAACATGGTGCTCTTCTTCTGTCACCTCCATTCCAAGCCTACTTCTTCAGCAAGAATTCCCCACCATGCACTGATGATCCTTTCTCCTATCTCCAACACTCCTCCTCTTTTTACACATCCCATTTTGATCTTCTGCCACTCTGTATCTTTTCATCTTTAATTGCCGACGAGACATCAACTGTCTGGACTTCAGCACTGCTGTCTCCGATTCGAACGTTATCTCTCAGAAAGCACTTCCCTCCACTTTCTCCTCACCAATCCCAACCTCACCATCACACCTGAAACTAAGGTAGGTGCTGTTGTAGTCTGGCGGACTGACCTCTATACAGCAACTCTGAGACACTTCCTCCTACTTATCCCTTAAAGAGGACCCCACTCAGGACTGTCAGAATATTGTCTCCTGCTCCAGCACTAACCTCATTAAATTTGGAGATTGTCCACCCACAGCCTACGAACTTATAATTCACTTACCCCACAATGCTCATTTCTATCTCCTATCCAAGATCCAAAACCTGATTGTCAGGATAGGCCCATTGTTTCTGCCTGCTCCTGACCAACTCAACATTGTGCCTGTATACTTCAAATCCATTTTATCCTCCTTGGGTCAGTGCCTTCTCACCTTCGTCTGCAATACTTCATATGCTCTCAATCTCTTCAACAATTTTCAGTTGCTTTGCCCTGGTCTCATTTTCACCCTGGATGTCCCATCCCCATATTATTACTATCTCCCATCAAGAAGGCATTTAAACTACCTGCCTCTTTTTAGACAACAGACCTAACTAGTTCCCCTCAACCACCATCCTCCTCCATCTGGTGGAACTGATCCTCACACTTAGCAATTTCTCTTTCAGCTCCTCCCACTTTCTCCAAACCCAAGGTGTAGCCATGGACACTCACATAAGCCCCAGCTATGGCTGCCTTTTTGTTGGCTACATGGAAGAGTCCATGTTCTAAGACTTCCCAGATAATGCTCCCCAACTTTTTCTGCACTACATTGATAACTGAATTGGTGTTGCTTCATCCTACCACAAATCAGATCTTTATCTCCCCACACCCACCAACTTACACCAATCAGATCTTTATCTCCTACGTCCAATTTTTATTTTCAAGAGGAATCATGCTCTCCATGCTTTTCTTGTCCATTCGTCCCTACCCAATGATCTCCCTCTTGGCACTTATCACTGCAAGCAGAAGGAGTGCTACGTTTACCTATTCAACTCCTCTCTCACTACCATTCAGGGCTCCAAACAGTCCTTCCACATGAGGCAACACTTCACCTGTGAGTCTGTTGGGATCATCTACTGTATCCAGTGCTCCTCTACATTAGTGAGGTCAAACGTAGACTGTGTGCCTGCTATGTCAAGCGCCTTTGCTCGGTCCACAACATGCAGAATTTTGCATTGGCCAACCATTTTAATTCCATTGCCAATTCCCACTCTGCCATGTCACTCCGTGGCTTCCTCTAGTGTCACGATGGGGCCAATCTCAAGTTGGAGGAGCATCAGCCATATTCTGACTGGAGAGCTTCCAACCTGATGTCAAAACTTTATATGGCAATTGTGTTACACTCCATCCCATCCATTTCTTGCTTCAAGTCTTGGCTCTTGCTACCTGGAAAAGAACAGAGTTCAGAAATGTACCTTTGTACTTAACAAGAAGGAAACAAACAGAAATGCTGAAAACCCAAAATAAAAAAAGACATCTCTGGAAATAACTATTAAGTCAGCAGCATCTATGGAAAGAGAAATAAGGTAGTGATTTATGTTAATGACCTTTCATCTGAACCAATTGTGAACAAAATGTGAAAGATCTAAAGTGGAGTGAAAACACAGCTAGCTGTAAGACCTAGGGAAGGGATGGAGAGATAGGTTCAGTGGAAACATAATAATATTATATATATTGCAAGAGCTGTTGAAGTTAGCAAGCCCTTTTTTGAAACATCAG
The DNA here is from genome assembly GCF_963921235.1 of Mobula hypostoma. Lineage (NCBI taxonomy): Eukaryota > Metazoa > Chordata > Chondrichthyes > Myliobatiformes > Myliobatidae > Mobula > Mobula hypostoma. The sequence goes on from NC_086119.1 coordinate 37,690,941, forward strand.
ATATAATCAAAGATAATGGGGACTGCAGACCAGAACAGCTCTAATACAGAGTAAATTAACACTGTTGCAAAGCAAGGCTGAGAGTAAGAATGTGCCAAAGAATGGCAAAAAGTATTGTTTCCAGAATGTGATGAGTAATTAACATTGTTGTAATCATGGGTGAGAATTTAGTATGAGTGGTAAAATAAGCTGGAGCTAGAGATATTTATCAAAACTGTAAACAGGAATTTTGATCAAAATCTCATTGTACATAAGAAGGGAAACAGAAACCACTGAAGTCAACAGGGTAAAAAATAAAGGGTCTTGGCCCAAAACTGTTTACTCATTTCTATAGATGCTGCCTGGCCTGCTGAATTCCTCCAGTATTTCGTGTATATTAAAGAAACAAAGAAAACATGATTTGAGAGGTGAGCACTAGTTTTTTTCTCTGTTTTGAATTCATCCTGTCACGATCCGGTCCGTTGACTCCCCATTTCAGTTAATTTCCTTTTCCCCGTGTTCCACTGGGCTCCTTGATTAGGGCACCTGAAACTCATTTGAACCGACAGCATAAAAACTCTGGTTTACATCTACGCGCTGCTGGTTCGTCGCCGCAGCCAGTATGGCAATGCTCGTCCCGGAGCTGCCGAGAATCGTGGACTTGAAGTTGCTTCAGTGCCCGTGGCTGCTTAGTGAATTCAGTCGTTTTCGTGTCCAGCTGAGTTGCCGGCTGTTTTGCCGCTACTCCAAGTCAAGAGGTGAATTCTGTCGTTTTCATGTCCAGCTGAGATTTGCTGGCCGATTGCCGCCACTCCAAGCCAAGAAACAAATGGACTGTCATTGTTCGGTATTTTGTCATCTCGTTTCCAGCTGAGTAGGTCCGGCCGTTTGCCGTTCATATCCAGGCTCTGTGTCCAAGTCCAGGTTCGAGTCCGAGTCCAAGTCCAGACTCCGGGTCCAAGTCTGAATCCAAGTCCAGGCTCCAGGTCCAAGTCCAAGCTCCGGGTCCAAGTCCATGTCCAAGCCCAGGCTCCGGGTCCAAGTCTAGGCTCTGCACCCAAGTCCAAGTCCAAGTCCAGGTTGCACGTCCGTGTCTAAGTCCAGGTTCCTCGTCCGAGTCCACGTCCAGTTTCCGTGGCCAAGTCCAAGTCCAGGTTCCTCCAGTTTGTTGTCCAAAATTTACACCCATGTAAGTATCTACTCCTCGCTCTCCAGCCTTCCTGGCAACTATTAATAAAATACACTTCTGCTAATGATACCTCCATGTCTTTGTCCTGCACTTGGGTCTGCCCCCAACGCCCCCTTTGCAACACATCCATCTGGGAAATACATTTTCTTTACTGACTCCTTTTATCATTGTACTCTAACCACCTGGGAAATACATTTTCTTTATTGACTCCTTTTATCATTGTACTCTAGTTGGATTATTCCTAAAAGCAATTCCTTGCAGTAAGATTTATAACTTTAGGCAATATTTTTCTCGTCAAAATGATAGTGTCATGGTCCGGTCCGTGAAATCCACATTCCGGTTCACGGTCCAGTCCATCGATCCTTATTCCAGGTTTTTCAGTTTTCCCTTGTTCTGTTGGGGTGCCTCATTTGAGGCACCTGATTCTCATAAATAGCTCTTGGGTTCAGTTTCAGTGGCTGGACTGTTCCCTTCCCTTCCCCTTCCTTCTGAAGCCTTGCCTGCAACCTTCGCCTGAAGCATCGCCTGCGTCCTTGCCTGTAACGCTGTCAAGTTCAACCACCGGAACAAGACCGGGGCTTTGGTGTGTCAAGATAAGGAACAGTCTGTCGTTGTTTGGAATTGTCTGTTTGTGTCCTCACCTTTGCTAGGTAGGTCCGGCTGTTTACCACTACCTTGTGTTGGGAACCGTCTCTTTATGTCCTCGCCTCCACTGGGTAGGTCCGGCTGTTTGCCACTACCCTGAGTGGAGAACTGTCTCTTCGTGTTCAGTGTACTGTGTATAGTACATAGTATGGGGTGTCAAGGAGGGGTAGCACCTCTAGTGGGGGAATATGTCGCGTCCTTTTCAAAGCGGTTAGTCCACCTTTGTGTCCCCACCTGGCACTCAGCTCTCACCTGTGGCTCCCCATAGCTGTTTGCATGTGACAGTGGCCACACCCCAGGCAACGGCTTTGACAAACCGGCTAAACCAGGTGAGGGTAACCGACAGGTCTCAAACCCTCGGTGAGATAGGGAGTTGTCTATCCCAGCATGTGAAGACAGACTCTGGCAGATTGAGCGGATGAGACCTATGGAAGTTCCAACGGTCAAGAAGGCGGTCTCTGCAAGTGTCGTGGAACGTGTAGAGCAGGACAAGACACAGAAGACGTCCTGGTCATCCACTGCGCCTAGTCCCATCTCCAGCCGTCTCGACTCTGTCTTGCCACTGGATCCAGGTGGGAATTGGGAAGAGAGAATGAGGCTGACACTGTGCAACTCTCCCTCACTTAAATCTAAATCATGCGCTAGTCTCGACACCATCATAATGGTCTCGAGGCCCTCATCAACGTCGATGATGGACGAACACTGTGTATAGAAAGAGCCCCGGCCCTTGGTCCTGTTCCCAAGGAGGGGGTCCTGGCTCTGTGTGCTGTGTACGAGTCCCAGCCCTACGTCCTGCTCCCAAGGAGGGGTCCCGGCTCTGTGTTCCATGTTCCTGTGTTCAAGTCCAAGGCTCCATGTTTCCCGTGCTCAAGACCAAGGCTTCGAGGTTCCTGAGTTCCAAGACCGACTCAAGGCTTCGTGTTCTCATCCTGTCCATGTGTCTCGTCCTGTCCAGGTACCTCGCCCAACCCTGTGCTGGAGTTCCCTTGTCCTGTCCAGGAGTCTCACGTCCAGTCCTGTAGCCACACCACGACCTGTAGCCATGTCTTGTCCTAACCTAAACCTGAATTCCAGTTCCAAGTCAAGATCCAGGTTCCTAGTCCCAACCAAGACCCAGGTCCTTAGTCCAGGTTCATTGTTCCTAGTTCCTTGTCCCGGTTCTGTGTTTCTTGTCCATATCCTAGCCCAGGCCCTGCATCCTAGTCTCGTCCAGGGCCTGTGTGAATGTCCAGCATCCTTTCTTCCCCACTTCCCTTACTTTCTTGACACACCGAGTCCTGTTCCTAGTACTTCAGTGTCTGTGTCTTGCATTTGGGTCCGCCTCCTGCGCCCCCTTATGACAGATAGTGACAGATAGGGGTTGAGAGATTAATTATCTTGTGGGCATACACAATACACCCAATAATCATAATAGAATCAATGAAAGAACGCACCAACAGGGTGCACAGCCAGTGTGCAAGGGACACCAAACTGCGCAAATACAAGAAGAAAGAAAAAAAGTAATAACTAAATAAGCAACCAATAAATATTGAGAACATGAGATGAGTCCTTGAAAGAGTGTCTATAGATTGTGGGAACAGTTTAGTGATGGGGCAAGTGAAGTTATACCCTCTGGTTCAGGAGACTGATGGTTGAGGTGTAATAACTGATCCTGAACCTGGTGGTGTGATACCTGAGACTCCTGTACCTTCTTCCTAATGGCATCAGCTGGAAGAGAATATGCCCAAGGTGGTGGTGGTCTTGCATGATAGATGCTGCTTTCCTGCATCAATGCTTGGTGCAGATGAGCTCAATGGGTGGGGAGAGCTTTACCCATGATGGACTGGGCCATGCCCACTATTTTTTATAGGATTTTCTGTTTAAGGGCATTGACGTTTCCATTCCAGGCTGTGATACAGCCAGTCAGTATACTCAACAACACACATCTGTAGAAGATTATCAAAGTTTTAGATGTCATGCCAAATCTTTGCGGACTCCTAATGAAGTAGAGGCGCTGCTGTGCTTTTTTTGTAATTGCACTTACATGCTGGGCCCAGAACAGATCCTCCAAAATGATAAAACCAAGGAATTTAAAGTTGCTAACCCTCTCCACCTCTGATGAGGACTGGCTCTTGGACCTCCGGTTTCCTCCTCCTGAAGTCAATAATGGTCTTGCTGACATTCAGCAAGAAGTTGTTATTTGTGGCCTTATTTTCAATCTCCCTCCTGTATATTGATTCATCACCGCCTCTGATTCGGTCTATGGCAGTGACACAGTCCTAAACAAACTTTAATATGTCTTTGGAGATGTGCTTAGCCACACAGTCATAAGTGTAAAGCACGTCTTGCAGGTAGCTAAGCACACAGCCATGTGGTGCACCTGTGCTGATGGAGATTGTGGAGGAGATGGTGTGTCAATCTGAACTGACTGGAAGTGATCCAATTGCACAAGGATGTATTGAGGCCAAGCTCATGAAGCTTATTGATTAGTTTTGAGGAGATGATAGTATTGAATGCCGAGCAGTAGTCAAAGAGCATCCTGATGTATTCCTCTTAGCTGTCCAGATGTTCCAGGGTTGAATAAAGATACAATGAAAAATGGCATCCGTGGACCTGTTGCTCCAGTAGGCAAATTGGAGCGGATCCGAGTCGTCCCTCAGGCATTCATCAATTTGTGTAGCATAAGTCATCTGCCGATGAGTATCATCAGTTAGATAGTAACCACCAATGTCCAATCAATGACTTGCTGGTTGGTTGGTGAAGAAAACAAAACTCGTGTCGGGTATAGAACGGAACTACATGCATGCGCTCCATGGACGACTGAACCACGAGGGGACGGACCTCTGAAGGGAGGCGTCGCCGAGGTGCGGAGTGGCCGCCTGCCCCGGTGCGCAACTTTGCCTCCAAGCGCGTGCGCTCTGGACAGTTTTGTCGCCGCGGGCGTCGGGGTCGTGCCATGCGCGTGCTGCGGGCGTTTATTCGCGTGTGCTGGGCATGAGCCCGAGCTCTGGTACTGATTGGCCAGAATTGGAATTTAAAAGGCGGTTTCGGGAACGCGGACTAACGGTTCCATCGAAGGATCGATCAGCATCGGAACCCGCCCGAGTGATTGGCACCGATCGACATCTGTCAGAAGGAGCGCTCTTTTCCTGTAAACTGCCCACTGCCACACTTCATGCTTAGTCAATCAATTGGATCGGTTCCCCTGATGAGCCCTGTTGTGAGCCGTGAAATGGAGGAGCTTCTTCTCTCCACCCCGATCAACCCCAATAACTTCCCAGCCAAACTGTGGCGCATCGTGAATAGCCCCCGGTACCGTTCGATCCGCTGGGATCCCCGCGGAGAAGGGCTCATCGTCGACCAGCAGCTCTTCGAATCCGAGCTTCTCGCCCCGATCAAGAACGTCAGCAATGGTGCCAAACTAGAGCCCAACACCGACCTGCTCTTCAAAACCACAAACTTCACCAGCTTCATCCGCCAGCTCAACCTGTACGGTTTTAGGAAGTTGGGACAAGGGAGCAGCGAGCACCCAGTGCCTGGCGAGCTGGGGGCAGGGGATGGGCTACTTCACCACTTCCACAACCCCAGTTTTAAACAGGATCACCCAGAGCTACTTGTCAACATGAAAAGGTTAACCAGTGCCAACAAAGCCAAGCTGGCAGCTGGGCTCCAGGTCAACACTAGACCACCCAACCGTTTTCAGAGGTATCTCACCAATTCCATGGACTCCATTGGCCAGACCAAAGGAGAGCGACATGGTAGGGATGGAGTTACAGTTATAGACTCTGATAGGTAGTGGGGAGAGAGAAAGTTAATGGCAGGTATAATTAACAACATGGCTGCCTTTTTACCATACTAGGTATATGAATATCTTACTCTGGAAAAAAATTCACAAGGGTGCCTCAATATTTTGATGTCATTATATTCAGTTTTTCATTTTCATTTTCTCATATAATATGAACAGTTCTAGCACACTATAATTTATTCCTTATCACAAATGGCCCTTCAGGTAGTTTTGAGGAGTTAGCTTTTTGAACCAAAGTGATTCTTTGACCCTCTGCACAAGGAATTGGAGTGCAGAAGGCAGTCATTCATCTCATGAAGCCTACACCAGCTCTCTGCAAGAACATTTGAATTAATTCTATTCCCCACCTCTTTCCTGCAGATTTTTTTTTCTCCCAGTAGCTATTAGTTCCCATTTGAAAACAATAATTGAACTTTATTTTTCTCCATTCTATGGTAACAGTTTGCTTATGTGCTGCTCCAAAATAGTGCTGGACTCGAGAACCAGCATATTATGCTCGGGGTTTTCTCCACAATCTCCCGCTGTTTTGGGCAGTGAAAATTATAGTGATTGTGCTGGAGAGCAGATCATGGAGATGGAAAGGCAATTACAGCAGGATGGGAATTCCAAAGAAAGTCAATATCTTGGGCAGTGTGGATTAGGCTGAGAGGTAATAAGAGGAATTGGAATGGAGGTTAGAAAAAAGGATAAAAACTGGAAGTAAGAATGGTTGGTTTGAAGAATGTAGAAACCTGGGTAGGAAGGGAAGAGGAGTTAGTTGGGAATGCTGAGAACTTCAGTACAAGCTGGAAAGGATAGATGGGAAGGGAGTAAGAGAAGAAGACACCCAGCTAAAGGAAGATGGACTCTGCAGCCGTTCAATCCCCCTTTAAAAAGCACCAAAACAATCCCAGATATCTGCGTAAGATTCCCTCCATTATTTTGTAGACCTCATATGCATGACCAAATTTAAAATATGTCAAATGATTCATACATTCCCTGACCAGCACTGTTTCTGAATTTGTGCTCTAAGGACACAGAACTGTCAGTAATGAATTCAAACCATTTATTCCTATTCTAATTTGACCTCAGAGCAAGAGACTTGGCTGCCCCTAATCTGGGAGACAGTGTATTCTATCTTTGCAGGCTAACCCGCCTATTCCAGTAATCAGTAAAAAATTGTAATCCTCTCCATTAGATGGTGAGGATTAATTGAGAATTGTTGAAATGTGGTTGATTGATTGCAGGATTGCTATTTTAGTAACATTGATGGCCAGAAATGTTACAAAACATTGTATTTCACTTCTTTATTAGGTTAGATTAGATTATTACGTAGGACCACTGACAAAGCCAAAATGAACTTTGTTTTAATACCATCTCAGGAAGCATTTTAAACAGGTAGAGGCATGTTGTTCTTATGCAATAGATATCAAACAATATCCACTCAGGAAAAATAGTGAAAAACGGACAGATATGGAAATCTGAATTAAAAACAGAAGTGCAGAAGTACTCACTCAGTCAGGTACCATCTCTGGAGAGAGAAACGGAGTTAAACAGGCAGTTAATGACCACTCCTCAGAACTAGGAAATATTACTAAACAACAATGTTTTAAGTTGCACTGAAAAGAAGTGAAGGTTTCTGAAAAGATAGAGACAAAAGGAACTGGATGGTTCAGATGATATTGGTATCAACTGTGGGGTGGGTGTAAATTGCACTTACAGAGGAATCTAATGCATATGGATAAGGCATTTTTTTTTGCATTTGTGTGCAAGATGCCTCAAGAAGACAATATCTATCATCAAAGATCCTCACCATCCAAGTCATACTGTCTTGCAGCTACCTTCAGGCAGGAAGTACAGAAGCCTCGTCCCACCCTACTAGTTCAAATGCAGCTGCTTCCCTTCAATATTCAACCAACCTGCAAAACCCCAATCACCATCTCAGTATAGCAAAACAATGACCACAGTGCACTACAATGGACATGGTGTTCCTTGTTCTGATTGTGTTTTCAATGTAAAAAAAATTGTTTTAAGATTTTCTTATGAATGTTATGTATCTATGGCTATGTACCTGCAATGTTGCCACAAGTAAGTTTCTCATTGCATCTGTGCATATGTGTCCTTAGTTTGACTTTGGTAATATGCTACATGATTCACTAATTAAATCTCGCAGAAACAGAATTCACAATGACCCATAGGCATTACAAGTCGCTCCTGTGTAAAGTAAAATCCTAAAAGTGCTACTAAACTCCTTTGCTCCTATGCTTAAACAGTGCTGTTTAAGTAAGAGTGATCTAGAAATGTTTGGGCTTTGCCGAAGTGTCAGAGAACTAGAGAAGGAGTAATTCCTGCCCCTGAAAACTAACCACTGAGTTCTGTCATAAGCAAATTTTTGTGTATGTTGAATAAGTGTGAGAGTGAATGAAGCTGTGATGAACCCATGGCCTATCACTTTGTTAGAATTTATGGTAACTCCATGACTTCATTATTTCAAGGAAAGGAAGGAGAAAACTGAGGATGAAAATAAATCAGAACTAAAATAAATTACGAACAAGGTAGTAATTTGGTCTCTCATGCATTTTCTATCATTCTAATAAATCCTGTAATAATGATCCACTTTAGAAAGAGTTCCAGAATACCACTACCCATTGTGTGAAAGTTTTTTCCCCTGATTTCATATCTAAATTGTGCCTCCTTGTTCTTTAAATGTTTTGTTTTGAGAGCACAATTGTATCCCTCATGTATTATATGATTTTTAAGATAATTAATTTTAAGTAATCTTCCATTATTTGTAGAGATAATCTATTTGGGAGAGTGCATTTACAAAGAATTAGGATGGGCTGATTGTCTTGAAAGTCCATCGAGTGCTGCCTATCAAAGTCATTTCACATGGAGAGAAGTTATGTTTTCAAGTTCAAAGCTTCTGTTATTGACAGGTGTCACCACATTTATCTGCTTTCCACACAGCAAGATTGACCTTATAGTGTAGTTACTGTGAAACTTTCTAAATGGAGGAGTCTACCGACATTTAATTTGGCAAAGCATGGTACCTGAAGTCAGTCTTTCTATATATGTTTAGAATAATGAAGAATAGCACAATTTTAATGGCTTAAGTAATTCACAGGACTTTGATGCATTCAATTGATATATTAATTTGTCATGAATTCTGAAACTGAAATTCTACAAATCACTGCACTGACAAATATTGTCTCTACCTGGAATTCCAGAAAGGGGCCTCAGTTGACTTTGTTGGAGTTTGACACTGCAGCAGAGAACAGTGTAACCAGAAGAACTAGAGAGGTGTGACTGTTTTCCTTGGCAAAAGAAGCTTGAGAGAAGATTTGATAGAGGTGTACAAGGTCATTATTGACTTATAAAGAGCAAAGAAATAGAAGCAGTTGCTAGTCATGGATGGCTCCAGGATTCCAGATATAGTTACGTTCCACAGAGTACTGGCTACAACCTGTAGTTCATTGGCAGCCGAATTGATGGAAATAACTTGAAAGGGAATTGTATATACAAAAAGAGAATCATTTATAAAGACAGGGGAAAATGGAATGTGCAAGGATTACTGTACTAGGAGGCAGCATTTATAAACATAGGAGGACAAGACTGCGCAGGCACGTGATGTAACAGGACAACGTGGAGAGTTTAAAAAGGAGACCACTCTATACAGTGAGCAGCTGTCGGAGCGGGCAGCGGAGTGAGTGATAGCAGAGTGTAGGGCTTTGGCTTCAACGGGCTTCGGCGGTAAACGGGAAGAGTCGAGAGTGAAGCACCAACTGTTTAGCGAGGTAAGTGGGTGAGTAGACTTATTTTTCCTGTTTCGTTCCTGTAGAATTAGATAGCATGCCTGCAGGGTTAGTGCTTTGTTCAGGGTGTCAGATGTGGGAATCCTGGGAGACCTCCAGCCTCCCTGATGGCCACATCTGCGCCAGGTGCACCAAGCTGCAGAGACCGTGTTAGGGATCTGGAGCTGCAGCTTGATGACCTACTGCTTATCAGGGAAAGTGAAGAGGTGATGGACAGGAGCTACAGGGAGGTAGTCATCCCTAGGCTACAGGGGTCAGAAAACTGGGTCACTGTCAAGAGAGGGAAGGGAAATGCCCGGACAGTGCACACCTGTGGCTGTCCCCCTCAGCAACAAGTATCTTGTTCTAGGTGCTGTTGAAAGGGATGACCTGACAGGGGACGCCCACGGTGACTGGGTCTCTGGCACTGTTGTGCAGGAGGGAAGGAGGGAGAAGAGGAATGCGGTAGTCATAGGGGATTCCATAGTCAGGGGAACAGACAGGAGATTCTGTGAGCCTGATAGAGATACCTGCATGGTGTGTTGCCTCCTAGTTGCCAGGGTACGGGGTGTCTCGGATCGGGTCCAGAATATTCTGAAGGGGGAGGGTGAGCAGCCAGTTATCTTGGTACATGTTGGTATCAATGACATAGATAAGACAGGGGAGGAGGTCCTGAAGAGAGATTTCCAGGAGTTAGGAAGGAAGCTGAGAAGCAGGAGCTCCAGGGTAGTAATCTCGGGATTGCTGCCTGTGCCACGTGCTAGCGAGGGCAAGAATAGTAGGATCTGGCAGATGAATGTGTGGCTGAGAGACTGGTGCAGGGGGCAGGGCTTCAGATTCTTGGATAATTGGGATCTCTTCAGGGGGAAGTATGACCTGTTCAAAATGGACAGGTTACACCTGAACCCGAAGGGGACCAATATCCTGGCGGGAAAGTTTAATAGAGCTGTTAGGGAGGGTTTAAACTAATTTGGCAGGGGGATGGGAACCGGAATGATAGAGCGGAGGAAGGGGGAAACAGAAATAAATCTAAGATAGTGAGCAGTAAAGATGTCAGGAAAGACAGGCAGGTGATGGGGCAAATGTGTAGCCATTGGGATGAGTTGCAGTGCAATAAAGTTGCAGTGAAATCAAAGCGAAAAGTACCAAATACGGTCTTAAGGTGTTATACTTAAATGCACACAGCATAAGGAATAAGGTGGATGATCTTGTTGTACAGCTACAGATTGGCAGGTATGATATTGTGGCCATCACTGAGACGTGGCTGAAGGATGCATGTCTCTGGGAGCTGAACGTCCAAGGGTACACGGTGTATCGGAAGGATAAGAAGGTAGACAGAGGGGGAGGTGTGGCTTTATTGGTAAGAAATGATATTAAATCATTAGAAAGAGGTGATATGGGATTGGAAGGTGCAGAATCTTTATGGGTTGAGCTAAGAAATCGCAGGGGTAAAAGGACCCTGATGTCAGTTATTTATAGGCCTCCAAACAGCTGCAGTGATGAGGACTACAAATTACAACAGGAAGTAGAAAAGGCTTGTCAGAAGGGCAGTGTTATGATAATTGTGGGGGATTTTAACATGCGAGTGGATTGGGAAAATCAGGTCGGCACTGGATCTCAAGAGAGAGAATTTGTAGAATGTTTACTAGATGGCTTTTTAGAACAGCTTGGTGTTGAGCCCACTAGGGGATCGGCTGTACTGGATTAGGTATTGTGTAATGAACCAGAGGTGATTAGAGAGATTGAGGTGAAGGAACCCTTAGGAGGCAGTGATCATAACATGATTGAGTTCACTGTGAAATTTGAAAAAGAGAAGCCGAACTGTGATGTGTCAGTATTTCATTGGAGTAAAGGAAATTACAGTGGCATGAGAGAGGAACTGGCCAAAGTTGACTGGAAAGGGACACTGGCGGGAAAGATGGCAGAGCAGCAGTGGCTGGAGTTTATGTGAGAAGTGAGGAAGGTGCAAGACAGGTATATTCCAAAAATGAAGAAATTTTCGAATGGAAAAAGGATGCAACCGTGGTTGACAAGAGAAGTCAAAGCCAAAGTTAAAGCAAAGGAGAGGGAAAATTTAGTGGGAAGACAGAGGATTGGGAAGTTTTTAAAAGCTTAAAAAAGGAAACTAGGAAGGTTATTAAGAGGGAAAAGATTAACTATGAAAGGAAGCTAGCAAATAATATCAAAGAGGATACTAAAAGCTTTTTCAAGTATATAAAGAGTAAAAGACAGGTGGGAGTAGATATAAGACCAATGGAAAATGATGCTGGAGAAATTGTAATGGGAGATAAGGAGATGGCAGAGGAACTGAACGAGTATTTTGCATCAGTCTTCACTGAGGAAGACATCAGCAGTATACCGGACACTCAAGGGTGGCAGGGAAGAGAAGTGTGCGCAGTCACAATTACGACAGAGAAAGTATTCAGGAAGCTGAATAGTCTAAAGGTAGATAGATCCCCTGGACCAGATAGAATGCACCCTTGTGTTCTGAAGGAAATAGCTGTGGAGATTGCGGAGGCATTAGAGATGATCTTTCAAAAGTCGATAGATTCTGGCATGGTTCTGGAGTACTAGAAGATTGCAAATGTCACTCTGCTATTTGAGAAGGGGGCAAGGAAGCAAAAAGGAAATTATAGACCTGTTAGCTTGACATCGGTGGTTGGGAAGTTGTTGGAGTCGATTGTCAAGGATGAGGTTACAGAGTACCTGAAGGAGTCGATTGTCAAGGATGAGGTTACAGAGTACCTGAAGGAGTCGATTGTCAAGGATGAGGTTACAGAGTACCTGAAGAACGCAGCATGGATTCCTTAAAGGAAAATCCTGCCTGACAAACCTATTACAATTTTATGAGGAAATTACAAGTAGGCTAAACAAGGGAGGTACAGTGGATGTTGTATATTTGGATTTTCAGAAGGCCTTTGACAAGGTGACACACACGAGGCTGCTTAACAAGGTAAGAGACCATGGGATTACGGGAAAGTTACATATGTGTATAGGGTGTTGGCTGATTGTCAGGAAACAGAGAGTGGGAATAAAGGGATCCCATTCTGGTTGGCTGCTGGTTACCAGTGGTGTTCCACAGGGGTCCGTGTTGGGGCTGCTTCTTTTTACATTGTACATCAACGATTTGGATTATAGTATAGATGGCTTTGTGGCTAAGTTTGCTGATGATACGAAGATAGGTGGAGGGGCCGGTAGTGCTGAGGAAACAGAGAGTTTGCAGAGAGACTTGGATAGATTGGAAGAATGGGCAAAGAAGTGGCAAATGAAATACAATGTTGGAAAGTGTACGGTTATGCACTTTGGCAGAAGAAATAAATGGACAGTCTATTATTAAAATGGGGAAAGAATTCAAAGTTCTGAGATGCAACGGGACTTGGGAGTCCTCGTACAGGATACCCTTAAGGTTAACCTCCAGGTTGAGTTGGTGTTGAAGAAGGCGAATGCAATGTTGGCATTCATTTCTAGAGGAATAGAGTATAGGAACAGGGATGTGATGTTGAGGCTCTTTAAGGCGCTGGTGAGACCTCACTTGGAGTACTGTGGACAGTTTTGGTCTCCTTATTTAAGAAAGGATGTGCTGACGTTGGAGAGGGTACAGAGAAGATTCACTAGAATGATTCCGTGAATGAGAGGGTTAACATATGAGGAACGTTTGTCTGCTCTTGGACTGTATTCCTTGGAGTTTAAAAGAATGAGGGGAGACCTCAAAGAAACATTTTGAATGTTGAAAGGCATGGACTGAGTAGATGTGGCAAAGTTGTTTCCCATGATGGGGGAGTCCAGTACGAGAGGGCATGACTTAAGGATTAAAGGGCGCCCATTCAGAACAGAGATGCGAAGAAATTTCTTTAGTCAGAGGGTGGTGAATCTATGGAATTTGTTGCCACGGGCAGCAGTGGAGTCCAAGTCATTGGGTGTATTTAAGGCAGAGATTGATAGGTATCTGAGTAGCCAGGGCATCAAAGGTTATGGTGAGAAGGCGGGGGAGTGGGACTAAATGTTAGAATGGATAAGCTCATGATAAGATGGCGGAGCAGACTCGATGGGCTGAATGGCAGACTTCTGCTCCTTTGTCTTCTGGTCTTATTTACTTAATGGGGCAAATAATGTGCTAATACCCCATAAACAATATGATTATGGCCCTAATTTCACCACATTTCATTACAGTATAAGCATTTAGGGAAACTCGAAATAAGATAATATCTTTCAAATTATGATACTGTCATAAAAATGGACCCCTCCCCACCATCCTTTATTCACTCTTAAAAAATGATCAACTCCTTTATCCCCTTTATATTCTGTGGAACATACAAAGATAGAGCAAGCTTATTTCCAAATTTTAACTTTAATAAAACTTCAGGAATTTACAGATATGAATAATTTGTGGATTGAAGTAATATTTAATTGGTGAAAATCAGGTAACTAAAATTATGAACTATAACTAGAAATTGGTGTAGAAAATGCTTGATGTTTTTGTACACCTTAGCTAACTAGTTATAGTAATGAAGGCATTAACTGTTAATACTTCCATTAAAGTACAGTGGTGACAAAGTAATGCTGTACAGAATTTTTAAATATTTGTTCATTAATAGCAATAGCATTGTAGCTCTGTTATTAGGTAAGAAGCCCATACCCTATATACTGTATGTATGTATAAAAGTTGACCACCATATAATATAATCTCATTTGTTATGTTTTATACAGGACCTGTGACAGTTGGCCAACTTCAACGAACATTCCGCAGAGATAATTTGTCCCCATACCCATTTTTGTCATCGACACACAATCAAAGTCCTTTACATACAGTGTCCATTAAAAATTTGTCAGGTTCTAACCCTGGTGGCCTAGATCGAACCCCAATTCCTCCACGTACATGGCACAGCTCTATTGGACTAGTGGCTGGACAAATTGATACCTCCTCGTCTTCTCCATTTTCTGATAAGGCAATTCCTTTTTCTGTCATACAACGATTTCCTACTGAGGTCACCTATAGTCTGCAACCAAATCCTAATAATGTGCATGTTCAAGGATCTCAAGAGATAGGACCTGCTGGTCAGAAATATACCAGTTATCTTACTCCTCCTTCACAGTATCATCAGGCCTTCTATCCAACAGGTACTAGTTTTTAATTCCATTATTACTGCCATTATTTTATTTGTTGTATTTTTCATATTAATTGAAAGTGAGTAATTGTGTTCTTAGTTTGTCCAATAGTTAACAGGCTTCTGACAGAAACATGGTCAAAGAGCTTTTCCTTGGTTTCAGATCCATAAGGGATTACAGCTATTATGTACTGGGGATGTATGGTATTTGTCTCTGTGCTAGTAGAAATTGTGGTTTCTTTCAGACCTTATAGGGAAATGTACTAGGAGAAGGTGATTTGTATATTGTAAAACAATTTCAAAATTAATTTTACATAATTTCTGAATAAATTATAGAATCTTAATAAATTATAGAATGAGTAGTAAGCAATGTGTTATTCCAGAGATAGTAAAGAGAAAAAGGGACACTCGGATCTTCTTCCATTATGCTGCCATAGGACATTCTGGAGCTTCCAAAATTTGACCTGAACTTGGAATCAGACATCTGAGGACATGTTTCTTGGTTCAACAGAACATTCTTTCCCAAATATCGCGACCCATCCTAGTTACTTCTGTTTTCCATTTCACAGATTTTGCTTCCTATAAGCATGATGGTCCAACCTATACTACTTACTTTTCTCTTTGAGCTTTCCAATGACTCCATCCTATTACATTCAACATCTCTATTATACATTCAGTTTCCTCAGTATCTTTGAACTTCAAATTATTGCGGAAAGATGGTAAAGTCTCAAAGCTTAATTCATGTTTTGGATAGAAAAACGAAAACAACATACACCTACAGTACTATTCCAAATATAGTTTTGCTGAGAAGGCTTTACATCTTTACATTCACCCCTCACCTTTGTATCCTGCTGTGGACTTTGTTTCTGTACTTTGGTCTCTACAAGTGAGTCAAGCAACAGAGTGACAAAGAGGTACTCACAGAACAATCTTGTGAGTGTACACATTAATTGTCTCTCTGTGACTTAGTCTAACCATTTCACACTTACTTTCACCTCTAACTTCCCTTCCCCTCTTCAATTTATGAGTCCACATCTCAGGAGATGGTTTATCAACTATATATTAATTTCAAGGTCGCAGACTCACACAGTGCTCCCTGTAAGCAGTCTGTTTTCCCAGTTCCTTTGGCTCCATCACATCCATTTTGATGGCAATAATTTCCACACTAGAGATCCTGAGATGTCTTCTTTGTTCATTAAAATTTGCCAGGACTCTCAACTATGTCTGTGTATTTCTCACATTTCAGCTGTGAACGTCAACCCCAATGCCCACCCCACATACCCACCCAGAAATACTTAGAATATGGTTCCCCTTGTCCTAGCTCTGAACATAATTAGCTTTCACATTCAATGCCGATCCTATAAAATGATATCACAGACAGACACATCTTTCCCTTCCCATTTTATGTTCTGAAGAGGCTGCTTTCTCCACGACTGGTTAATTGTTCCATCTTCACAAATGCCAATTGTTGATCTCATAGCAGCTCTTTCCTTCCCACTGTCCCATGACTGGAACATCCATTAACAGTGGGTCAGTTTTACTTATTCCAGTTTAGTATAATTTTTTGCTCATGATGTGTTCTCTTCTACATTGGTGAAAACAAATAAAAAATAGATGACCACTTTTCAGGACAGTCTAGCCAGTTGTAACATTAATTCTGCATCCCATTCCCATTCTGGCCTCTCTGTCATTAGCCTCTTACACTATTCGAACAAAGTACAATTTACAATATAATGTTCTGATAAAGCATTTTACAAACCTAAGGATTCAAATGAAGAGCAAAACTGGTCAATTTTGTCACGTAGATGGCAGGAAGACTCATTTTTATCACATGATCTTAGATATTTTTACCAAGTTGATTATAGACTGCGATAGCACTGGACTATATAGTGCTTCAACAGATAATCGACAGGAAAGTGCCCGAAGCCCTGGGAATTGGAGGCCAGAGCAAACTGCAGTCAACAAGCAACAGTCAAAATTGTTAGTATTTTTCGGAGATGGTATCTTAAAATCTTGTCCAAGTAGCAAGTCTTAGGCTGCTTTAATGGAAACCATGGAGATCAAGGAGGTAAAATGATCATGGGCATCTCAACAGAATGTTTCCTGATAATTTTGAGGAGAAACTGTTGCATTATTTCCAGGATCTGATCATACATACAAAAGCTTTACTGAAGTGATTACATCAGAGATTTGTGGCCTTGTGATAAAATCATGAGATGTAAAAGTGCAGCCAGGACTGTATTGCCTGTTTCAGTCAAGAAATCCCTGGAATCTTGCAGGTTACAATAAGGTATATAAACTTGACTTGCAGGATTCTTGGAGTCTCTGAGTCTCTAACCACTCTCCAGGTTGACTGCATTCCAGTTCCTGTTTTTAGAAACAAAGACCACAAGAAGTTTCCTGGTTTCACTTTTCAATTTAGTTTAAAACTAGAGAATTGGTTTATTTGAGCTACTGTTTGTCAATTACCTCTGGCAGTGGATCATGCAAATTTCCATGTTTCCATTTTCCTTTCTTTTCAATCTTTTTATTAATTTCAGCATCATAAACATTACAGAAGATAGATACAGAGCAATTGGGATTACATTATTGATAAATAGTTTATACAAGTATAAACTCAATTGACACATAATTAATGAGCCTCCCAAAATCTCAAAAAGTACTAATATAATATAGGAAAATATAAAGTGAAAATAAAAAAAACATGAAAAAAGAAAAAAATTATACCCCAAAAGAAAAAAAGAAATCAAAACCAACTAGAAAAAAAACTAAAGAAAAAAAGAAAAAGAATGGGCAATTATGATACCTCAGAGAAGAGCATTAGTGTCGTTAACTCCGCTCCTCTCCTCGTATATGGAGTAACAAAATAGATTTGGAAAGGGTCAAATTATATCATATGAAAGTATTGAATAAATGGTGTGCAAATCTCTTCAAATTTAATAGAAGGGTCGTAAATGATGCTTCTAATTTTTCTAAATTTAAGCAAGACATTGTTTGAGAAAACCATTAAAATGTAGTCGGAGGATTAATCTCTTTCCAATTCAATAATGTGGATCTTCTAGCCATTAGTGTAACAAAAGCAATCATCCGACTAGCTGAGGAGGTCAGATAATGTTGTTCTATCATTGGTAAACCAAAGATTGTAGTAATAGGATGAGGTTGTAGATCAATATTCAAAACAGTTGGAATAATATCAAAGATGTCGTCCCAGTATTTCTTCAGCAAAGGGCATGACCAAAACATATGAGTTAATGAAGCTATCTCAGAATGACATCTATCACATACAGGATTTATATGAGAGTGATAATGAACTAATTCATACTTGGACATATGAGCCCTGTGTACTACTTTAAACTGTATCAATGCATGTTTAGCGCATATAGAGGAAGAATTAACTAATTGAAAAAAATTTTGCCATTTCTTTATTGGTAAAGTAGGCTTAAGTTCCCTTTCCCATTCGTTCTTAATTGAATTCGATACATCTGGATTTATTTTCATAATCATATTATAGAGAATTGCTATTGAACCTTTCTGAAAAGGATTTAAATCTAGAATTCTTTCTGTTATATCCGATGAATGTGAAATCGGAAAGGTTATAAGAACAGTATTTTAAAAATTTCTAATCTGTAAGTATCTAAAGAAATGGGATCTGGGTAAATTATATTTATTGGATAATTGTTCAAAAGACATGAAAGAATTATCCAAAAATAAATCAGAAAAATGAATTATACCTTTAGTTTTCCAGACTAGATAGGCTTGATCCAAAAAAGAAGGTTGAAAAAGAAAATTGAATAGAATAGGGCTTGCTAAAATAAATTGATTCAATCCAAAAAATGTTTCCATTTTTGTTTACAACAACTCAGCCTATCAAGTTTATTCAGGCTCACAGAGTAATCCCACTCCCCCACTTATTTTCCTTATAATCTATTCTGTTCACATTCCTATTCCACCTTCACTAAGTGCGTTTACAGTGACCAATTAACCTACCAAGACACATTAATGGTATGTGAAAAGAAACCAGAGCATTTGGCAGAAGTCCATAATGTCACTGGAAAGAATGCGCAAACTTCACACAGATGGCTTTGGGGGTCTAAATTGAACTCATATAGCTGGAACTGTGAGGCAACATCTCCAGTTGCTGCACCATTATACCACCCAGAGCTACCAGGATGCACTAATAATTACATAACTGAGCTTGAAAGCAACATGATTACTGGGTTTTAAGGCTTGCCATA
Source organism: Mobula hypostoma (assembly GCF_963921235.1). Classification (NCBI taxonomy): domain Eukaryota; kingdom Metazoa; phylum Chordata; class Chondrichthyes; order Myliobatiformes; family Myliobatidae; genus Mobula; species Mobula hypostoma. The sequence goes on from NC_086119.1 coordinate 37,709,648, forward strand.
GTTCATAGCTATCTTGTGAAGCTCTTTGTACAAGCTAATTCCCCACACAAGAATCAATTCAGAAATATCATTGTGAATACCATTGATGCACTCAAGCATAGGTTTAGTTGCCTTGACTCATCAGGTACCCAAAGAGAAGGTATTGACATTTCTGGAGATTTGCCTCGTATTCATAATAGAGACTACTTGTTACCATCAGCTGTTTTGCCAGATGGCCAAACTTGGGGTGTCATAACAGGAAGAGGAAAAAGAAGGTAAAGGGGACAGTGCAGAAAATACCAGAAATTTTCAGCAATTTAATGAGGGAGAAAAATATTTATTTTTTTATTGAGGTCAATGATTTTTCATCAGAACTGGGAAACTTTTAAGTTTCAGAGAATAGCCAAAACATGGAAAGAACAAATAGGAAGTTCACGTTAGGGTGTGAAGCAGGAAATATTGAATGACTAAAATGGTTATGAAGCCAGACAAAAGAAGGTAATAATGACCAGTAAATAACAACCAGTATGTCTGAGAAATGCACAAAGAAAAGAGCATATTAAAATTAATATAACTAGAGAAAGGAAAAAATATTCTGTGATAGTTGAAAATGTGAGATGCAAGGTTAGATTGGCTGACTATATGAAGTAGTTGAATTCATTGTCAATTGAGAAGGAAATAATTTGTTTAGGTGGAGGAAGATGTGGTTAACTTCAAACATCTTTTTGAGTTTCATTGTAAAAGTCTCCCAGGCCAAAGACAGAAAAGTCATTGTGGTTAAGGGCAGCTAAAAGCTCAGGATTACCTCTGAAGACTGAACAGGTATTCTGAAAACCATAATCACACAATTTCCATTTGTTTTCCTGAATATAAGAGACCTCACTGTGAAAGCCAACAATGAGGCAGCATGTGGGAACATGAGATGCTCCAACTAAGGGGGATATCCTCCGCCATATAATTGAAGAATGTTAATCAGATGCATTAAACTCAAGTCAGTGTTGTTGCATGATGTACCCTCCACAAGTTACGATCATCAGGTAGCCTTTCAAATACTTTACCTTGAAGATCAAGGTGATGAGGTCCACTGGCTCCACGAAGATCAATTCATCTGATTTCCTAGGTTCATGTTCACTAATTAATTGACTGTCAACTGCAGGGATAATAAGAGATGGATGGGTGAGGGGATCAGAAATAGGCTATTAAACTCCTGTTAGATCACTTTCTCACTGTAGTGACAACAGATCTGTTCTCCACAATATTACTGGGTAGTACCTGCAGAGCTTACTCAGTGACTTTGTGGAGGACAAAGTAGCTGGCACCACAGTCCACAAATTCCTTTCTGTTAAGAAGCCCAATGGCAGCATGGTTGTAACAAAATATTCGTTTATTAGACACTATATGGTATTGGCTTCCACAATTCTCTATTAGTAAAATGGATTCCAGTCTCCGTATCATGCCATCGACCAAGATGGCATTAGGTTTCTACATCCTCCCGGGTGGGATCTGACTTCTTCAGAGAAGACTCTCCAATGCAGCAAGCATTTGGTTTATTACACAAATCTGGCTTTATACTGAATTGACTATGCTGGGTTCTCATCTGGTTCCTATTCGGTAAGTGATCCTCTACTGACATTAGAGGCAGTCCAAAAGAGTTATACTAATTCATGTGACGAAGGGATTTTTTTTATCATGAGCAGATGAAGAAATTAGATTTATATTCTTCGGAGTTTAGAACAGAAGGAGTAAACTTATTGAAATGTATAGTATATATTCATTAAGAGAAATAATAGGGTAAATGGGATCATCTCAAATTAAGAGGGATAGTCACAAGATGTTTAAAATAGAGGTGTATAAGAATTTATTTCTGTAGAGAGTAGTAAATCTCTGCAATTTTCCACCCTGGAGGGTTATGGAGACTAGACAAATAAAGATTATGTAGATACATTTGTGAAATATGTGGAATTGATAACTATGGAAACAGAGGAGGAAATCAGGCCCGAGGCAAATCATATATGAATAGCGGGGTAGGCTTGAAGGGTTAAATGACATATTCCAAGTAATTTATGGATATCCAACCCTTTTCCCCCAGAGGTATAGCATGTGGTTGTCCTTCCATCATGCATGGAAGCTGCTTGGTATACCTAATGTGTTCAGATGCAAGAATCCTTCTTTTAAGCTAGCCTGTTAGAGATATTTGACGCCAGACTTCGAACTAGTACCTGTAACAGTAATAGACATGATGCAATTCATTCTTGTTCATAATTGAGATGGTAGCTGCTTTTTATAAACTTGTTCCAAGAAGCATGGTATTGCTTTTTTCAGGGATCTGCTATCATAATACTTTAAAGGGTCAACTACAGCCATGTGGCTACTGTAGAATAGTTTGTGCAATGAACCCATATTTATGTTTGAATTGCAAAAAAAGTTTGAACAATAAATATATTTAGCAAAACAGCAGGGACAGCATTTTTGAAGTGAAATGCTACTTGCCTTGCTGCAGCTGCATAATTACATAGAACATGGAACAGTACAGCACAGGAACAGGCCCTTTGGTCCACAGTGTTGTGCTGAACCAAATAAATTAGTAATTAAATGACCTATAAAACTAATCCCTCATGCCTTCACAATGTTCATATCCTTCCATTCATGTGCCTATGTAAACATCTCCTAATGTATCTGCCTCTACCACCACCTCAGGCAGTGCATTCCAGGCATGCATCACTCTCTATGTAAAAAACCTGTGCCTCACGTCTCTCTTGAAACTACCCCTCCAACACCTCAACTCAAATGCATGCCCTCCAGTATAGACATCTCAACCTTGGGAAAAAGATGCTTTTGTCTACCTTATCTATGCCTCTCTTAATCTTATAAATCTCTAGCAGATCTCCCCTCAAGCCTCTGCCACTCCAGAGAAAACAAAACAAATTCGTCCAACTTCTCATTGTAGCGCATGCCCTCTAATCCTGGCAGCATCCTGCTAAACCTCTTCTGCACCATCTCCAAAGCCTCACCATCCTTCCTATAAGGGAGTGACCAGAACTATATGCGGTACTCCAGATGCAGTCTAATTAGAGTTTTGTAAAGCTGCAACATAATTTCCTGACCTAGATAATCTAGGTAATCTTTTCCCTCTTATAAGGTAAGCTGAGGGTGAAAAGGGTAAGATTTAAAGGGGACCCAACCAGTTAGGCCTCAAAGCTCTCCATTTCTTTCTGGACACCAGACCCAACTAGTTCCCCTCCACCACCACTCTCCTCCATCTGGCAGAACTGGTCCTCACTCTCAATAATTTTTCCTTTGGCTCCTCCTACTTCCTTCAAACAAATGGGCATTCAAGTGGGTCCCAGCTATGCCTGCCTTTTTGTCAGCTGTGTGGAACAGTATATGTTCCAAGCCTACGCTGGTTTCACTCCCCAACTTATCCTACACTACACCAACGACTGCATTGGTGCTGCTTCCTGCATCCATGCAGAGCTTGTCGACTTCATCAACTTTGCCTCCAACTTCCACTTTGCCCTCAAATTTCCATAGCCCATTTCTGATACGTCTCTCCCCTTTCTCAATGTCTGTCTTTATCTCTGGAGACAGCTTATCTACTGATACCTTTTATAAACCCACTAATTCTCTGAGCTACCTGGACTACACCTCTTCCCACCCTGTTACTTGTAAAAATGTCACCCCCTTCTCTCAACTCCTCTGTCTCTGCCACATCTGCTCTCATGATGAGGCTTTTCATTCCAGAGCTAAGGAGGTGTCCTCCTTCAAAGAAAGGTGCTTCTCTTCCTCCGCCATCAACGCTGCCCTCACCCATATCTTTTCTGTTTTGCACATGTCTGTCCTCACCCCACCCCACCAACCTCTGCGTCCAGCACGTAATAATCCGTAACTTCCATCATTTCCAATGGGATACCACCACCATGTTTACCTTTCAATTCTCCTTCCTCATTTTCTGCTTTTCACAGGGATTTCTCCCTATGTGACTCCCCTTCCATTCGTCCCTCCTCACTGATCTCTCTTGTGGCACTTATCCTTGCAAGCAGCACAAATGCTACACCTGCCCCTACACCTCCTCCCTCTCTACTATTCAGAGCCCAAAAAGTCCTTCCAGGTGAGGTGACACTTCACCTGTGAATCTGTTGGAGTCATTTATGTTACAATGGAACGTGGCAAATGAGGTGAACCCAAGTGCAGGACACAGGCACGGAGATTGAGTTATGATGCTTACACGGGCATAAGCGCCGAACAGCAAATAGGAGGGATCTTGACACGGAGCCCTGATATGGAGCCTTGACATGGGGCCTTGACACGGAGCCTTAACTCAGAGACTTGACATGGAGCTAAACTTAGAACAAACAGTTCTAAGTGGTCAGGAAACGTTAGTTATTACACAGGAAAAAGACCAACGATCTGGCAATTAGTGGTTGTAACGCCGCGGTTCTTATACTGCATTTCCTGATGGAAACCAGGTGTGCTGTCATCAAAGAAAATTAGAAGCAGTTGGGAAATTAACATTTGGAACCGTGGCACAATCAAAGGAAATTAGAGGAAACTAGGGAATAAACGAGCAGGACCTTGACAGTACCCACCCCCCCCCCACCCCGCCAACGGGAGCTTCCAGGCGAACCACCAGGCTTGTCCGGATTGTCACAATGGAAAATATGAATGAGGGAAGGGTCCAGGATGAAGGAGTGGGGAATCCAGGAGCGTTCCTCCAGGCCATATCCCTCCCAATCGACCAGGTACTGGAGGCCTCGGCAGCGCACATCCAGTATTCGCCGGACAGTGTATGCTGGGTGGTCGTCAATGATCCGGGCGGGTGGAGGGGGTTCGGCAGGAGGGCACAAAGGGCTGACAGATACAGGTTTCAATTGGGAGATGTTGAATGTGGGATGAATCTGCTTAGACTTTGGCAATTTGAGTCTGACCGCCAAGGGGTTGATTATACTCTAAATCTCGAATGGTCCCAGGTAGCAAGGGGCGAGTTTCCTGGGTTCATTCTTGAGGGGAATGTCTTTAGAAGAGAGCCAAACCTTCGCCCAGATCGATAATCAGGTGCAGGAATCCGATGGCGATTGGCAATCCTCCGGTTGCGGTCGGTTGACTGGAGCCGGGCCGCGCATGTGTCTTCCCAGATCTTGCGGCACCGACGGAGATGGGCCTGAACAGAAGGCACAGCAATGTCATCTTCATGAGTGGAGAACAGAGGGGTTTGGTAACTGAGGGAGCCATTCCGGTGGCGGTGCTGACCAGGGAGTTGTGGGTGTACTCTACCCAAGCGAGATGGGTGCTCCAGGAAGACGGGTTGTTGGTGGTTATGCAGCACAATGCTGCTCCAAATCCTGGTTAGCTTGTTCTGTTTGACCATTCAACTGCAAATGAAAGCCGGACGACAGACTTACTGAGGCTCCAAGGGCTTGACAAAAAGATCTCCAGACTTAAGAGACGAATTGGGGAACCCGGTCAGAAATAATGTCAGAGGAAATCCCATGAGGGGGGAAGACGTGATGGACGAGAAGTGCAGCTGTTTCCCGGGCTGTCGGGAGTTTGGGAAGGGCTACGAAGTGCACAGCTTTGGAGAAGTGGTCCATCACAGTGAGTACGGCAGTGTTCCCATGTGAAGGGGGTAGTCCCGTAACGAAATCCAGCGCAATGTGCGACCAAGGGCAGCTAGGGACAGGTAGGGAACAAAGCAATCCAGCAGGTGGTCGGTGGGAGGCTTTTCCGTGGGCACAAACAGAACGGGCAGAGACGAAGGAACGGGTGTCAGCATCCATGGAGGCCCACCAGAAATGTCTCTTCAGATGGGACAGAGTCCGATCAATTCCGGGATGGCAGGTGGAACGAGAAATGTGCCCCCACTGGAGAACCTGTGACCGCACAGAATCGGGCACAAAGAGGCGACTGGAGGGTCCGTTGCCTGGGTCAGGTTGAGTCCGTTGGGCCTCTTTGATTACGGACTCAATTTCCCAGGTGAGGGCAGCCACTACACAGGATGGTGGAAGGATGGTCTCGGGGTTGGGAAGGTCCTCCTCGAAAATGTATTGACAGGAGAGAGCATCGGACTTCCCATTCTTGGACCTCGGACAATAGGTGAGTGTGAGCCTGAAACAACTAAAAAGTAATGCCCAATGGGCTTGTTGGGAATTCAGGCATTTGGCAGTTTGGATGTATGCAAGGTTCTTGTGATCAGTCCAGACGATAAACAGATCCTCCGCTCCCTCCAGCCAGTGCCTCCACTCCTCCAAAGCCAGTTTGACGGCCAGTAATTCCCGGTTCCCTATGTCGTAATTTCATTCGGCGGGGAACAGCCAGCAAGAAAAGAAGGCACAGGGATGAAGTTTTTGGTCAGGGCAGGATCATTGGGAGAGGACCGCTCCCACCCCAGAGTTGGAGGTGTCGGCCTCCACAATGAATTGACAAGAGGGATCTGGTTGGACCAGGATTCGAGCAGAGGTGAAACGCCTCTTCAGCTCCAAGAATGCTGAGCCAGCTTCGGGGCCCCAGTGAAAAGGTGTCGTAGGTGAAGTGAGTCGAGTAAAGGGTGCTGCCACCTGGTTGTAATCACTGATGAAACGACGATAGAAGTTTGCAAACCCCAGAAATCACTGGAGTTGCTTGCGTGTCGTGGGCTTTGGCCACTCCGCCACCACCCAGATCTTTTCGGGATCCGCTCTCACTCACCGCTGTCGATGTTGTACCCTAAGAAGTTGACTTAGGGGACATGAAACTCACACTTCTTAGCTTTAACAAATGGTTTGTTCTCCCAGAACCTCTGTAGAACCTGATGGACATGGTCGGTGTGTTCCTGAAGACGGCTGGAGAAGATTACGATGTCATCCAAATAAACAAACACAAAACGATTAATAAACTCTCTAAGGACATTGTTTATCAGGGCTTGGAAGACGGGGGGTTGGGGGGGCATTGGTGAGGCCGAATGGCATGACCGGGTATTCGAAGTGACCAAGAAGGGTGTTAAATGCTGTTTTCCACTCATCTCCCTCCCTTATCCTGACCAGACAACAGGCACTTCGTAGGTCCAACTTGAGGAAGATGGTGGCTCCATGAAGTGGTTCAAAAGCAGAGTTGATAAGGGGCAGTGGATACCTGTTCTTTATGGTTATGCTATTTAGGCCAGAGTAGTTAATACAGGGGTGCAGTGAACCGTTTTTCTTCCTCACCAAGAAGAAACCTGCGCCAACAGGGGAGGATGAGGGTCGGATCATGCCCGCCACGAGAGATTCATTTATGTAAGCCTCCATTGCTTCCCTTTCTGGCCGGGACAAGTTATACAGCCGACTGGTAGGTAGAGGGGCTCCAGGGAGAAGGTCAATAGCACAATCGTAAAGTTGGTGTGGAGGCAGGGAAAGGGCCCGTTGTTTATTAAACACTCGCCCCAGGTTGTGATACTCTGCTGGAACCTTGGATAAATCAGGGGTTTCAGAGGCAGACGAGGTTGCGGTGACTTTCAAAGGGGAAAGGGCCGACTGTAGACAAGTGGAGTGACAGAACGGACTCCAGCTGGACCAATCAATGTGGGGATTATGGCAGCTTAACCAGGGGTACCCAAGAACTATAGGAGCTTGAGGAGAGGAAATTGGGTTAAATTGTACCTGTCCCCAATGTTTCCCAGAGAGAATAAGAGACAGGGGTGGTGTGCGGTGAGTGATTCGGGCCAGAAGTCTACCATCCAGTGCCCGGGCTTCCAGAGGGGTACTCAACGATTCCCAAGGAATTCCGGCCCGGGAAACTATGTTTTCATCCAACAGGTGTCCCTCGGCACCAGAGTCCACTAGAGTGGACAGAGGCAGGGACTGTTGGTTGTAACTTAAAGTAGCTTGGATCTGCATCCAGGTTTGGGGGACAGAAGGGAATGTTGTCTGGCTCACCATATATCCGGCTGATTATCCCAAACAGCTGTAGCCTACGCTAAGGCACTTCCCCGCAACAACCCCGTGATATAAGCTGTATTTGACTTGTCCGTGGAGTACATGGATGACTGCTGATCGAACACCAAGGAGCATTGCAGAAGGAAGGCCCGACACTTCCCCAAATCCCCAGCATAGTGTTCTGGTTCAGGTACGTGTGGCTCTCTTGGTGAAGGTGTTGCTGACACATAGGGGGTTGCCACTACAGGCTGTCTGGGCTGGGCTGACAGTGTTCCAGGAATGGGTGGGGTAAGATGAGTGGATACTCAGTCCACCTGGTCACCGATGTTCTTTACGTTAGCAGACAGGGAACAGAGGTTCTCTATGACATCCCAGAGAAGTTGATCGTGCAGACCCAGTGGGGAGCCCTGGCTGGTGAGGGCTTGTTCCAGGGTATTCATGTCCACTGGGTCCATAGTGGCCAGATTGTTCTGTTACAATGGAACATGGCGAATGAGGTGGACCCAAGTGCAGGACACAGGCACGGAGATTGAGTTATGATGCTTAAACAGGCATAAGCGCCGAACAGCAAACAGGAGGGATCTTGACACAGAGCCATGTCTTAGCATCAGAGCACTTGTCTGTAATCACCTGGGTTATATTATCCCAAATGTTGCTCATCAGTTGCTTACGTGTCCTCTTTTTACCTGAAGATGAGGATTTTTTGCACTTTTATTAGCACAGCATCATTTGCACTTTGGTCTCCATACGCTCTAGTTGGCACATGATAGGTAAACAAATGAAATTGTTGTCAGAATTAACTTGATATCTTTTATTATATTTAATTTGCAGTTTGTTTTTAGCAACTTCTGAATGTGATTTGCCCACAAAATTTGGCATTTGCTATGGTTTATGTATAATTTTGTGTGTGGAAGCATGATCATTCTGAACAGCACACACAGTCTATAGAACTTAACCTTGGCATATTCACATGTATTATGTGGTATGTTTGCCACATAGGATGCACATGGAATTATGTCATTCATTTTCAACTATACCTGGAATATACTTTCCTGTTTTCAAAGCATAGGAAAGCAGATTTTCATGATACCAATTCACTGCGGAATTGGTACCACAATACATTTCCTCTGAGGCTGCCAAATGACTTGCTTCAGGCGCAATGAGTGAGGTGCTTAATATTAATTCTCTGTTTCTGATATTTTCCAGTGGGTGTGCTACACAAGGTCAAATTACAGTGCAACATTAAAAGCAGGAAAGATCTAGATACCTATAGAAGGCTGGGAATGGCTTATGTCCATGGACACATTCGTGAAGATAATACCAGATCCATGCTTCAGCTTATTGCTATCTAAGGAATAATACATCAGGAGGATTTTTTAAGCCACTGGTGACAGAGATCTGTCACCTCATAGATGTTCATCATGAGCATACGCAACAGAGGTCAAATTACTGCAAGACTGAAGAACTGGTACAGATGGGAGGTCTTCAGTTTTGTACCATTGGGGTTCCTTCTTGGAAAGAGGTGACCTGTACACAAGGGATGGGTTGCATCCAAACTGGAAGACTACAAATATCCTTGCAAAGAGAGTTGTTAGTGCTATTCAGGGGTTTAAGCTAGTCTGGAGATGTGGTGGGACCCGGAGTTGTCATCTAACAGATCAGAAAATTAAAGCAAATACAGAGGTTAAAGCAAGCAAGTCCATGTGGCAAGAGCACGACAGGGAGAGTGGAAGGCTGATAAGTTACGCTATGTTTTATTCAATGTAATAACCCTCACAGGTGAACTTGAGCAAGGATTAGCAGATTTGGTCACATACAGTATAATAGTTATTATGGAAACATGGTTGAATGGTGTGCAAGACTAGCAGCTCAGTCTTCTGAGTATCAACGCTTCCAATGTGACTAGAATGGAGGTAATAGAGTAGGAAAGTTGCACAATTGATTAGGGAGAACATTGTGGTAATACTTTGAGAGAATATCCCAGGAGAATGTCCATTATGGGTAGAACTTAGAAATGAAAGAGAATTGATCACTGTAATGGGATAATATAAAAGCCCCCCCCCCCACCCCACCCCCTGAGAGTCAACAGGAATTAGAGGTGCAGATATATAGGGAAATCACAGATAGGTAAAGCAATAATGTGGTGTAATTATTGATGATCTAACTTCCCTCATATAGGCTGGCACTGATAATGGGTTAATTAGGACAGAATTTGTTACGTGTGAGGCTTTCTGAAACAATAGGTAGCTTTCCTAACCAGAGAAGGTGACATGCAATATATTGTTTCAAGAAATGAAGCTGGGTAAGTGGTTGAACTGTCAACGTGGGAATTTCTTGAGACCAGTGACCATGATTCTACTAGTTTCAAGATAATTACGAAAATGATCTCCTCAATATTGTACCCAATAGTGAGATTTGTTTGCAGGAGGGGCATGACTGGCAGATCGATATTCCTGGGTTCCGTTGCTTTAGATGCAGCAGAGAGGGAGGGATTAAAGGAGGAGAGGTGGCTGTACTAGTCAGAGAAAATGTCATTGCAGTGCTCAGTCAGAACAGACTGAAGAACTAATGTAGTAAGGCATTACTGGTGGAACTGAAGATTCCTAAATTGGAAGATGGCTAATTTCAATGCATCAGACAGGAACTTGAAAAAGTTGATTAGGACAGGGTGATGCAGATAAAGGAACAACTGGAAAATTGAGGCTTATAAAATATATGAAGAGTTCAAGGGCAGTAGGTTCCTCTTATAAGAACAAGGCTGACAAGATTAGGGATCATTGGTTGACAAAAGATATTAAGAGTCTGGTTGAGAAAAAGGGAAAAGGTAAGGCAGGTAGGATTAGAAGACCCCTTTGAGGAGTGTAAGGGATGTACACTTAAAAAAATTGCTAGGCCAAAGAGGGCAGACTAAATAAAGTTCAAAGTAAAATTTATTATCAGAGTACATACATGTCTCAGCATACAACCCTGAGATTATTTTTCTGCGAGCATACTTAGCAAATTTATAGAACATTAGCTATAAACAGGATCAATGAGCAACAAACAGTGCAAATGGAAATGTAAATAAATAGCAATAATTAACGAGAGCATGAAATAACAAATTAATAAGTCTTTAAAGTGAGACCAGCATTTGTGGGAACACCAGAAGTAGAATGAATGTTGTTATCCCCTTTTTGTTCAAGAGCTTGATGGTTGAGGGGTAGTAACTGTTCTTGAACCTGGTGGTGTGAGTCCTGAGGCCCGTTTACCTTCTACCTGATGGCAACAGTGAGAAAAGAGCATGGCTTGGGTGGTGAGGATCTTTGATAATAGATGCAGCTTTTCTATGGCAGCATTTCATGTAGATGTGCTCAGTGGTTGGGAGGATTTTACCTGTGATGTACTGAGTCGAATCCATCTTGAAATATTCACCGTACATTGAGAGCAAAAGGGTATTTCAGAAGAGAGTAGGTCTCCTTGAGGATAAATATGTGGAACCACAGGAAATTGGGGAAGTATTTGAATACTTCTTTACTGTATTACCATGGGGAAGGTTAATGCCAAGAGTGAGTTCAGGGGAGGGAACAATTATATCCTGGGTCATATCAACATTGCAATGGTATTGGAGGTCTTAAAACACATTAAGGGAGATAAATCCCCCGTGTCTGACCAGATGTATCCTTAGATGTTATACTTTATACTTTATACTTTGTTGTCGCCAAACAATTGGTACTAGAATGTACAATCATCACAAGCGAGATTCGATTCTGCACTTCCCGCTCCCTGAATTACAATATTAAATATTAAAAATAGTAAAAAAAAATAGTAAATATTAAAATTTTAAATTATAAATCATAAATAGAAAATACAAAAATTGAAAGTATGGTAGTGCAAAAAAACCGAGAGGCAGGTCCGGATATTTGGAGGGTACAGCCCAGGTCCGGGTCAGGATCCGTTCAGCAGTCTTATCACAATTGGAAAGAAGCTGTTCCCAAATCTGGCCATACGAGTCTTCAAGCTCCTGAGCTCCCAGAGGGAAGAGGGACGAAAAGTGTGTGGGCTGGGTGGGTCGTGTCCTTGATTATCCTGGCAGCACTGCTCCGACAGCGTGCGGTGTAAGGTGAGCCCAAGGACAGAAGATTGGTTTGTGTGATGTGCTGCGTCATGTTCACGATCATCTGCAGCTTCTTTCGGTCTTGGACAGGATAACTTTCATATCAGGTTGTGATGCACCCTAGAAGAATGCTTTCTACGGTGCATCTATAAAACTTAGTGAGGATTTTAGGGGACAGGCCAAATTTCTTTAGTTTTCTCAGGAAGTAAAGGCACTGGTGGGTCTTCTTGGCAGTGAACTCTGCTTGGTTGAACCAAGTCTGGTCATTTGTGATATTGACCCAGAGGAACTTAAAGCTTTTGACCTGCTCCACTTGCGCACCACCGATGTAAATTGGGTCGTGCGGTCCGCTACTCCTTCTGAAGTCAACAACCAATTCCTTCAACTTGCTGACATTGAGGGCTAAGGTTATTGTCTTTGCACCATGCCACCAGGTTCTTAATTTCCTCTCTGTACTCAAACTCATCATTACCCGAGATACGGCCTGCAATTGTTATGTCATCAGCAAACTTATATATTGAGTTTGATGGAAACTTGGCTACGCAATCATGGGTGTACAGTGAGTACAGCAGGGGGCTGAGTACACAGCCTTGTGGGGCACCGGTACTCAGAGTGACTGTAGAGGAGAGCTTATCCCCTATCTTTACGGCCTGGGTCCTGTCTGTGAGGAAGTTGAAGATCCAGCTGCAGATCTGAGGGCTAAGGCCCAGGTTCTGGAGCTTAGGAATCAGTTTATTTGGAATGATGGTATTAAAGGCAGAGCTGTAGTCAATGAAAAGGAACCTTACGTATGCGTCTTTATCCTCCAGGTGTTCTAAGGAGGAATGTAGGGCCAGAGAGATGGCATCTGCCGTTGACCTGTTGCTCCGGTAGGCGAATTGCAAAGCGTCGAGGTTGACTGGTAGGCTGTGGTTGATGTGTGCCATAACCAATCTCTCGAAGCACTTCATAGCAATTGATGTCAGAGCCACAGGTTGATAGTCATTCAGGCATGCCGCCTTGCTCTTCTTCGGCACTGGGATTATCGTTGCCTTCTTAAAACACAAGGGTATCTTAGACTGAAGCAAGGAGCAGTTGAAGATGTCAGCAAACACTCCAGCTAGCTCGCTTGCACAGGCCCAGAGAACCCGTCCTGGGACACCATCTGGGCCCGCAACTTCCTTGGATTTATCTTCAGGAAAGCCCTTCTAACGTCCTCCTCGGTGACAATGAATCTCGATGCCACCAGGTCTGGTTCATCCGGAGGGAATGGGACGCTCCTCTTCTGTTCGAATCTTGTGTTGAATACGTTAAGTTCATCAGGAAGAGAAGCACCACAGTTATTGATATTCCCAGCCTTTCCTTTGCGCCCAGTGATCTCATTTAGACCCTGCCATAGTCTACTGGCATCCCTCTGGTTAGCCTGGGCTTCCAACTTGGCTCGATATTGCCTCTTGGCGCCCTTAATGGCTTTCCGGATTTCACGCCTGGGTTCCGTGTAGCGACTGGTATCCCCGGACCTAAAAGCCACAGCTCTAGCCTTTAAAAGGGACTTGACCTCATAATTCATCCAAGGTTTCCAGTTAGGGAATACCCGGATCGTCTTGCGAGGCACACCGTCCTCCGTGCATTTCCAAATAAAGTCCGTGACAGCTGAGGTATACTCATCAAGGTTAGCTGCCGAGTCCTTGAATACTAACCAGTCCGCCAATTCAAAGCAGTCACGGAGGACCTCATCCGTTTCCTCCATCCGACGTGACACTACTTTTGTCTCCGTGACCTCCCACTTCAGTTTCTGTTTGTAAGCCGGGAGGAGGAGTACGGCCTGATGGTTGGATTTTCCGAAGTGAGGTCATGGGACGGAACGGTAGGCATCTTTGACTGCTGTGTAGCGGTTGTCAAGTATATTCGGGCCTCTAGTGGGCCAGGAGACACGTTGGTATAACTTTCGCAGCGCCTTTCTGAGGTTGGCCTGGTTAAAGTCCCCAGCTGTAATGAGCAAAGCCTCCGGATACTGGGTCTCAAGTTCACTGATGTTGGCATACAGTATGTTCAGAGCACACTCCACGTCCGCCTGGGGGGGAATGTAGACCGCTGTCAGTATGACCGAGGTAAATTCCCGTGGCAGATAGTAGGGACAACACTTCACCGACAGGTGTTCCAGGTCTGGGCTGCAAGAGCTTGTCAGTGCCACTGTGACTGAGCACCACGCAGTGTTGATCAGTAGGCAGACACCACCTCCCCTCGTCTTGCCCAAGGACGCCGTGCGGTCCATCCGATGGATCGAAAATCCCTCCGGTCGGATGGCACAGTCGGGGGTGGCGGGGAGAGCCAGGTCTCGGTGAAACAGAATACAGAGCAGTTCTGCATCTCCCTGCAGTAGGTAAGCCTCCCTTTAAGATCATCCACCTTGTTCTCTATGGTTTGCATATTAGCTAGTAGGATGGTGGGCATAGGGACCCTGAAGCCCCTCAGCTTCAATCTGACCAGCAGCCCAGCTCTTTTCCCACGCTTCCTCGGTAAATAGTGCATCTTTCCAGGTTTCCATCGATGCAGTGTGTTGTTGTCAGCTCTTTGAGGTTGGTGGACACATCCCGCGGGGATCGATCGGCAGGTCGCGTCATCGGATGCTCCGGGTCGGGCCGAGTGACAGGGGAGACTCCGCTGCCACTTCTCGCTGCCGGAGGCCCAGGCTGTCGATTGAGTTGGGCCCCGAAGCCAACACTTAATCCCGGATGGCCGGGCTCCTGGCTGAAACAAGTCTGTATGCCAAGTCACGGTTGCGGAGGCCTCCGCTCCAGCCGAGACTCAGGCTCGATTTCCGAGGTCAGCAGCGGAGGCTTCACTTCTGGCAGCTGTGAATGGCCACCAATGGGGTTTTACGGTAGTCGCTTCGGGGAAGCGTCTGGGGCACCTTGAGGTCTCCGCCGTCACCTCTGTGTGGTCGTCTGCTCCAGGGAGGTGCTGGCCGGAATGGGCCGTGTCTCCAAGCGCTCCGGCATGGTAGCAGACCGCTGGTCACCGGGAACGTGGTGGGCCTTGCTGGTCGGGTGCAGGTGCGGTCCGGAGATTAAGAAGCAATTCTGGCTCAGTGGTCTCCAGCTGGGTCAGTAGCTTCGCCAGGGTGTTGTTGATCTTGCTAGGCGTAGCAGATTGAAGGTTTAGAAGGGTTTCTCGTGTATAAAATAGTGGAGAGGGCAGTTTGCTCAGGAGAGGACGCGCAGAGACGCCAGTTACCGGCACCATCTTATCTTACATGCTATCTTATGTTGAGTGAGTTAGAATCCAGGGTCATCGTAGAGATTTTTGTACTTTTATTAGCCACAGGTCAGATACCAGAAGACTGGAGGATAGTTAAATAAACAAGGGCAGTAGGCATAATCCAGAGAACTACAGGCATTTCAGAAGTGGTGGGAAAGTTATTGGAAGGGTTTTTGAGGCACAAGATTTATTTCCATTTGGAAAGTCGAGATCTGGGTTGTTTATCAGATTGAAAGCCTCTGATTAATAGTGCGTCATAGGGATTGGTGCTGGGTCTTCTGTTGCCTGTCATATATATAAATTTGTTAAGAATGTAAGTGATATGATTAGAAAGAGGTATCTGTACAGATATACGAATGAGCAGGGAAAAGAAGAAATGTAATTATTGTAGCCAAGTGGGTGTCATATAGATAGGCATGATGGCATGATGGTTCATATAGATGCAGTGAGCACAAGGTCCTGTTTCTCTCTTGTACACTTCTATATATGGCCCTACCAAGACGAAGGCAATACTCAACTTACTCTTAGGTAACAGGGCCAGGCTAGTGACTGAGGTGACTGGGGGAGCACTTTAGGGACCAGTGACCAGAGTTAAATTAGTTTTAATATAGCGAAAAAAGGACAGAAATGGTCTACAGGTGCAAATTCTAAATTGGGGCAACACAAATTTTGATAGTATGAGAAAAGGTTTGTTGCAACAAGTCATTTATGGGCAAATGGACATCTGGCCAGTTGGAGGCTTTTAAATTTGAGATAGTGAGAGCTCAAGGTCTGTGTGTTCCTATACTTTGGGAATACTTGGCAAGGGATATTGAAGTACATTTGAAAAAATAGGAGTTGATTAGGGGTAATCAGCATGACTTTGTACGTGGGGGATCATGTCTTACAGATTTGATTGTGCTTTTGATGAGGTGACCAAGAACTTAATGAGGGCAGGAGAGTAGACATGGCTAATATGGACCTTAGTAAGGTTTTAAATAAGTTTCCATGTGATTGGCTGCTCCGAAAAGTTAATTGCATGGAATCTGGGAGAGCAGCTGGCTAATTGGATACACATTTAATTTGATGGTAAAAAGTACAGGATGATGGTAGAAGGTTGCCATTCAGTCTGGAGGCCTATGACTTGTGGTATGCCTCACGGGTCAGTGCTGTACCCATTATTGTTTGTCATCTATGTCAACATTTGGATAAGAATGAGAAAGAATGATTAGATCAGGTAGAAATCATTAAATAGGTGGTGTAGTGGACAATGAAGAAAATTTTCAAAAATTACATGGAGTTCTTGATATGCTGAGTAAGGGGACCAATGAAAGGCAAATAGAGCTTAATTGGGATGAGTGTGAAGTGTTGCAATTTGGAATGTCAAGTACAGGTAGGACTTCCACAGTGAAGGGCATGGCCCTGAGGAGTGTTGTTGATCAGAGGGATCTTGGAGTACAAGTAGATGGCTCGTTGAAAGTGCCATCACGGGATGGTGAAGTTGGTTCTTGGCAAGATGGCCTTTACTAGTCAGGGCATTGTGTATAAAAAGTTGCAAGGGTATGGTTGCATAGGATGCTAGTAGGCCATACTTAAAGTATTGTATTTAGTTTTGGTATCCCTGCTATAGGAAAGATATTATTAAGTTGGAAAGAGTGCATCATCCCCCTTATTATTTATCACCAAGCTTCCAAACCTAGGTCTTTGTACCATTCTCTGCAAGTGGATCCTCAACTTACTTATCAGGAGACCACAGTCACTATGAATCAGTGATGACATCTGCTCCTCACTCACAAAGGACTGAGGATGTGTGCCTAGTCCACTGCTGCACTCTATTTACACTCATGATTGTGTAGCTAAGCACAGCTCAAATGCCATTTATAATTTTGTAGATGAAACCACTGTTGCTGATAAAATCCCAGATGACAATTGGAAGCATACAGGAATTAGATAAATTGATTGGTTGAGTGGTGTCACAACAATAACCTCACTCTCAGTGTCAGAAAGGTGAAGGATTTGATTGTGGATTCAGGAAGGGGAAATCAGGAGAACGTGCAGCAGTCCTCATTGAGGACTATGAGGTGGAAAGGATAAACAGCTTTAACTTCCTGGAGTATGAGGTTCTGTGAGAATCTGTCCTGGGCCCAATACAGTACATTATGAGAGGACTCTTCAGAGTGTCTACTTTATCAGGAATTTAATGAAATCCTTTATGGGTGGTACAGTAGCATAGTGGTTAGCACAACACTTTACATACCAATGACCTAGATTCAATTCCTGCTACTGTCTGTAAGGAAATTATATGTTCTCCCTATGACTGCATGAGTTTCCTCCCACAGTCCAAAGACGTACTGGTTGGTAGATTAATTAGTCATTGTAAATTGTCACATGATTAGGCTAGGGTTAAATCGGGGCTCGCTGGGCAGCACAGCTCAAAGAGCCTATTCCGCACTGTATCTCAATAAATAAAATAAATGTCACCAAAGACTCTTGCAAATTTCTATAGATCTGTGGTGGAATGCATTCTGATTGTTTCTATCACAAGCTATGGATGCTTCAATGCGCAGGATTGCAAGAGACAACAGTGGGTTTTAGACTTAATCTGCTCTAACCCTCCCTGTCATTGACGATATATTCAAGAGGTAGTGCCTCAAGAAGGTAGTATCCATCATTAAGGCCCATCACCATCCAGGACATGCCCTCTTCTCATTACTACCAGCATGGGGAGACACAGGAGCCTCAAGACCCGCACTCATTCTCCCCTTATCAATCAGATTTCTGAGCAGTCTGTGCATCAATGAACACAACTTCATCTTTCCTCTTTTCACACTGCTTATCTATTTTGTAATTTAATGTAGTTTTATGTTTTTGTACTGTACTGCTACTGCTAAACAACATTTCATATCCTATGAGACAGTGATAATAAACCTGATTCCAGTTCAAGAACTAGAGGGTATATAACCATATAATTTTAAGGTGAGGCAGAGAACTTGAGGGGCTACTTTTTCTCTGCGCAAAGAGTGATATTGGTATGGAATGAGCTGCCAAAGAAAGTAGTTGAGGCAAGTACAATAACAGCTTTTAAAAGACAATTAGACAGGTGCATGCATTGGAAAGGTTTAGGTTGTGAACAAACACTGGCAAATGGGAATTGGTTGGAAGGGGCAATTAGGTCGGTGTGAACCAATAGGACCTAAGAGCTTCTTTCTATTCTGTATGATTCTATGACTCTATGCCTCTTATCTGTCTGTAGAGGATGACGTCACTGTCACCCTGAACTTTATATGACTCCAGATCATTGCAGACTGGAGCTTCTAAGAATGTCTGGTATCCTGTGGTGTTACACATTGTAAAATACAAATAGTGCATGGTCATCAAGATGAGTGAATGGCCTCACTTTCTTACTCAATTGAATAGTAGGCGGGGTATGGTCACACATAATTAACTAGTATAACATTCAGCAGGAGCTTCCAATTAGTCAGCTTTTTCTCTTAAGGCCTGAAGTACTGTAATTGTAAGAGCCATTATTGATGCAGCAATGGGAGAAAACCAGACAGGCAGGACATCACATTATCTTAAGATCTTTAATTTCTTAACCAGTGATTTCAGCTCTGCCTGGTAGAGAAACAAATAGAGGAGTCAAGTCTCAACAATTCATAATCAAGCCTGCAATTATCTGACAGTTCTTCCTTTGCCTTCATCTTAGACAATAAGACATTGCAGCAGAGTTAGGCCATTCAGCCCATCGAGTCTGCTCCACCATTCCATCATGGCTGTCCCTGGATCCCGCCATATCCTTTGATGTCTTGATTGATCAGGAAACAATCAACATCTGCCTTAACTATACCCATGGGCTTGGCCTCCACCACAGTCTGTGTCAGAGCATGCCACAGATTCACTACTCTCTGTCTAAAAAAAAATCCTCCTTACCTCTGTTCTAAAAGATTGCTCCTCAGTTTTGAGGCAGTGCACTCTAGTTCTGGATACCCCCACCATAGGAAACATTCTCTCCACATCCACTCTATCTAGTTCTTTCAACATTCGGTAGGTTTCAATGAGAACCTCCTCTGCGCTCTCCTAAACTCCAGTGAGTATAGGCCTGAAGTGCCAAATGCTTCTCATATGTTAACCCCTTCATTCCTGGAATCATCCTTGTGAACCTCCTCTGGACTCTCTCCAATGACAACACATGCCTTCTGAGATATGGGGCCCGAACTGTTGATAATACTCCAGTGCAGCCTGACTAGTGTCTTACAAAGCCTCAGCATTATCTCCTTACTTTTATATTCTATTCCTCTTGAAATAAATGCCAACATTGCATTTGCCTTTATTACCACAGGCTTAACCTGTAAAAATAACCTTCTTGGAGTCTTGCATGAGGGCTCCTAAGTCCCTCTGCATCTCTGATGTTTGAACCTTCTCCCCATTTAGATTATAGTCCGCACTCTTGTTCCTTTTAATAAAATGCATTATCATACATTTCCCAGCACTGTATTCCATCTGCCACATCTTTGCCCATTCTTCCAATTTGTCTAAGCCATGCTGCAGTTGCATTGCTTCCTCATTACTACCTCCCCTCCACCTATCTTTGTATCATCCGCAAACTTTGCCACAAAGCCATCAGTTCCATTATCCATCATTGACAAACAATGTGAAAAGTAGTGGTCCCAATACTGACCCCTGAGTAACACCACTAGTCACCGGCAGCCAACGAGAAAAGGCTTTGCTGCCTCCTGCCTGTTAGCCATTCCACTATCCATGTCAGTATTTTTCTTGTAACGCTATAGGATTTTATCTTGATAAGCAGGCTCATGTGTGGCACCTTATCAAATGCTTTCCGAAAAATCCAAGTAATTGACATCCACTGCCTCACCTTTGTCCATCCTGCTTGTTATTTCCTCGAAGAACTCTAACAGATTCATTAGGCAAGATTTCCCTTTTACAGAAACCATGCTGACTTTGATTTATTTTATCAATAATCTCTAAGTACCCCAAAATCTCAATCTTAATAATAGACTCCAACACTTTTCCAGCCACTGCGGTTTGGCTAACTGGCCTATAATTTCCTTTCTTTTGCCTTCCTCCCTTCTGAGAGAGTGGAGTGACATTTGCTATCTTACAGTCATCAGGGACCATGCCAGAATCAAGTGATTCTTGAAAGATCATGACCAATGCATCTGTTATCTCTTCAGCAACCTCTCCCAGGTCTCTGGGATATAGTCTATCTGGTCCGGGTGACTTATTGATCTTAAGACCTTTGTAATAACAATGGCACTCACTCCTGCTCCCTGGCACTCATGGACCTCTGGCATGCTTCTAGCATCTTTCACAGTGAAGACAGATGCAAAGTACTGATTAAGTTCATCTGCCATTTCTTTTCCCCCCATCACTACCTCGCCAGCATCATTTTACTGTGGTCCAAAATCAACTCTTGCCTCCTTTTTGCTCTTTATATAACTGAAAAAAATGTGTATCCTGCTTTATATTATTGGCTAGTCTGCCCTATTTCATCTTTTCCTTTCTTATAGTCTTTTTATTTGCCTTTTATTGGATTTTAAAAGCTTTCCAATCATCCAACTTCCCACTCACTTTTGCTACCTTATATCCCCTTTTCTTGGCTTTTATGCAGTCCTTAACTTCCTTTATTAGCCGTGGTTGCCTACCCCTGCCATTTCAGAACTTCTTTCTCTGTGGGACATATCTATCCTGTGTCTTGTGAACTATTCCTAGAAACTTTAGCCATCTCTGATCAACCGTCATCCCCGCCAGTATCCTCCTCCAATCCACTTGAGCAAGCTCCTCCATCATATCTCTGTAATTCCCTTTGTTCCATTGTGATACTGATACAGCCAAGGCAAGCACAAGAACTACTTATAGGGGAAGGTGCCTTGGGGGTTCATCTCTGATGTCAATTTGTGAAGGAAACAAATTTCCTTGTATGAATTTGAACATTTACTCTTATATTTACTCTTGCTGTTATATTCTAGTCCTCTCAAAATGTAGTTTTCCCTATACTGATGGATAATGCAAACTGATGTTTACCAAATGGCCGAATGTTACTGAATTATATTGGCATCAGAATGAATATCTTTTGCTGTAATTAACATTTTTACCATCTATGCATGGCTTCATAACAGAGCCTTAAGAAAGGTTCTGAAGCATGATCTTCTTCAGAGTGGACCTATCATATATTTACCAAACAGATGAAGGCAAGAGAAGAACTACCAAATAATACCCTCTTCACCGTGGTTTGATTTTCTGAGGCTGAGAAAGCTAACATTACTTTCTTTCTGTCTACTTAGTAGAGTTGCTTCATAATTTTAAGACATTAGATCTGCTCTAAGTTTTTTTCTTTTGTAAAGAAACATCTGTTCAGGCACTGGATCTCTGCCCTCCATGCTATCTCTCTTCTGGAGTGTAGACAGACTTCCTGGAGCATTTTAACGTCTATCAGTAATTATCCTGGCAGTTTTATGAATTTCAGTTTGTCTTGCTAGTTTCCAGTCTGCAAGAGATTACAGTAATCTCCGTAATGGATGTAATACAGTAATGGATGTCCCTTTATTCTAAAACTGTGACTTATGGCCCTAGACTCACCCACTATAGGAAACATCCTCTGCGCATCCACTCTATCTAGGCCTTTCAATATTTGATAGGCTTCAATGAGATACTCCCTCATTCTTCTAAACTCCAGGCCTCATACATTAACCCTTTCATTCCAGTAATCATTTTCATGAACCTCCTCTGGACCCTCTCCAAGACCAGCACTTCTTTTCTGAGATGTGGCACAAAACTGCTTACAATACTCCGTGCTGTCTGACTAATGCATTATAAAGCTTCAACATCACATCCTTGCTCTTATATTCTAGTCCTCTCAAAATGAATGCTGATGTTGCATTTGCCTTCCTTACCACTGACTCAATCCTGCACACGTCCTTTCGCATCTCTGATTTTTGAATTCGCTCCATTTAGAAAGTTGTGTATTCCTTCTACCAAAGTCCATGACCATAGCTTTCCCTACACTATATTCCCTTTGTCACCTATTTGCCCATGCTCCCAGTCTGTCCAAGTCATTCAGCAGTCTCCCTCCTTCCTGAACACCACCACCTAACCCTCCACCTATCTTTGCATCATCTGCAAAGTTGGCTACAAAGCCATGAATTCCATCATCCAATTCGTTAACATATAATGTGAAAAGAAGCAGTCCCAATACTGACCCTGTGAAACACCACTAGCCACTGGCAACCAACCAGAGAAGGCCACCCTTATTTTCACTCTTCGCCTTCTGCCAGTCAGCCAATCTTCTATCCATGCTAGTATCTTTCCTATAATACCATAGATTCATATTTTGTTAAATTCAAAATTCAAAGTAAGTATATTATCAAAGTACGTGTCACCATATATAACCAACCAGATTTGGTTATTTTTGTGTGCATACACAGTAAATCCACGAAACACAATAGAATCAATGAAAGACCATACCCAACAGGATGGACAAACAATCATTGTGCAAAAGATAACAAACTGTGCAAGTACAACATTTAAAAAAAAATATAATAATAATAATAATAAATAAATAAACAATATTAACCACGTAGCCAAGTGGTAAGGCATTTGTCTAGTGATTTGAAAGTCGCTAGTTCAAGCCTTGGCTGAGGCAACGTGTGTGTCCTTGAGCAAGGCACTTAACCACACATTGCTTTGCGACGACACCGGTGCCAAGCTGTATGGGTCCTAATGCCCTTCCCTTGGACAACATCGGTGACGTGGAGAGGGGAGATTTGCAGCATGGGCAACTGCCGGTCTTCCACACAACCTTGCCCAGGCCTGCGCCCTGGAAACCTTCCAAGGCGCAAATCCATGGTCTCATGAGACCTTTGGATTTATTTATTAATTAAATATTGAGAACTTGAGATGAAGAATCCTTGAAAGTGCTTCCATTGTTTGAGGGAACAGTTCAGTGATGGGACGAGTGAAGTTGAGTGAGGTTATCCCTCTGGTTTAAGAAACTGATTGTTGGCATGTAATAACTGTTTCTGAATCTTGTGGTGAGGGTCCTGAGGCTCCTGTATCTTCTTCCTGATGGCAACAGCGAGAAGAGAGCATGGCCTGGATGGTAGAGGTCCTTGATGATGTTTGCTGTTTTCCTGCAACAACATTCTGTGTAGATGTGCTCAATTGTTGGGAGGTCTTTACCCGTGATGAACTGCGCCATATCCACTACCTTTTGTAGGATTTTCCGTTCGAGGGCATTGGTGTTTCTATACAAGGCTGTGATGAAACACCACACATCTATAGAAGCTTATCAAACTTTTAGATGTCATGCTAAATCTTTGCAAACTTCCAAGGAAGTAGAGGTGCTGCTTCACTTTCTTTGTAATGGCACTAATGTGCTGGGCACAGGACAGATCCTCTGAAATAACACCAAGCAACTTAATGTTACTGACCCTCTCAACCTCTGACCTGCCCCCTCCAATGCTTATGGACCTCCAGTTTTCTCCTCCTGAAGTCAATAATCAACTCCTCAGTCTTAAGCAGCCTCACATATGGCAAAGACCTTGTCAAAGACCTTCTGAAAATCCAAATATACAATATCCATTGTCTCTCCTTTGTCTATCTTGCCTGTTATTCCCTCAAAGAATTCCAAAAGATTTGTCAGTCAAGATATCCCCTTAAGGAAATCATGCTGATTTTAGCCTACTTCATCATGTGTCTCCAAGTACCCCAAAATCTCATCCTTAATAATGGACTCCTCCATCCTCACAGCCACTGAAGTTAGGCTAACTGTCCTATAATTTCCTTTCTGCTTCCTGCCCTTCTTAAAGAGTGGAGTGAGATTTACAGTTTTTCAGTCCTCTGGAACCATTCCAGAATTTATTGTTTCTTGAAAGATCATTACTAATGGCTCCACAATCTCTTCAGCTACGTCTTTTGGAATCCTGAGATATTGTCCATCTAGTCCAGGTAACTTATCTACCTTCAGACCTTTCAGATTCTGAAGCACCTTCTCCCTATAATAGCAACTATGCTCACTACTACCTCCAGATACTTTCAAATTTCTGGCATACTGCTAGTGTCTTCCACAGTGAAGACTGATGCAAAGTACTTATTAAGGCTTATCAATGGTTTATTAAGTGAAATTAGTAAAGCCTTGATCAACTTTGACCAAATCTGAGCCTCCTGGTGGAGCTGTGCCTCCTGTAAAAGGGTCACAAGATGTTCCGGAATGGAGTCTTAGTGGTATGTCATCTAAATTCTGAATGGCTGTTTGAGAACACACTGCACCTTGCTAGATGCTTTGCTCCACATTCAGATCAAGTGAGCAAACACAATGACTGTGGGTGGCGAGTCCAGACAGCAGAATAAAGGCAGCTTGATCTAATCCAACTCCAAGTCTTTTCCAATTTTTAGCACTTATCCTAAGTTTTTGCCAATTATTGTCTCACTTACATGAATGTTTTAATTCCAAAATATAGTGCAACTATCCTGGCTGGGTCCTGTCCTGGAAGATATTTTAAAAATTAATGGTTACTTTCTAATAAAAATAATATGCCTTCAGAGTTTCCTTCATTTTTTTCATCCCATAATAGCTATTTGAGGTTGATAAAATCATTCTGTACAAGCTCATATATCTTCTGTAATTGATAAATTGCACCAGTAATTTTTCTCCATTACTAACTTTGTTCCTATGTGTAATATACGCAAGTTATGTTTCGTGGCCCCACTGACCAGTCGTATCTCAGATTCTGATTCAGCAGTATTAAACTTTGTTTTCATGAACAAATTTCTCAGATGTTTTTTCTTCCAAATGTATTCAGTTTGAGAAATTCTGCAGACCCGTAAGTGAATATTATAGTGTTAAATGCTGTGAAGTACCGACAAATGACCTTGCAGTCACATCAGAAAAAATAATAAATCTGAACTTCTCAAATTTTGCATTTGATAGCATTGCTTAAGTTCTCCACTGAAAAGCCACCAGTTCCAAGCAAACTGCTGACAATTAGCTTGTAATTGTGCTTAAGTTTGGGATTGCCATTCAAGAATAGAGTGTAACTTCAACAGATTTGTCAGTACTTCTGCTGAGAAAACTACAGGACCTGACAGGGTATTCCCTCGGACCTTGAAGGAGACTAGTGTTGAAATTGCAGGGGCCCTGGCAGATATATTTAAAATGTCAGTATCTACGGGTGAGGTGCTGGAGGATTGGAGGATAGCTTATGTTCTTCCATTGTTTAAAAAGGGGTCTAAAAGTAATCCGGGAAATTATAGGCCGGTAAGTTTGACATCGGTAGTAGGTAAATTATTGGAAGGAGTACTAAGAGATAGGATCTACAAGTATTTGGATAGACAGGGACTTATAAGGGAGAGTCAACATGGCTTTGTGCGTGGTAGGTCATGTTTAACAAATCTATTAGAGTTTTTCGAGGAGGTTACCTGAAAAGTGGATGAAGGGAAGGCAGTGGATGTTGTCTACATGGACTTCAGTAAGGCCTTTGACAAGGTCCCACATGGGAGGTTAGTTAGGAAGATTCAGTTGCTAGGTATACATGGAGAGGTAGTAAATTGGATTAGACATTGGCTCAATGGAAGAAGCCAGAGAGTGGTAGTGGAGGATTGCTTCTCTGAGTGGAGGCCTGTAACTAGTGGTATGCCACAGTGATCAGTGCTGGGACCATTGTTATTTGTCAACTATATCAGTGATCTGGATGATAATGTGGTAAATTGGATCAGCAAATTAGCTGATGATACAAAGACTGGAGGTGCAGTGGACAGTGAGGAAGGTTTTAAAAGCTTGCAGAGGGATTTGGACCAGCTGGAAAAATGGGCTAAAAAGTGGCAGGTGGAGTTTAATACAGACAAGTATTGCACTTTGGAAGGACAAACCAAGGTAAATGGTAGGGCACTGAGGAGTGCAGTAGAACAGAGGGATCTGGGAATACAGATACAAAATTCCCTAAAAGTGGTGTCACAGGTAAATAGGGTCGTAAAGAGAGCTTTTGGTTTATTGGCCTTTATAAATCGAAGTATTGAGTATAAGAGCTGGAATGTTATGATGAGGTTGTATAAGGCACTGGTCAGGCTGAATTTGGAGTATTGTGTGCAGTTTCGGTCACCTAATTACAAGAAGGGTATTAATAAGGTTGAAAGAGTGCAGAGAAGGTTTACAAGGATGTTGCCGGGACTTGAGAAACTCAGTTACAGAGAAAGGTTGAATAGGTTAGGACTTTATTCCCTGGAACATAGAAGAATGAGGGGAGATTTGATAGAGGTATATAAAATTATGATGGGTATAGATAGAGTGAATGCAAGCAGGCTTTTTCCACTGAGGCTAGGGGAGAAAAAAACCAGAGGACATGGGTTAAGGGTGAAGGGGGAAAAGTTTAAAGGGAACGTTGGGGGGGGGCTTCTTCACACAGAGAGTGGTGGGAGTGTGGAATGAGCTGCCAGATGAAGTGGTAAATGTGGGCTCACTTTTAACATTTAAGAAAAACTTGGACAGGTATGTGGATGAGAGGTGAATGGAAGGATATGGTCCAGGTGCAGGTCAGTGGGACTAGGCAGAAAAATGGTTCAGCACAGCCAAGAAGGGCCAAAAGGCCTGTTTCTGTGCTGTAATGTTCTATGGTTCTATTTCTGTTAAATTTGAGAGAATAACAACAACTTGGTTCACTTGAATGGAGAGGGACTATCGTGAGCATAAAGATTAAATATAAGGTCATTTACTTTTTATTTCTTTAATATATTGACATTGGAGAGGGTTCAGAGAAGATTCACGAAAATGATTCCAGGAATGAAAGGGTTACCATATGAGGAATGTCTGGCAGCTCTTGGACTGTATTCCCTGGAGTTCAGGAGAATGAAGGGGAATGTCATAGAAACATTCAGAATGTTAAAAGGCATGAACAGGTTAGATATGGCAAAGTTATTTCCCATGGTAGGGGGTTCTAGGACAAGAGGGCACGACTTCAGTATTGAAGGATGTCCCTTTCGTACTGAGGTGCGGAGTGATTACTTTCGTCAGAGGGTGGTAAATCTGTGGAATTTGTTGCCACGAGCGGCTGTGGAGGCCAAGTCATTGGGTGTATTTAAGGCAGAGATAGATAGGTTCGTGATTAGCCAGGGCATCAAAGGGTATCGGGTGAAAGCAAGGGAGTGGGGATGACTGGAAGAATTGGATCAGCCCATGTTTGAATGGCAGAGCAGACTCGATGGGCCAAATGGCTTACTTCTGTTCCTATATCTTATGATCTTAATATTTATTTTGTTACTTCATAGTGTCAAAAACAATCAAAAATCTACCAGTTCTTTGAAGTTTGACAGCCAGTAAGCCTAAGGTAATGGCTTAACAACTAACAACAATTCTGTGGCTGGGGCTTGTTATTTATGAACAGAAATGGCCTATGTTGTACAATATTTTGTTGATTGAGATTACCTGAAGAAGTACACACTGTGGGCATCCTGCTCAAGGTAAGAATGGATTTTGCAGGGAGAAGAAGACTGGCAAGCAGTGGCATGCAGGTGATTTGGCTAATATGGTCATGTGAAAACTGTCATGTGATATTTTAAGACATTTTACTGACAAGGGTTTTCTTTTTCTAGCAGTCTTGCAGTGCTGTACTCCTAACTCCCACCTGGATCCACTGGCAGGTTGTCCAAATACAAATGTTTCTCCTTATCCTAACTACAATTATTATCAGGTGCGTTCATAAAATATAGAACAGTACAGTGTAGAACAGGAAGAGGTCATTTGTCCTGCCCTGTCTGCACCAACTATAATGCCAATGCAACAAATCTTATCTATCTGCATATGGTCAATATCACTCAATTCCCTACCTGTTCATGTGTCTCCCTAATTTCCTCTTATACATTGCTATGGTAATTGTTTGTAACATCTCTCTTGGTAATGTGTTCCAGGCACCTACTACTCAACCTTTAAAAAAATGCCGCACACATTTCCTCTAAACTATCCCCCTCTCTCCTTAAACCAATGCCCTCAAAGAATCTATCCTGCTCTATGAGAAAAAGATTATCTACCCTATCTATGCCTTTTCACAATTTTATATACAGCACTTCCATTGTCTCTCCTCAGCCTCTGACGCTCCAGAGAAAACCTCCGTCTGTCCAACTCTAATATACGCCAATCCAAACAATATCCTATTGAACCTCTTCTGCACTTTTTCTAAAGCCTCCACATCTTTCCTACAGTGTTGCGATCAGAACTGCACACAATGCTACAAATGTGGGTTACCACATTTATATAGCTACAACATGACTTGCTAATACTCAATGCCCTGAATGATGAAGTCAAGCATGCCATAAACTGTCTTTACCAGCTTATCCATCTGTGTTGCCATTTTCAAGAATCTATGGACTTGCATCCCAAGATTCCCCTGTACATTAATACTTCTAAGGGTCCTACCATTTACTGTAAACCTTCTCTTTACATTTGGTCTACCAAAATCCATCACCTCAAGTGTCCAGATTCAACTTTTTTCATTTCATTGCCAAATTTCCAAATGATTTGTATCTGATAAATCCTTGACAACCTTCTTACTACCCAGAGCTCCACCCATTTTTGTCATCTACAAACATACTCATCAGATTAGCTACATTTTCATCCAAATCAGATATATAGGGTGACATTCTATATTTTAAAAATGTATAATGTAAATGTAACTAAATATTAAGCTTGTCTCAAATCCTCCTTTTCCTATTTGAACAGAGTTTAAACCTTTTACTCTGAGTTTGATTAATGCTCGATTCATTTAGCAGAGTGAAGCATTTCTGGTGAAAACAGTTGAATGATTTATGTAGATCTCTATTTCTGGTTAAGGCGTTGTTTCATAATACAACTGCTAATGCCATAATTTGCACTTGTTTTCCTGTGAAACCTAAAAGCAAATTACATAGTAAACTTTGAACAGTGTAATTTTACAGATTCAGTAGCAAACTACTGCAGATGCTAAAATCTGAAAAAAAAAACCCAGAAAATGCAAGAAATACTCAGTGGGACAGTGAGCATAAGTAGGAAGAAAAATACAGCTAATGTTTCAAACCGATAAAGAATATTACAAGAGCATTAAAGAATATTAATCAGAAACATTTGCTCTTTTTTTTACTTACTTAGCTGCCCAAATGCATAATTTTGTGACAGTTGGAATAAAAATATTAACTAATCATCCACAGTAACACACAATATGCTGGAGGAAGTCAGCAGGTCAAGCAGCATCGATGGAGCTGAATAATCAGTTAATGTTTCGGTCTGACCTGATGAGTTCCACCAGCATTATATGTGTGTTACTCTGGATTTCCAGCATCTGCAGGCTCTTTTGTGAACTAATTATCCAAATCATAATTACTTCAATTCTGTGAGGTACATTTATTAGCTTTAATTGAATGTTCAGTGGAATCTGCCTCTTGGAACTCAATGTTTCTTTTCCTGCTGGTGTTCTTTTGTGGCTCTTGTAATGATATACTTTCTGTAAACTATTTCCACTACATCAGTCCAAATCATGCCACTGCAGACACTGTTAAGTTAAATAAAATGAAAATCTGCCCCATATTTTATACTGATTATTCAAGGTAAATGAGACAGTTGATGTATTAAACCAAGTGCCAATTGATCTTTTTATTTTCTCAAAAAGGATATCAGGATTCAGAGTTATATAATCTTCAACAGCCTCAGGATGTTGCCAAGTGCTTTACAGTTGATTATTTTTGAATGAGGAAACACAGCAAATGATTCAGAGTCAGCAAAGTCCCACAAAGAGCAAGGGCTAGTGAACAAATTATCTCTTTTCAATGCAGATATTTAAGAGTATTGGCTAGAATACCAAGAGTACTCTCCTATGTAGAACATCCTGTTATATCTGCTCAATTGCTAGAAGGACCTCTCTAAGAGCACCTGAAAGATGCATAGTCCATTAGAAATGTTAGAAGCAGAGGGTAGTACTATTCTTTTCCTGGGTGAATGAGATCTTCTCTAATATTTGCCTTGACTTAGCTTGCTCCATTTTCTTCCTTTCTACTACTTCTCTTCCCATTTTCACAACCTTCCATTATTTCTTTCAACTCTATTTGATTTTAAATGTACTTGACTAGACATGTTTAAAGTTTAATGAAAGTTATCTTGGTAATAATTTTAAATCAAAGTTTCAAATATAGCTTCTTTTAAAATAAAGAAAACATTCTGCCAGACTCTGCTAATAAGAAGTTTCATCTTAAATGGCAAATTCATTTGGTGGGGGGTGGGGGGTGACTATTACGCCTCTAATTGATATTGCAATTACCATGCCTGGTGTTCATTCTATCTAATATTACTGTATCAGCCAAAACTAAAACTAATATTGCCTTTGGTCATTGGCTTCAACATTTATTTCCAAAAGTACTGTAGTGCTCCAGGTGGGACGGAGGGGTGGTCATGGTCGACAGTCCGCCCCAGCTTTCCTAGTGACCAGCACTATTTATTGTTCTTGTTTTGAAATGCTTTCATGAGATTATAGTGGGATGTTCAAGTTCATTTATGCGTAGAATGGGCTGCCGGCAGTGGTGGTGGAGGCAGGTACAGTAGGATCTTTTAAGATACTTTTGGATAGGTGCATGGAGCTTAGAAAAATGGAGGGCTATGGGTAAACCTAGTAATTTTTAAGGTAGGGACATGTTCAGCCCAACTCTGTGGGCTGAAGGGCCTGTATTGTGCTGTAGGTTTCTATGTTTCTATTTATTATTACATTCTAGCATGAGTTATACAGTTATTCACATGTGGGTTTGTGGGTCACCCTGACTGTAACCAGTGTGTGTAATAATCACTTCCCCCATATGTATGTGACTGAGTGGGTTCTCTCCTTCAACCGGTAGTTGAGCTAAATGAGCTTCTTTCAACTGTCATCATGGACTGAATGCTCGTCACATTGCTGTCAGGAGTTGGAATAGAAATTGACAGCAAGATCGAAGAGCTATGAATCAGATGGAGCGCCTTAAGATCCAGGGAATAAGTTGAGGGACTGAGCAGTATGCTTCCCCTGCACCCCTGGGCTGGGTTCCTGGAGTCGAGACTCAGAGGGAGAACCTGGGAACCCAGCATCATGCCTTCCCAGGGTACACCATTGGGATGAGCGTACCCAGGCTCCCCAATCTGGGGGAAATGGCAGAGTGCATCACCCACCTCCCTCCAAGACGTTGTAGCCGTGGTAACAGAAAATATGGCAGGTACCGCCGACACCTCCGAAGCAAGAGGAAGACCAACAGGACTCAGCAATTCATGCTACAAGGTCCACCCTGAAGCTTCACAGGTAAAATAATACCAGCTGCCTGGAGCCTTACCTGGCACAAGTCAAACTTGCTGCATGGCACAACGGGTGGAGCCCCACTGATTTGATGGTGCACCTTGCCCTGGCGCTTGAGGGTGATGCCCTACAGGCCCTCCTTGACCTAATGCTGGCTGAGCAGTGTGACTACAGGGCCCTTGTAGCAGCGCTGAAGCAACGTTTCGGGCAGAGACCATTAGAGGAAGCAATGAGGGAAAAACTGGGCAGCAGGTGGTGCCATGTGGGGGAAGCGTGGAGGCGTTCACAGCGGATCTCCGCTACTGTTCACCGCATGGCTACCCCTAGTTCCCTGCTGCGGCCCAGGAAGAGCTTGCCCTCCACTCCTTAGTAAAAGTGCTAGGGCCAGAGTGCCTTCGGTAGCATGTTAGCCTAACATCACCATCATTGCTGGCTGAGGTGCTAGCAAAGGCACGGAGGGCAGAAGCAATTTTATCCCCCCCTCACCCCCAAGATGTTCCAACGTCACCACAAGCTTGTGTCACTGAAGCGGAGGAGGAAACTGACAAGAAAGAGCCCATGAGACAGGTCTGGCCCACGCCACTCTGGCCCTGTCGTGTGCCATGGAGCTGTCTCTGCTCTTGGAGTGGCAAGGTAAGCCATGTGGCCTGGGACTGCCCACACTAGCGCCACACCACAGCCCACTGCAGCCATCAGGAAATGCCAACCAGGCGGCACTGCTCAATACCTCCGGTGGAATCACTTTGTTGTCCTCTGCAAGTGTGCTGTTTGCATGAAGAACAAGGCTTATACATGCACAGCATGGCAGAGGGCATCAAATGACATGCTTTTGTGGACGTGGTGTCAACCATCACCATCATCCATCTGGTTGTCCTCCCCAACGTGGACCAGCCATCCCCACTTGGGTGGACAATGACGGCATCCAACTGAGTATGATCACTGTCAACTGTGCGGTGATGAGAGGGAAGAGGTGGCTGCACATCGCAGCCGGGAAAAACACAGTGAAGCACGAGGTATGGCTAGCCCATATCCAGAAGTCTTGCATCGTTGGCCTGGACTTGTTGTCCTGCTGGCGGGGCCTATGTGGATGTGCCAGGGACAACACTCTACTCGGTGTTGAAGCCGTGGCTTTCTGGCAGGGCAGCTCTAGAAAGCAGACCTGACGGGGCCAGCAACAACCACCACCGGTCCCATAGTGCCCCGCCAACAGTACAACACTTCCCACAGTGGCCCATTGCAACACAGCGCAACCAAGGGCAAGTGGTGGTGGCGGCGAGGTAGATCTGCCCATCATTCACCAGCAGATGTGCAGTGAGCTGGTGAGCGACACCGTGCTGGCCTGGGAGAGGGAATGGTTGTGCATGTGGCGGCAACTGGAGTGGGCAGAGGTCTTCACCCTGGATCCGGAGATCAAAGCCCTGTACTCTCAGTAGGGCACGCTGGAGATGTGCAATGGGTTGCTGTTCCGGCGGTGGCCATTTTCCGACGATGACAGACATCTACAGCTGGTGGTCCCCCATGGGCTCCATGCAACCACGCTGTGGTCGGAGCATGGGCTGGTGGGTGGGGGCCAATTATTTTGGGGTTGCGAAGATGTCAGACAAGTTGTGCAAAAGCTTCTTTTGGCCTGGCTGCAGGCAAGGACGTGGAACTGTTCGTGCACTGCTGCAATATTTGCACATCCCAAAAGGGGCCAGGCTGCCATCCTAAGCTGCCAGTGCTACAGGACCTGGTGAGGGCTCCAGTATGGGTCTACTGCCCCACCCAGAAAGGATCATCCTCCAAGCTTGGAAGCCGTTGGAAGGGGCCGGGAGAGGTGCTCAACTGCATCTCTGATGTGTTATACCAGGTCTGGTTGCCTGAGTGGCAGAAGGCAGTCATGCTTCACGGGGCTAGCTGCCACCAGGAAACCAGCAAGGCTGAAGGAAGGAAGTGACACTCTGGGTCACTCTGCTTCACCAAACAGAGCCTTCCATGAGGGGGGAAGGGGCTACAGACACCCCACGGTGCCCCAGGGGACTTTTGGACTTTGGACTTTGATGTGGACCCCATGGTTGCCGGGGTAGGCTGACTCCTCAAATGGGGACACTGTAGCACTGCGGGGCGGGTGGGTGGGGATTGAGTTCAGCAGCCTGCTCTGGCTTTCCTAGTGGCCAGCGCTGTTTAGTGTTGTTGTTTTAAAATGCTTTCATGGAATTATGGTAGGATGTTCAAGTTCATTTTTTGTTACATTTTAGCTTGGGTTATACATTTATTCGCATGTGTGTTTGTGGATCACTCTGGCGGTAACCAGGGTGTGTAATAATCCCCTCCCCGTCTGTATGTGACAGAATGGATTTTATCCCCAGGTCATAACACCTGGTCTGTTTCTTTACTTGTTGCAATAAAACCGGCAGTTGTGCTAAACGAGCTCTCACGTATGTCATCATGGAATGAATGCTCGTCCCAAAATGCATGGAAAATGAAGATACCAGAGGCCCTAATCACAAAAAAATGCTTTATTTAAAGTTCAAAGTTCAAAGTAAATTTATTATCAAAGTACACATGCCCACATGAAAATAGATCTCTACAAGAAAATGTATATGGTGACATATATGTACTTTGATAATTAATTTCCTTTGTACTTTGGACTTTGAATATATATGTCACATATTGAGCCCTGAGATTCATTTTCTCTATAATAGAATAATAACCATAATAGATTCAATAAAAGACCACTCCAACCTGTGCAAGAAACAACAAACTGTGCAAAATAAAAGGAAATAAAAAGAATAAATAAATAAACAATAAATATCGAGAACATGAGCTGAAGAGTCCTTGAAAGAGAGTCCATAGGCTGTGGGGCAAGTGAAGCTATCCTCTTGTTCAATAGCCTGATAGCTGAGGGGTAATAACTGTTCCTGAAATTGGTGTGTGAATCCTGAGGCTCCTGTACCTTCTTCCTGATGACAGCAGTGAGAAGAGAGCATAACCTGAGTGGAGGGGTCTCTGATGATGGATGCTGCTTTCCTTTGACAATGCTTTACGTAGATTTTGGACTGGGCTGTATCCACTACTTTTTGTAGAATTTTCCGTTCAAGGGCATTGTTGTTTCCATACCAAGCTGTGATGCAGCTAGTCAATATACTCTCCACCACATATCTATAGAAGTTTGTCACAGATTTGGATGTCATGCTGAATCTTTGCAAACTTCTAAGGAAGTAGAGGTACTGCCATGCTATCTTCATGATTGCACTTACATGCTAGACCCAGGACCGATCCTCCAAAATGATAATTTAACTTTAGATTTACAAGCAACAAGTCGATTGCACTAGAAATCAATATACATCAACAAAGGTACACAAAAGGATCAGTGCACATTGTGCCAATGACTGCTTGATCATTTGGTGGCAACTGGAAAGTTCATCACTGTGAAAAACTAATGGCAAAGAATACTAGTAAACCTAGAGCCAGATAAAAGCTTGGATTGCTGATAGCAATTTGATCTTGGATGTCTGAGTGGTTTCACCTCAAATCTGTTGGCCTTGTGTTGTTTGATGATGTTAATAGGGTACCCACAGACTCTACCGAAAATAGAGCAGGAGGTTCCTGATTAGGCACACAGGCAGTAAAATGGTGCATCCCTTCTGCTGCTGATGTGGGACCTCTTTCTGCTTCCAATGTATGAGCTACGTTGAGCCAGGAATTCTCAGAAGTCAATAGAGACATTACATCTTTTGAAGGAAATTTTGAGAACATACTTGATTTTTTTTTCATCTGTCCCTCTCGCAGTGTTCAAATAACATGATTATTTCAGGCATCTGGTGTTGAAAATGCACAAGACATGACTGTCATAATTGAGTGAACGGGGGCACAGGAAGGTGTTCAGCTTGGACTGTAGTCAACACTTGGGTAGAGGCCAGACTATGGACAGGTGTACAAAGAGATGGTGTTTTAAGGCTGGAGGGAGATGTGAGAGGGATGATTGGACAAGGTCCATAACACTTATTTGTAGTTAATTGTAGTTGAACCTCTATTCAGCGGTGGGATATAGAGATGTGATGACAGTACTTTGAACCACCTAGACAGTAGTACAAAGCTATAATGAATATGGTGACATCAGCCAACAGATGTTCTACACAATGTTTTCTATGTGTGCCTTAAAGGAAATGATAGATTAGCTGCTCTGCTGTTATTTAGTCAGTGCCAGACTTTATCCTACTCTTTCACACTTAACACAAGTTTTCCTGTGATCAGTGTGAAAGGGTAGGACAAGTTGTCCAGTTCCTCAGGCATTCGGCTACCAATATCTTCTGTTACCTGGCCCATCAGTTCTCACGTGACTCCACTACAACAGAATCATTGTGCAATTTAGCATCTCTAAGAAAAAATAACTGATGTGATATTATTTAATTCCATTTTAATTAACCTTAACAATAAAGTGTCAGATTACTGACCTTTGAAATTAGGTAAACTTGGGCTATATTTCAGTTGGGTGTTTAAACCAGCATTTGTGTTACTCTCTGTTCTATGAATAGCCTACTCCCACTTCTATTTCTTATCTTCTTCCAATCGGCAAATTGCTATAATTTTTTCTATGATTCTGTCCCATGCATCTCAGGATGCACTCCATGTGGTGGTCTACAATTAGATGCTCGGTCACCCTCAGTCTTCTTGCTCCAGGAAAAACAAGCCTAGCTGAGTCAATCTCTCCTTAGAAATGAAGTCTTTCAATCCAGGCAACATCGTTGTGAATCTCCTGTCCAACTTCTCCAGCATAATCACCTCCTTCCATAGTGTAGTGAACAATAAGGGTTAGTAAATTGTGGGCATGGTATGTTGGTGCCAGAATCATAGTAATACTTGCAGACTGCCCCAGCACATCACCTCACACTTGGCTTAATTCCATCATGTCAATGCTCTGTCTAATTTTCCATCTAAACTTTCATTCTCCATATTGATAGCTCCTCCAATTCATTCTCTGTTTGAAAAGTTCGTTGAAACATTTCTTGATTCATCATGGCACGTAGTTTCATGAAACTTAGTCAATTTGTTATTATGAAGCTACAAGATTGCCTTTAATATTGCCAAGTAACGTGTTTCCCTGTAGGTTTAATCATACCTATTTGGTGCAGTTTCCTCTTTGGAGCCTCAGAAGTTCATCTTTTGAGCATAGCTTTCCACATCACACTGCAATGGTTTTCTAAACACACTAATATTTTAAAGTCATCTGCTGTAGATTCACACAGTAAATATGAGAGTCTGGAGTTTCCACTTTTGATGCAGTTACCAATTGGTAAAAAAAAATGCCAGGTAATTTTTTGTAAATTCACATGCTAATTTGCATATGCCATAAACCAATAGTACAATTGGGAATTTTTTAAAGAAACAAAGTATAAGAGCTTTGTAGATTTGTAAACAAGAAAGGATTAAATAAAGCTAATGCAGGTCATTTAGACAGGAGAAATAATATTGGTGAATAGGAAAACAGTAGAGAAGGTAGATGTCTTGCTCTATTTCATGTCTACCTTTAGAAAAGAAGATGGAGAAAACCTCCCAGCAATGATGAAGGACTACAGGTCTAGAATAAAAGAAGTTCTGTAAATGGAGTCATCCAATTATTCCCTATTCTTTCACTATAGTAAATCTTTACTTTTCAAGTGTTCATCCAGTTACCTTCGGAAAATTTCTGTTGAACTGTCTACTTTAAACCATGCTTTAGATTAAAAATATACCTTGATACTTAAAGTCTCAAACCACCTCTGGTCTTTTCGCTATTCAGCTTACAATGATGCCCTCTGGTTGTTGATGTTTATGCCAGGGGAACCATAATTTATTCATTTGATGTGTCAAAATTCGTTTATGATTTTGAATCCTTCCTTCAAGTCTTTCTTTTCTACGTAAAAGAGAAGGGAAATGCAGCAAATCAAGTAGAATCTATCAAGAGCTAAACAGAATAAGCATTTCAAGTCAATGACTCTTTGTCAGGATTGTGGAAAAGAGAGCACAGTTTTTTTTCTTTTTCATATTTCCAACATTTGCAATTTCTTTTCCTTTTTTATTTCAAATTCTTTTGCCACCTGCAAAGATTAGGCAAGTTCCCTTTCTCTCCTTGCACCTCTTTAAAGTTGTAGAATTAATTTTATTCTGCCAATTTCATTTTTCTTGCCGAAATATCACACTCTGAATTTGTAACTTTAAATTTTATCCGCTTTATATATCTATCTGTATTCCCCTGAACCCATTATAGTGAACCCATTTGGTTCACTACATTTCTGTTATAAAGTGCTTTAGGTAAAACATATCAACCACACTATATTACTAATCTTCTTAAACAATAAAAAAAATTACATAAGTCAAAATGCTTTTAATTCATTCATGGGTCGAAGGCATCATAGGAAAGGCATAATTTATTACCCTTTGCTCATTGCCTTTAAGCTTCCTATGTGAGCCACTCTTGTCAATATGTTAAAGGTTAGAAATAATTCAGAAAATGTGTAGCTCAGGCGGCTGATGGTTGGATTGCGATGTTCTCCAATCTTAGCAATTTACTTGCAAATTTTTCATCATCATACAAGGAGATAGCATCAGTGCACAGTTAATTGTGCACAATTAACGAATAACCAATGATGTCTCCTCGTCTGGTAACAAAGCTTGTGCAAGTAAGTTACCAAGATTGGAGAGCAACTCGATCCAACCATGGTAAAGGTGTTCCTCCCAACATTATCAACAAAAGAATTTCAAGATTCAGACAGATGGAAGGTGAAGGGATGCCAATATATTACAGGTGTCGCCCGCTTTTCCAACGTTCGCTTTACGAAACCTCACTGTTATGAAAGACCTACATTAGTACCCTGTTTTCGCTTTCAGAAGGTGTTTTCACTGTTACGAAAAAAAAGCAGCGTGCGATAAAAAATCCGTGCGCGATAAAAGGCAGCGCACACCCTGAGCAGCCGCTCTCCCCGGATTCAGAACTGCATTCTCGCCGGCATTGCTCAAACACATGCCTGTGAGCAGTTGTCTGCAAGATGAGATCTATGGTATCGGAAAAGCCTGAAAGAACTCGTAAGGGTGCTACACTTAGTGTAAAACTAGACATAATTAAGCGTTTTGATCGTAGTGAACGAAGTAAGGACAAAGTGAGTTTGGCTTGTGGAAGCTGACGAAGATGATGTTGAAGAGGTTTTGGCATCCCATGACCAAGATCTGATAGATGAAGAGCTGATGCAATTGGAAGAAAAAAGGATAACAATCGAAACCGAATCAGTAATGATAAAGTACAACTTTAATTTTGAAAGGGTACGTCGGTTTAGGGGATATTTGCAGGATGGTTTGAGTCCTTACAAAGAACTATGTGATAGAAAAATGTGCAAGGCTCGGCAGTCAAGCAAGCCTTCCACATCAGCCACAGCAGACGACGAACCTCGACCTTCGACATCGAGGCGGGCAGAGATAGAAGATGACCTGCCTGCCCTAATGGAAACAGACGATGACGAGATGACACCCCAGTGTCCCATCACTCCAACCCCCAGGCCACGGACAGATACCGATTCGCGGAGAATGCAGCAGTAGCCGGGAGACACATAGCACATCTTTAAGAAAAAAGCCGAAATAAACATGCTAATTAATTAAGTGCCACCCGACACCTAATTGTCGGCCGAGATCAGAGACGACGCAATCGGAAATCGGCACTGATCTGGGCCAACAATTACGTGCCGGGCAGCACCTAATTAATTAGCATGTTTGTTTCAGCTTTTTTCTTAAAAATGTGCTGTGTGTCTCCTAGCTACCACCTCACCCCTGCATGCTTCGCGGATCTGTATCGGTTGGTAGCCCGGAGGGTGGGGGCCACTGCACCACCCCAACCTGTGATGACTCAGCCTAACACACCATCATCAGTGTGCTCGGCGCTGTCTTCCCGATTCCCGTAAGTGATACTACACTGTACATACGTTATTTCTACTTTATATCGACTGTATTTTTACGTGTTATTTGGTATAATTTGGCAGCTTCATAGCTTAAAGGTTACTGGAGAGCGCTTGTGCCGTGTTTTTGCCAACAGCGCTTGCGTGAGATTTTCTGCCGACGGCGCTTGCGTGAGATTTGCGCTACGGAGAACAGTGCAGTAATGATTGTGGGAAAGTATTTCTACTTTATATAGGCTGTGTATTTATCATATCATTCCTGCTTTTACTATATGTTACTGTTATTTTATGTTTTATGTGTTATTTGGCATGATTTGGTAGGTTATTTTTGGGTCTGCGAACGCTCACAAAATTTTCCCATATAAATAAATGGTAATTGCTTCTTCGCTTTATGACATTTCGGCTTACGAACCATTTCATAGGAACGCTCTACCTTCGGATGGCGAGGGAAACCTGTACCAATTCAGGGTTGAATTATTGGGAAAATTGAAGATGATGGTATTCTCATGCATCTACTACATTATATATTATATAATCCATGATTTTGCTAGATGCTGTAGGGCAGCGGTCCCCAACCACCGGGCCGCAGAACATGTGCTACCGGGCCGCGAGGAAACGATATGAGTCAGCTGCACCTTTCCTCATTCCCTGTCATGCACTGTTGAACTTGAACATAGGGTTACTAACTGTCCTGTATTTGCCAGGACATCCTGTATATTGGGCTAAATTGGTTTGTCCCATACGGGACCGCCCTTGTCCCGTATTTCCCTCGCTAAGGTTGAGCGTTCCTATGAAATCTTTCATGCCAAAATGGCGTAAAGCGAAGAAGCAATTACCATTAATTTATATGGGAAAAATTTTTGCGTGTTCCCAGACCCAAAAAATAACCTACCAAATCATACCAAATAACACATAAAACCTAAAATAACACTAACATATAGTAAAAGCAGGAATGATATGATAAATACACTGCCTATATAAAATAGAAGTAATGTATGTACAGTGTAGTCAGGAAGATTAAGCCAAAACCGATTTGTGGGGAAAAAATCGGCACATATGCACAAGCGCACGTCACATAATGCGCACACAGGTGCTTGCGCAAGGCTTCATGGTCATGGCAGTCTTTCTCGGGGTAAACACAAGTGTCCCGTATTTGATTGCTACTTTTGTCCCTTATTTAGGAGTGAGAAAGTTAGCAACCCTAACTGTAAAAGACATGTTGAGGTGAGTTTAACCCTACTTGAACATCACCACCCCTCCTCCCTCCGTCGGCCGGTCTGGTCCGCAAGAATATTGTCAATATTAAACTGGTCTGTGGTGCAGAAGAGGTTGGGGACCCCTGCTGTAGAGGAAGTTGTTGTAGTATAATCCATAAATTATATACAGTACGTTAAACAATACATAATGTTCTGATCAACCAGATGATATTGTCATGAAAGATGTTGAGTTTCCTGAGTTTTACTGGAACTGCATTAACCCAGGAAAGTGCAAAGGATCTGTCATATGTCCAATATCCCTTGTAAGGAGTGGAAAGGCTTTGGGGAGTTAACAGATTAGTAAATTGCCAGAATATACTTTCTTTAGACCAAAAGTTTAAGTGATAGTCCAAGTTAAATTTCTAGTCAATTGTGTCCTCTCACCCCTCAGGAACTTGACAGAGGAATATATATTAATTGTCATGCCAAGGGACGATGATGAATTTCTCTTTTTGCTTATAGTCATTGTGCACTTTTGTATCATGAATATTATTTCTCTGTTCAAGTTATTTCTCTGACACTTCTCTGTTCAAATTTTGATACTGGTCTTGTGAAAACTGACTGCTTCAAAATCTGACAAATTGTGAGTGGAACTAAACACAGGGAATCATTAGCAAATATTCCCACTTTTGAATGTATGAACTGGGGATTGAGGAAGCATCTAAGGATGCTCAAATATTAAGGCTTTACCCAGTGAAGTGAAGATCACAGCCTCCCTTAATTTTTTTACTTCCAGATCATTCCAGAGGAACTCCTGTAGTATGACTTGGTGCTGAGATGATTTGCCTCTAACAATAACAATTTTTTTTGCATTGGCCAGTGGACTATTTATCCCAAACCCAATGACATCATAATTATTAAAGGTCCATGGTGCCATACCGTAACAAATTTGGCCAAGATGTCAAGTGCAGCCTCTCTTACCTCAACTGAAAAAAATTCAGTCCCTTTACTATCATTTGGCCAAGGGCTGCGGAAGTTCTAGAACAGAGAGGCCTAGCCAAATGTAAACAAAACATCAGTAAACGGGCTATTGGTGAGTAAGTTCTACTTAACGCTGTCAATGTCATCTCTCATTTCAGGAACAGGATAATGAGTTAACAATTAACTGGACTGGATTTGTTCTAAGTTTTGTGAAAAGGATATACCTAGGCAGTTCTCCATTTTATCAAAAAAGTTGCAGCTATATTAGAATGATTTGCCGTTAACAAAATTATACCAACTTTTATTTTATAAGCTCTTAATTTAGGAAGTGCCAGCCAAATTTAATTTGGATTATGACTTATAATTAATATAATATTCAGTCATATAAATCACATAAATTCAGCTCCCTTTTGTGTATATGTGATTAGCAGTCAGCATAGACCATGCAAAGAGAAGGAAAATATTAACAATAGGGACAACACTAGACCTGCGTTATTTCAAGATATTCCTTATTATACACACATTTACAGGAATATAATTTGGAATTAACTTCCCTGAGTTCTGCTCACACAAATTGAGAGTAATTAAGAGTATTCTGAACATTGCAGAATGGTCATTTGTATGTTATCTAACAAGAGGTCTCTTAATCATGATCTCTGCTGGGCCTTCAGTATAACCAGGAGCAGAAGAGGAAGGGCCAACAACAAATCTCCCTCACAGAAGGCTAAGGAAAAGGAAGAGAAACTCTATAGCCAAATTCCCCAAGTTTTTCCTTGAACTATGCTCCTATATCCTATGTCCAAGGAACTACATATCCAAATTTGATATTTAGAGTCTTTTCAAACGAGGATAAAATATTGCTATACCTATGCCAGGCTTGCTCTACCCATGAGGGTGAAGTCACAGACACCCTTAATTCCTTCCTCCAGATTACTCCACGTTGTGGCAACTATACAGTACATGTCACAATTTGCCGCTCATCGCTGCATACAGGATGTATGGATAAAGTGCCTTGCTAAGGAAAGTGCAATTCATCCATGAATCCAGATTTATCAAGCTTTTGATCTTCTTGGAAGTTCAGACAATGATAAACTCCAGTCATGTAGTGCCA
Source organism: Mobula hypostoma (assembly GCF_963921235.1). Taxonomy (NCBI): domain Eukaryota; kingdom Metazoa; phylum Chordata; class Chondrichthyes; order Myliobatiformes; family Myliobatidae; genus Mobula; species Mobula hypostoma. The sequence continues at coordinate 37,752,303 of NC_086119.1, forward strand.
CAGGTTGAACATGGAAGGGAACAAAGAACGGAAGTGTTCTGTCAGCAATAAAGAAAGATGAGGGTATACATTCTGACCTTCAGATTCACTTCACTATTTTAGAATACAGAGAACTAATCTGTGCTTGAACACTGCAAGATTTAGTATCCACGGCATAGTGGTACCTGCAATGACAATCCGTATCACTGAAGTCTCACGAAGATCACTACTCTCTACTACCTCTATGTGTAGGACCAATAACAATCAAGGATGTTCTCTACTTGCAATTTGAAAGGCACTGATAAATGTTGTATCTTATTTAAAAAATAGCTGTCTCATGCATTGCAACTACCATTAGCCACCCAGAACATTTGCCATGATCCAGTATTGACTTAAAATGTACATATTGTGCTATTCTCCACCCACATACCATGAAAACATTACCTAGAGAAGCCTCAGATATGCAATCCTTGTCGATAGCAGCAATTCACAGAACTTGGAATTGCAATGGATGCTGGTATGTAGTAAATGTCAAATAATCCATGCCACGGAACAGAACACAAGATTCATTTGGAGAAGATGAAATGCCCATCAATGGTCTGAAGTGGATTATGGACTACTGTGTGGGTGCTTCTGTCCCTGTGTCTGGAATTTAATTTCCTAATTCTCCAACAGAGCACCGGTGATAATTCAGCTAATTCAACAGTCATCATGATACAGGTATCAACTGGATGAAAAACTTCAAAATAAGTCTTTTCACAAGGAAGAATCATTAAAATGAGGAAAGAAATCAGGGTTTCTGGTTTATGCTCATGCGAAAATAGCACTGAGCATTCATTTCCTAACCAAAGCTAACTGATTTTCATTTCATTTCTCTAATAACCCATTACTCTTCAATGGCAATTTTCTGTCTGATTAGTGTTGCACATTAAGCTGCTTTTCTAACTTAATATGCATTCTGCAGTGAATTGTTTGCCCAAAAAACAAGTATTATTGGGTGGCTTTACTCACTAGTTTGCAGATTCAAAGATAGACAAGGAAATTTAGTATAGAATTACAATCAAAAATTTCAACATGAATTGCTTCAGAATAATAAAAAATACTGTAACTATCAACAATTTTGAAGAAAATTAACATTACAGTCTCCTGAACCAGATCCCATTCAAATCCATTGGAGTAACGATTAGTTGTACTGTATATAAAATGGAAGTAACCTGCTAGGATGCAGGTAATTACAATGCATCTTTGAAGATGCTCATTCTAACTGCAAATTTTAGCAACAACTTAGGACAGTAGGAGATGAATACAGATGTTTTTGGTTTGGTCAGCTGACTTTCATACGGCATGACTGGCTCTCCCATTTCATGTCAAATTTTCAAAGCGTCTTTTGTATGGGTAGGTGGCAGAGGCAGCTGATCAAGAGAAAAGAGCTCCTGTAAGTTTATTATTGAGAAAAATTTGAAAAGCCATTAGTAGCCTATTAAGCATGGTTTCTTGGTGACCAGTTCACACTGAAGCAATTCCACGCATACTGAGTTACATTCTGTTTGTGCTCACTAAGTATTTTAGCATGTCTTCGTAATCTACACTAAATAATCTTTAATGAAGTTCAAAGTTCAAAAGTTCAAAGTAATTTTTTAATCAGTGTACATATTTGTCACCATATACAATTCTGAGATTCTTTTTCCTGCAGACACACACAGCAAACCTGTAGAATAGTAACTATAACAGGATCGGTGGAAGATCAAGTAGAGCATAGAAAACAACACAGTGCAAATGGAAATTTAACAAATAGCAATAAGTAAAGAGAGCATGAAATAACAAGACAAAGAGTCCTAAAAGTGAGATCATTGGTTGTGGAAACATCTCAGTAGATGAGTCACATCTTTTGTTCAAGAGCCTGATGGTTGAGGGGTAGTAACTGTTCTTGAACCTGGTGGTGGAATTCCTGAGGCTCTTGTACCTTGTACCTGATGGCAGCAGTGAGAAAAGAATATGGCCTGGGTGGTGAGGATCTTTAATGACGAATACTGCTTTCCTACGACAGCATTTCATGTAGATGTGCTCGGTGGTTAGGAGGGCTTTACCTATGGATGTATTGGGCCAAATCCACTACATTTTGTAGGATTTCACGTCCAAAGGCATTGGTGTTCTCATACCAGGCCGAGATGCAACCAGTCAATACACTCTCCGCTACACATCTACAGAAGTTTGTCAAAGTTTTTGATGTCAGGATGAATCTTCGTAGACTCCTAAGAGAATAGAGGCACTGTCGTGCTTTCTTTGCAATTACATTTATATGATGGGTCCAGGGCAGGTCATCTGAGATAGTAATATTCAGAAATAAAAAAATATTGACCCTCTCCACCTCTGATCCTCCAATGAGGACTGGCTCATGGACCTCTGGTTTTCTCTGTCCTAAAGTCCACAATCAGCTCCTTGTTGACATTGAGTGAGAGGTTGTTGTCATGACGCCACTCAGCCAAATTTTCAATCTCCTCCTGTATGCTGATTTATCACCACCTTTCATATGACCCACAACAGTGGTTTCATTAGCAATCTTGAATATGGTGTTGGAATTGTACTTAGCTGCACAGAGTGAGTACAGTATGTAGTCCTGTGGTACAGCTAATGGAGATTCCAGAGGAGATATTTTTGCCAATCTGAACTGACTCGGGTCTGCAAGTGAAGAAATCCAAAATCCAATGACACAAGGAGGTACTGAGGCCCAGGTCTTAGAGTTTACTGATTAGTTTTGAGGGGATGATGGTATTAAATGCTGAGCTGTAACCATTAAAGAGCATTCTGATGTATGCATCAGTTATCAATGGGCCAGAAAATAAATAGACAATATAGCCTAGCAGAATTAACAAATGGTTGGGGCAGGTGTCATTCAGATCTTTTTTGCTTACATAACTGCCATTCAAAAACTAGTCAGAAACTAAGCAAGATTTTGTTTTCGGGGACATGCATCCAGGCCAAGAGGTCTATATTTCTCCATGTTTTCTTACTGCTAGATGAGAGAGTTGAAGGTGTTAACTAAATCAGTGACTGAATTGAGAGTCTTCCCTGCCCTTAAGATCAACTTTAAAGCAGACAGCACAGGACAGAATATAGAAAGGAGAAGAGGAGAGGTTGCTTTTCAAATAGATCCTTGAAAGCCATGGATGAATTCAAGAACACGGTGAAGAAGATGTATAACACTGTTTTCATGAATAGTGAGTAGTAGTGCAATCACTCAAGTTGAATAAGTTGTTCTCTTAAGGGTTTGTCTGTTGGTGTGTCCTCAGGTGGCTGTAAAGGTTGACCTGGGAGCCACTTATTCTGGTGCAGTGTGGACACAAGTAAGTGGTAGCTTGGTTAGTAATTGGGTCTTTTGTTGCTCACTCTTTATTTTCACAGCTGCTGCTTGTTCTCTGTGGCACAGCGGAAGTCGCTGTCATGAGGCGCAGCTCCCTGTTGCTCAAATTTCTTCCAGCTGCATCTATTGAGTTCAATGTCTTCCCAGTTTTTAAATGAAATGTTAAATTTCTTCAGGCTGATTTGATACTATCATTGAAGCATTTTCTTTGCCCACCAGGGGTTTACTGACATTCTTTCAAGTGGGAGTAAAGGATCTGTAAGTGCATCTGATCCTCAAAATCTTTTGTAAGATTCTTTGGTGGTATTGTTCCAGAGCTTTCAGGTGGTCCATGATTCAGCTCCATACAGTAATATAGGAAGAAAGACTGCTCTATAGACCAAAAATTTTGTTTGGACCTGTAGGTTGCGGTCTTTAAAGACTCTTTTCCGTAATCTTCCCTAGGCTTCACTAGCACTACTCAGTCAGTGGTTGATCTGTGAGTAAATGTCTGCCTTTGAGGAGAGAATGCTGCCAAGGTAGGGAAAGTAATCTACATTTTCAAGGGCGATATCATCAACTTTTAAGGAGGACTTAATAAATGGTTGGGTACTTGCTGACATTGGGTCTGTGTCTTTTTAATGTTCAAAAAATGATCCAGGACTCTGTATGCCTAGGCAAGGGCATTCAGGATACATTTAGAGGTCTTCTTCAGAGTTTGCTGTTCTTGGCATTGTCATCCACATACTGAAGCTCCATGATAGTGGTGGTGCTGACATTGTTCGTGGCCTTGAACTGGTTGAGGTTGAAAAGCCTTTTGTCCATTTTCTACTTGATTGAGATTCCCTCTTCCAGGTCTTGGCCAGTGAGGTAAAGGATGGCAGCAGTAAAGATGGCAAATAGGATGGGTGCAGTGATGCAGCCCTGTTTGACTCCTATCTTGACAGTGAAGGATTCTGATCCAGCACCACTATTGCTGAGTACTGTGGTTGACATTCCATCATGCAGTAGCCTCAGTATTTATATGTACTAGTCAGAACAGGCATGTCTTGATAGTATTCACCAGAGAGCTTGGTGGTCTACTGTATCAAAATACTTTGGTAAATCTATTAAACCCAAGTACAAGGGTTGCCTTTGTTTCTGGCATTTTTCCTGTAATTGCAGTCATTCCTTTTCCCAGACCTTCAGCGGCAAGGCATAACAAGATTGTCCAGAAGTTATTGAAAACACTGGGTCTGCTTAAATCCACCATGCTCAATACCTGCAAAAACATCCTTGGATACAAGTCCAGAAGTTCCTTCAGTGCCACCAAAGCAGTCTATGGTCCAATTTACTTAAGATTGAACCCCCTGCACTGAAAGGGTGGGAAGAATTTGCTAAAGGATTGGCAGGATATCGGTGATCAATGGAGAACCACAACACATGCTTGCTATTGAAGGTTTATGGACATACCTTTGTTGGGCAGCTTGTCCCATCTGTGGAATTTGTATGCCTATTTGACAGATCGGTCTTTGATCTGACACATACATGGTCTTGCAACAGTATACTGCCTGCTGGTTCACAGTGAGATTCTGGAAAATGTACTCCATTTTCCATATCTCAAGAGCCATTTTTCAGTAAAGACAGATAATTATGATGAAATTTACCACAAAGTCATTTTAAAGTTTTAGCACAGCATCTAATCAGCTAATGAAGAGAACATTTAAAGATAAATCTCACAGATCTAGCACAAAACTGGTTAGCAGTAATTCCTATCCTCCAACATTTCTGAAACCTGGACCATCTACAATGAGAAGTTTGAGATATTGCAAAAATACTACTGATGTTGACCCCACAAAATCCTCCAAAATCAGTAGAAAGAATATGAATCAATGCCACACCCTCTATCAGGTCAACTTCTCAACCCTTCAGGCCCTGGTTACATTCATTTAGCAACCTGGGAAAGCCACATTGTTCACACAGCCAACACCAGATTCCTGAAATAGACAATGTTTAAGAAAATCATAAGATCTATATGAAGACTTTCAAATCAGTCACAAAAAAATTCCAAACTGCCAAGTGTTATGTTTGAGTCCTTAGGCTATTGAAATATGTATCAAATATATCAGAATTTATTACAGACTTTTGTTGCAGAATAGTATATAGAACATAGAACAGCACAGGAACAGGCCCCTCAGCCCACAGTTTTGTGCTGAGCCAACTAAAAATCAAATCAAAAACAGCCAAACATTAATCCTTCCTATTTACACCATATCCATATTCTTCCATCTTCCTTACATCCATGTGCCTATTTAAGATATATTTGTCGCTACCACCATACCAGGCAGCACATTCCAAGCATCTACCACTGTCTGGGTAAAAAACTATCCCTCACATCCCCCTTGTACCTACCCCTTCTCACCTTCAATGCATGCCCTCTAGTATTAGACATTTCAACCCTGGAAAAAAGATACTCTCTGTCTTCTCTATCTATACCTCTCATAGTCTTATAAACCTCTATCAGATCTCCAGCACTCCTGAGAAAACAGCCCAAGTTTAACCAGCTTGGTGTTATAGCACATGCCCTCTAAAGCATGCAGCATCCTGGTAAATCTCTTCTGTACCCTCTGCAAAGCCTCAACATCCTTCCTATAATGAAATGGCTTGAACTACAGATGTGGCCTAACCAGAGTTTTATAAATTTGCAACATTGAATTCAATGCAATGACAAACAAGAATTCCATAAGCCTTCTTAACCACCTTATCGACATGTGTAGTCACCTTCAAGAAGTGATAAACTTGGATCCAAATATCTCTCTGCTCAGCAGCACAGTTAAGGATCTTGCCCTTAATAGTGTACTGTCCCCTGGCATTTGTCCTACCAAGGTGTAACACCTCACATTTATCTTGCTAAACTCCATCTGCCATATCTCTGCCCATATATACTGTATTCTTTGCCAGTCTTCTACACTATCCACAACTCCACCAATCTTGGTATCATCCACAAGCTTACTAACCCACTCATCTATATTTTCATCCAGATTATTTATATACATCACAACACATATCCCTGTGGGACACCACTAATTACAGACCTCCAGGTCAAATAAGTCCTTTCAATGATTACTCTCTATTTTCTATGTGCTGTCTTCTGTTCTGAATCCAAACAGCCAATTCATTGCAGACCCCATTCATCTTAATCTTCTGGATTAGTCTCCCATAAGGAACTCCTGTCAAACAAAAATTAGTAGATTAGAAAAAAGTAAACAGCCTTCTAGACCTCCACATTACAATATTTTAGAGCATTCCACTTTATGCCTGGATATCCTATTCATTAATTGAAGCAAGAGTACAGAACCGAATGGAATAGCAACAGCTTAAGGACTCCTTTTCTCTATCAGAGCTCCCTTCCATTGAAATATAGGAGTTAACACCAGGTTATCTGGGAATAAGTTACAGAGAATCAGCCAGCATCATCTCCCTGCCATAATTGACCAGCCATGACAATATGTTTGCTTGCATTCATCTCAGTTACATTTATTTATTGCATCACAGAAAGAAGTTATTTAGTCCATGAAGTCTCATTCCCTTCCACATGTTTTCCTGAAACTCATATTTCTTGATTGTCATTCATTCGAGGGATGTGGGTTTTGCAAGCTGAGCGAGCATTTAATTACCCACCCTAATTGCCCTTGAGATGGTGGTGCTAAGCTGCCTGCTTGAACCACTGCAACCCATGAGCTGTGGATATACTAGCAATACTATGGGGGGGGGGTTCAGGTTTTTGGCCCAGAGATACTGAAGGAATGGCAATATATTTTCAAGTTAGGATGTTGTGTGGTTTGGAGTGCAACATCCAGGTGTTGGTGTTCCAATGTTTTTGCTTCATGTTCTTCTAGCTGGTAGAGGCCATGGGTTTGGAAGGTTCGGAAAAGGAGTCATGATGAGTTGATGCAGTGAATGCTACAGATGGTACAAACTGCTGCTATTATGCATCAGTGGTGAAGAGAGTGAATGTGAATAGGGTGCCTAACTAGCTGGCTTCTATGTCCTGTATGCAGGAGTCCCCAACCTTCTTTGCACCGCGGACTGGTTTAATATTGACAATATTCTTGCAGACTGGCCAACGGGGGCGGGGGGGTGTTAATCATGACCAAAATATCGGTGATAGGTCAACTATAAGTCACTTATAAGTGGCTAATATACTCAACTTTGTTTCTAAGAGGGTTTATCTAACGAATTTAATATTAAACACACAGCGCATATTTTCCTCGCATGAATATAGTGATAAGTCAATTATAAGTCGCTTATAAGTCAATAGCATCATAACATTTTAAGTAACATTTGGATATTAAACAGTGCATATTTTCCTCATTACATTCATTGCAGAAAACCCTGCTTCGCAGAGATATGATGCTGGAAATGGAAGCAATGTTTTCAGTGCTTTCGCGGCCATCTCAGGATATTCAGCCTTGACTTTGATCCAGAATGCCAGCAGAGATGTTATGTCAAACATACTTTTCAGCCCACTGTCATTTGCAAGCTTGAGGAGCTGACATGGATGATTCACAAGGGACATCCACAAATGGGTCACGGACCCATTCCTTTGCACATCTTGGGTCATTTGTGTTTGAGAAGTAACACTCGAATTCTGTCGACAGCGAAGATAGGTGATCGTGCACCAGCTGTCAGAAGGACGGTGCAGCCTCAGTGTCTCCCAAAATCCCAGCTAACATTGGAAACATGTCAAATATGCCCCTGTCCACTCGCCGTCCCCACAGTTCCAGTTTGGCTTTGAAAGCAGACACTTTATCTGCCAACTTGAAGACAGTTGTCATTCTCCCCTGAAGTGACAAATTGAGTTCATTGAGCAGGTTGAAGATGTCACACAGATAAGCGAGTTTTGCTATTCACTCCTCATCACTGAAGTGTGCTGCCAGTGCTGACTTTTTTCCCGAAAGAAATCTCTGTAGCTGCTCTCTTAACTCAAAAACCCTGGCCAGGGCTCTTCCCCTTGATAGCCACCTGACTTCAGTGTGTAAGAGAAGGTGTTTGTGCTGTGCATCCATTTCCTCGCAAAGCTGCTCAAACAGACCTGAGTTAAGGGCTTTTGCTTTGATGTGATTGATAACTTCAACAACGTCACTCAATACGCTGTTAAGATCAGGTGACATTTTTCGGCTAGCCAGCATTTCCCTGTGTATGACACAGTGTGTAGACTGGCATTCAGGAACAACCCCTTTGACTCGGGAAGTGAAACCAGGCAGCCGTCCAGTCATAGCTGCAGCCCCGTCTGTGCATATTCCAACACAGAATGACCAGTCCAGTTTGCCTGATATGTAGTCATTCAAAGACTTGAATAGTTCTTCCCCAGTTGTGTTAGTTGGCAGCAGCAGTGCACACAACATATCCTCATGCACATGGTCTTGAAATATATATCACACATAAACCAGCAGTATTGCCTTCTTGTCAACATCGGTAGATTCATCAACCTGGATAGCATACCATGGTGACTCGTTAAGCCATTCCAACAGCTGTGCTTTGATGCCCTCCACTATGTCGTCGATTCTCCTTGAAACTGTGACAGCTGAAAGAGAAGCCTGTGCCATCTTGTTAGCTACAGCTTCTCCCAACAGTTCATGGCACATGTCCTTGGCAGCAGGCAGAATCAATTATTCACCAACAGTGAATGGCTTCTTAGCCTTAGCAATAAGGCTAGCCACTGAGTACGACGCTCTCAGAGCAGCAGCATTTGTGGAGGCAGTGGCTGTCCAACTTGCTCATGTTTTTTCTGCTCAAAAAACTCAACGGGTTTGTCTTTAAGTGCAGGGTGCTTGGACTTAAGGTTCCGAAGCAGTTTTGAGGGGTTCATTGCCTCATTAGACAGCGTGTCTACACATATCACACACAGGGGGCTTGGAGCATGCGAGTCACTGGTCGCAATAAAGCAATATTTTATGTACGACTCGTCATATTTTCTGTTGAAGGAAGCTTTCTTTTTGCAGTCTCGGCCTCAGCTGTCTCTGCGTTATTATCATCATTAGGCCTTTTTTGTCCCCTACCACCTCTTCCAAAGAAGCTCTCAAGCGACGTTTGTTTTTTACTCATCGAGTAGTTGTAGGTTAATGACCAATTGATGACCTCATGTGCGTAATGACCTCGCGTGCGTTCAAGTTCAACAGTGAGCATGACAGGGAATGAGGAAAGGTGCATCTGACTCATATCGTTTCATATCACCAAATCGTATCGTTTCCTCGTGGCACAGTAGCACATGCTTTGCGGCCCGGTGGTTGGGGACTATTCTAACACACTAAATTAACCCCTGTAGATGAGGGGACAGCCTTTGGGGAATTACCTGCTGCAGGATTTCTAGCCTCCAACCTATTCTTGCTCCTGCTTAGTCCAGACCTGGATATTTTCCAGGCCTCACTGTATCTGGTATAGTCTGCTTTGCTGTCTGAGGAGTCGTATGCGATGCTGAACATTGTGCAAAGAACAATGACCATCCCTACTTTTGACCTTATGACTGATCAAGGAAGCAGCTGAGAATAGTTGTGACTAGGACAGAATTCTGAGGAACGCCTGCAGAGATAATATATGGCTGAGATGATAGATCTCCAGATCTCCAGCAACACAACAATCTTCCTGTGTGCTAGATTTATTTCCAACTAGCAAAGGGTTTTCTCTCTGAATCCCATTTGACTCCATTTCGTGTATTTAATACTTAAGTAATATTTGAGTAATATTGCAAATATATTTTTGATTAGGCATTCCTTGTTTGTTTAAATAATTCATTATGGGTTATATGTAAAATTATGTGAATTGCATACTTCATCACACCGCCACATCAGATGTGTGTGCCTCACTAAAGTAAAAAAAAAACAAAATTTACGCAGTAATTCCTGGCTCCAGGTTTTCCTTTTAATGCCTCGGAGTTACAAAACGTAACGGTTGCAGTGAGGAAGTTTTAAATGAACCCGAGATGACTACCTATCTGTTGAAGTGCAGTGGCATGTTTGAGTTTAAAAAAAAGAACAGCAGAGCACATGCTTCTTTGGGAAGGGACAGAAATGGTCAAGTTAAAAAAGACAGAAACAGACGAATTCACGGGTAAATAAACAGTAGTACCAGGTGACAATAATCATAAATTTTAAAAAAGTAGAAATGGCCAGCTACTTCGGAAAGTTAGGTGCATTTAATTGAACAAGAGAAATGGAATATGTATACTGAGCGAATTGAACTGTATTTTGATGCAAATGAAATAGCCAATGAAAAGCAAGTGTCAGTTTTGCTGAGTGCATTGGGTGGAGAAGCATACAGTTTGCTTTGAAGTTTGATTGTTCCAGCCAAACCAGCCAAAATGAGCTCTGCTGATACCATGAAAATAATGCAGGAACATTTAAAACCAAAACCACTTTTGATTGCAGAACATTTTAAAGTTCATAAGTGGAATCAAAAGGAATGGGAGTCCATTTCAGTGTATGTGGTTGAATTGAAAATATTGTCTGAGCATTGTCAGATCAGTGGTGGACTTAATGATGCACTGAGTGATTGTATAGTTTGTGGAATCTTACAAGAAAGCATTCAAAAACAGCTCCTAACTGAAGTACAACTTATATTTAAAAGAACAGTTGAAATAGTTGTATCAATGAGAACAGCAAACAGAGACACAGTTGAGTTGCAGTCAGAAATTAAAGTGAGCTTGAACAAAATTGCAATGTCTAAACAGAAATCGGCCTGGCCAAGCAAATAGTATTACCATTGTGGTAGAGGATCACATACACCAGACCAACACAGATTTAAAGGCAAAACTTGCAAAAAAAAATGTAACAAAGTAGGACACATACAAAGAGCACGTTGGGCAGACAAAAATACATAGATTGCATAGGGAAGAGAAAAAGATAAAAGATCAAGTTGCAGTTTCAAAGAGTACTAATCTGCATGGCGTTGATGAAAAATCTGATCATGATGAGAGTGACGCAGGACTGAGTAGCCTTGAGATTTACAATGTGAAAACTAGCAATTGACAACCAAAATGACTTACACCAGACGTTAATGGCAAATTAATTAAAATGGAATTGAAAAATAACTTGGCTGTTTCAATCATTCCACATGAACTGCATTTCAAAGATACTGAATTGAAGCCTGCAGGTATCCAACTAAGAACTTATACTGCAGAGAAGACATTTCTAACAGCAAAATAATACAACCAGCAAGCTACATTGGGTAAAAACAGGAGGGCCAGCGTTGTGAGTATGTGAGTGGCTGAGACAACTACAACTTGATTGGAGATCCATTCGTAACTTACATGCTACATCCCCTGTAAAAGAGTCAATTGACAGTGAGTTAAGACAGGTATTGGATGATGCCACAGCAGTGTTCAAGAATGTCATTGGAAAACTCAAATAGTTCAAGGGTAAAATCATGTTAAATGCAAATACCATACCCAAGTTTTGCTAAGCCTATCCAGTTCCTTATACCTTCTGTGATAAACTAGCCAGTGATCTTTATCGCATGGAGGCTGAAGGAATTCTTTCCAAGGTTGGGTGGAACTCATGGGCAATGCCAGTGGCCCCAGTAGCCAAGAAGAATGGGTCTATCAGGATCTGTGATTTTAAGATTATCATTAACTCAGTACTGAAAGTAGATCAAAACCCTCTGCCTAGAATAGAGGATATCTTCGCAAACTTTAGGAAACACTTCAGGAAAGTGGACTTAACTAAGACCCACCTACAGATGGAGATGGAAGAAGAGTCCAAAGTGTTTTTTCACCATAAACACTCATAAAGGGCTTTATTGCTATAGTGGGCTTATATTTGGAGTAGCATCTGCACCTGTACTATGAAAGAAAGTCAGGGAGCAGATGTCTCAATGCTTTCCAGGTAGTCAGTGTTACCTGGTTGACATATTATTACTGGTAAGGATGACAAGGAATATCTCCAAAATCTCAAGACAGTACTAAAAAACTTAGAATATAATGGGCTCAGAACACAACACAACAAGTGTGAATCCTTTAAAACAAGCATCATTTACTGTAGTGATACTATTGACGCACAAGGATTATACAAGTGTGCAGAGAAAATTCAAACAGTGGTAAATGCTCCAAGGCCAAAGGACATGTCACAGTTATGGTCCTTTTTAGGATTTGTCATTTACTGTAACAGGCTCCTGCCAAACCTGGCTACTGTGTTCTACCCCTTGAACTCAATACTACAGATCGTGAAGAAATGGCATTGGACAAAGTAGTGTGAGGTGACTTTCAAAAGGTGAAAGAAATGGTGATGTCAAACACTCCGCTCACATGTTATGATCCATATTGTCCAGTGAAGCTTGTCTGTGATGCCTCACCTTAAGGTATAGGTGCTGTTATGTCACACATTATGTGTGATGGAAGTGAATGCTCCATAACCTTTGCATCATGCTCCCTTACCACTGCAGAGAAAAATCATGCACAGATTGACATTACTGATCAGCAACTACTGGTGACCATTTTAAATCCTCAAAAGGGTGTTCCACTAACAGTAGCAGCACAAATGCAGAGATGAGCTCTGTTCCTTGGAGGACAAAATTACAAGTTTAAATACATGAGGACAACTAATCATGGAAATCATAAGGGATTATCACATTTACCCTTGGAAAGGGAAATATCTGAAAAATGTACAAAAGTGGACACTACTTTTGACGTATTCTCTGTAACACAAATCAAAAGTCTCCTGATTACAACAGAGTTAATCCAAAGGGAAATCAGAAAAGACACAACAGTGTGCCAGGTCTATATGGCAACTGAAAATGGCTGAAAACTCCAATTCTTCCATTTTTGCCAGTGTCGGGATGAACTTGCCATTGACGGAAGTTGCCTTATGTGGGAATTGAGAGTTATTGTACCATTAAAGCTGAGAGCTAAAGTGTTGGAGGAACTACATGCCGATCACCAGGCAAGGTCAAAATGAAAGTTATGGCTCGAAGCTTTGTCTGGTAGCCTGGGATAGGTCAGCAGATTGAGTAGCTTGTCATGCACTGTTCATGATGCCAACATGCCCAGAAGAAAGGTTTATCCAGAGTCTAAAGAACTAACTGCGAGCAATGTCAGCATAACACACCACACTGACATTAAATCAGAAGCTAGCCAATTTTCTCCTTGTATATTGCAATGCAGCACACTCCACAACCAACATTTACCAGCTATGCTGTTCCTGTGTCGCCTCTTTCGTTCATGCTTGGATCTCCACAAACTCAATCTCAGAAGGAGTATGCAGGACAAACAGCTGAGACAAACTGAAGCCTCCTCAACAAAGAGGTTTGATGTTTCACTCCTCGACATCAATTCTGGTGAGGGACTACAGAGGTGATCAAAGTGGGTACTCAGAAAGATAAGGACAGAACTGGACCACTCTCCTACACAGTGGAAATTGTGTCTGATATCAGCTAGAGATGACAGGTCGATTAGTTGCTGAGAGAAGAGTTAATTGGTAGAAAAGAAAGATGGCCAGAGCTATCAGAACCACTTCCTGTAGTCCCAGAGTCAACTCCTACAACCACCATAGAGGAGGCCCCAGGACCTGAGATTGTGCCAACAACCAAAAGCCTCTCCTGCCAAATAGAGTGATCTCCCATGTCAGGAAAGACATTACCCAACAGGAATAGGAAAGCCTCCACAGCAATTAAATCTTTAGGCATGAATGAAACTACTTAATATTTACTGTGCAGTGGAAATCTATATAGAAGTTATATAGTATACTGTGTGCATGTATACAGTAGATGTGTATGTGTATTTAAGTTAAGATACTTTCTACTTTTGGAGTTTATAGCTAAGCAAGGAGTATTGTGTATTTAATATTTCAGTAATATTTGAGTACCGAACTGTACGGGTCCTAATGCCCTTTCCTTGGACAACATCAGTGGCATGGAGAGGGGAGACTTGCAGCATGGGCAACTGCTGGTCCTCCATACAACCTTGCCCAGGCCTGCGCCCTGGAAACCTTCCAAGGTGCAAATCCATGGTCTCATGAGACTAACGGATGCCTATAATATTTGAGTAATTAAAAATATTGTTTGATTAAGCATTCTTTGTTTAAATAACTTATTAAGGGTTATATGTAAAAGTATGTGAATGGCATAGGTCATTATGCCACAACATCATATATATAAAGTAACAATAAATGTACACAGTTATTCCCCGCTCCATGTTTTCCTTTCAATTAATTTTATGTTTTGGAGTTACAAAACATTACACAGTTTAGCCAGGGCTCCTTCAGAACAAAATGCTGCCTTGATATTGAGAACTTTTACTCTCATTTTACCTCTCTTTGTATCAACTCCTCTTTGATTTCTTTGCCAGCAAACCTACCATCACAATAAGAGAATATGCAAACTCTCCTCAAACTGGTTTCTGAAGCCATGAGGCCACAGTGATAACTGCTTTGCCACCATGGGCATTTTGTTGTAATACAATTGGCCATTATGATATACAAATAATGCATAATCACTTAAGAAATGATAGATTACTTTTCCATTAACATCATCAGAATATGAAGATTGATATGTCACATATGGCTAAAGAGGTCTGATGTATTGCCGTATCTCTAGTAGGTTGTGGATTGAATTAAAGATTCTTTTTGTGAAAGTAAAGGAGGGAAGGTAGTGATGTTAAATGTGATCTTTGTTAGACAAAAGAAAACTCTTCAATTCTTAGGTGTATCCTCGTACTACTCCGACATCTAATCTAGCATAGTTAAAGTACTTCTACCAAGTGTCCTTTAGCATTTATTCTTCACAATCCTGGCTTTCCAATTTAACTGAAGTCCTTCTTCTATTATTCTTCTACATGGCCTCTGCATTCTCTCAGGCTTTTGAATTCTTCCTAAGTTTGAACATAATAACTCTGCCAAGGACGAACTAGGAATTTACAAACAACCCAAATTACTTCTCTGCCTTTTCACTTTATGTTTCATTTCACAGAACTGAAGGTCCTTTATTTCTTCATCATTTTGCCATATCACCTTAAAGATTAAGTGGCAGACAACCATTTTAAAAGTAAACCATTAAGTTTATATTGCTGGCTCATTATTCACAAGTGGCTTTATCACCATTAGCCATACTTTGGTATAATATTCTACTCTAAAAAAGTCAGAGAAGGCTGGATTAGATACATAAACATTAGGAAAATTAGGATCACACACAAAGTACTGGTTGAACTCATCAGGTCAGATCAAAGTGCTCAATATTGGTGGCATTGTTTATTTACTTGTCTTTACTCTGTACCCATTATTAACCTTACCCGACCAAAAAATACTGGTTTTCATTTTCTAAAAGTTGATCTAACCTTTTTGCAAAATAATTCTAAATTTCTACTTTTTTTAGGTCATAGGTCATACCTATCTTTAATTTTGATGTTATTCCCCTTGTTCTGATTTTTCACACCAGAGAAAATAACTTCTCTCTATTGGGCCTATAAAACCTAAATTACATTTTAAGACCCTGAATTAGCCCACTCATTAGATTATTATAATAAAGATCTGCGAGCTTAATCTCAGATTCTACTGAAAGTTTATCAGACCCGGAACTCGCGTTCAATTCCACCTGTAAGGAGTTTGTACATTCTGCCCGTGACCACATGAGTTTCTTCTGGGTGCTTCGGTTTCCTCCCATATTCCAAAGACATATGGGTTAGCAGGTTAATTAGTCACACGGGTGTAATCGGGTAGCACAACCACGTTGGGCTGGAGGGGCCTGTTACTGTGCTCGGTCTCTAAATAAAAATAAAGCCTGATTTCTAGCATTTTCTGCTTTTATATTGTCCTAAAATAATCAGCATGAAAAGACATTCTCAGCTACAGAAATCATTAATTAAACTACTGAAGATTGATTTGAACAATATTTTTATTTATTTGTTTGTTTGTTTAGAGGTACAGCTTATAACATGCTACATCTCTAAACAAACAAACAAATAAATAATTTGTAAATAAATAATCTTGCAAGATACATGAAGTCCAGGTATGATCTCCAGAAAGCCATCTCACAAGCAAAGTGACAATTCTGGACCAAACTTGAATCACTGAAGGATGTTCAACAGCTATGGCTTGAATGCTGTTATGTCTTACAAAGTGAAACCAAGCAACAGAGGTGACAACAAGGCTTCATCCCCAAATAATCTCAATGCCTTCTATGCTCACTTTGACCATTGAAACATCAAGGAACTTTTGCAATCTCCCACCATCCCCAGTGACCCTGTGATTACAGTTTCTGAGGCTGACATGAGAGCATCCTTCAGGAGTGTGAACCCACAGAAAGCATCAGACCCAGATGCAGATGGTGTACTTGCCGAGTACTAAAGACTTGTGCTGATCAACTGGCTGGAGTGTCCACTGATATCTTTAAACTCTCGCTTCTGCAGTCTGAAGTACCCACTTGCTTCAAGCAGGCTTCGATTATACTGGCACCTAAGAAGAACATGGTAGCCTGCCCCAATGCCTATCATCTAGTTGCACTTACATCCACTGTGATGAAATGCTTTGAGAGGTTGGTGATGAAACATTTCAACTCCTCCCTGAGAAGCAAGTTAGATCCATTCCATTTCATCTACCAGCACAAGCTCCATCAACACAGGTGCACCAAGAGGCTGTGTGCTCAGCCCCCTGCTCGACTCATTTTATAGTTATGACTGTGGGGCTAATCACAGCTCGATGCCATATTCAGGGTTGATGATGACACCACTGTCATTGGTGGTGATGAGACAGCATATACTGTGCCTATAAAGAGTATTTACCCGCCTTGGAAGTTTTCATATTTTTATTGTTTTACAGCATTGAATCACAGTGGATTTAATTTGGCTTTTTGACACTGATCAATAGAAAAGAGTCTTTCAAGTCAAAGTGAAAACAAATTTCTACAAATTTGTCAAAATTTATTACAGTTATTAAATAAAAAAAATTGATTACATAATTACTCACCCTTCACGTCACTATTTAGTAGATGCACCTTTGGCAGCAATTACAACCTTAAGTCTGTGTGGATAGGTCTCTATTAGCTTTGCACATCTGGACACTGCAGTTTTTCCCCATTGTTTTTGACAAAACTCTTCAATTTCTGTCAGTTTGCATGGGGATCATGAATGAACACCACTTTTCAAGTCCAGCCACAAATTTTCAATTGGATTGAGGTCAGGACTCTGACTTGGCCACTTCAGGACATCAACTTTGTTGTTGTTAAGCTATTCCTGTGTAGCTTTGACTTTATGCTTATCTTGCTGGAAAACAAATCTTCTCCCAAGTCACAGTTCCCTTGCAGACCGCATCAGGTTTTCCTCCAGGATTTCCCGTATTTTGCTGCATTCATTTTACACTCTACCTTAAAAGCTTTCCAGGGCATGCTGTAGTGAATCATCCCCACAGCATGATGCAGCCACCATCAGGCTTCACAGTAGGGATGGTGTGTTTTTGATGATGTGCGGTGGTTTGGCTAATGTCAAACATAGCATTTACTTTGATGGCCAAAAAGCTCAATTTTGGTTTCATCAGACAATAGAACCTTCTTCCAGCTGACTTCAGAGTCTCTCACATGCCTCTGGCAAACTCTAGCTGAGATTTTATCTGAGTTTTTTTCAACAGTGGCTTTCTCTTTGCCACTCTCCCATAAAACTGTGACTGGTGAAGCACCCAGACAACAGTTGTTATATACACAATCTCTCCCATCTCAGTCACTGAAGCTCGTAACTCCTCTAGAGTTGTCATAGGTCACTTGGTGGCCTCCCTCACTAGTCTCCTTCTTGCATGGTCACTCAGTTTTTGAGGACGGCCTGCTCCAGGCAGATTTACAGCTGTGCCATATTCTTTCCATTTCTTGATGATTGACTTAACTGTACTCCAAGGGATATTCAGTGACATGTATCCATCTCCCGACTTGTGCTTTTCAATAACCTTTTCATGGAGTTGCTTGGAGTGTTCTTTTGTCTTCATGATGTAGTTTTTGCCAGGATACTGACTCACCAGCTGTTGGACCTTCCAGGTACAGGTGTATTTTTACTACGTTCAATTGAAACACCATGACTGTACACTGGTTTATATATAGCTAGGACACTTTAACTAATTATGTGACTTCTAAAACCAATTGGCTGCACCAGTAATGATTTGGTGTGTCATATTAAAGGGGGTGAATACTTATGCAATCAGTTATTTTGTGTTTCATATTTGTAATTAATTTACATCACTCTGTAGAGATTTGTTTTCTCTTTGACACAGAGGAGTCTCTTTCTGTTGATCAGTATCAAAGAAGCCAAATTAAATCCACTGTGATTCAATGTTGTAAAACAATAAAACAGACAAACTTCCAAGGGGGAGGATGAATAATTTTTATAGGCACTGTACAAGGAAGATTGAAAATCTGGCTGAGTGGTGGCACAACAACAACCTTTCACTTAATATCAGCAATCCAGTGAGCTGATTATTGACTTCAGGAAGAGGAAACCGGAGGTCCATGAGCCAGTTCACATCAGGAAATCAGGGGCAGATAAGGTGAGCAACTTTAAATTGCTCAGAGATTATTTCAAAGGAACTGTCCTGGGCCCAGCGATTACAAAGAAAACAGGGCATCACCTCTACTTCCTTTGAAGTTTGTTAAGATTTGGCATGACACCTAAAACTTAACAAACTTCTCTCGATGTGTAGTGGAGACTATATTGACTGGTTGCATCATGGCCTGGTATGGAAACATCAATGGCCTCTGAATGGAAAATCATATAAAAACCCAGTCCATCATGGGTAAAGCCCTCCCCACCATTGAGCACATCTTCATGGAGTGCTGTACGGGAAAGCAGCATCCATGATCAAGGGCCGCCGCCACCCAGGCCATGCTCTGTCTTCACTCCTGCTGCCATCAGGAAGAAGGTACAGGAGCTTCAGGACTTACACCACCAGTTTCAGGAACAGTTATTACCCCTCAACCATCAGACTCTTGAACTAGAGGGGATAACTTCACCCGCCCCATCACTGAACTGTTTCCAAAACCTATGGGCTTATTTTCAAGGACTTTTCATTTCATGTTTTAATATTTAACACTTTTTTATTTAGTATTATTATTTTTCTTTGGTATTTGCACAGTTTGTTGTCTTTTGCACATTGGTTGTTCGTCTATTCTGCTGGGTGCGGCCTTTCATTGATTCTATTATGTTTCTTGGAGTTCCTGTATATACCCACAGGAAAACGAATATCCGGGTTGTATATGGTAACATATATGTACTTGGATAATAAATTTACTTTGATCTTTGAAAGGCCCTTCTAGCCCAACCAGATGCACCACTCAACCACCCATCTATTTAACACTAGCCCAGGAATTCCCAACCTGTCGCTCATGGTTAAAGGTAATGGTCTCTGGCATAAAAAAGGCTGGGAATCCCTGCTAGCCTAATCACCATATAATGCACAATGATCAATTAACCTACTAATTGGTATACCTTTAGACTGTGGGCAGTAGTCTGAGCCCCTGGAGGAACCCATGCACTCACAGGAGAACATACAAACTCCTTACAGATGGTGCTGGAATTGAACTCCGTACTCCAGAGCGGCCCGAGCATTAATAGCGCCACACAACCCGCTATAGATGATACAGATTTTCAGATCTCATATACTCCACTGCATCTTATAACTTATTCAAGTTTCTTACTCAGTGGAAAATGGAAAATTTAGAGCTAATGTGTTACTGGCCCTTGCTATAATGAATTTATGGGAGCTCACTGAGTAGATTTTAGAAAGGGGAATAAAATGACTAGGATTGCTTGAGAGAGTGAAATTTTTAAATGAAAACATCAATAAACATAAATGTATTTGAAGGATAATTAAAATTGAAAGATATTTCTTTTCTTTAAGCCTTAATTGTATATTTGAACTTTCAATTTAGATTTCAATTTGAGATTGGAAAAGGATCATTGAAGATATACTTAGAAAGCATTTTTAGAAAATTTAGTGACCTGGTGATCAGATTAGACAGTCATCCATAATGAATCTGGACCTAGAAATTTCTAATAGAAAAATATTGACATAAAGCTTAACAGAAAGTGGCAATAAGAAGCCTAGTTATACAGAAAGAAAATACATATTAATAATGGGAGATATACATTGACAATAAATCTTCAGTCTTTTAAACAAATACAAAAACAGTTTTTGCAGCCCAATTTAATTTGCAATAGATGCTTTGAAATTTCAACTTTCTTGCCCTTCAGAATACTACCATGCAGTCTTCATATCCTGTTGATATTCTACACAGCAATGCAGCACACTGGGACTGCACTGCTACAGATGAATCCAAAATATCTGAAGTTAATTTGGGAACTGTCTTTCAGATAGTGGATGAATTAAGAGCTTCTCCAAAACTTCAGCTGGTGAAGATGGATGACACAGAGAATGCAACTCAAATGCAAGAATCACAGAAAACGCAGCAGGCACCGAGCTCTCCAATATTTACTGAAAATGTAGGAGCCAATATACGACCATTGGAAATTCAGACCCTGACTACTGCAGTCTCGGAAATTAAATCTTTTGTGGTAGCAGCAGCGGACCAGCCACTTTCATGTTCACTGCCAGCATTTGCTGACAGCATGCTTACAACTACGTCGAAGCTATCTGAAAATACAACCACTGTAAGCATTGTACCTGAACCAATAGCTTCTGATCAGTGTCTAACACAAGATGAGGTGCCTAAGCTGTGCCACAATACATCTCTCCATCCGTTAATGTTTGTTGAGGGTGGAACAGAATCCATCTCTGAAAAAGTAAGTTATAACACGAACTTATTTCTACTCAGTATGTGAAAAAAATCATGTTGTAAGAAAACTGATTGGAGGATTTGTTCAGCAGCAGTTCCATTCTTACAAAAGTAAGCTATATCATCACTAGAAAAATATGAGAAAGCTAGTTTAAAAAGCTTTACAGTGCTATCTCCTTGTATGTAAAAATTTTGCTTCATACAATAGTTGTAAAGAAATACATACTCTATATTCTGCACAAGCAAGATTCCACAAGTCTATAAAATATTTCAACAGGAATTGTTAGTCATCATTCTGTAAAAGTGTGAAAGGAGATGACTAAGCTGGATTTGTTACTGAGCAATAGTGATAGATAATGGTTTTGAACTCACATAGATCCATGAAATTCAGAGAATTTAGATTAACATAAGGAGAAAGAAGGTACCATTTTATCCCTTTGCTCTCATTTTCTGCTCAGAGAAAAGTATCCCCCATTTTAAAGAATAAAATGTTAATATCTCTATAAATTAGCATATGGAGCCCTGAGTGTATTATTTTTACTTACTATTATCTTACAATTTACTTTTGATACAAATGGAAAAATAAGAAGGGCAAATACTGAAAATTATGAAGTTGTAAAATAAAAAAGCAGTCAGATATTTCAAGTATCAATTTAATCCAGAAATGTAAACAGAAAATAATCTCGAACATTTACCTAGTTGAAAAAGAGTCTAGTGCTTTCCCAGGGTATATGACGAGTAAACTCTTCTTGGGCCCCCAGCTGGGTACAGGTGTCGATTATAACTGACATTTCGATGACAAACTCTGCCATCTTCATCAGGGATGATGCCTGGGCACATCTAGTCTGGTGGTATTTATATTCCCCATAGTCCATCCCTCCTCATCCAATCAGGTTTCCGCTTTCCCACCTTGTTTACAATGGAATTCCAGTTCTTACTTAGAGTGAGACCTTTATCTTTGCTACTATACTTTTCCTGTAGTTTTATTTCAATGGCTTCTATACCAGGCAGACCCAAAAGCCAGTGGCGCAGCACAGTAGTTTTGTGCTGTCGAAGTCAATCCTATGGCAATTGTGAATGCAGTGTTCTGCTACCCCCGATTTCTCTGGGTAACCCAAACGGATACACCTTCTGTGCTCACTGATGTGGGTTTCCACCATGCATCCCATCTGGCCGATATATGCTACTCCGCTTTCACAGGAAATCTTGTAAACACCAGCCGATCTGAGTCCCAGGTCGTCTTTGACCTACATAAGCTGTGATTTAAGCTTCCTTATGAGTCTGTGGATCTGGTAATTAATCTGATATTTCTTCAGGATCCTGGCACCTTCCAGAAACCGTGGAACTATAGAGAAGACTGGATAAATACCATCTATTTAGTCCCACACTCCTGTTGTCTACCAATCTCCCTACATTTTTTTCTTAAGTATTTAGCTATGTGGCTCCAAGGAGGAATCGAAAATGATGTCACTGGGGAATCAGGAAAACTCCTGAGATTCGAGTCATATCTACATGGCTATATTTGCTGGAGATTAATGATCTTTTTCCCAAGGTATATTTCAGGGCTATCTATTTATTTTCTATTGCTTTGTTGAAGACCTTGAACTGATCAAAATATAAACATGTTTTGCTCTATTGCAAATCCCTCAGAAGAACTTATAGGTATATTTAGGTTTGAAAATATGCTAACTAAAGTTTATCTCCAGTTACAGAGAGCTTAACAATTTTCCTGCAACAATCAGTCAGATTGCCAAGTAGCTGTACTTTGTTCTAGTTATATTTTACACAAGGATGCTGAATCTGGCAAGCAACCCTGATTAGCAATAGAAAACCTTGATTTTCAGTGATCTCCAGTCTCTAGACATATAGCTTTGTGTTTGCTTCAGTTAAGTGGGCTGCTTTCCCATTTACAGGCCCACCAGAAGATGACATGATCCAGGCTGCTATGGTAGTCCCATATACTAGTAAAATGGTACCACTGTAACCGGCGTATGATAAAGAGACCATGATGTTTCAACAGTTTTTTTTCAGTGATCTCCAGTCTCTAGGCATATATCTTTATCAATATGAATAAAATTCATGATATGAACTCTTAACCTGATAACTCACTTGTTTAATAAAATATATAACATAATCATTTAGCTATTTAAACACTAAAGGATTCATAAAACTAATGGATTCATACTATATATACACACTTGGCACAAATACACATGCAACAATACCAAAGTGCATAGGGTTCACCTCTCTTGCAACCAACATTAATAGCAAGCACACACCAATATGTAGGGTTTTCTCTTGCAGACTAAATTTGCCAAGAATTTTAGGCTATCCCTCCAAACAGTTCATTGATCATCCATGATACAGAGACTAACTTCCATAGAAGAGCATATGATTCCCATAGGAGCATTGTGTGTGCCAGTCACAAGCTTTAATAGTTGCTCTGAGTGTCCATATTACATCAGGCATGTTTCTATATTAGTCCGTGAGCCAGGACTCCAAATTTGGGCCACCGGTACAATCTGGGGGGAATAATTCTTATAGTGATTTTTGGCAAGGTATACACCTCTAGTGCTAGAAAATATGTGATAGCATTGCAGCAGTGATAGCTTTCTGTGTGTCGCATATACAGGATGTGACCCTGTAAGCGCTTTTGCAGGCAAAGGGAAGACAAGTGCCCTAAAGCTTATGACCAGCAACAGGGAAACTCAGGAAACATTCTTAGAGTTGGGTCAGGAATGGGACCTCTCCCCAGAACTGATGGACAAACTGGAGGCATTTACATGTCTCTGGTATGCCCCAAAATCATCGACCACCAAGGTCAATGAGCTCAGGTATCACCTTTACTGTGCCAAAGAAAGGTGAAGTCGAAAGTCATCAACTCCCACCATGCAAGGACTGCTTAACAAAACATGCACAGCAAGCCAACTACCAGGTTGGTATGTGGAGAAGGTGTTTGGAGAAGGACCCACAAGTGCCAAGCCCTGTTGGCAGAGGATGGAAGATGGAGAGAGAAGAGGAAGCTGAACAGTTGGTGGTGCACTGGATGGAAGGCCAGCCAGCACCCGATGCCGTCCTGGATCAACTGGCCCGTAACTGTCCAAAAAAATGTTCACTCCCAAGGTGTATGTGTGTTGCAAATGGCCTCAGGTGTACTGACATATGTAGACTGGCAGACTGTGAGAACCAGGCATCCACCTCAGAGAGTGTGGAAAGTTCAGATGAAGATGTGGAAGACTTGGAAAATTATTATGATTATTAATAGGTTATCAAAGTATGGAAAACAAAGTATAGAAAACAGTCTTTGATTAAATATATTCATTTTGCAACCAAATGGGGCCTAGGTTATGGCCGTGTGGAACCCCATATTTGAATTATTGTACTGTAATTCTATATGCTATGACAAAAGCTTAAGATTGTTTTGATTTGATACAACAATATGGAAAATATCATGACATTGATAAAACTCCAGAAATCTCTCCAAATGAGGTTTTTTTACCTTTGGGGGGGGGCAATATTTTCTGCTGTACTGATGTTAATATGGAATATATACAAAAAGTGATTACTTATTTAAATTCTCCGCAAATCCATGTGATTATATGTGTCCTAGGGTCTTTATTGACTTTTCCAAAATAAACAACAAATATATTTCTAAAAATGAAATGATTCACTCTACTGAAATTGGGCACTGTACTGCGAGTGCCACCAATGACATAGTTTTCAATGTACAATTTTATAACAACATTTAATGAAAAGTGCTTGAACTCAGCTATGATTGTGACAAATTTCAATGTTGAGGGATCACTGATGACAAAATACCACTAGGTTGAATATATATGCTGTACTTTATATTGGCCACTTTTCAGAAATGCTTATTTTAGGGTAGTGTTATAAAATGCATGATAGCACACATAAAGCTACTACTGGTGTAATGCTATCACATAATTTCTAACTTCAGAGATGTATACCTTGCCAAAAATCACTATGAGCATTATTCCCCTCAGATGGTACCAACCAACCCATTCATCCCTTACTTGCCCTGCTTCAGCTGATCACATCGCTCCCTCAGGTTATTATGTAACAAACTTCATCTTCACATATTCTGTTGTAGTTTTCTTCCCTTTATCTATTATTTGCTGCAAGAATCAGTTTAGAAACATACAACTAAATGCAGCTCCATTGCAAGAGCAATGGAATGAGTTGTCAGAGGCACAGGTGAAGGACCCACTTGAGAAATCCCACAGTGAAGAATCAAACAAACTCAATTCAGTTGAGATCACAGAGACTCCTTTTGTAGCCACACACACACACACGATGTCACTGCACATCCTACCATCTTAGGTAGGCTGAGGAATGTGCACAAGAATCTGTGGTAATAATTTGTACTTCACAAGGAGAGACCCTTGGAGCTAAGAAGCTGCAACCAGACTAAATCAGTAAAGAGGGCACTCTGAGCTCTGAGGATAGAACATCAATCACTTCTACCCCAGAAGATGCAGCTGAACACAATAAAAGGAAATATACAGTGGAGCTGGAGATGTATCACATTTTGCTGAGAACAATGACTCATGTGACAGACAATTTAAGGTAGCTTCTGGGAATGCACGAGAATTCAATATGTGAGTGACACAAGTCTTGTCACTCAGAGGATGGAAAATATAACCTCAACTCCCAGCTTTACACCTTGGCCACCAAGCATTTAATAGATCCATGGATTTTCTTGCAGCTTCCATGCATGGACACAGGGAGTTGATTCAACAAACAGATTTGATCTTGTAGGCTACAGCAATCTCTGTTAGAACTCAACTAGATTTCATCTGAAACCTGATTGTTTTTCTGCATGTACTAACTTCTTTGTGAAGAAGCAGGGAGAAACACTCATGAGTTCATACCAGAGAAATTCCTTGCTGTATGCATTTAATTGTGGCTATGTAATTTATTTCACTGTGCATACGCAGCTATTTTCTGCCTTGTCCCAGAGGGTCTCATTCAAGTGCTGAATGAGAACACATTGACTTCCCTTAAGCTGTACTCTTGCATGTACACTATAATGTACATTTGCAATTCTGGTGGCATTAATTAGTCTGAATCTGACATTTGTATGGGAAGTGATACTCATGGGCATCTTATACCCATCTTATATTCAGTACACAGAAAAGGATAATCCTTCCACTAAAATAGATATAGTCTGGCAAAATTTTAAATATATATAAGGTTCTGATTATGAAGTAAGGTATATATTTTATTTTTATATTTTATTATTGTCCTTGCTTTTAATTTTCTTTACTTTTGAAATGTAAATGATAAGTTTGGTATAAGTGGTACTTCCACTATCTTTAAGTTAAAAGAGCACCTCGTGATTATCTTACATACAGAATCACATATATCTGAGACAGGTAGAGCAAACAGCCTATGTAGGTCGATGTTAAGTCAAGCTAGTGGAATGTTAAACTATTATATCCATTATTTTAAAAAATACAAAAAATGTTAAAGAATTAGACCCTGAAAGTTCTTATTTATCAGCACTTAACACTAAGCAACTTGTAATTATCCTTCCTTGAAACTTCATGCATAAATTTGATGTTTGAGATACTCAATGACCTTGCTTTCAGTGTTGGATAAGGGTAACGTCATTCAAGTTACCATATTTGAGTGCTATAGATAATGTTTAATGGCAGTGTCTTGTGATCAAGTCTTGAGGTTAAATTACTAGAGTGATAGAATTTTAGACTGTTGATCCTGACGTACAGGTTTGAATTGCCTCAGGGCAGCTAGGGATTCAAGTAAGTAATGACATAAATCTTCAATTTTTAAAAATTGTACCAGATTCTCATTAAAAAAGTTGTCTGGTCCACTATGTCCTTCAAGAAAGGAAATTTGCCAGCTTTAACCAGTCTGGCCTACATGTGATTCCTTGGCCCAAAAATATGGGTCACTCTTAACTTATTCCTTACTTCTGGGATAATTAAGGATGGGCAATAAATGCCAGTATTGCTCATTGTGTACAGACAGGAAAAATAAAATAAATATGTGTCATCAGATTTTCGAGTTCAGTCTGCAGAAGTTGTGAGGAGCTATTTAAGTTGCACTGATACAGAGCAAATGTTATCAAAGAGAAAATGGACTTCTGTGAGTGGGATAGCTGAATGCTATTGGAAACAAGACACAGTTCAAAGTTTTCCAACATTTCCTACATGTGATATGGCATCCTCAGGATCATGATAAGTGCACATATGTAGGGGAATTCTGATTTCAGTAACTGGTGCAATGTTAATAACATACCTATCCATACCTAGATTGAAAATCTGAGTGGTGCCACAACACCAACCTCCTACTAAGACCAAGGAGCTGATTATTGACTTCAGCAGGAGGAAACCAGTGATCCATCCCAGCCCTCATTGCGGGATCAGAGTTCGAGAGGGTCAGCAACTTTAGGTTTCTCTGTGTTATCATTTGAGGACCTGTCCTGGGCCCAGCATGTCAGTGCAATTATGAAAAAAGCATGGCAGCATTTCTACATACTTAGGAGTTTGCAAAGATTTGGCATAACATCTAAAACTCTGACAAACTTCTATAGATGTGCAGTGGAGAGTATATTGACTGGCTGCATCAACACCAATGCCTTTGAACAGAAATTCCTACAAAAAGTAGTGGATACATCTGAGTCCATCATGGGTACAGCCCTCCGCACCACTGAGAACACCTACACTGGGTGTTGCCGCAGGAACTCAGCATCCATCGTCGGGGATCCTCAACACTCAGGCCATGCTCTCTTCTTGCTGTTGCCATCAGGAAGAAGGTACAGGAGCCTCAGGGCTCACACCACCAGGTTCAGAAACAGTTATTACCCCTGAACCA
This sequence comes from Mobula hypostoma, assembly GCF_963921235.1. Classification (NCBI taxonomy): domain Eukaryota; kingdom Metazoa; phylum Chordata; class Chondrichthyes; order Myliobatiformes; family Myliobatidae; genus Mobula; species Mobula hypostoma. The sequence continues at coordinate 37,780,213 of NC_086119.1, forward strand.
TCAGTTTATTGAACCACAGGGGATAACTTCACTAATTGCACTTGCCCCATCACTCAAATGTTCCCACAACCTGTGGTCTCACTTTCAAGGACTCCTCATCGCATGTTCTCGATATTTAGTGCATATTTATTTATTATTATCATTTCTTTCTTTTTGCATTCGCACTATTTATTGTCTTTTGTACACTGGTTGTATGCCCAGTTAGCATGGTATTTCATTGATTCTATTATGGGTATTGGATATATTGATTATGCCCACAACAAAATGAATTTCAGAGTTTATATATGCATGTATGTATGTATATGTAACATATATACGATTGCCATATACAGTGGCATGCAAAAGTTTGGGCACCCCAGTCAAAATTTCTGTTACTGTGAATAGCTAAGCGAGTAAAAGATTACCAGATTTCCAAAAGACATAAAGTTAAAGATGACACATTTCTTTAATATTTTAAGCAAGAAAACTTTTTTATTTCCATCTTTTACAGTTTCAAAATAACAAAAAAGGAAAAGGGCCCGAAGCAAAGGTTTGGGCACCCTGCAGGGCAGTCTTAGTAACACCCCCTTTGGCAAGTATCACAGCTTGTAAATGCTTTTTGTAGCCAGCTAAGAGTCCTTCAATTTTTGTTTGGGTCACCCATTCTTCTTTGCAAAAGGCTTCTAGTTCTGTGAGATTCTTGGGCCGTCTTGCATGCTCTGCTCTTTTGAGGTCTATCCACAGATTCTCGATCATGTTTCGGTCAGGGGACTGTGAGGGCCATGGCAAAACCTTCAGCTTGCGCCTCGAGGTAGTCCACTGTGAATTTTGAGGTGTGTTTAGGTTCATTATCCTGTTGTAGAAGCCATCCTCTTTTCATCATCGGCTTTTTTACAAACGGTGTGATGTTTGCTTCCAGAATTTGCTGGTATTTAATTGAATTTCTTCTTCCCTCTACCAGTAAATTTCCCTGTACCACTGGCTGCAACACAAGCCCAAGCATGATTGATCCACCCCCATGCTTAACAGTTGGAGAGGGGTTCTTTCCATGAAATTCTGCGCCCTTTTTTTCCAAACATACCTTTGCTCATTGCAGCCAAAAAGTTCTATTCAAAAGGTTCAAAGGAACATCTAAACAAGCCTGATGCGTTTTGGAAACAAGTCCTGTGGACTGATGAAGTTAAAATAGAATTTTTTGGCCGCAATGAGCAAAGGTATGTTTGGAGAAAAAAGGGTGCAGAATTTCATGAAAAGAACCCCTCTCCAACTGTTAAGCACGGGGGTGGATCAATCATGCTTTGGGCTTGTGTTGCAGCCAGTGGCATGGGGAACATTTACTGGTAGAGGGAAGAAAAAAATTCAATTAAATACTGGCAAATTCTGGAAGCGAACATCAGACCGTCCGAGGCGGGAGGAGAAGATGGCAGCGCGACGCAGTGCACGTAGCTCTCCGGTGAAATGATATCGTATCTGTTAAATAGGGACTGTAGACAATTGTGATTTGATGGAGACAGACGTGAGAAGCATAGAGGAACATCTGGAGAAATTTCTGAATTGCCCAGTTCGCTGCCGCTGCTACTGTGCAATCGAGAATCTCCGGAGGGAAGGCCCCAAAATCCCCGGCTTTGCCTACTGCTGGCAACCGAGGCTGAAGTCGAAGCGTTCGGATAGAGATGGTGCTCGGTACTCGGTGTCGGAGGGCTGATCACAGCTCGAAGTTTTCGGACGACTCAGAGTCGGACTGTGGTCGGGCATAGCAAAGAGAGTTTTCTTCCTTCTCCGGTCTGCATGAGATGTGGGACTTTCAAGAGCCTTTGAACTTTTTTACTGTGCCATGGCCTGTTCTTCATCAAGTTATGGTATTGTTGCACTGTTGCAACTATATGTTATAATTATGTGGTTTTTGTTAGTTTTTCAGTCTTGGTCTGTCCTGTGTTTCGGTGATATCACACCGGACGAATATTGTATCATTTCTTAATGCATGCACTACTAAATGACAATAAAAGAGGACTGCATGTCCTCATAATCTAATAATCTAATAAAGAGCAGTGCATGCAAGATGGACCAAGAATCTCACAGACCTAGAAGCCTTTTGCAAGGAAGAATGGGCGAAAATTCCCCAAACAAGAATTGAAAGACTCTTAGCTGGCTGCAAAAACTGTTTACAAGCTGTGATACTTGCCAAAGGGGGTGTTACTAAGACTGCCATGCAGAGTGCCTGAACTTTTGCTTCAGGCCTTTTCCCTTTTTTGTTATTTTGAAACTGTAAAAGATGGAAATTAAAAAGTTTTCTTGCTTAAAATATTAAAGAAATATGTCATCATTAACCTTATGCCTTTTGGAAATCAGTTCATCTTTACTCGGTTAGCTATTCAAAGCCAAGATTGGTCTCATAAGCCACTTGAGAGCCCATAAGTAGATCAACAGAGTGAAGACCATCATCCTCGACCTCAAGGGATATCCATGACGACGACGATTCACAGTAACCAAAATTTTGACCGGGGTGCCCAAACTTTTGCATGCCACTATATTCTGGGAGCAATCATGCCTTCATTTTGTTTCATTCAGATATACCACCTGCATCCAAGTTATGATAAAAAAAACTAGGAAAATGTCATAGGCAGCAAGAGCTAATTGCTGATGATATATTTCCTGTTACTGCAGCATAATCTATGTAAAAATTAAACCATCTATGTGATAAGAGTAATATTGCTGCAAAATGGAATATAGTAAATCACTGGCATCCAAAAACAATTTGTACTGTCTAAACTGTTTTGAAAAATCAATGCAGTACCAGAAAGAGTATATTTCAAGACTGGTGGAAGAATGCAGTATGTTTCACCAGCCTGTTGGTATATAGCCTTGTCCCCAAACATGCAGCCAGTAATTGAAAGAGCAGGACAAGAGGTGGATGATGAAGAGGAAGGAAGGCAGCCTATGCAGCCCTTTCTAGCTGGTTTATCTATGAACTACGTGATGCACCATCAGTAACTCCAAAAGACTGAAAGTAGAGTAAATACTGAAAGGCTTTTATTAGCAGTAAAATGTGACCACCACTATGCTGAGTATCTGCCCTGGACTGAGAGGAGGAGCAATGGCACAATCACCTTTATTCAGGGCTCTGTGGGAGGAGCCACAGGAGCAGTCAGCAGAGGGGTGTGTCCAGACAGGTAACCCAGTTACAACATATATATATGGTTTACCACATTCACCCCTCCTTTTGTTTAAAAGAGTCCCGCAGGGTGAAATGACTGACAATATTTATAACAAGTATATTTACAGATCAAGTCTATCAGGCGGTCGAGTCCGTCGCTGTGATCTACGTAGCACCGGTGGTGATTGCACCCACGACGGCGGTTGTGCTGGCTCCGGGAGCCTGACTTGAGGTGTCAGCATGTTAGGCGTCGGTAATCCCTCGTGCGTGTGCATCACAGCCGGTATGGGAGTGTCGTGTAGGGCTTGGAATGCATGGTGTCTCGTGGGTATATATATATATCGGTGGATACGGGGTTAATAGTCACCATGGAGTGTTCAGGGTAGGGGCCCGGTGCTCCTGCAGGTGCCAGGTCGTGGATGGAGACCGCGTCCTCCCACCCATCAGGTAAAACCATATAGGCATACTGGGGGTTCGCATGAAGTAAGCGAACCCTCTCGATCATCGGGGAGTATTTATTGCTCCTTGCATGTTTCCGGAGCAGCACTGGCCCCGGGGATGTCAGCCAAGTTGGTAGGGTGGTCCCAGTGTTCGACTTTCTGGGAAAAGAGCCGCTCATGAGGGGTGGCATTGGTGGACGTGCATAACAGGGAGCGGATGGAGTGGAGTGCCTCAGGAAGGACCTCCTGCCAGCGAGAGACTGGCAGTCCCTTTGACCTGAGGGTTAAGAGTGTGGCTTTCCAGACCGTGGCATTCTCCTTCTCCACCTGTCCATTCCCCCGGGGATTATAGCTCGTGGTCCTACTAGTTGCAATACCCCGAGCTAGCAGGTATTGGCGCAGCTCGTCATTCATAAACGAGGACCCTCTGTCACTGTGGATATAGCATGGGTATCCGAACAGAGTGAAGAGCTTGCACAGGGCTTTTATAACTGACGTGGTAGTGGTATCGGGGCAGGGGATGGCGAAGGGGAACCGCGAGTACTCGTCGTTAACGTTAAGAATGTATACATTGCGGTCAGTGGAGGGAAGGGGGCCCTTAAAGTCGACACTCAGTCGCTCAAAGGGTTGGGTGGCCTTGATTAGTTGTACCTTTTTGGGTTGGTAGAAGTGCGGTTTGCACTCTGTGCAGACTTCGCAGTCCCTGGTCATCGTCCTGATCTCCTCAAGGGAGTAGGGCAGGTTCCGGGCTTTCACGAAGTGGAAAAGCCAGGTGACCCCCAGGTGGCAAAGATCTACAAACGTACATGTAGGGCGTATAACCGGTTGATCTGCGTGCTGGCCCACGTTCCCCGGGATAAGGCATCGGAGGGCTCGTTGAGCTTCCCAGGCCTGTTCATGATGTCATAGTTGAAGATGGAGAGTTCAATTCTCCACCTCAGAATTTTATTATTTTTGATTTTGCCCCGCTGCTGGTTATTAAACATGAATGCGACTGAGCGCTGGTCAGTCAGCAGGGTGAACTTTTTGCCGGCAAGATAGTGCCTCCAGTGCCTAATAGCTTCCACTATGGCCCGGGCCTCTTTCTCCACCGCGGAGTGCCGAATTTCAGAGCCTTGAAGGATACGGGAGAAGAACGCCACCAGTCTTCCCGCCTGGTTGGGGGTAGCAGCCAGCGCAAAGTCGGAGGTGTCACTCTCAACTTGGAAGGGAATGGCCTCATCCACCGCATGCATTGCTGCTTTGGCAATGTCCCCTTTAATGCAGCTGAAGGCCGCGCGGGCCTCGGCTGAGAGGGGGAATGTGGTGGACTTGACCAGGGGACGGGCCTTGTCTGCGTAGAGACCCATTGGGCGTAATTTGAAAAGAAGCCCAGGCACCTTTTGAGGGCTCTGAGGGTGTTGGGAAGAGGGAGTTCTGTTACATAACCGGCAACAATGAACATCAATCGAGACAGGTTATATAAAAACAACCAAGCATTTATTAAACACAGATAAACGATAAGGTAAAAAAACAAGCAAAAACTTTAACTGGAAGTTAACCGATATGCAGCTGTTCAACACCCGGTCACTCGGCACTGGTTCTTAAAGCGTTAAATGCGAAAGCAGTTCTTAAAGCAATAAAGTCAAATATCGTTCTTAAAGCGATAACTTTGAAAGTCCAACAGATTTATACATTCAATTGGGGAGAGACTTCTCTGGAGAAGGATTTCTTCACAGACGCAACTTTCCTGCTGGTTCTGTCCACAGAATCCACATGGAGGTAAATAAACAGTTTAAAACAACTGACCTTAAATCCTTTTAGAGAGAGAGCAACTCTTTGCATGAACTCCTTGATCTTTTTGGCAAGAGTTATCTTTGATGCAGGTTGCTACTCCGCCAACGAAGACTCAATAAGGTCGATCCTTTGTTGAACTGCCAAACGATGCCGACTCCTCTCGATCCCTCGATCCTGTACTTCAATAAATTCTTCACTCGCCCTTCTACTGTTGGAATTGAGTAAATCAACACATCTAGCAAAATTTTCCAGTCCAGTAATATGGTATCTTGCAATAGAATTCACACTCCGTTTTAAAAATGAAACTGCATCACAAAAACAAACACGCAACAGAAACGGAGACACAGCACGTTCCACCTGGAAATCTACAAACTAAAAACCTACTGCGTCACCTGGGTCGACTCTTATATAGCCATGGTGCACATGTCATCACGTGACCTCACATCAGGCGGTCTCCAAAAGACTATTACATCATTCTCACAAAAAAAAAACAAATCTCCTTGAGCATGTAACAGTTCCAACAGGGGGCGCATACGGTTGGGGTCAGGGCCAATGACTCCGTTCTCCACGACACACCCAAGGATAGCAAGTCCGGTGGTTCCGAACACACACGTGTCCTTGTTATAGGTGAGATTGAAAGCTTTGGCCACTTGGAGAAATGCCGGTCGTGACCACAGATGGTGATGTTATCCAGATATGGGAACGTGGCCTTCGGTTGGCACTGGTCCACCATCCGGTCCATTTCCCTCTGGAAGACAGATACACCATTCGTGACACTGAAGGGAAGTGATAAAGCCTGCTGTCTGCCTCGAAGGCGTGAGCACCCGTGGGTCGTAAGATGGCCGCCCCCATGTCTCATAGGTGGTGGCGGCGTGCAGGCAAGATGGCGACCCCCATGCCTCGCATGCGGCACTGCTCGATCCCGCGCGTGGTTTGGACTTACAGGTCTTGGCGAAGTGGTCCTTCTTTCCGCAGCTGGAGCAGGTAGCTTCTTGGGCCGGGCAGCGTTTCTGGGGGTGCTCCTCGATTCCACCGAAGTAGCAGTTCACGGACTCGCAACTGGCAGCAGCTGTGGTCGATTCGCCGGCGGGTTGCAGGGTCTGCGGTGTCCACGAGGCCATCGGGGGGATCACGTGCCTGGAGAGCCTCAGAGTTGTACAGAGCGGCCGCCAGTGTGTTGGCCAGCTCAATCGCCGAACGTAAGGTAAGATCAGCTTGTTCCAGCAGCCGCTGGCGCACATACACTGACCTGGTCCCCGTGATGAAGGCGTCTCTTACTAGGAACTCCACATTCTGTTCAGCCGTCAGCTCCTGGCAGCCGCGGGTCTGCACGAGTGTCTGTAGGGCCCAGACAAACTCAGCGCTCGATTCCCCAGGCCGCTGCTGCCGTGTCGCTAAGCAATGCCGTGCATAGACGGTGTTTACCGGCCGCAGGTATTGTCTTTTGAGGGCGCTCATCGCGCTGTCGTAGCTCAGTTGGTCTCTAATCATCAAGTAGACCCATGGACTGACCCTGGAGAGGAGAACTGTGCGATTCGCGGCGGACTCGGTCACTTCAGTCTCCTCCAGGTACGATTCAAAACAGGCTAACCAGAGTTCGAAAGCGTTTCCAGCTTCAGGTGTTTGCGGGTTGAGGTCTAACTTGACTATTGTAGCAGAATATGTAACTAATATACTATTCGTTGAACCTCTTTCACTACCTAGACATCATAGCATATTCTTGAGCACAATGAAAACAAAAACTACATAAATTTAACCAATGTAATATAAGTCAAAATTAAAATTACTTAAAATAGAAAGACCTGTGTTATTTTGTATCTTTCAAGGCTTAAATTTTCCTCAGAACGCTTTACAATCAATTAAGTAACTTTGAAGTGAATTCACTGCTCTAATATAGAAAACCACAACATCCCATTTACACTCAGAAAAATCCCACAGCAACCTGATAATTATCAGAAAATCTCTGAGATTTAATCAGAAAATAAAATCTCAGAAAATCAGCAAAGACATGGCATTCCCTTTTCAAATTAATTCTTCAGAACATTTTTCTATTACCTGAGAGAGCAGACAGGTCATCTGCTTAATATCTCATCCATGAAATGTGACTACTTTTGGACAATTCAGTTATTTTGTTGGGTATGTTACTTTCAGGTGTTAATACTGTATTTATACTGTAGTGGTGTTATTTTATACTCTCATCTCTTATGTATCAAGAAACATAGAAACATAGAAAATAGGTGCAGGAGTAGGCCATTCGGCCCTTTGAGCCTGCACCGCCATTTATTATGATCATGGCTGATCATCCAACTCAGAACCCCGCCCCAGCCTTCCCTCCATACCCCCTGACCCCCGTAGCCACAAGGGCCATATCTAACTCCCTCTTAAACATAGCCAATGAACTGGCCTCAACAGTTTGCTGTGGCAGAGAATTCCACAGATTCACCACTCTCTGTGTGAAGAAGTTTTTCCTAATCTCGGTCCTAAAAGGCTTCCCCTCTATCCTCAAACTGTGACCCCTCGTTCTGGACTTCCCCTACATCGGGAACAATCTTCCTGCATCTAGCCTGTCCAATCCCTTTAGGATCTTATACGTTTCAATCAGATCCCCCCTCAATCTTCTAAATTCCAACGAGTACAAGCCCAGTTCATCCAGTCTTTCTTCATATGAAAGTCCTGCCATCCCAGGAATCAATCTGGTGAACCTTCTTTGTACTCCCTCTATGGCAAAGATGTATTTCCTCAGATTAGGGGACCAAAACTGCACACAATATGCCAGGTGTGGTCTCACCAAGGACTTGTACAACTGCAGTAGTACCTCCCTGCTCCTGTACTCGAATCCTCTCGCTATAAATGCCAGCATACCATTCGCCTTTTTCACCGCCTGCTGTACCTGCATGCCCACTTTCAATGACTGGTGTATAATGACACCCAGGTCTCGTTGCACCTCCCCTTTTCCTGATCGGCCACCATTCAGATAATAATCTGTTTTCCTATTTTTGCCACCAAAGTGGATAACTTCACATTTATCCACATTAAATTGCATCTGCCATGAGTTTGCCCACTCACCCAACCTATCCAAGTCACCCTGCATCCTCTTAGCATCCTCCTCACTGCTAACACTGCCACCCAGCTTTGTGTCATCCGCAAACTTGGAGATGCTGCATTTAATTCCCTCATCCAAGTCATTAATATATATTGTAAACAACTGGGGTCCCAGCACTGAGCCTTGCGGTACCCCACTAGTCACCGCCTGCCATTCTGAAAAGGTCCCGTTTATTCCCACTCTTTGCTTCCTGTCTGCTAACCAATTCTCCACCCACACCAATACCTTACCCCCAATACCGTGTGCTTTAAGTTTGCACACTAATCTCCTGTGTGGGACCTTGTCAAAAGCCTTTTGAAAATCCAAATATACCACATCCACTGGTTCTCCCCTATCCACTCTACTAGTTACATCCTCAAAAAATTCTATGAGATTCGTCAGACATGATTTTCCTTTCACAAATCCATGCTGACTTTGTCCAATCATTTCACCGCTTTCCAAATGTGCTGTTATCACATCCTTGATAACTGACTCCAGCAGTTTCCCCACCACCGACGTTAGGCTAACCGGTCTATAATTCCCCAGTTTCTCTCTCCCTCCTTTTTTAAAAAGTGGGGTTACATTAGCCACCCTCCAATCCTCAGGAACTAGTCCAGAATCTAACGAGTTTTGAAAAATTATCACTAATGCATCCACTATTTCTTGGGCTACTTCCTTAAGCACTCTAGGATGCAGACCATCTGGCCCTGGGGATTTATCTGCCTTCAATCCCTTCAATTTACCTAACACCACTTCCCTACTAACATGTATTTCACTCAGTTCCTCCATCTCACTGGACCCTCTGTCCCTTAGTATTTCTGGAAGATTATTTATGTCCTCCTTAGTGAAGACAGAACCAAAGTAATTATTCAATTGGTCTGCCATGTCCTTGCTCCCCATAATCAATTCACCTGTTTCTGTCTGCAGGGGACCTACATTTGTCTTTACCAGTCTTTTCCTGTTTACATATCTATAAAAGCTTTTACAGTCCGTTTTTATGTTCTCTGCCAGTTTTCTCTCATAATCTTTTTTCCCCTTCCTAATTAAGCCCTTTGTCCTCCTCTGCTGAGCTCTGAATTTCTCCCAGTCCTCAGGTGAGCCACTTTCTCTGGCTAATTTGTATGCTACTTCTTTGGAATTGATACTATCCCTAATTTCTCTTGTCAGCCACGGGTGCACTACCTTCCTTGATTTATTCTTTTGCCAAACTGAGCTACATTAAAACTTTTAAGTAGACTTCCTAAAGTTCTACTGGCTCTTTAATAATGTGAATTGAGCTGATTTTTAAAAGACTTTCAAAACTGATCATTTTCATTGAATGTGCAGTATGAAAATAAATGATTTAGTTGCTAAAGACAGTAACAATGTAATTGGCTTACACTTTCTAAATTGACATTAACTCTTCATTTTTCCTGTAGACAGTACATGGTACTAACTATCATACTGGCTCTTTGGATCCTGTCCAGACCTCTGATCGATCTAGAACCATTATTTCAGCACTACTTTCTGACTTCGACTTACCTAAAGATACAGTTACACCTAATGCAAGACGACAAAACAGTGGTCAACAGGCTAAGTCTCCTGGTAAGAAAACATTAATTAAATTTGAAGCTATGCACAGACGTATCATGCTTCTGAATTTTTTATGTTCTCTGTAATATTTTTAAAATGTGATTTATTTAGATAAAAATATCACTGCAGAGTTCATGAAGAGGGAGAGGTGCAGGGCTGAGAATGGGACATTCACAAAACATGATTTCCCATGCACAAAGATATGTTGACTATCCCTAATCAGTTCGTGGCTTTCTAAATGCATTTAGATCCTGTATCTTAGAAATTCTCCGGTAGCTTTAACATCACTGATGTTACATGCAAGAAAATGTTGTTTACTTAATGGCTGAAATATGTTGACATGCCTTTTGAATTTAGTCTGTGAATTGTTTCCCTGGGTAGCACGTCTATAGCACTTAATCCTCCCAGACGTTCAAGTACTGACCGGGCTTGAACCTGCTTAGCAGAGTATTCAGAGACCGCAAAATGAACACTTGTCCATTACTCCACAGAAAGCCAGGTAAAGCAAACAACATTTGATTCCACCCTGTCCAGGAAATGTAATACTTTACCACCACAGCACTTAACTATGAAGGAGACTTTGGATGATGACAATCAAATCAGTATCTTAACTCATCTCACTCTACAAGAAATACAAATGTATAAATTGTTCTCCTAAGCAGGCAGGAATAATCCCCAAGCATTTTAAACATCATGCCTTTCTCTCCAAATGACAACAAGCATGAAACTGAGTTATTGTACTGGAGTTTGTAACTATGCTAAGAAACTTAACAATATTGTATAAATACTATAGAAGTAAACAGTATAACTAAAACGCTTATATACAATCACAAAAATGCTGCATTAAGATATTTGAAGCACTAGATTCCTGTTATAATTTGACACTTCTAAACAGTTTAATAATTAGGACTTTGTTTTCAAATAGATCTTCATCTTCTAGTAGACGTGGCTTGTAACCAGGATCACTTTCAAAAAGTGGAGGATATCTGTGTTTGGGAGACAGAAGCCAGCCATTCTCCTCAGCTTTCACCTTAGCCATTTGACTACTACAAATAGCCTGAAAGTTATACTTTCTACAATAAAATATTAGTATTCAGTATTCTGCTTTCTAATTTACTTTAGTTTCTTGTATTATTTAAGAAATATTAACTTTTATATTTAGCTAATATTTGAAAGTTAAATAGTACCAAAATAATATTCCATTAATCTGTTTAAATACAATATTTTAATATTACATTCATTCAATTATTATTTGTAGTTTATGTTGAAAGACGATGTCTAATTTCTATAATAAATATTCTCTTTCTTAAATCCTACATTATAGTCATGTAACGATACCCAGGAAGGAGAATATGATTTGTGCACTCTTTGTTGCTATTAATGTAAGATGCTATACTGTAACTTTGGATTCCTTTGTATAAAATAATTTTACAAAAAGAAAGTTGTGTATTTTAAATAGGAATTAATGTTGCAGCACTGCAGTTTCTAATGAGTATAAAAGTAATCTCAGCTAAATTCCTAGTTGGTTTATTTCCCTTAGGCCAAAGTGAACTAAGTAAAAAAAGTATAATTGCTTGGTAATTTCATGGAAATATGCATATTCGATATTTCACATCTGCATTTTGAATATTTCTCAGAAGTTTGTTACAAAATGTAATTACATAATCATTAGGGAGAGCCAAACTTCATCACTTATGAAACAGCAGCCAACAGAGTATTTATTACAGTTAATGGGCAAAGCACATTCTCATTTCTAATTCACTGATCTTCATAAGAATTGAAAATAGGAAGTGGAAAATTAAAATTATTTTGAAAAACTTCTTTAAAGAATTTTTTCTATGAATATGTTTTCCATTAATTCATTGTTTTCAGTTGCAGTGAACTTATTCTACCTACGAGTTTTTTTGCTGTAAAGTGATGCTTATTATTAGAGCGAACTTTAATGCTATAAAAATACTTAAACTATGTCAACTGCTAGTTTGAGAAGTAAAGGAAGCACAACTTGTACATACTAATCTTTTTAGCTACAAGTTTTAAACGACTGGAAAATATTCCTAATTCAAATGATTTCAGTGTTAAAAAGCTGGGTCCTCTCTCAGCAGCAACATCATTATCACGCAATAACATTTTGTATAAATGATTTCTGGTTTGAGTAGTTTGAAATATAGAAGCAATGGATTGTCTACATTCTGAATAACAATCTTAAGTTTTATCATGCAAAAGCACAGCTGGCTTTCCTGAAATTTGAACAGAAGAAATATTTAGCCAAATTTTTCTCTCATTTATATGCAATATGTGGCCAACTTTGTTTAGTATTATCACCCAGAGCAAAAATTAAAGATGTTTTGTTTTCCATCATCATCTCCCAACCTCTGCCTGGCAGTTCACTTGCATCAAATATATATAATTAAATTAAATAAATATAAATATGTGGGGTGTGTATGTATGTGTATATACATATATACACACACATACATAAACACTGCTTTTTCTATGAACTGTATTGATGAAGAATAGAACCATCCAGATAGGTAATTACTATTTTAATTTCTTGAAGGTTTTGTTTTATGTAATTGTCTATTTATTTTCAACTACTTAATATAAAATATGTATGTAATAGGGCAATTTTAGAATACTGTTTCCTTACATACTGTACATGACACATATTTCTCTGTAATTAGCAGCATATTAAAAAATTTTTGGTTGTTCATCTTGTAGTTCTTCTGACTTTTTAATATACATTTATCAATCATCTGATTACAAGTACTGCTCACTTATCCTAGATGGAATACAGGGGCTGTATTTTTGAATATCATTATACATTACTCATTTTGGTAGGCAAGGGAGAATAGGTCACAGAGAATAATCAGACTTTTTTTAAATCACTTTTTTGTCAATCATGAATCTGTGCCTAAAGAAACCAAAGTATTTATTATTTTAAACACTGCTATCAATGTTTTCTTAGCCTGCCTATCGATTATTGTCTCTTACACTAATAATAATTCATATAAATGAATAATAATTCATGTATGCTCTGTAAGGCTGCATGTATCAGGCCTGCACTGGCAGGTACCTCCCAGTCTCCACCTAGCTAACAGAAGTCACCTGCCACTCGTTTCCAACTCATCTCCTGCGGCCTATTTTAACTCATTTCTTATTCACAGTGCTTATCCTGGAGAAGGGTCTTGACCCGAAATGTTGATGTTCAAGTTTTAACTCAAGGGGAGTCTTTCTCACCTCACCCCTGTGTTTCAGCTTCACACATCTTTAACCATGGGTAGAACTCTATCCATTTTGCTATAACATTGATAGCTGTGCCTGCACCTGCCATCACCCAACACTCTGAATTCCCTTTCTACTTCTTTCTCATCCTTTCACAACAATAACTTGTATTTATACATCACCTTTCACATAACAAACTATTCCAAGGAGTGTAATAGAACAGTTCACAAACAAAGCCAACACTGAGCCACAGAAGGAGATATTAGGAGCAGCGTTAAGTTAGCTTATTATTGTCACATGCACCAAGGTACAATGAAAAGCTTGCCTTGAACACAGAACAATTTAGTACAACAGTGCATTGAGGTGGTTCAAGGTTAAAAATAACAGAGTGCAGAATAAGTTGTTACAGTTACAGAGGAAGTGTAGTGCAGATACACAGTAAGGTGCAAGATCATCGTGAAATAGATTTTGAGGTCAAGTGTCTTTTATCATACTGGAGAATCATTCAGTAGTCCTATAATGATAAGATAGAAGCTGTCCTTGAACCTGGTGGTACATGCTTTCAGGCTTTTATATCTTCCTTCTGATGCAAGGGGGCACGAGAAGAAAGAATGTACAGGGTGGATGTGGCCTTTGAGTATGCTGGCTGCTTTACTGAAGTAGTGAGAAGTGTAAACAGGGTACATGGCAGGGAGGCTGATTTCCATGATGTGCTGAGCTATGTCTCTGCAGTTTCCTACAGTCTTGGACAGACCAGTTGCCATACTAATCTGTGATGCATCTGGATAGGATATTCAAAGGTTTCAAAGGTATATTTAATGTCAGAGAAATATATACAATATATATTCTGAAATACCTTTTCTTTGCAACCATCCATGAAAACAGAGGAGTGCCCCCAAAGAAAGAATGACGGTTAAATATTAGAACCCCAATGCTCCACCCCAGCTCCCCCCTCCCACACATAAGCAGCAGCAAAGCAATGATCCCCCTTCCCCCACCAGTGAAAAAAAGGCATCGGCACCCACCACCAAGCGCTCAAGCGTGCAGCAAAGCAACAGCAAAGACACAGATTTGCAGTACCCCAAAGACTACTTGTTCACCCAATATTCGACATACCACAGGCTCTCTCTCTCCCTAATAAGGGGAAAAGAGGTGTCTCCATTTCACAAGAGAGAGGAGACATAACAAACAACTCGCTGATTCACGATGTTAAAAGCCCATTGCCTTGCTTTTTTCTGAGCTCTGTGCCCAAAGAACTCGGGTCACTCGGCACACAGCCAGCAGCCAGCTCACTGCTTTCGATCTTCCGTCTCCCACTACACACTGGATTCCTGCAGAGGCACCAACCTTCGGTCCACCTGCCTCCAGACCCACGAGATCCTGGAACTCCGGAGGCAAGCTAATCTCCTAGGCTGCATCCTTGGCATATCAAGTAACAGCCAGTCATGAAACCCCGAGAGTGGGTCCCATCCCCAAAAAGAACTGAAGTCAGCGTGTAACTCCATGTCAGGGTCCTCAAAAGAACCCTGAAAGGGAAAAATAGAGATATTAGAGATAGAAATAGAGCTGTTTCCAAAGATGCAAATAAAGCAGTCGCCATTAGGCGCCATTGACTCTCCCAAGCCCCTCTTTAGTGCATCAATAAAAATTGGTGAGAGTAAGAGGGGGCATACCAAATTTCTTTTGCCTCCTGATGAAGTAGAGTGCTGGTGAGCCAAGGATAAAATGTAATATTTTAGGATAAATTAATTTCAAAAAATTAGTTTTAAGGCACATCTTAAATAAAGGAATGTGAGTGATAGAGGTTTAGGAAGAGAATTCCATAATTTACAACCCTGTTAACACAAGGTAAGGCTATGAATTGACAACAGAAAGCACAATGGTAACTGGACCCTTTGGAAATTGGATAATGGTAGAATTGTTTCAGATTACCTCAAGATCCTTTTTAACATTCTCTTGGTAAAACGTTATTTTGCTAGTCTTCAAATTTATCCTTGTCTAAAGACCTGGAACATTTTATTTTGCCCGAAAGAAAGAACAGCTTTTTTCATGTTTTCTTGTGTAATGCCATGCTGAAACTGAATTTGTTGGTTTCAGCATGACATATGATACTGCTGTGTTGTGAGTTCTTGAAGGTATCAGCAGTTACTCCAGAGATGGGATCACTGCATCCATCTTTGAAAAAACATATCACAATGCATAAAACCCTCTTCCAGTCAGGGTGTAATGTTGCTACAGAAGAAATGAAAGCTATAATGACAAGTGGGAGGTGAGATAGAGGAAGAAAACTTCCAAGGGATTACAAAGCACTGAACAAGCTGGTGAATAACCAAGTTTGCAGGTAATGTTAGCATGTAATTGCCAAGGTGGAGTGAATTATTTGAGTGTCTGCATATGGAGAAACATGCAATGCAGGAAAATTACCGTGTCCAAACTCTTTGTTGGCCTGAAGATTTTTTTTAAAACAGGCTTTTCTTGAGAATGGGGCTGTACTGTGCTCCCTATTAAACAGTGACCAGAAAACTGTAAAACATGGTGAAGATCAGCAGCAGTAGGCCAGACTGATCTTCCCTACTTGTTACAATATGGCAGACCCACCAGATCTGTGCTGGCATTCACCAGATCAATCCCATCAGTCCCAATCTCCCTCTCATTTCCTTGTTGCCCTGCAACTTATTCTCTCATACATTAACTGAACTCATTTACAACAATTTTAATTTACTTTTCATCCCTGTGCCTCTACTGTCACCCTGCCTTGTATCCTTGTTCTTACTGACTCCCTGTGGACACTGGATCTACCTGCCACCGTTTTTGAAGTTCAAAAATCATTGCCCATGTCTTTCCTTTTCTGAACTATCTCCAATTTTGCCATGATTAATTTCAATCTCTCTAATCGATTTCAGGCTACACTGTACCAATCTGACATCAGTTAAATCAAATCTGCTGAAGAATCCCTCGTAAAATCTTTAGAAATGTTCAACCACCTTTGCAATGCTCCCTAATACATCCAATTCAATCTCTGCTTCATTCAGCCCATTTAACATTCTTGTAATTCTTCACCAAAATTTAACAGCCTCCTCTCCTCCTTGCCAGGCTGAGCTGAAGTTACCACGTGACTGTGCTCCATTCCATGATCTTCAGTCTCCACCTTATCTGTACCTACTCCTAATGGCATAGTCCTTATTCTCAAACTACTCAATTTGTGTAAACAAATGATTGATTCTCCTCTGAACTGATTTCTGTTGAGGTGAATGAATATTTCCATGTCCTGAGAATGAGAATTCACTGCCCAAGTGGTATTCTGCACACAGACCAATTTATAATTGATTGTCCTTCAGTCTGGGAGATATCTCTCCAGTCTAATTATCTATCCTATATGTTACTTTTCTCATCAAATTCCATTTAAGTCTCACAATGGCCTTCACAGAACACACTAGAGCAGCCTTTCTCATCCTTTTTGCCCTGGACGAACCCTTGAAATATTTTTTTAGTTCTCAGGGAACCCTTGTGTAAAAATTATTATATCTACCAGTCGAATTTCACCATCATTTACAAATCTTACAAATGCTGCAACATGACATCTATTGGTGATATCTGTTGACTCACCAATCTGGATTGAGAAGCTGTTGTTAAAAAACTTCTTCAGCAGCATGTGACATACCAACAATATATCAACTTATCGCGCTGTTTGAGAGTGAAACCTTTTCAATTTCTCGTACTGCATCTTGTCCTAGCATTTTACCCATTATAATTTTACATGCTGGAATTATTGGGTTCTCATCAACTGTGTGACTTTTCCTTTTCTGGGTAATACATTCTGCTACTAAATTACTTGCTTCCTGAAATCTTTCACTGACTGTGACTTTATTAACAAAAGCTTTACTCTGTTTGTTTTGAGATTCCAATAGCCATTTAAAATAATCCGCACTTTTATGTGTCATATGGCTGAGATTTGTAAATGCTTCTTTTCAATTTTGCTGGAGCCATTGCTGCATTTGTAAGTTGTTTCCAAACAGACTAGTTGCAATGGAATAGGACAAGTTGGATCACCAGTCCATGTGAACCATTTGATAAGTAGCTTTCATCATAAAGATGGACTATTTTGTGTCCATTGTTGCACTAGTGCAGTGAAATGACTCAGAAGATTGTAAGTCATCATCATTAACCTTATCAGAATTGTCCATAGAATCGTCTGGACCTGGAATCCTCCTCTTCCATCTTATGCTTCCTCTTCAAAAATTTTACACATTAGACCGTCCTTAGAATTAAAACTTCCTTCCAATTTTCTACTACACTGGTAGAGTTCGTTCGCTCCCATAAGCCAGTCGGCAGCATGTAAGGGGAAGTAGGGGGAGGTATTTTGGGAGGGAGAGGCTGACATCACAGCCCAAGTTGGGCAAGTCCATTCAATGCTCGGAAAACACACTCCTCATCATCCTACCATCCTCCCCTCTGTGCAATAAAGCACTCACTAACTACCAGCCTATCATCCTCCCCTCTGTGCAATACAGCGCTCACCAATTATCAGCCTACCGTCCTCCCCTCTGTGCAATACAACGCTCACCAATTATCAGCCTACTGTCCTCCCCTCTGTGTAATACAGTGCTCACCAATTATCAGCCTACCGTCCTCCGCTCTGTGCAATACAGCGCTCACCAATTATCAGCCTACTGTCCTCCCTTCTGTGTAATACAGTGCTCACCAGTTATCAATAGCCTCCCCTATTCCTGTGTCAAAAACTGAGAATAGATTCAACCAAATAAACACAGTCCTACTGTGCACTGCTGTACTGGACTGAGATTGCAAGCGAGGCTGCTCAGTCACTGCCCACCACTGTGATCGCTAGCATTGTGCATTGCACAAAGTATAAAAAATGATGTTTTTTTTAAATCATGATCTCTCATGGAACCCTAGGGTTCTGTGAAACCCCGGTTGAGAAACCCTGCATTGGAAGGTATGAGCTATAGGAGAGGTTGAACAAACCTGGTTTTCGTTTCTCAGAGCATCAGAGGCTAAGGGAAGACCTGATAGATTTATAAACTTACGAGATGCATAGATAGAGTAGAGAGTCAGAATCTTCTACTCAGGGTAGAGATGTAAAATATTAGAAGATGTGTGTTTAAGGAGAGAGGGGAAAGTTTAAAGCAGATGTGCAGGACAAGTGTTTTTTTTACACAGAGAGTAGTAGGTGCCTGGAATGGGCTGCCAAGTGTGATAGTGGTGTTTCAGAGACAGTTCAATAAACACATGAATATGCAGCGAATGGAGGGATGTAGGTTATATACAGGCAAAAGAGATTTAGTTTAATTTGGCATTGTTTTTAGCGCCGATATCATAAGCCATAGGGCCTAGTCTAGTGCTGTTCTACCCATAAGCACCTCTGTCCTTGTATCAGACTGTCATCATAATGTAACATTTTCTTCACCTGTTGCCTGACAACAATATCTGCACGTCAGACTCATGCTGACAGGCACCTGAACAACCAGCATTGCAAATCGCAGGGCTTTCAAATATTATTTTTAGTCTTCATATGTTGTAGAAAGTGTATTTCTAGTTGATGTTGCTTATTTGAATTGAATTGACTTTATTACCTGCACCTTCACATTCATGAGGAGTAAAAATCTTTACGTTACATCTCCATCTAAAAGTGCAATGTGCAATTTATAGTAATTTGTAAGAAATAGTATGTACAACAGGACAGTCAGTATAGCATAGAAATACAATTGTATCAGCGTGAATTAATCAGTCTGATGGGCTGGTGGAAGAAGCTGTCTCAGAGCCTGTTGCTCCTGACTTTTATACTGCGGTACCATTTCCCGGATGGTAGCAGCTGGAACAGTTTGTGGTTGAGGTGACTCGAGTCCTCAATGATCCTTCGGGCCCTTTTGGAATACCACATCTGGAAAATAACGTTTTCAGAATCATTATATGCACAATGTACTGCACAAAATATTTATGTTATGTATTTGTCCATGAGATGTGGTCATCATTGCCAGCACTGACTATATCAGGGTCTTCTCCCCATCACCAATTTCCCTTGAACTGAAGACTGAAAGGCCATTTAAGAGTAAACCACATTACTGAGTCTGGAGTGATGCATAAATCAGATAAGCATGACAGATCCCTTAAGGATAATAGTGAATGAGACCGGCTATACAATGACCTGTAGATGTGCCCATCATTAAGTGCAGATTTCTTTAAATTCCCTAGCTGCCATTTGAGATTTAAACTCAATTCCTTGGGTCAGTGATCCAGAAATTGGGCTGCTGGCTCAGTGACCTGTTCACTCCATTACCAGGCCAGTTGTGTTCTATTATAATGGCATTAAATGTATGCATCCCAATTACTACCCAATCGCAAAAAGCCCATTCCCTGCTGAGAGGGCTCAGACAAATGCAATGTGATTTCATAAGCATTCCAGTCACTTCACAGTGCAAAGCAAAGCATTGTTTACTCAAGCACTGTAAAAATAAACCCCAACCTTTTTTACCAAGCAAAATTATCACACTCACCTTATAGAAAATGCCCAGTAATTTCATGATATCATGACAAAGGAAAGGTTAATACAGTGTAGGGAAGTTAAATCCATCCTGTCTGCTGCATTTTACAACGTTCTTTGCAGCGATTACTTGAAAACAAACCAAAACCGCCGAGAGACTAAGCCAGGGTAATCAGCATTGTGTAACACGCTTCCAAATAACGAATTTCAAAATCGAAAAAGGTACATTCAATCATTTATTATGAAATCAGCAAAGACGAATGATCTTGTAGTGATAAAAAGACTAATGAAATTAAATTAGCGACATAACGGTCTAACTTGTGGTCTAATAGAAAAGTGGTATAATATCGTAACTGGTATAACTATGCATTCCAATTGGTTAAGTAACTAAGTTAGTGGTCACCAAAATTATTATTCCCCTGCCTCTCTCAACTAGACTAAACAACTATGTAACTATACTAATTTGCTTCTACCACGCCGCAACCCATATGACAGATTACCATAAGAAACACACCACAAACTACAATACAGACAGACAATAGATACATGGCTTCTACAGACAGAAAATAAATAAATGGCTCATACATTATTGTTAAAATGTAACGCAAATAGAGATACAATTGTATACAATGTTCCTATTGATCCTATTGATTTAAGACCAAGCTCGAAGGGCCATTTGGCCTATTATTGCCACAGTTTCTTCATTTTCCTTTTGTGGTCACTGGAAAACTAACTGTAAAAGAACTGGACTTAAGACACTGAAGCCGCTAGAAACTGGGGCAACAGAGAAACTGCTGGAAGAGCTCAGCAGACCAGGGAGATCCAGGTTGCAAAAGAAATAAAATGCTATTTAAGCAAATTATTAGGCAGAGAGCAATGTATCATTTTAGTGACTATATTGCAAGATTTGTAAAGCAGGGAACTTAGTTAATAATCCAGATAACAATGCTTTCATATTTTTTTTAGAGTTTTCAGAGAAAAATATGTGCCAGCGCATTAGTGCCACTGCAGGGAAAGTGACATCAGAGGCTAAACGTCAGGCATGGTGTCACAAGACAGAAACACCAAGATAAAGCATGTTGTAGTGAAGGAACATAAGACCATAAGATATAGGAGCAGAATTAGGCCATTTGGCCCATCGAGTCTGCTCCAGCATTTCATCCTAGCTGATGCATTTCCCTCTCAGCCCCATTCTCCTGCCTTCTCCCTGTAACCCTTCATGTCCTAACAAATCAAGAATCTATCAAACTCTGCCTTAAATATACCCAAAGACTTGGCCTCCACAGCTGCCTGTGGCAATGAATTCCACAGATTCACCACTCCATGGGTAGGAAATTCTTCCTCCTCTCCGTTCTAAATGGACGCCTCTCTGTTTTGAAACTGTACCCTCTGATCCTACACTCTGCTACCACAGAAAACATTAACTCCACATCTACTCTATCAAGGTGTTTCAAAATTAAATGAGATGTGTTAATTAATGTGTTAATTTAATGTGTTAAATGAGATCAAACCCCCCCACCCCCATTCTTCTGAATTCCAGCAGATACATCAATCAGTCCTCATATGGTAATCCTTTCAATCCCAGAACCATTCTTGTTAACCTCCTCTGAACACTCTCCAATGTCAGCACATCCTTTCTTACATCAGGAGCCCAAAACGGCACTCAGTATTCCAAGTGAAGCCGTTTCAGTGCCTTATAAAGCCTCAAATTACATACTTGATTTTATATTCTAGTTCTCTCAAAATGAATGCTAACATTGCATTTGCTTTTCAGACCATTGGCTCAGCCTACCAACTAACATTTAGGGAATCCTGTACGACACTGTCTGCCCTTCCACCTATCTTCATATCATCCACAAACCTGGCCACTAAGCCATCAATTCCTTCATCCAAATCATGAACATATAATATAAGAAGAAGTGGTCTGAACATAGAACCTTGTGGAACACCACTAGTTACTGGCAGCCAACCAAAAAAGGCCCCCTTTCTTCTGACTCATTGCCTTCTGACAGTCGGCCAGTCTTCTATCCATGCTAGTATCCTTCCTGTAGTACCATGGGCTCTTAATTTGTTCAGCAGCTTCATGAGGGGAAACTTGTCAAAGGCTTCTGAAAATCCAAATACGTAACAACCATTGGCTATCCTGCTTGTTGTTTCTTCAAAGAATTCCAACAGATTTGTCAGGCAAGATTTTCCCGTAAAGAAACGATGCTGATTGCAGCATATTTCACCATGTGCCTCCAAGTACCCCGAAACCACATCCTTAACAATCAATGCCAACATCATCCCAACAACTGAGGTCAGACTAATGGGCCTCTAATTTCCTTTTTTCTCACTCTCTCCCTTCTGAAGAGTGGAGTAACATTTGCAAATTTCTAGTCCTCTGGAATCATTCCAGAATCTATTGAGTCTTGAAAGATCATGACTAATGCCTTTACTGTCTCTTCAGCCACCTCTTTCTGAACCCTGTGGTGTAGACCATCTTGTCCAGGTGATTTACCTAACTTCAGGCCTTTCAGTTTCCCAAGCACCTTCTCCCTACTAATGGTAACTTCACTCATTTCTGGCCCCTGTCACTTTCAAACTTCTGGCATAGTGCTAGTGTCTTCCATAGTGAAGACTGATGCTAAATACTTATTCAGTTCATCCAACATTTCTTTGCCTCCCATTATTACCCCTCCAGCATAATGTTTCAGTGGTCTGATATCTACTCTCACCTCTCTTTTACTCTTTATATATTTGAAGAAACTTCTGGTATCTTTTTTTAATATTATTGGCTAGCTTACCTTCATATTCCATCGTTCCCCTCTTTATGGCTTTTTTAGTTGCGTTCTGTGGGTTTTTAAAAGCTTCCCAATCTGCTAACTTTGCATTATTTTATATGCCCACTCTTTGGCTTTTATGTTGACTTCTGACTTCTCTTCTTAGCCATGGTTATGTCTTCCTGCCTTTAGAATACTTCTCCTTCTTTGGGATGTATCTATCCCGTGCTTTCCAGATTGCTCTCAGAAGTTTCAACTATTTCTGCTCTGCTGTCATTCCTGCTAGTGTCCTCTTCCAATCAACTTTAGCCAGCTCCTCTTCCAAGCCTCTGTAATTCCCTTTACTCCACTTTAATACTGATACATCTGACTTGCAGGGTAAGTTGCAGGATAAGTTCTATCATATTATGATCATTATCCCCTGAAGGTTCCTTTACCTTAAACTCTCTAATCAATTCCAGTTCAGTTGCACAACACGCAGTTGAGAATAGCAGATCCCTAGTGGCCTCAACAACAAACCTTTCTAAAAAGCCATCTTGCAGGCACTCTACAAATTCCCCTTCTTGGGATCCAGCACCAACTTGATTTTCCCAATCTATCTGCATATTGGACTCCCCCATGACTAGCATAACATTGCCCTTTTGACATGCCTTTTCTATCTCCTGTTGTAATTTGTAGCCCACACCTTTGCTACTGTTCACAGGCCAAAAAATAAGCATTTTTCCTGAGCTTATCACAGTTGAAATTTTGTAAGATTCACTGCTACCCTACTTACTTTGAGATTCTGCTACAGTGAAATACACTCAGTCGCCACTTCATTAGGTACATCCCATAACTAGTAAGTTGCCACCAAGTTTACTGTTTGTTTGTGGTCTTTTGCTGCTATAACCCATCCACTTCAAGGTCTGACCTGTTGTGTATTCAGAGATGTTCTGCACACTACTGTTGTAACCTGTGGTTATTTGAGGTACTGTCACCTTCCTGTCAGCTTGACCCATTCTTCTCTACCCCATTAACAAAGTGTTTTCACCAACAGAACTGCGACTCACTGAATGACTTTTTGTTCTTTGCACTATTCTCTGTAAACTCTAGAGACTATTATGCATCAAAATCCTAGGAGATCAGCAATTTCTGAGATACTCAAACCTCTCAGTCTGGCACCAGCAATCATTCCATGGTCACACTTCTTCCCCATTATGATGTTTGGTCTGAACAACAAAAGAACCTCTTGACACTGTCTGCATATTTTATGCATTGAATTCCTGTCATATGATTGGCTGATTAGATATTTGCATTAATAAGCAGGTATATAGTCATACCTAATAAAGTGGCTACTAAGTTGGCCACTAATTCTGAGGATCTAACTTGGTCCCAAGGTATCAATGTAGTTATAAAGAAGGCAAGACAGCGGCTATACTTTATTAGCAGTTTGAAGAGATTTGGCACTTCAACAAATACATTCAAAAACCTCTATAGTTGTACCGTGATGAACATTCTGACAGGCTGCATCACTGTCTGGTATGGAGGGGCTACTGCACAGGACTGAAAGAAGCTGCAGAAGGTTGTAAATCTAGTCAGCTCCATCTTGGGTACTAGCCTACAAAGTATCCAGGACACCTTTAGGGAGCAGTGTCTCAGAAAGGCAGCTTTTATTATTAAGGACCTCCAGCGCCCAGGGCATGCCCTTTTCTCACTGTTACCATCAGGTAGGAGGTACAGAGCCTGAAGGCACACACTTGACAATTCAGGAACAGTTTCTTCCCCTCTGCCATCCAATTCCTAAATGGACATTGAATCTTTGGACACTACCTCACTTTTTAAAAAATATACAGTATTTCTGTTTTTGCACGTTTTTTAATCTATTCAATATACGTATACCATAATTGATTTACGTATTTATTTTTAAATTTTATTTATTTTTTTTCTCTCTGCTAGATTATGTATTGCATTGAACTGCTGCTGCTAAGTTAACAAATTTCACGTCACATGCCGGTGATAATAAACCTGATTCTGATTCTGAGTTTATGCTTGCCTTCAAGGAATATGCCTCTCTGCTGTCCTCCAGTGGCCCTGTGATGCATCTGCATCCTGATGATGTACTCAACAAGAAAGGGAGAAAAACTAGAGGTGGAGCATTTATCGAGTTCTCTGAAAGATCATTGATCCAAAATGTTAACTTTATTTCACTCTCAATAAATTCTGTTTGTCTTGTTAAATATGTGTTTACCTCATATTTATCTTTACTTGGATTTTCACTATCCAGAGTATTTTGTTACGCTTTATGTAAATGTTGCTGTCAGAGCTAAAATGCTGGATTACTAATCTGCAACATATCCTACATGCAAGGTCCATTACATTTATGTTGTGGATAGTGCAGAAGATTATGTAAGGCTCAAGGAGGATACAGACAAGATGGAAAGTTACATCGAATTTAATTCCAACACATGCAAGGTGATGCATTTTGAGAAGTCACAGAGTGGGATGTTGATGTAAAGAGGGGCCTTGGATTTAAAACCCAGTGACTGTTCCTGTCGTGACTGTGATCAAAGTCACCAGAGAGACACTAAAGCTGGTGATATAGAAGTCTATATTCATCATGCCAAACAGACCCTCTCAGATAGTCTCACAAACTCAAAAATACATCACATTTTTATACCCTGACACGTATTGGCGCGTGGCCAAGTGGTTAAGGTGTTCGTCTAGTGATCTGAAGGTCGCTAGTTCGAGCCTTGGCTGAGACAGCATGTTGTGTCCTTGAGCAAGGCACTTAACCACACGTTGCTCTGCGACGACACCGGTGCCAAGCTGTATGGGTCCTAATGCCCTTCCCTTGGACAACATCGGTAGCATGGAGAGGGGATACTTGCAGCATGGGCAACTGCCGGTCTTCCATACAAACTTGACCAGGCCTGCGTCCTGGAAACCTTCCAAGGCGCAAATCCATAGTCTCATGAGACTAACGGATGCCTATATACCCTGATTATCAAAGGCAACAGTAGGCAATACAATAAAATTTCAATAGTTACAATGATATTGGTTACTTCAATATTTTGGATTGAGAATGCTTCCTTTGAATTGCATTTCTACAGTGGGAGACATCTCTGAATGTTCAAATACCATTGTTGGGACAAACTAATTGCAAACTTCACTGAATTTATTTACAATGGTGCAAATTATTTTAGTCCATGGTTGCCTGGACTGGATGTCTCTGCCGCAGCTCAGATCCCTTCTCCATTTTCCCCAATATCTTTCTATTCTTATCTATATACAGTAACTAATCATCTACCTTCCAGAAACAGCCTTTATTACAAAGTATGTCACTGTTATACTTCAGCACATTGTTCATGGCTTGCTGACATGCTGTCTGTCTTTTGCATTCGTGTTCTCATTCTCCGTCATCTGTAGGTCTACTCCCATCAGGAGTGGTCATCTGCGAAGCAGCAGGCTGGTGTTCATCATTTAAATTCTCTGCAATGACAATGTTAATGGGTGGACTGATCCCTTATTCTGTCTGTGAGGGTGACACAAGGTGAGTCAAATGGTTCAACCTGAATCTCGTGTTTCTACTGGCTGCCTCGCCAAGTCTGCACTCAAACACAGGTGTCATGTGTCAGAAGCACCGCCTGTGGTCCTATCCACCTGGGAGCAAACTCTGCCTTACCATGACCCAGTCACCCTGCTGTAGGAGGACCATCTGCTCTTTCTCTCTCTCTCTCTCTCTCTCTCTCTCTCTCTCTGGCTCTCTCCAATCAGCAATATGTTGCTGCTGTTTTGCTCGGTCCTCAATGTATTAACCTGATTTCAACGGTCCTTCACACCACCATATAATCGTTCTAGATTGGCTCTAGTTGTTTCTTCTTGTACACTCTCAATTTCTGTCGTCTCATGTTCTTCTGCTGCTCTTGGTCCCGTGGTTTGTACACTCATTCTCTTTCTGCTCCTTACTTTCCCCTTTCCAGTATGTCTCTACTTTGATTGCGACCATCACTGCAAGCAGCCACACTGCTTTTAACACTTTTGACTGTGTTTGGCCCCTATCTTTGGGACATCCTGACACGATTTACACACACGTTTGCTGTCCCTGTCTTGTCAATGTTATTTCTCCCTCCTGGAGTCTATGATAGCACCAGTTTGTCCACACCTAAAAATCTGCAGGGAGCTGCACTCCCTCAATCCCACGTACCTGAGGCTCACTTCTCTCTGCCGTCATAGTTTCACCTCCAGCACTGGTAATATAAATCGCCTCTCCGTTCGTGGGCAAGGGTGGATCAGTTATCGATACTGCCAACCCCATGTCCACTAACATATCACATTGCTGGCCCCCTAATAAACCTTTTGTGTCCATCCATGGTGAGCAGTACTGGCAATAGAGGCTGCTGCCAGCCATTTGTCTGACCTGGATGGTGCTTTCACCAGCTCCATGATCTGATCGGCAGCCATATCAGACAGAGAGGGTGCTGCTGTGGTTTCTGCCTGTTTCGTTGGGTAACACTCACATCTTCCTCCTTTTTGGAACAATGCCACCAGTAGCCTGAGGACATAATGTACACATCTCTTCTGGCAGTTCCTTGCTAGGTGCCCTGGTTGCTGGCACACAAAGCAAGTCATCTGTGACACCACAGCAGCTACATTTACTATAGTCACTTTATGACTTCTTTTTCCCCTTCTCTGGTCTATCTTACTGGCCTGTGATACTATCATAGGGTAGATCGATCCCACTGCTGTCCCCAGTTCTAAAATTTCCTGGCAGGATGAGCTTGGGCCTTCTGTCACCATTTTCAAGAAGACTGGATCATCCCTCTCTGGATTGTCCAACCCTAAATATTCTTCAAAAGCTTGATATTTACACTGAATAATCCATGAAGCTCTCTGAACTACTAACATTATCATTCCCCAGTTACTCGCACCTCCCCCCAGTCACTGCCTCACTTCTCCCTGTTAATGGTATTCCTGATAGTTGTCCATGTACCAACCCACACTCCCTGGGCCATATTGTCCCACATATTCCTCGGGCATTTCGCTTTTACCAACATGTGTATATCTTGTGGACGCATCTGGTGAATTTCAATCCTTACTTCGAGCTTGTGCCAGAATTCTGATTTCCCACATGCAACTTTAAGTGAGGGCTGCTCTGACAAAATGCTCTGTTTCTCCCCAGGAGAGAAGGTACAGTGAATGGTGGTAATCAGGGTCAAGGGCTGGCTGGTTTTCTCAGGATTCTTGACCTGCCATTGTCTGACCTCAATAGATCAGATATACCTGGGTAAAGCCTCTCTCTCAAATATTTCCACACTAATTACCATACTAAACAAATTATTAGGGATGGATACAAATTAAACAATACATACTTAAAGCCACAGGTATGTACAAAGCAGTCTTCCACTTCTGTACCGCTGAACTCATGCTACCTATTGTATTCGCTTTCATATAAAACTCTGTTATTCTAAGGTTTCAAACTTATTTTTTAAACGCACACACTCACAAATAAGTATACTACCATACAATCTCAAAAATGAGTATACGTGCACCCATCTGGAGTCCCAAATGGTACGTAACCACCTTTCACAACCGGTGGCCCTTTCTCACCAAACTACCCGAAAGAGTATCTGATAGGTGGTCTCTTACACACACACACACACACACACACACACACACACACACTACAATTTTACACCAAGCATTTCACCTCTCTGCCATGTTTGTGCTATTTTGTCATCTCATGGCCATTGACTTGAACAGATTGGGATGGGATGCTACCCCTAGAAGTACTCACCACCACTCCCCACCCACTTAGACTGCCGAAGTCACTGGCCACACAGTGGGTCATGAACTTATTCCAGATGAGCCCCAAATGTGACTGTGATCGAAGTCACCAGAGAGACACTAAAGCAGGTGAATGATATAAATGGACATTCTCTTGGAGACCTCCTTGGTAGAGTCCACAAACTCAGAAGTACATCACATTGTTATACCATTAAGATCAAAGGTAACAATAGGTAATACAATACAATTTCAATGGTTACAATGACCTTGTTTACTTCAATACCGTGGGCTGACAATGCTTCCTTTGAATTGCATTTCGGCAGTGGGAAACACCACTGAATGCTCAAGTATGTTTCTTGGGCAAACGAGTTGCTAACTTCCTTGAACTTGCTTCCAATCAATGGTGCAAATTAGTTAAGACCATAGTAGGCTGGATTGATGCAGGCCAAAGAACACAACCCCAATGTCTTAACATTTGGGTGATGCAATGGAACCATCTCATGGTCACCATTTTGCGCACTGTATCCCTTAGTTTTGGGCTAGTAAATCTTCAACTTACTGCCTGCAACTTACAGCTTACTTTCAGAAATTAAGGTTGGCTCTTGTTTGAATTAATATCTGCTCTATATTCACATAACTCCAGCAAACTCCTTGACATTTCCCTCAAGGTGGCAACACAGGTAGATAGGGTGGTGAAGGCATTTGCCATGCTCCCCTTCATTGGTCAGGCTGATAAAATATAATCGTTGGGAGGTTATGTTGCAACTTTACAAAACACTAGTTCGAGCACTTAGAATATTGTGTGCAGTTCTGTTTGCCACACTATAGGAAAGAAAATTGCACTGGAGAGAGTGAAGAGGAGATTCAGCGGGAAGTTTGCTGGATTAGAAGACTCTAGTTATGGACGAGATTGGATAGGCTGAGCTTATTTATCCTGCAGTGAAGTGAAGGAAACTAGGGGATGACCAGAAAGAGGTTTGTAAAATTATCCCATAAAGTAGATAGTCAGAATCATTTTCCCACAGTAGGGTTATGAAAACCAAGAGGGGATGGGTTTAAAGTGACAGGAAGAGGTTTTAAAGGGTATCTGAGGGGATAAAATTTTTACACAGAGGGTTGATAATCTGGGAAACCATGGCCTAAAAATCTAATGGAAATCAATTACTATGTTTAAGAAACATCAATAGATAGGCACTTAATAGGCAAGACATAGAAGAATACAGACCTAATGCGGTATATGGGGTTAGTGAAGGTGGGCATGGCCGTGGTGGGCCAACGGGCCTCTATCTGTGCTGTACACTGCTGTGACTCTATAAAACAGCCTGCTTAATAGTCACTACATCAAACACCCAAAAGCTGAAATATTTCTATCTACAAAAATACATTGCAGTGACTGCAGCTGGTGGTAGACCTGAGGAGAGCTAAGGTACCGGTGACCCCTGTTTCTATCCAGGGGGTCAGTGTGGACATGGTGGAGGATTACAAATATCTGGGGATACGAATTGACAATAAACTAGACTGGTTAAAGAACACTGAGGCTGTCTACAAGAAGGGACAGAGCCGTCTCTATTTCCTGAGGAGACTGAGGTCCTTTAACATCTGCCAGACAATGCTGAGGATGTTCTACGAGTCTGTGGTGGCCAGTGCTATCATGTTTGCTGTTGTGTGTTGGGGCAGCAGGCTGAGGGTAGCAGACACCAACAGAATCAACAAACTCATTCGTAAGGCCAGTGATGTTGTGGGGATGGAACTGGACTCTCTGACGGTGGTGTCTGAAAAGAGGATGCTGTCCAAGTTGCATGCCATCTTGGTCAATGTCTCCCATCCACTACATAATGTACTGGTTGGGCACAGGAGTACATTCAGCCAGAGACTCATTCCACCGAGATGCAGCACAGAGTGTCATAGGAAGTCATTCCTGCCCGTGGCCATCAAACTTCACAACTCCTCCCTTGGAGGGTCAGACATCCTGAGCCAATAGGCTGGTCCTGGACTTATTTCATAGTTTACATATTACTATTGAACTATTTATGGTTTTATTACTATTTAATTATTTATGGTGCAACTGTAACAAAAACCAATTTCCCCCGGGATCAATAAAGTATGACTATGACTTTCCCAATCTACTCTGACAAAACTTCCCAAAGCCTAGACCTCAATCACCTGGAAATGCAAGAGCAGATATTGATTGTTTTACCACTACTGCAGGTTTCCTTCCAAGCTGCACAACATCCTCACTCGGAAATGTATTCTCACCTCTGGGTCCAAAGACCATAAGACATATGTGCAGAATTAGGCCATTCAACCTATCAAGTCTGCTCTGCCATTCAATCATGGCTCACTTATTCTCCCTCTGAACCCAATTCTCCTGCCTTCTCCCCGTACCTTTTGACATACTGACTAACCAAAAACCTATCCACCTCTGTTTTAAATACACACAGTGACTTGGCCTAATAGTAGTCTGTGGCAATGAATTCCACAGATTCACCACACTCTGGCTAAAGAAGTTCCTCCTCATCTCTGTTCTAAAGGGTCTCCTTCTATTCCGAGGCTGTGTCCTCTGGTCTTTGACTCCCCGACTACATCCACTCCACACCCACTTTATCTAGGCCTTTCAACACCCAATAGGTGTCAACACTGGAACTCTCTCCCTCTCCCTCTCTCTCTCTCTCCCTCTCTCTCTCTCTCTGACAGCATTGTGAGAGCACTTTTACCCACAGGACTGTAGCAGTTCAGGATGGCTCACCGCCATCTCCCTAAGGGCAATTAGAGATGAGTAATAAACATTGGCCTTGCTAACAACACTCAAATCCTAAAAAAAATATTTTTTTAGACGGTGATTTGAATCACACTTATTAACCATTGACCCTGGAGGCTTGTGATTACCACTGGTTACTGACTGAATAAAGGCATTTATTGTTATAAGATATTTTTTTAAATGATGTCTAGATGCCATTCTGTTATCCATTACCTCTGCAGTCAATTTTGCAAATACTTGCAACGTCTTTTCATTGATTGCTTAACCAATCACAATCCTGCTCAGATGCTACACCTCCAATCTGGCTTTTGAAAAAGTATCATGTCAGTGGGAATCCGTTGCCAGCCTTTGAACATTGCTTCATTCCTTCCCTTTGATTTGTGTAGGAGATAAGAATTTATTTCCTGAAGCCCTGGATCATAGTTCCACGCCCTTCTGTGTGGTAAAATCCGGAGAAAGGTTCCTTCACAGATACACAACATGAATGAAGCTGGCAATGTTTGCAGTTATTATGCATCCATCAATGCCCTTGAATGGAGGAGCTAGTTGTGACTCTTATCTCATTGCTGAGTTCGGAGTCACATATGGACCAGACCAGGTAAAGCTAGCAGGTTTCCTCCCTGGTGGACATCAATAAGTCATGTGTTTTTATATGAAAATCCTACATTTTTATTGTTATCATTACTAAAAGTATATGTTACATATAGATTCCAGATTTACTAATTACATGTACTTAACTTCTCCACCTGGGATTTGAATTCACATCAATGGTCATGTCTGTTAGTTCAGTAACTTTTCTCCTTAGCAGTTCAGTGGCATGGAAGTTAAGTACTCCTTTATGTAGCAATATTACTGTATATGCAGCTTTCCTGAAGAGTTTCTATGTGATATCTTTCCAAAAGAGGGCACTTCAAACTTCACTGGAAACACAGACCCACCAGAATCTTCAGCCACAAACCAGTAGCGTTGTTTAATGAGAAAGGAAAAGGAAATTGATCTTTTCAGTAACTATCACTCTGATCACTTCCTTATGGTTTATGTATTGTTCTGATTTTTATTATCCCTCTGTCTTTCCAAATGCTTATTCGTTCCATCTCTTCCTCCTTTACTCATTTTCATATTTCCTTTTATCAGAAAAATAAGCAAATATTTCTTTAAGCGTAACTCTTGCCCCAGGGAGCATCAGCAATGCCTCTGGACACTTTAGTGATTTGTTCTGACAAGTGTGTACAACAGCCAATTAATGTTACCCTACCTGTTTCCTTGTTGGATCTTTTCCAAACACTTATGTTGGATAACTTGCTGCCAATTGAGCAACGGGTGGAAGGTATGAGTTTACATGTTGTTTTGAATTTATGTGGTAAAGAAGTAATTGATATTTAACAAACATTTGGAAAGATAAAGAGGTCATGTTTCCTATCTCCCTGATTAATGTAGACTGATCTAGCAAGACCATCCAAGAGGACCACAACTATGGTTTGGAGGCTTGTGTGCCTCAATGACCTGGAGAGCTATGCTCCTGGAGTCAGGGCTTTATACTTTAGCTCTTGGTAATGTCATCCAGGATGAACAGGTCACAGGGGAGAGGCCAGGCTAAGAGTGGTTCTAGTCCTCCAGGTTTGGGGGCTAAGCTCAGGACTAACAACCCCTGACTGGTCAAAAAGATTGTTACAGAAGCGGCAAAGAAGAATCCTTCTATATCTGTGTGCAATGGAATCCTCTCGTATTACCCATTGCGGCCCTGAGAAAAGGGCACTGACTGTCCACCCAGTCTATTGCTGTTCTGCTGGCATCCCTGCTAATACCCTTTTCCAGTCAGCTTTGGTCTGCTCTTTTCTCGTGACCCTGCAATTCCATTTTCTCCACTGTAATGCTTATATATCTCACATTAGCTTCTCTTCTCAAGAGACAAGAAGGAGGGAGGAGAAGATGGCGGTGCGACACAGTGCGCAAGGCCGTTCCGAATGATATCGATATGTATTAACTAGGTGGCCATGCACAATCCTGATTTGATGAAGACAGCCGTGAGAATCACAGAGGAACACCTGGAGAAACTTCTAAAATGCTCGCTTCGCTGCTGCTGCTACTGTGCGATCGAGAATCTCCAGAGGGGAAGGCCCCAAATCCTCTGCTTTGCCTATTTCCTGTTACCGGGGCCGGGGTCGAAGCGCTTGGCAGAGATGGTGCTCGGTGCTCGGTGTCGGAGAGCTGGTCGGAGGCTTGGAGTTTTCGGACAGACTCGGAGGCAGACTGTGCAAGGATGCTTCCAGTATGCTGCATCAGCAAGTTTGCGGCACTGGAGGTTCACCGTCTGCGTGAGATGATGGGACTTTTGAGAGACTTTGAGACTGTTTACCATGCCATAGTCTGTTCTTTATCAAATTACTGTATTGCTCTGCACCGTTGTAACTACATGTTATAATTATGTGGTTTTTGTCAGTTTTTCAGTCGGTTTGTCATATGTTTCTGATATCATTCTGGAGAACCATTGTATCATTTCGTAATGTATGCATTACTAAATGACAATAAAAGAGGATTGCATGTCCTCAGAATCTAAAACAAAATGTGCAGGGTAAATTCTATTATATTATGATCACAGTCTCCTATGGGTTCCTTTACCTTAAGCTTCCCCATTTAATCTGGTTGATTACACAATACACAGTCCAGAATTACCTGTCCCCTTAGTGGGATATCAACTACTCTGAAAAGCCATTTCACAGGCATTCTACAAATTCCATCTCTTGGGATCCAGCACCAATCTGATCTTCCCTATCAACTTGTATATTAAAATCCCCCATTACATTCATTACATTGTCCGTTTTACATGCCTTTTCTAACTCCCATTGTAACTTGTACCCCGGCTATTGGCTACCATTCAGAAGCCTGTATATAATTCCCATCAGGGTCTTTATAACCTTGAAGTTTCTTAGCTCTACCCACAAATATTCTACATCTTCTGATCTGAAGTCACCTCCTCTAAGAATTTGATTTTATTTCTTACCAACAAAACTATCCCACCCTCTCTGCCAAGAGCACATGTCTGTCCTTTGATACAATCAGAAGGCTGAAATGCCTGCTTCGCTGTCGCTGCTACTGTGTGGTCCAGAATCTCCGGAGGGGAAGGCCCCGAGTCCTCGGCTTTGCTTGTTGCTTAGCGGCCGGGGCGGGGTCAAAGCACTTGGCAGAGGATGGTGCTCGGAGAGGCTGTGTCGGAGGGCTGATCGGAAGCTCGAAGTTTTCGGATGGACTCAGAGTCCGCTGCAGTCGGGTGCTTCCAATGGTGCTGCATCGGCAAGTTTGCGGCGCTTGGAGGTTCATGGCAGGGAGAGTTTCTCCCTTCTACCGTCTACGTGAGATGATGAGGCTATCAGGACTTCGAGACTTTTTTTAAATCAAATTACGATATTGTTTTGCACTGTTGTAACTATATGTTATAATTATGTGGTTTTGTCAGTTTTAGTCTTGGTTTGTCCTGTGTTTCTTGTGATATCATTCTGGAGGAAAATTGTATCATTTTTTTACGCATGCATTTCAAAATGATAATAAACGAGGACTGAGTGTCCTCATAATCTAATCCAATTTTGGAGATAGTGATCATAATTCTATCTCCTTTACAAAAACATTGGAGAGAGATAGGAAAAGACAAGTTAAAAAAGCATTTAATTGGAGTAAGGGGAATGATGAGGCTATCAGGCAGGAAATTAGAGGCTTAAGTTGGAAACAGGCACCTAATTATTTAGCTTGTTTATTTCGGCTTTTTTCATAAAGATGTGCTGGGTGCGTTCTGACTACCGCTGTACCGCTGCATTCTTCGCAGCCTGGAGGTTGGGGACCACTGGATAAGAGTACAGACGGTCGCAAACATCAATATACGGCACTCGCTCGTGATATCCTGATAGTATGGCAGAGGCTCCACGAAAGAAGGCGAAGACGTACAAATTCCATCCAGAATGGGAAGAGGAATTTCTATTTACCTTGATGAAAGACAAGTGTGTATGTATGTTGTGCCACCAAACACAAACACTGACTAAAAGAGGGAATCTGGAGCGGCACCACAACACCCACCACCAGAAATTTAAAGACACCTCCCCCCAAAGAGCGCAATTCGTGCCAGGAAAGTTGAGGAGCTGAAATCAGGGTTGAAGGCCCAGCAATCATTTTTCACAAAACATGCTGCTCAAAATAAGGCTGCTATTGAAGCATCATTTCTTGTAAGTCACCTTTTGGCTAAACACAAGAAGCCTTTTACAGATGGCGATTTATTCAAGGAAGCAATGGCCATTAC
Organism: Mobula hypostoma; assembly: GCF_963921235.1. Lineage (NCBI taxonomy): Eukaryota > Metazoa > Chordata > Chondrichthyes > Myliobatiformes > Myliobatidae > Mobula > Mobula hypostoma. The sequence goes on from NC_086119.1 coordinate 37,815,505, forward strand.
CGCAGAGACTGTTTTTAATGACTTTAAAAACAAAAATGACATTACAACCTCAATACATAATATACCGCTTGGCCCTGCAACAGCGACAAGGAGGGTAGAGTCACTGTCAGAGGATGTGGATATTTTTCACTACAATTTGATGAATCCCTGGATGTAATGCAAACAGTTCAGCTTGTATTTGTCAGAATGGCTTTCCAGGATTTTACAACAAAGGAGGACTTCCTCACTCTTTTGCAATTAAAGGAGAGAACAAGAGGTGAGGATATTTACAATGAGTTTAAAAATTATGTCTGTGAAAATGACAACCCCATTCATAAGTTGGTGGCAATTACTACTGATGGGGCCCCCGCAATGTGCAGTGTGCGCATTGGTTTTATAGCACTAAAAGTCAGTGCCTACTTCGGGTCAACTTATCTATGTGAAATTGCATTTTCACAGATGAAAAATTATTAAATCTAAGTATAGGAGCTGTCTTACTGACAGACACCTCACAGACTGTCTCAGATTGGCAGTCTGTAGTTATGAGCCAAATTTCAGGGAACTAGCAATAAGTATTCAGCCCCAGTTATCACACTGAGTGCAACAGTCAATTTTTATTCAGTTATTTTTCATGTTGAAATAAAATTAAATAATGAAACTTAGAATTAAAGGTGTGAAGTATTGTAATATTCTTAAAGAAAGATATGCTAGTTAGGGTTTTCTTGTTTGAATTAATTTGAAAGTTTGACAGAAGTATTTTGTGTAATTCAAATACAATAAGCCCAAATAAAAGGCCTCAAATTGGCAGTACAATGTGAGCTGTTTTTTCTCTAAACGATTTAGTAGGTAGATCTTGCCTTTCACTAAGGTCGAGGTAGGGGATCTTGGGCTTAAAAAGGTTGGTGACCACTAGTTTAAACCTTTACCAACAAATCTAGCAAACCTGTCCACAAAGAAATTGGTCCCCCTCAGGTTCATGAGTAATTCATTCATTTTGTGCAGTTCATACCTTTCCCAGAAGAGACCACAATGATCCAGAAATATGAAACCCTGCTCCCTGCACCAATTCTTTAGCAGATAAATTCATCTGCCAAATTAGCCTATTCATACCCTCACTGGCATTTGGCACAGGCAGCGATCCACAGCTTACTAACCCAGAGGTCCCACTTTTCAGCTTTCTACCTAACTCCCTCTTCAGGAGCTCTTCTCTTTTGCCACCCCTGTCGTTGGTACCAATATGTACCACAACTTCCAGCTGCTCATACTCCCCGTTCAGAATGCCGTGGACCCGATCAGAAATTTCCCTCACCCTGGCACCTGAGAGGCAACATACCACCCAGGTGTCTCTCTCACAGAATTTCCTGCCTGCTCCTCTAACGATTGAATCCCCTGTCACTGCTCCTCTCCTTTTCTCCCCCTCCCCTTCTGAGCCACAACCCCAGACTTAGTACCAGAGACCTGACCACTGTGGCTTTTCTCCGCCGGATCATCTCCCCCAACTGTATACCTGTTGTTGAGGGAAACAGCAACGGGGTACTCTGCATGGGCTGCCTATCCCCTTCGCCCCACCTGACAATCACCCAGTTGCCTGTGTCCTGCAACATGGGTGTAACTACCTCCCTGCATGTCCTATCAATCAACCCCTCAGCCTCCCAAATGATGCAGAGTTCATCCAGTTCAGCCACAATCCTCAGCGTGGTCTGACAGAAGTTGCAGCTGGATGCATTTCTTGCAGGTGTAGTCGTCAGGGACGCTGTTGGTCTCCCTGCCTTCCCATATCCCATAAGAGGAGCATTCCATAAAGTGGCGGGGGGGGGGAGTTCACAAAAGCTGCAAGGGCTGGAATCGGATAAAGCAAGTGATAATGGGAACCATTCACAGGAGAGATGGATAGGTGGAACTGGATGGGGGAGAGAATTTCATGGGCAGAACATATGGGATGGGTAGTAGGTGTCAGGAATGGAAGGGGAAAGAAAATGAGTGATGTGGAGCTGGATGGGGATATAGGAAAGGGGGAAAAAGGCTTAATTGGAGCCACAGTCATCTGCAGGAAAAGCAAGCCCTTTCTCTGTGGCAACTTATGGGACATGTTCAGCACAGCTTTGTGGGCTGAAGGGCCTGTATTGTGCTGTATGTTTTCTATGTTTTTCTATGTTTCGAATTGGGCCAGCTGATCCTCTATCCCTTTCACTGTCAGGTCTTACTACCAAAAACTTCAAAGGGCCCAAGACACGTAACAAAACTTGGTTGGAGCAGATTGGCAAGATTAAACAACATGTGGCTTTTTGGCCACTGCCTCTCAGTAACTGAAAAGACCTGGTCTTCAGACGTGAGGTTCCTCTTGGTGCTGCTGTACTTGCAGCAGGTGTGACCCATTGCCTGGCAGTCACCCAGGTTCATCTGTGGATTCAAAATGGAATGGGTGCAATGGATCATGATGCAAAAGTCTCCAGACAATTGGGGGAGGAGAAAAAATGTACCCGACATTGCCCTGTCCTGATGACCAACTTGGTGCATTACTGCATCAGACTGTGCTTGAAACCAAAGTACACTGGAAACAAGTTTCCCGATGTTCTAAGGTTCTACCTGTCCTTGGTATTACAAAATAAATTGATTGATTAGGATAGTTTGGAATGTCGTTATGTCTGGGAAATCATGTGTCATGAATTTGACCAAGTTTTTTTGAAGCAGTGACCAAGCTGAGGGCAGAGTGATAGACGTTGTCTACGTGGACTTTAGCAAAGCATTTTGTCAAGGTCCAATATGATAGGCTGGTCCAGAAGGTTAGATCATATAGGATTCAGACTAAGCTTGCCAATCAACTGCAAAATTGGCTTGGTAGTTGTACTGAATTTAATATTTCAGTAATATTGTAAATATATTGTTTGGTGAAGCATGTTTTGTCTGGTTTCATTATGGTTTTTATGTAAGAAGGGTGTGATGAATCATCCATGAGCATCTCATTAAAAGAAAAACTAAGGAAACAATTTACCCTGGGATTCCATGTATTTCTTTTGATTAGTTTATGGAGTTACAAAACATAACAGTGGTGATGAGGAAGTTTTAAAACAAACCCAAGATGACTACCTACCTGTTCAAGCACAACACATTTTTTACTTGAAAGGGGAGGGAGACATTCGAGTTTTAAAAAAAAGGCAAAGAATGGACATAATTGGCAGACAACAAGTGCAGCATTAAGCAGTGAGTACTGGGTGATGATAACAACATGATTTTTTTAAAAGCAGGAAATCACTGACTACATCAGAAAGATAGATGCATTCATTTGCTCAACAGATAACTTGATGATGTATGCTGAAAAAACTGAGCAGTATTTTGAAGCAAATGAAATAGCTGCAAAACAAGTGCTAGTGTTGCTGAGTGCAATAGTTGGAAGAGCATACAGTTTGCTTACAAGTTTAACTGCTACAACCAAACCAGCTGAAATAAGCTGTACTGATATGTGAACATAATGCAGGAACATTTAGAACCGAAACCATTGTTGATTGCAGAAGGCTTTAGGTTTCATAAGCAGAATCAAAAGGAAGAGGAGTCTATTTCAGATAACGTGGCTGAATTGAAGAGATTGTCCAAGCATTGTCAGTTCAGAAATGGGCTTAATGATGCACTAAGCAATCAGTAAGTTCGTGAAATATTACAAGAAAACATTAAAAAAACAGCTCCTAACTGAAACACAGCTCACATTTAAAAGAGCAGTTGAAATAGCTGTATCAATAGAAACAGCAGCCAGAGGCACAAGTGAGTTGAAATCAGGAATGAAAATGAGCATGAACAAAATTGCAATGTCTGAATACAAAACTGCCTGGCCAAACGAACCACTGGAGCAGGGGCTCACATACACCAGACAAATGCAGGTTTAAAAGTGATACTTACAGAAAATGCAATGAAGTAGGGTCCATACAAAGAGCATACCAGGCAGACAAAAATAAATGGACTGCACAAGGAAGAGAAAAAAGATAAAAGACCAAGTTGCAGTTTCAAAAAGAATACTAATCTGCATGACTTTTATGAAAAATCTGATAATGATGGAAGTGGCACAGGACTGGGTAGCCTTGAGGTTTACAAAGTGAAAACTAAAAAGAGACAAGGAATATGGCTTATACCAGATATGAACGGCAAAGTAATTAAAATGGAATTGGACACAGACTCAGTTGTTACAGTCATTCCACAAAATGAGTTTGAATGGCACTTCCAAGATTCTGAACTAAAGCCTGCAGATATCCAACTAAGAATTTATACTGGAGGAAAGATAACTCCTGAAGAGGGAATGACCTTTGTAATAGTATAATACAACAACCAACAAGCCACATTGGGCTTCTATGCGGTAAAAACAGGAGGGCCAAAATTGTGGGGACATGAGTGGCTGAGACAACCACAATTTGATTGGAGATCCATTCACCACTTTCATGCCTAATCCCCTGCAATAGAGTGGTATGAATGAGGATTAAGAAAGGTACTGGATGATGCCACAGTAGTGTTCAAGGATGGCACTGGAAAGTAAAATCAAGGGTAAAATATTGTTAAATGAAAATACCACACCCAAGTTTTACAAAGCCCATCCATTTCCTTATACCATCCATGATAAAGTGGCCATTGAGCCAGATCACAAGAAGGCCTAAGGGATTCTTTCCAAGGTTGAGTAGAGCCCATGGATAATGCCAGTGTTCTCAGTAGCCAAGAAGAATGGGTCTGTTAGGATCGCTGGTGATCTTAAGGTCACATCAACCTAGTTCTGAAAGTAGATTAATACCCTCTGCTCAGGATAGAAGATATCTTTGTAAACCTTTCTGGCGGGAAATTCTTCAGCAAAATGGACTTAGCTGAGGCCTACATACAGATAGAGATGGAAGAAGAGTGAAAAGTGTTTCTCACCCATAAACACTCACAAAGAGCTTTGTTCTGCACATGTACTCCAGAAAGTTATGAACTGGATGCTGCAAGGCACTCAATATTATCTGGATGACATCATTGCTACCGGTGAGGATGACAAGGAAATTCTCCAAAATCTCAAGACAGTGTTAAAAAGATTAGAAGATTATGGGCTCAGAGCCTAATGTGACAAGTGTAAATTCTTTAAATCAAGCATCACCTACTGAGGTCACACCATTGACGCACAAGATCTGTACAAGTGTGCTGAGAAAGTTCAGCAGTGGTAGATGGGCCAAGGCCCAAGGCCAAAGGATGTGTCACAGTTGCAGTCCTATTTAGGATTTGTCAATTACTACCTAGGCACTGTGCTCCACCCCTTGAACTTACCAGGAAGAAATGGCAGTGAACAAATCATTGTGAGGTGGCTTCCCAAAAGGCAAAGGAAACGGTGATGTCACTGCACTCACATATTATGATCTACATCGCTCAGGAACGCTTGCCTGCGATGCCTCGCCTTATGGTATAGGTACAGTCATGTCACGTGTTATGAGTGATGGAAGTGAACCCACCATAGCCTTTGCATCACTTCCCCTTACCACTGCAGAGAAAAATCACACACAGATCGACAGAGAGGCTTTGAGTCTGATTTGAAATGTAAAATGTTTCAACCAGTCCCTGTATGGGAGAGAGTTTATCCTCATTATTGATCATCAACCACCTGTGTCCATTTTCTACCCACAGACGCATGTTCCACTGACAGCAGCAGCACAAATGCAGAGATGGGCTCTGTTTCTTGGACGATACAATTATGAGAATGAATTCAAGAGGACAAATAATCATTGAAATGCTGTTGGACTGTACTGTCCTGTTTACCCTTGGAAAAGGAAATACCTGAAAAAGTTAGAAAAGAGAACACTCCTCTTGACGTATTCTCCCTAATGCAAATCGAAAGTCTCCCTATTATGACAGAGATGTGTCACAGCCATGGGCTCTGCTACGGGGTCTGGGCACCTGCGCAGGCAGTCTGTGAAACAGGTTCAGCAATTGCATTCGTAAGTATGCATGTTCCAGCAATTTAACGTTTCATTGGGATGGTATTTAACTCTCGTCCTCTCATTCCAGTCTGTTGAGACTTGACCCAAAGCACAGCAATGTTTACATTCCCTGCTTCCCCTTATGCTTGTCCGGGAAAGCAGACTACATTTTTGATTGACGCTGTAAAAGGACTGGTATTTATTTAGTATTTAGTTATTTCTTCCAGCCACAGTTTTAGCATTAACTTTCCATTTAAGAGTTTTAGTTAACAGCCCTGTTGGCCTATCGTTTACTGCTTTTCTTTTCCTTCAAATTCTGCAACAGTTCTCATTAAAGTCACTGAACAATGACCCACGTCATATCTGCACTATTTGACAGAAAGTCTCGACCAACAAAAATGGACCCAACAGAGAGAGAAGCTGACCTTGTCCTTCATTCTCCAGACAGAAGTTGCAGGTGGGAGAAGTGACTGAAGTAATGCAACAGATAATCTCAGGTCGTCACAGCGACAGTTCAGCCTGTCAGTGCAGACAACCAAAATCAGTTAGCAGCATCTCTGCTTTCACAACCGCAGTCCAGGAGTTTATGGCTGACGGCCATTACTGCTCTCGGAAATGCAATTTAGCATCCCTTGGCCATTTCAGTCCCACACCCAGCATTTCCCAGATCCTCCTTTTCTGCCTCCCCATCAGTCTCAGCCACCAAAACAGCGACTCCTGCAGTAGAGCAGAATGGAGTAATCCTCCAACAGGCAGATATTCCAGTCACATGAATTTTATTACCCAGTGTGAGCTGACTTTCCAAGCCGAGCCTGATTGGTTCGGCAATGATGCATGTAGACTGGTGTACATAGTGAACCTCTTAGGCGGATCCCACTCAGTATGTTCAATGCTCTACAGGAAAAAGGTTACCCTTCAGCACTGTCATTTCAGCAATTTATTGCTGAGTTAAGAAAAGTTTTTGACCTTCCAATACAGGGTCAGGCTTCCCACCAACTCCTGAACTGACCCAAGGTAGAGGGACAGTGAGGGACTATGCAGCAAAGTTCTGCACACTCGCAGTGGAGGTGGGGTGGGATGAGAGATCCCTCATCACTGCCTTCCAGCGCAGACTGAGCTCAGGGGTCTCACATGACATCACTGTTTGTGACAAGCTGGACAGCCTAGATGACCTGATTAACCTGGTCATTTGAGTTGACAACTGGGCAACTCAGTGGCATAGGGAAAGAATATCTTGAGCTTCTTACTTTTTAGATCAATGTCTGTCATCACCCAGTACCCAGTCCATGGAGAAGCCTAGGCAGGTGGGGGTGCACGTGCCTCTCTCTGGAGGAACAAGCTTGGTACTGGAGATCAGTTTCCTGCTTCTGATGTGGCAATCCAGGACACTTCTGGGCTTCATGTCCCAGGAGCCCAGCAAAAAGGGTACTAATCAGCAAGAAGAGAGTTGCGATGGGTCGGTACTTCCTGCAATCAGCTTCCCCTAGTTATGTGATGTTCCCAGCTTCCTTGTCAGGCATTTAACAACTCCAGGACAGCCAGGAATCTCATGGATATTTCTTTTTCTCAAAAATGGAGAGTTCTCAAATTTAAAGAAAATATTCATGTCAAGGCCTGAGATAGTTGACCTCTGGGCACTGGCAAGATCCATTTTTCAAAAGAACCCCTCCAACTTGTGCTTGAAGGCAAACATAGGGAACAACTCTCCTATCTGGTTAGTCACCTGAAATGCCACTGATGCTTAGCCTTCTCGGGTTATCTCGACACAACCCACAGGTTGACTGGTCCCTAATGGCACTCCAAGAGCGGGGACCGGAGTACACTGGTCCACCTGTCCGGGTCCAGGTCATGCTCCAGTCCATGAACCCCCTCCTGTGTCATCTGCTAGTGTTGACCTGTCTGGCGTTCCGGTGGAATATGCCAATCTTCATGAGGTCTTCCAGTAAACAGAAGGCCACCTCCCTGTCTACACACAGGCCATACAATTGTGCCATTGACCTCTTACCCCAAGTTAGTCCTCCCTGGGGCTGGCTCTTTCCCCTCTCTCGTCCAAAACATGGCCACGTCAAGGAGGCATTGACCTTGGGGTTTATCCATCCATCAACCTCGCCAGCAAGGGGTAGGCTTCTTTTTTGTGAGCAAGAAGGATGACAAACTCCACCCCTAAGAAATCACAGTGAAGAACTTCTGCCATGTTTCTCTGCTTGCCTCAGTGCTCGAAGATCTCCAGGTAACAACCTTATTTCCCAAGGTCTGCGCAACGATTATAGTATAATCTTGTTCATGTCCGAGAAAGGGCCAAGAGGAAGGCAGAATTCAACTGCTCCCCTAGTTACTGAGTACCTCAAGATGTCCTTTGGTCTAGCCAATGCCCTGATGTTGTTCAGGCTCTGGTCAATGATGTGGTCAGGAACACGTTGAATAGATTCATTTACATGTATTTGAATGACATTCAGACCTATTCCTGCTCTTGCCAGGAACACAGGGGCATGGCTGGAGGGTTCTCTGTTGCTCCTCAAGAATAACCTTTATGCCAAGCCAATGTAGTGTGGGTTCCATAAACAGCAGGCATCATTTTTGGGCCATATACTCACCTCCCCCAGTGAGTAAGTGGACCCAGGTAAAGTTCAGGGTGTTGCAGACTGGCCCAAGCCATCTACGGTCAAACAGGTGAGGCACTTCATAGGGTTTGTACACTCTTATCTTAGCTTCATCAGTAACTTCAGTTCCATTGCAGCTCCCATAAATGCACTCACCAAGAAGACAGCGGCAGGATTCCATTGGACAAGCGAATCAGACCGATCATTCTCCTAACTAAAGTGATGCTTCAGCACTGCCCCAGTGCTGTGACACCCAGACTCATACTGGCCAATCATCATCGAGATTGATGGATCTGATGTCAGCAATGGAGCTGTTCAAGGTCACTCTTGCAAACTTATTTTGGATTTGAACTTGTTTTGGTTTTGCATTTCCAACACCTGCAGTTATTTTGCTCCATTGCACTGTTTGACTTGCATATTCCAGTCTGCCAATTATAAAATAGGTTCCTCTTTCAATGGTGGTTGACTAAAGGTAATTATTAATCTCACGAAAAGAATTTCCACTTCTGTTGAGGTATGCTTTGCTGAACATTTTGGATAATTCAAATGATATGCAAATTTTTAGAGAATTGATATCACCTGCAGCACAAGGAGTCCCAACACACTCAACCACTGTTACACTACAATCAGGAATGCCTGCTCTTCCAGCCCTAGACTGCTTTTCAGGAAATCTAATCATCTGGTTGTCCTCTTCCTACAGGCAGAGGATAACGAGTAAGTCCCCAGAAGTAAGGACAACAAAGAGTTGGTCACAGCAGTGGCTTCAGGATTGCTTTGAGTTGGTAGACTGGGCCATTCAGCGATTCATCAGAGGATATGAATGAATATGCCACAGTTGTTACAGACTTTACAAAGGTACTTGTGGATGAGCGTGTATGCACAAAATCAGAGTCTTCCGTAACTATAAGCCCGAGATGAAACAAGAGATCTGCAATCTGCTGAAGACTAGAGTGGTTGTGTTCAAGTCTGGTGACCCAAGAAGGTACAAGAGGTTCAGGTATGACTTCCAGGAAGCTACTTCACATGTGAAGTGGCAACTCCGGACTAAACTTGAAAAACAGAAGGAAGCTAAATAGCTGTGGTAGGGCTTGAACGCCATCACTTCCTGCAAAGTAAAACTAAACAACATCTGTGACAACAAGGCTTCGCACCCAGTTGAGCTCAACACATTTTATGCTCATTTTGACTGGCAAAACATGGAGCCACCTTCAAAAACTCCTACAGCCTCTGAGGACACTATGATTTCAGTCTCTGAGAATGACATGAGAGCATCCTTCAGAAAGGTGAACCAGCATAAAGCACCTGGCCTAGACAGTGTACCTGGCCGAATTCTGAAAACATGTGCTAATCAATGGGCTGGAGTGCTTGCTGACATCTTTAACCTCTCACTTCAGCAATCATCTGTTTGAAGTAGGGTTTAATCGTTCGGATGCCCAAAAAGAGTGTGGTAACCTGCCTCAATGAATTGAATTGAATTGAATCGACTTTATTTCTTACATCCTTCACGTACATGAGAAGTAAAAATTTTTATATTACATCTCCAGCTAAATGTGCAATGTGCAATCATAGTAATTTATAATAAATGGACCAGTCAATGTAATATAGAGTACAGTACACTCAAATCAGCTTGAGTTAATCAGTCTGATGGCCTGGTGGAAGAAGCTGTCCTGGAGCCTGTTGGTCCTGGCTTTTATGCTGTGGTACTGTTTCCCGGATGGTACCAGCTGGAATAGATTGTGGTTGGGGTGACTCGGGTCCCCAATGATCCTACAGGCCCTTTTTACACACCCGTCCTTGTAAATGTCCTGAATCATGGGAAGTTCACAACTACAGATGCGCTGGCTGTCCGCACCACTCTCTGCAGAGTCCTGTGATTAAGGGAGGTACAGTTCCTATACCAGGCAGTGATGCAGCCAGTCAAACTTCCTCAAATGTCTGAGGTGAAAGAGGCCTCACAGTTATGACTATTGTCCAGTAGCACTAAGACCCACTGATGAAGTACTTTGGGAGGTTGGTCATGAAGCACATCAACTCCAACCAGAGGAGTCCATTTTGTGTACTGTCACAATAGTCAACAGCAGATGCCATTTCATTGGTTCTCTATTCAGCTCTGGAACATTTGGGCAGTGAAGATACATACATCAGGATGTAGCTGTTATTGCCAACAGCTCAACATTCAACACTACCATCCCCACAAAACTAATCAATAAGCTTCAAGTCCTAGGCATCTACCTTCTTGTGTAACAGGATCCTCAATTTCCTCACTTGCAGTCTCCAGTCAGTATAGATTGGCAACAACATCTCTTCCACAATCACCATCTGCACAGGTGCACAAGGCTGTGTGCTTAGCCCCCTGCTCTATTCACTTTATAATTATAACTGCGAGGCTAAGAACAGCTCCAATGCCAGATTCAAGTTTGCTATGTGCCATATTCGCTGATGTTGGCTGACTCAAAGGTGACGGCAAATCTAGATACGGGAGGGAGATTGAAGATTTGGATGTGTGGTGCCACAGCAATAACCTCTCACTCAACATCAGCAAGTTGAAGGAGCTGATTATTGACCACAGGAGGAAGAAACTGGGGGTCCATGAGCCAGTGCTCATTAAGGGATTGAAGGTGGAGAGGGTCAGTAACTTTAAATTCCTGGGCATTATTATATCAGAGGATCTGTCCAGGGACCAGCACATAAATGCCATTTGAAAGAAAGCACGGCAGTGCCTCTACTTTCCTAGAAGTTAGTGCAGATTCAGCATGTCATCCAACACTCTGACTAATGGTCGGTTGGGTATCGTTAGTGGTTGCATCATGGTCTGGTATGTAAACACCAACTGGACAAGAACAAGAAATCCTACAAAAAATTGTAGATACAGCTCAGTTCATCCTAGGAAAAGTCCTCCCACCACTGAGCACATCTACAAAGAGCATTGCCACAAGGAAGCAACATCCATCATCAAGGACCCCCGTGCCGCTACTATCAAGAAGAAGGTACCCAGGAGCCTTTGGTCCCAAGCCACCAGGTTCAGGAACAGCTACTAACCTTCATCCGTCAGGTCCCTGAGCCATTATGGACATTTTCACTCACCACAATAATGAACTGATCATTGAACACAACCTTTGAACTCACTTTCAAGGACCCTACAACTCATGTTCTCAGTTTTATTTGTGTATTTATTTATCTGTTTATTGTTTATTTGTGTAATTATCATTACATGTTTCTTTATGTACTTGCACCATTTGTCAGTCTTTGCATGTGCTTTTTGAATGATTCTACTGTACGTCTTTCCTCAACTATGAATGCCTACAAGAAAATGAGTCTCGTGGTAGTAATAAATTTACGTTGCACTTTGAACAGATTCATTCTCAGCTTAAATGAATGAATATAAACGGTGGAAAAATTATGCATTACATTAACCAGACATCAGGATTACAGGTGCACATTCCTTTATCCGAAATTCTGAAATCCAGAAAGCTCCGAAAACCAAAGTTTTTTTCGCCAACAGCTGGAGTCACTCAGGTGTGAGGTGGCAGCACTAGCAGAGGCTGCCAGACTTCTATTGTGGCTCAGCTCTCATACTGGTTACACATGCATTTGCTGATATTTTGCGTTCACTGTTGACTTTGTGTTTAATTTCACTGTGAAAATGTCAAAAAGTGCTGCAGATACCCCTTTGGGTAACAATGAGAAAAAGAGAAGGAAGCATCTATCATTATCAATAATGCAGAAAGTGGAGCTATTGCAGAAGCTTGATCGTGGTGTGTCTGTGCAGCGTCTTACTGAAGAAAATAGTGTCAGAACTACCACTGTATATGATTTAAATAAACAGAAAGACAAATTACTGAAGTCTTATAGTGACAGTGACAGTGACGTTCTACATTTATTCCAATAAGTCACTTACCATGTGTTTGATTCGGTTTGTTTGAAGCTGTATATTTTTATGTTTTATTGAATGATTTTGTTGGAAATAAAATTTTTTCTTGTCATTATTCCCTAAACAATACAGTATAACAACTATTTACATAGCATTTACATTGTATTAGGTATTATAAGTAATCTAGAGATGATTTAAAGTATATGGGAGGATGTGCGTAGGTTTGGTGTGCCGCCGGGTCCTAAAGTCCTCCGCACTGAAACAAGTTAAATAAGGGACTTGAGCATACATGTTTTTTTGGTATCGAGGGGGGCGGGGTCTGAAATCCAAAAAATTCTGAATTCCGAAATGCAACTGGCCCCAAGGATTTCGGATAAGAGATTGTGGATCTGTATAATTCTTTTTAATAAATACTTCAGAAATATTTTGCTCTTTTCTCTAATGTTCACACATCTTTTATTATTTGCATTTAAGCATCAAAACATATGTCCTTCCAAGGGAATCTTTTGAACTGCTGGGTGGGCAGAGAGGTGCAAATTTTACCCATCAATATCTGGAGAAATTCACCAAAGATCTGCATCAACTACACCTAATTCTAACTGGGACAAGGCCCTAAATCCTACTGGCATCAGATCCGATGGTCACCCATTTCCACATGAGGCTGTTGCTCTAGTAAGCCCAAGTTACAAGATTGTTTTGTAGCTGGCAATAGAATGACATTGACCTTGACACAGCCGACATTTCTGGAGGAACTCAGCAAGTCAGACAGCAACTATAGAGAGGAATATACAGTCACCGTTTGGGGTAGAGAGTCTTTGATTGGACTGGAAAGATAAGGGGAAGAAGACAAAATAAGAAGGTGAGGGGAGGGGATGGAGTACAAGCTGGCAGGCTATAGGCGAGGCTAGGTGATGGGGAAGGTGGGTGTGTGTGGGGGGGAGAATGAAGTAAGGAACTCAGAAGTGCTAGGTGGAAGAGGTAAAGGGCTGAGGAAGAGGGAATCTGACGGGAGAGAAGAATGGACCATGGAAGAAAAGGGGCACCAGAGAAAAGTGATAGGCAGGTGAGGAGAAGAGAAGTGATGAGAGAAGGACTAGAATGGGGAATGGAAAAAGAGGGAAGAGAGGGTGGGGAGAAATTCCTGATGTTCACACCATCAGGTTAGAGGCTACCCAGACAGAATATAAGGTGTTGCTCCTCCAACCCAAGAGTCACCGCATCGTAGCAGTAAAGGAGGCCATGGACCAAAAACTCGGAATGGCAATGGGAAGTCAAATTGAAGTGGGTGGCCTCTGGGAAATCCTGCCTTTTGTGGTGGACAGGCCAAATGTGCTCGACAAGCAGCCCCCAAATCTATATCCAGTCTCACCAATGTAGAGGAGGCCACACCATGAGCACTGAAAACAGTAGATGACCCTGACAGTAGCTTCTGTCTCTGCTACATTGTAATACAATCATCCAATTTATCATTCCATCCTCCATCTTAAATGCAGCAGTCGAAAGCTAACAAAAGCTGGAACTTCTGACTCGAGGCCAGTGTCAGGCAGAGGTCTTTCCCACAGATGCCCAGAGCCCTGGCACTGACATGGATCTAAGCCAGCAGATGAAACTTCCACTCTATATCCCCAGATGCTGGCTGGTACTGCACTGCATGGGGAGACCTCTCAGCATGAACTCCGACACTGCCTGCTGACCTGTGCAATGAATCAAATGGGAGAAATCAGCTACCTAAATGAAGTGGGCAGAGTTATTCTATTTAATTATTTACTTTCTACAAAATGCATTAACTTTTTAGGATAAGGGACTCAATAAATATTACTTGCTTTTTACATCTCAAGCCCAATTGGAAGTATCAGAACAGAGTGGAGGAAAAGCCACATTAATCACGGGAAGGTGCATTATGAATGTCGATATAACCTCTCTTTATGTAAGTATATTGCTGCAAGTTTTGACATATGGTAATGTTCTTGAGGGAAACAAGTGTCATTTTGATCTGGGCTCAGGATTAGGATGTGACAACTGCCTGCAGGCAGCTGAGAGAAAAGACTGAGGCCAACCAGTTTAAGATACATCTATGAAAGCAGTTGATATCTAAAGACCATGCTTACTCAGGGATTTGGAATTTCATAAATCATTACCATATGAAATTATCATTACCTCCAGAAGTCCTAATTTACCTGTCTACATAGAAATGAAGTACGAAACGCACTCCTACCACATAAAAGAGGATAGTTAAAGCATTCTCTACAGCATCCCCAATCAAAGGTTTGCTCAATTCTAAATGCTTGTTCAATATGCGTTTTACTGTTGTATTCCCCTTTTGCAACTAGTAGTAATGCAAAGTAGCAACATCGGCCAAAGGAACAGTAAGCCTACCACTTGTGAAGCTCAATGGATTCTCAGCATCTAATCGAGGTTATCATGGAGGAAACAAGAGGAGCTTAAACTAAAGTTTATTCAAGAGCCCTCTCTCTCTCGGTGTTACTTTTATAAACACTGTAGAAGCTCAGGGAACAGTTGATCACTTGAAAGTCCTTAAAAGTATCTTAAAATAAAGTAATTGTTCACTTCCAATATTTAGTATACCACATCTTGTGGTCCTATAACCATCTTATCATTGACTCAATTACGGTAGTAAATCTGGGACACCAGACAGGCAAAGTGAGCACACAGAAAGTAGACTCCAACAAAAAAAGTCCTTGCTTCATGAGTAGACTCAAGATTCAAGGTTATTCTTCAGTACACAAGAGTAAAAGAGGACAAAATGATTGTTACTCCAGATCCAATGCAGCATAAAAAAACTCACAATAAGCATAAAGAACACAATAAAAACACAATAAATATAAATACATCAGATAAGCTTATATATGGATTGTACTGTAAAGTGACGTTAGAAACAGGAGTTTCTGTGACTCTGACAGTAATTGATAAAGTTGCGGTGGTCAGGATGTGGTGGGGTGGGTTAATGAGGCGAAGGTGTTGATCAGTCTGACCGTTTGGGGGAAGTAACTATTTTTGAGTCTGGTGCTCCTGGCGTGGATGCATACCTCAAGTGTGACTTCAGTAGGGGTATCACAATATAGCTGGTGGACTGGATTAATAACCTGATTTATCCCTACATGCCGGAGAATTGAAACCAATGAATTAAATCAGCCTGCAATAAAGTGCTGGACCATAAGACGATCTGAATTGAGCAGAAAGCTGTGAACATTTTGCAGGTCAATCAGCACCTGTGGGGAGAGAAAACTGAGTTAATGTTACTGGATGGAGAACTTTCAGCAGAGCTGGCCAGTTCTGAAACAAACTGGAAAGGCTGCTTAACCAAAGTTAAATTCAGACTGAGCTCTGTGAGATTTAACATATCTAGGCAGAAGATGAGATGTCATTCTTGCCATTAGCTCATCCAATATCCATTTTCACTTATGCTTACAGAGAAGAACCATGCATTTCTTATTCTGTCTGACCTACATCTGAAATTATGTAACATGATAACTGTCAATGGTGTTACATACTTCATGGATATATTGTGACTGTCTTGTGAGGATGATGTAATAGTCTCGGGGAGGTCATATGATGTAATTTTCCTGCCAGTGAGGTCTCAACAGGTATATAAAAGGGAGACCCCTGGTGACGCAGTTAGTTTTCAGTTTAGTTTTGTGTTAGATATTCCGTTTTGCTGCATATTCGGCTTATGACGCAGTTTTGTTTTAAAGTGGAGTTCTACTTTCTATTTTAAGTAATATTGGAGAGTGAAGACCTTACCAAAATACAGGAATTCGCCGAGTCAAGTAAAGCTGATATCGTTTGGCAGTTTTGGAGAGGATCGACCTTTATTGAATCTTCGTTTAAGTAAAAGTGACCTGCAACTGAGATATCCCCTGCTAATGTAGGAAGGATAGTGCAGTGTCTATTCGCCAGAGGAAAAAGTCAGTTCCTTTAAACCGTTTATTTCCGTCATCATGAATCCTGCAGACAAGGCAGATTCCGGCTGGGATCAGCAGTAACGTGACGTCTTCGAGGAATTCTTTACTTCAGGAAAGTCTCTCCTAATTGACTGTATAAATCTCTTGGACTTTCGAATTTACCATTCTAAGAACTGTGTTCAAATTTACCACTTTAAGAACTGTTTTTGCATTTCCCTTATAAGAACTGTTCCAGAGTTGCCATATAGCAGTTAACTTCCGGTTAGATTAGTCGTTTGAATATTTTTCGCTATTGTTGATCAAAGTTTAATAAATGTTTGTTTTTATAAAGCCTGACTCAATTGATAATCATTGTTGCCGGTCACGTGACAATGGCAATTAGGGATGGACGATAAATGCTGGTCTTTCTAGTAATGCCAATGAGGCTAATAAAAAGTATGTCCCAGCAATTACACTTGCAATATCATGGTCCAGTATGAAATGGGCTAATGGTAAAATTTAATTCTGAACAAATGGTATCAGTTTTTCCTATCTTTCAATTTCCAGATCTAGTTCAAGTTCAAGTTCAATTACCATTCAGCCATACATAAATATAGCCAAACAAAACAGTGTTCCTCCGGGGCCAAGATGCAAAACACATTAACACCAGCACACAGCACATAGCACAAATAGCATATATGATTACAATTGCAGAAAAACATACAGTCACAAAGAAAAAAAATAATATAACTCAAGTCCCTAAGAGCATGACTGTAGATTGATGGTGAGTTGTCCTGGTCCAGCTTGTTCTTCCACTGAGCGAACACGAGAGGGAAGCACTGAATGAACACCAAAAGGCAACAGGGAGCGAACAGTGGAGGGAAGCACCGAACAAATACTGGACAGCAGTACTGATGGGAGGGGCCTGCCCCCAACCCAGTACAGATTCCAACATGCCCGCAGAGGCCACTGCTTCTTCCCTTACTGCCATCTTCTCCCCTGGATGACTGCAACAGACAACCCTGCATTAAGGGCCAAGTCCTCATCACAACTGAGGCAACACAGCTCCCTCACCATTGGTCTTGTCAATGAACCAGTGAACCAGACTTGCAGTATTCTGTGTTACTAATGTCCAACAGGGTCTTACAATCACAATAAAAATCACTTGCATCGTCTCAACACAACAATGGTACACACCATGTGAACATTTCTCATGATCTTGCAGAAATATGCCAGAAGTTAGAACTTCATGACCTCTGCAGTGCCAATCAGACCCTTGTCAAATCCCTCCCCCACCCTCAATTCCAGACTTTGACCGCACACACACAGAATCAGGAATTTCAGAACCACAGCTTTGCAAGCATGACATAATAGAAAACTGAGCAGATTTATAAAGGAAACTTAATACTAAGCTGTATTTTCCATTGTCCCTTCACTAACCCCACCTCTCTGTAACACTAGAGTTTTTGAAATTGTAGAAGGTACATTCACAAACATATTTCAACTGACTGTATTTCCTGGGACCCTTACAAGTTTACATCTTATCTTTTATTCCTTAATTCACCACCAAAGAATCATTCACATCCTTCAGTGAATTGCTGTGGCAAGTACTCTGACCTTTCCCCAACAGAATAAGCAGGAACTTTATGTAATGTGTAATGTTACCTTCCTGAATAAACAAATGATTGTACAAGTCCACAGTGAATGACCATGGCCCTCAAAAGTACACAGGAATTTAACTGTTACACAGTCAGCGACCATTAACCTTATTGAGAAAAAAAACTTTATATAGCTGCACAGTGAATAACCCTGAGACTACAAAAAGATCAAGAACACGCCATTGGTACATAGTGATTGATCCTTACTCTGAAGAATAAATAGAATTTAATTATCAACAACCAAAGTATCCTTTTCCAAGTTTTTCAATGCTTTCTCCACATAAGGGGAGCTGTTTTGAGGTACAGCAGGTGGCGCTGCTGTCTCACAGCTCCAGTGACGTTTGTTCAATCCTATCCCCTAGTGCTGTGTGGATTTTGCACGTTCTCCTTATGACTGTACAGGTGACCTCCAAGTGCTCCAATTTCCTCACATATTGAAAAGATTAGCTAATTGTTGGATTAATTAAGTACTGTACATTACCTCTTGTGTAGATAAGTGGTAGGCAGAGGATGTGGAGAGGATATTTCCTAAGGCCTCACAGCCTCAGAATAGTAGGGTGGCCATCTAGAACAGAGATTAGGAAAGGGCAGTGTAGGTAAACAATAACAAGGTAGATTGTGAGGTCAACAATCCATCTTCCATAAAGACTCAATTCAGTCTTTTAGTCTCAACATCACTTCAGTGACTTCAGGTAAATGTTTCCTATAGTAGGGGAGACTACGACCAGAGGGCACAGCCTCAGAATAGAAGAATGTTCCTTTGGAACCAAGATGAAGAGGTATTTCTTTAGCCAGACGGCTATGGAAACCAAGTCATTCGGTATATTTAAAGCGTAGGTTGTAAAGTTCTTGATTATTAAGGAAGTCAAACATTATGGGGAGAAGGTAGGAGAATGGGGTTGAGAGGGAAAACACATCTGTTATGATCAAATGACAAAGTAGATATGAAGGGTTGAATTGCCTAATTCTGTCCTTATGTCTTATGGTCTTACGGTAAATCAATTTATTTGTCTTGACCAGTCCTGCTGTAGGTTTTGCATCAGTAAATAGAAACTCAGTTTTCCTCTCTCCACAAACATTGTCAGATCTGCTGGGCATTTCCGACAATCTCCTTCTGGTTTTAATTTCTTGCAGCCATTCTAGAATAGAACTTTATTGTCATTGCTCAAGACAATAAGATTGTGGTGCTACTCCTGTCCGTGTAAAACTGACATTTGCAACGCATGCAGTACAGCTTAATTTTTTTAAATCCCATATTTATGTGCAACAAGTGACTTTGATAGTCCATAACACTCAAAGGCCATTGGCAAGTTGGGATGTAGCATTATTCAATTGCACAACAGCCCTCAAGAAGAAGCTGTTTTTCAGTCTTACTGTCTTGTTTAAGATATTTCTGTATCTCCTACCAGATGGCAGGAGATTGAACAGACAGTGTTCGGGATAGGATGGGTTTTTCAAGGTGTTACGAGTGCACCGGGGGCATTGAAAGTTGTGGACTATCTCCAGGTCTGTTAGTTGAGTCCCAATGATGTGCTGAGCTGTCCTAATGACCATTGGAGTGCTTTGAGATCTGCCTTGCTGTAGTTAGAGCACCACACTGTCATTCCGTATGTCAGTATGCTCTCTATAAAATTCAGCCAGCAATTTTTGGGGCAGATTAGCTCTCCTTAAGCACTCAGGTAGTATATTTGCTGTTGTGCCTTCCCTTCTATAAAGGTTGTGTTGACAGACCAAGAGTGTTCCTCAGTGATGATCATTCCCAAAAATTGAAACTGGAGACCCTTTCTACTACAGTACCTCACCATTTATGAATAGTGGGGCTTGTTTGGGACATTTGGCCTTCCTGAAGTCAAATATCATTTCTTTTGTCTTCTTGATGTTGAGTGATAGGCTGTGGTTCCAGCACCAGTTGGACAGTTTCAGCACCCCCTCTCTATATGCAGATTCAGTATTGTTTGTGATTGGGCCAATCACTGTTGTGTTGTCTGCAAATTTGATAATTGAGTTTGTGGCATGAGCAGGAGAGCAGTCACAGGTGAAGAGAGAGTAGAGAAGTGGGCCCAGTACACACTCCCGCAGGGCACCGGCGTTCAGGGTTAGGGGGCTGATGTGCACCTGCCTAGATTCACTGTGTGGGTAAGATTATTGAGGAAGTCCAAGATCCAATTTCAGGTTGAAGTACCGAGACCTAGATAGTGGAGTTTGACAGTCAGGTCACTCAGTAGTATGGTGTTAAAGGCTAAGCTGTAATCAATGAAAAGCATCCTGACATAGATGTTTTGTGCTCCAGGTGTTCCAAGACAGCGCCAAGGCCAATGGTGACTTTAGTTGATCTATTCACCTTGTAGGCAAACTGTTGCTGGTCCAGGGTTGTTGGGATTATGTCCTTGATGTGGGACCTGACCAATTTTTCCAAATATTTGGCAACTACAGGAGAGAGTGCCACTGATCTGTAGTCATTAAGACATGCTGCCACTGACATCTTGGGAATTAGTATGAAGGTTGCTGCATTGAAGCAGACCAGAGACAGAGAGAGAGGTTGTAATACCCATCAGAATTTCTGCCAGCTGGTCGGCACACTCACTGAGGACCCTCTGAGCTGCAGTTCACAGCTTTTGCAAATCCCTTTACCTGTTTAATCTCCCTTTAGTCTATCAGTCAAGGGGCTCTCTAAGCGTCACATCATCATGGCCACACTGAGCTCGCTAGAGATGTTTCCTTTCTTCAATCCACCCCTCTAACTTGATTTCCCAGTTTTCCTTTTCCGATGAAGAGTCTCTACCTCAAACATTAACTTTGCTTCTCTTTCCGCTGTTGCCTTCTAGACTGCTGAATGTTTCCAGAATTTTCTGTTTTCAGGAACTCAGAATTCTTGAGTAGCATCCTCCTTTCCCCAAGACACATGCCCTAACCCACCCCCATTCTCCGGTGGCAAGTTTAGTTTTAAAATGTTCCAGTGGAGTCAGGAGAAGAAGGAAGCCCCAGCTCTCAGAATCTCTTGCAAAATTCCTGCCTGGACATATCGCAGAAAGTGCCATGATGGTAAATCCGTATAATTTTGTCCCATCTTCTTACATCAGCACTAAAGCAAAAGGCAGAATTATGCCTTGAATTTGATTTTGAGGATTCTTAAACATCATGAGCCCTTGATCGTGATGCTTATTTAGTTATTTATTGAGATACACTGTAGAATAGGCCTTTCCGGCCCTTCAGGCCACTTCACCCAGCAACCTCCGATTTAATCCCAGTTTAGGCATTGGTCAATTTACAGTGACCAATTGACCTGCCAATGGGTACGTCTTTGGACTGTGAGGGGAATCCGCAGTACTTGGAGGAAACCCACGTAGTCACGGGGAGAATGTACAAACTCCTTACTGACAGCAGTAGGAGTCTCTATTTAATCCATTTGCTGCTTTGACTATAATAGGTGAAAATAATGGATTATTGTCTCAGATGGACTTTGACCTGTTGACAATGTCTTTAGAATGTGTTAGACTGAACTGACAGAAGGAAGTTTTGCCAGAACTCCAGAATTAATTGACAGGAGTACCGACTTCTGCGCTTCCCATGAAGAACTATCCAAGATAGGCATATAGACCATAACCCACAGGAGCAGAATTAGGCCATTCAACCGTTCGGGTCTGCTAGCCATTTGATCATGGCTGATTTACTTTCCTCCTTAATTCCATTCTCCTGCCTTCTCCCCATAACCTTTGATACCCTTACTAATGAAGACCTTATCAACTTTGCAACAAATGGCACCGATTTACCACCTTCTGGCTAAAAGGATGGGCTCTGTGACAGAATCAGCTCCTCTGAAGTGCCTAGGAACAAGTTACTTTCTGCCATGGCTTTCACAGAAGGACCAAATATTGAGAGGTTCAAAAGCTTGGAATGGATTTCAGGATTCAATAGGCAAATCCAGGCAATGTTAGGCATTGATCCATGCTTACACTGATATAGGTTCCAGCAAAACAGTGACAGCTTGTGGGTGCAAATTCAGAGGTCTTCACCTTCCCTAAAGCACCGGAGTTGTCACTGCAGGAAACAACACAGGAGTGAATCCAGAAAAAAACTCCTGGCAGCAAATCCACCAAGGAGCAAACTGTTGAGAAGCAGAGAAGCAGTTCCAATTCCATGGACATTTGGTAATCTCTAGAACTACCAGCTCTCAATCTTCACCCAATGAGTACTACTAGATGTGATAGGAAGATGTGTTTAGATACCCAGGAAAAGCATGGGTCTCTCCCAACAGCCCTGTATCATACCCACACTAATCCCACTGCCCCACTCTTTCCCCTCAGCCCTGTATCAATCCACACTAATTCCACTGTCCTTCTCTCTCCCCACAACCCTGATTCAATCACATACTAATCTCATTGCCCTTCTCTCTGCTAACAACACTGTATTAATCCTACATCAATCTCACTGCCGTTCTCTTTCGCCACAGCCCTATATTAATACCACACTAATCCCACTGCCCTTCTCTCTCCCCACGGCCCTGTATTAATCCCACACTAATCTCACTGCCCTTCTCTCTGCCAACAACACTTTATTAATCCCACTGCCCTGCTCCTTGCCTACAGCCCTATATTAAACCCACACTAATCCCACTGCCTTCTCTTTCCCCACAACCCTGTATCAATCATGCACTAATCTCACTGCCCTTCTCTCTGCTAACAACACTGTATTAATCCCATTGCCCTACTCTCTGCCCACAGCCCTGTATTAATCCCACACTAATCCCACTGCCTTTCTCTCTCCCCCACAGGCCTGTATCAATCCCATTGCCCCACTCGCTCCCCACGATTCTATATCAATCCCACATCAATTCCACATTAATCCCAATGCCCTGCTCCTTTCCTGGAGTCCTGCATGAATCCCCAGAGAGTGAATACCCTTTTTAAAATAATTGAAAAAATTGTGCACATATGTTGTTTCTAAGTATTCACAGTCTGTGATATAAAATAAAGAGTTCACTTATTTAGTGCCGCTCCCATTGCATCACTCTGCTCAAGTTTATAATGCAATAGATATTATCATCATTCAAAAATGAAGTGTGCTTACCTATTACCACACAGTCTGTTTGAAGTTTCCAGTGCTTTAGTAAATAATGAACTGAACTTTGTACTTCACTGCCGTTGGCACAGTCCCCAGTACAACCATAAAGCAGCTGCCTGAAATCTTTGCTAGAGAGTAGAAAGGTATTAATGTCTCCCTCCACTCCCCACCCCTGTTCATGTCAGTATTTTAAATACATTCACATGGTCACAGTCATGTACACAGTGAAGGACTTTAAGCCTTTGAAAAACAAGTCACCAAAGAGAGAGGAAAAAAAATTCTATTGAATAAATGCTGATAACACGGGAATGCACCGAATCACATTCCCTGCCTTTTCCCGAAGAATGCTGCATATCACGCCGGGACCCATTTCTAGGTTCTAACCATCCAAATGACCCACCTGTCATGTGAAAGGCAGCAAGCTATTTGAAGATGCTCACCACACAGCCAAGTACTCACACATGTGCTCTCTCTTTCAAGAAGATATTAGTAAAGGGTGTGAGTTTACTCCTTGCTCTGACTGGGCTGGAACTCAGAGTAGTCAACACACACAAAATGCTGTCTGGGCCAATAACACTAAACAAGGGGTCCGTGGACCCCTGTGAGGAACTCAGCTGCTCAAGCAGCATCTATGAAGGGGAATAAACAGTCAATGTTTTGGGCCGAGACCCTTCATCAAGTCTGGAAAGGAAGAGGCAAGGATAGGAAGGTGGGGAAGAGGGTAAGGAGTACAAGCTGACAGGTGATGGATGGTACCAGATGACGGGAAAGGTGGATGGGTAAGGGATAGGGTAGTGCAGTAAGAAGCTGAATGGGATAGGTAAAAGAGGTAAAAGAAGCTGAAGAAGTACAGTAATCTACTAGGTGCGGATAATGAAACATAATTTCTTACCTCCCCCAACTTTTTTCCGTTCCCCTTTCTGGCTACCCTCTCTTCTGTCCTCTACTCCTCACCTGCCCCAAAAAAACCCCTCTGGTTCTCCACTACTTTCCTTTCTTCCATGGTTCTCTGTCCTCTCCTATTAGATTCCCTCTTCTTCAGCAATTTACCGCTTCCCAGCTTCTTACTTTGTCCTCCCTCCCCCACCCATCCACCTTCCCCTTCGCCTGGTTTCACCTATGATTTGCCTGCTTGTAGTCCTTCCCCTCCCACCCCCACCTTTTCACTCTGGCTTCTGCCCCCTTCCTTTCCAGTCCTCATGAAGGGTCTCAGCCCAAAATGTCATCTGTTTATTCCCCTCCGTAGATGCCGCCAGGCTTGCTGAGTTCCTCGAGATTTCCAGTATCTGTAGAATCTCTTGTATTTACTCAGAGCAGCCAACTCACCACCATTCCTGAAGTGCAATTCAAGTCCTCCCGGTCTTTCCGGTATCCTTCACTAATCCCAGAAGCCACTGTTGAGAATATTGACAAAAGAACACCTTTGAAGTTCTTCATTTAGAAGTTATTGGTCTGGTGAAATATCCTCATAGCATGCAACAGATTTCATCTGCCAAAAGCTATCAGCAATAATTTTCAGCTATGGATTTATTTTCAGTCCCTTTGGGCCATATTTTCTCTTTGCATTTCAGCACCCTGTAAGATTTATTTATCAAATCTTTGCACAAGCAGTACTGAATACCTGCTCCTCAGTAACACAAATGTCTTATTGATCATTTTCAGTGTAGATCTCCCATCCCATTTGGTCCTATCTGTAAATCCCATCTAAATTTTGGTAAAAAATTGTCTTCTTTATGTGTGTTTACTCTGTCTTTTTCCACGTTTCCATTCAAGCATACATCCACTATACAATAAAAACAGAAAATGCTGGCGGTATTCAGGCAATACTTGAGGTGAGACAGAGAATATGTCTTCACATCAGAACTCTACTACCACTGCTATATTTATCATTAAATGATGGAGCAGCATTTTTAAATCTTAATGTTTCATACTTGGCTTTAAATATATCTTGATATATTTAAGGTATCGTTGTAAAGTTTGACAACTAAATTTTAAAAGTGGCTTTAATTACAAAAATCAACTCAGGGGCACGTAATTGGGTACCTCGTGTACCTACTAAAACCGCTGCTGAGTGTATGTTCATGGTCTTCAACTGCTGTAGCCCATCCATTTCAAGATTCAATGTGTACTGCATTCAGAGATGCTCTTATACACCACTGTTGTAATGCATGGTTATTTGAGTTACAGTTGCCTTCCCGTCAGCTTGAACCAGTCTGGCCATTCTCCTCTGACCTCTCTCATTAACAAGGTGTTTTTGCCACAGAACTGCCGCTCACTGGATTTTTTTTTTGTCTCTCACACCTTTCTCTGTAAACTCTAGAAATTGTTGTGCGTGAAAATCCCAGGAGATCAGTAGTTTCTGTGATATTCAAAGTACCCCATCTGGCACCAACAATCATTCCAAAGTCAAAGTCACATAGATCACTTTTCTTTCCCATTCTGATGTTTGGTCTGAACAACTGAACCTCTTGACCCTGTCTACATTGAGTTGAACTTTTTGATTAGATATTTGCATTAACAAGCAGGTGTACGGGTGTACCTAATAAAGTGGCCACTAAGTGTTAGTACAGTATCGTAATTGTCAACTCACCCAATTATCGTAAAAGGTGGAAAGGCATGAAGATTGGTGTGAAAAGATTGACAATGACTCAAAGAACTTACAAATTCTTGTTCTAGATGGTAATTTGAAAATCTCTAATGTTTGGATCACCAAAACCTTGTCCTGGTCTAGTCATGTATGTAGATGCTAGGGCCAAGAAAGCACACCAGTACCCCTACTTCTTCAGAAGGCTAAGGAAATTCAGCAAGTCCCTTACCAGTTTTTACATGTGAAACACGTAGGAAGCATCCTATCCTAATGCATCACAAACTGTTCTGTCATAGACTGGAACAATTTGCAGAGTTATGAACACAAACTGATATACCAGGGAAATCTGCCTCCCCTCCATTGTCTGTTTCTATGTCTTATGGGTTCTGCCTACACTTCCCACTGCCTCAGGAAAGAAGCCAAAATAGTCAAGGACCCCTCCCACCCTGGTCTTTTCCCCCCTTCCATCGGGCAGACAATACAAAAGCCTGAGAGTACATACACCAAACTCAAGGAGAGCTTCTACCCAGCTGGTATAAGAATCTTGCATTAGCGGGGATCTTTCAGTCTGCCTTATCATGGCCATTGTATCTTATTTGTCTATCTGCACTACACCTTCTCTGTTATTTTAACACTACAGTATATTCTACTTTCTGTTATCGTTTCCTTTTGTACTTCCTCTATGTATGGAACGATCTGTTTGGATAGCCATACAAATTAGAGGTTTTCACTATATCTTGGTACATGTGCCAATAATAAACCAATTGCCAATACTTCCTCCCAAAAGATCCAACATAATGTTTGGAGCTGCCTCTTTAGGGAGCCGCAAGCAAATATCATTAGTGGAGACTCCAGAACAAACAAGCACATTTATATGTAGCATATTATCCTTGATGCACTGTTCTCTGATAAACAATGACTTTCAAACACTTACTTATACTAGTGAGGTCCTCCACGGCTTTATTAGGCTTTATTACACAACACCTTCCTTTCAAATATATTTGGCTCCTGAAGCTCATTTTTTCCGAAATACCATGGAATCCCTTTGTGATCAAATTTCCAGTGTGCACTTAACGGCCCCCTAATTTTGGTTGGGATGTAGCATTACTAAGCCAATTTCCTGTTCTAGAAACTTCTATTTAAACCTGGAAAAGATGGTCAGTTTTCTGTATTTAAAGCTGAAAGATAAAATCTCAGCTTACTTCCTTTATCATTTTATTACCATTTATTAATAAATGCTTCAGATGGGAAGCATTTTTTCCAGTGGGGAATGCAGTTGTCCTACTTCTCTAAATGATCAACAATTTACATTTGTGCAGCGCAAATTGCTTCACAAATGGAGTGGTGTCAAGTTGGTAAAAGGTAGTTGGTTCAGGGATCTCAAAATGCTTCCCGATCAGCACTGTGATGGGGGAAAAGACAAGGCCTCCAAAGTCTGGGCCCCAGTCGGTGACAGTGGAGCAAAGAAGGATCCCAGACTCAAGGAGGTACAGAATTCTCATATTGCTGAGCTGGGTGGCAAATTCGGGAGGTCAGGTCCAAGAGTAAAGATCAGAATGCAAAGGTCAGTACCAGGGAGAGGGGAGGTCAAAGATCACTCACTTACTCTTGATTAAACATCGTTTGCACTACAGCTTCACTTCACTGTTCTTGAATGGAGCATACATGTCCAGGATAAGAGCATTTATTAAAGTGATACCAACTGTTCATTCTCACCGTTCTAAAATTCATCATTAAATCGGGCGCATTACGAGCACATGTCTTGCGTTAGATTCCAGGGTTTAAGTAAGTGAAAACCTAATAATTTTACTCCGTTTTCCCTTTCTCCAGTCGCTTCCCAGTCCTACGATTTCTCTCTCCCTCTGAAAATGTTGTGGTAAGTCACCTGTCATGTGACTTGCTTATAAAACGTGTCCGGCCGGCACCTCACCCTCACCTAACACTGTTCCTCACGCCTGCATTTGCACAGTTCCACCACGGGATGACATCCCCGAGCCTTCAATCTTTGACAAGGATGACATCAACGCATCCAAGGTAACTTGACTTTGTCCAGAGTGTTAGGTACGCTGCTGCAGGATATTCAATATTTCCTTATTAAACTGAAAATAGTAACAATTTCTTTATTAATCTTTTGCTTTTACATTACACTTCTTACAAAATGTTGAAATTAGACATTAAATTAATTTTGAAGTTTTAAAACTTAATTATAAGTAGTTTTTGAAAATATCCGAGCTCAAAGCCTGATTGATTATATAGCTACAGCAGGCCTTAATATGCGTTGGAAAACGGATCACAGTACTACTTCGTTGAAAAATGGATCAGTAGATTAATTGGTGATCTACGCCGAAGAAGAACCGTGCAATAAAAGTGTATATCCCCATTCGCGGAAATTTAAAACTCGCAAAATGCAATTCCTTAGAAGCCCGGATGGCATGCGAGATCAGTATGCGTTCAATAGTGTGTCATTCAAGACCACCCCCAAAGTATAACTGATGTATCCCGTTTACTGAGGGAGGGAGCTAAATTGCCGTGTAGACGAAGCGGATGATAGCGAATGACCAGTTCACAACTCCCCTCCTTCCCTCCTTTCATTTCCATCGCGACAGAACAAAAATCTTAACAAAAATATATTTATAAAATTGCAACAAAGGCAGAGGAAGTAGAACTTGCGGACAATGCATGCAGGAGTGCGGGGCAGTAGTTTTGTATTAATTGAATACCATTTTGCAACTTTAGTCCGATCTCTATGTTTATATATACTCAGAGAAAGAAAAACTTCACATTATTCTCCACACGAGAAAGTTTGCGGATGCTGGGAGTCCAAAGCAATACACACAAAATGCTATAGTAATTTGGTCAGTACATTCAGTGACATTAGTCTGATGAACTCACGTCACCGAAGTGTCAGACCTGTCGCTATCCCAGTCACACCCATTGCACAGATATCAATGCAAATGCTTCCTTTGACCTGCCGTGCTGATGGGGACGCGTGCATTACAACATCCAAGACCAAGCCGCATACCGACGCTTTGAACAGCTGGCGCATTTCAAGTACCAACACGAATATGCAGACTCTACGTCGGAAACTCGCGCTGACGTGTTCCTGCACAAAGAGTGTTCCTACTGCTAGTTTCACACTCCGGTAACAGCTTGATTCACACTCCTTATGAACGGGAGGTGAGAAAACGATATCCAACTGAAAGTGATTGGTTTTCCCAGTGCTAGATTTTAGGATTAGAAAGTCTTATGTTTTTGTTTTCTCTTTCTCCTTCATCTTCTAAAGTTATTTGAATCTCGCAGCGATGAATCACGATTCCCGGCAACTCTTTAATTTCTTGGCCAAGTCGCCCGCTTCCCAGGACGTGGATCACGACAGGAGTGTCTCCAAATTACCTTCATCGAACCGGTGGACTAGACACTGAAACTCTGCCTGCATGTGCTTCTCCTGTCCCGAGATGCTGGGAGCTGTAGCATCCACCTTGTTCCTGAACAGACTTCTCACACAATGGGAATGCAGCGTGCAATTCCGGCCTGCACGCTCCGATTGTCACCAGGAAATCCAGGCCATGTTTTATGGGTTATTCTGTTTAAAATCCAAAACAAGGAGCCGCCGGAGAGACTCAGCGGGTCAGGCAGCCTCTGTGGAGGAAAATCAACGGTTGACATTTCGGGTGGAGACCCTTAATAATTTGTTTTCTGTTCGTTTACTTTAGCAGAAAACTTGCTGTTATTTTTATCTACCTGAGTTCCAAGTTCTTTTGACTTGAATGAACTCAGTCTAAATTGTGGAAGGGGGGGGCGTGGAAGAGGTTGAAATCAATATTGTTAAAATCAGTAACTGTTTTATATATGTATTGTGGATTATTTGATTGGTTGTGACCAACGTTGAAACATCCCCAATTCCCTAAAGGGTCAAGTCTCTGAAATTAATATTCACAGTATCATCTGCTGCAAATTCCAGTGGGTCGGCACAGTAGTGTAGTGAGTAGCGCAACACTTCACAGTACCAGCCACCCAAGCGCAACTCCCTTCGATGCCTGTAGCGAGTTCGTATGTTCTCCCCTTGAACCCTTGGGTTTCCTTCTGGCGCTCTGCTTTCCTCCCACAGTCAAAAGGTTGGAAGCTTAATTTGTCATTGTAAGCTGTCCCGTGATTAGGCTAGGACTAAATCAGGGAATTGCCGGGCGGTGTGACTCAAAGAGCTGGAGGGGCCTATTCTGAACTGTATCTCAATAAATAAATAAACCCTGAATGGCAGACAATATAGAGCTGGGAGTTGCTGTATGGTAATTAAATCAGTGTCTTAGCAGGGAGTCCCAGAAGGCTCCTTTTAACTATCTACCACACTTTAATTCCTTTATCAGCTTCTTTTTTTACTTGGTGGTCTATAGGAAATGCCCTTTCTGGATCTTCATTCACATACCTTACACTATGTATATTTATGGTGCATATTCAGAAGTTACGACTCATTACAGAGTGGAGGAGCCTGTCGACTGAAGGAGACTATTCAGCCCATTTAGTCTGTTCTACCATTCAATGATTTCATGTCAGCTCTGTATCTTGGCTCTGTTCAATAAGCGTACCACCACCCCCGCCCTGCATCACCTGCTAACCCCAGTTCTGTAGTCCTCAGCCTCCCTGCCAAACACAAATCGATTTGAATTTTGCAGTGGTTAATTTCTATAACGAATATAAATATATTCCCTACTCAGTGAATTATAAGACTAGTTTATGCCACCCTTAAGTTACCATTGTTAGTACCAGGGTTAGTTGGTAATTCTGCGTGCCCCTGTCCACCAAAACCAATCTATCCTTCCCACAGCCCAGCACCCAGTTTTGAATGCAGCAATGAAGGTGATACCCGAATTGGAGTCAAGGCAGAGCTTTATTTGACTGTGCTTTGACCTCTGCCCCCTTTGTGTTCTAGCCGCCTTGAGTTAATGATCAACATTCCATTAGAAACTTTAATTACTTTTTTGTACCTGTGCTCTAACTCAGGGTCCTTAAACTTTTCTATATATTTGCACCCTCAAACAATTACTCACGGCGTCCTCAAGACCCACCTCATGTTTGAGTAACAGTTTTTCAGCCCCGTTCTTGACAAATTTCAAAAATTAGTGGTTGTCTTTCAAGTTTTCACTGACGACACCCTTTGATTGCACTGGTAATGTGAACAATTATTAGACATTTTAGCTGCTTTATGGACTTTTTCTGTTGCAGATAACTCACTTGGGATTTATTTCAACAAGTAAGAATTGCATCTCAACGTAACATATAAACAGTTAATGCTGCAAACACTCAGCAGGTCAGGACACATTTGGAGTAGAGAAACAGAGTTAATGTTTTCTGTCAAAGAAACAACAACACTTTATATCTCTCCTCAAATGTGGCCTGACCTGCTGTATGTTTCCAACATTTTCCATTTTTCTTTCTAATATTTCTATCTAATGTAAACTTTCAAGTAGTGGGTCGGCAAGAATAGGATTACAAAACCATGGACCGTGAAAATAAAACAAATGTTAGGTGTTAAAAAAGCACAATGGTATCAGTACAACAGTGCCTATGTTCCTACACAAAAGTGCATATTCATTCATGCACTTCCTGTTACTCACTTCCTCAACCTTTCCCCTAATTCTATCTCCCAATCCAACAATCCCACTCTCCCCTTCTATCCTTCTTTCCTCTCCAACCCCTTTTCCCTTTCTTTTTTCCAAGTTTCTCACCCATCTGTTCCTCACCTCACTCATTCCTTTATAGTCATAGTCATAGTCATAGTCATACTTTATTGATCCCGAGGGAAATTGGTTTTCGTTACAGTTGCACCATAAATAATTAAGTAGTAATATGTAAATTATGCCAAGAAATAAGTCCAGGACCAGCCTATTGGTTCAGGGTATCTGACCCTCCAAGGGAGGAGTTGTAAAGTTTGACGGCCACAGGCAGGAATGACTTCCTATGACGCTCTGTGTTGCATCTCGGTGGAATGAGTCTCTGGCTGAATGTACTCCTGTGCCCACCCAGTCCATTATGTAGTGGATGGGAGACATTGTCCAAGATGGCATACAATTTGGACAGCATCTTCTTTTCAGACACCACTGTGAGAGAGTCCAGTTCCATCCCCACAACATCGCTGGCCTTACGAATGAGTTTGTTAATTCTGTTGGTGTCTGCTACCCTCAGCCTGCTGCCCCAGCACACAACAGCAAACGTGATTGCACTGGCCGCCACAGACTCATAGAACATCCTCAGCATCGTCCGACAGATGTTAAAGGACCTCAGTCTCCTCAGGAAATAGAGATGGCTCTGACCCTTCTTGTAGACAGCCTCAGTGTTCTTTGACCAGTCCAGCTTATTGTCAATTCATATCCCCAGGTATTTGTAATCCTCCACCATGTCCACACTGACTCCCCGGATGGAAACAGGTCACCGGTGCCTTAGCCCTCCTCAGGTCTACCACCAGCTCTTTAGTCTTTTTCACATTAAGCTGCAGATAATTCTGCTCACACCATGTGACAAAGTTTCCTACCATAGCCCTGCACTCAGCCTCATCTCCCTTGCTGATGCATCTAACTATGGCAGAGTCATCAGAAAACCTCTGAAGGTGACAAGACTCTGTGCAGTAGTTGAAGTCCGAGGTGTAAGTGGTGAAGAGAAAGGAAGACAAGATAGTCCCCTGTAGAGCCCCATTGCTGCTGATCATACTGTCGGACACACAGTGTTGCAAGCACATGTACTGTGGTCTGCCAGTCAGGTAATCAAGAATCCATAATGCCACAAACAGGTTTGTAACCCGATAGTTAAATATACCTTACGTATTTGGTTTCAATTCCGAAAATTTTTCGATCTTAATCAATTTGGGCTTGCGATTCCTATTTTAGGCAACATATTCTTTCCCCCCTCTTCCACAGACCGTGCTTTTCAAATTTGGAAGACTAATGGTATTTCACGGTTTTTGGATTTAATTTTAGATGGTTCTCTTATGTCTTTTGAACAATTATCTAACAAATATAACTTACCAAGAATACATTTTTTTAAGACATCTCCAAGTTAGAAATTTCCTAAGTACTATACTCTCTTCCTTTCCAACGTTACCTCCTACATATATTTTAGATACTATAATTAACCTTAATCCATGTCAGAAAGGTGTAACGGCTATTATTTATAATACTATTATGAAACTTAGGAAAGCTCCATTCGATAAGATTAGGTCAGATTGGGAAAAGGAATTGGGCTTTATTATTTCGGCGGATGACTGGGCGCATATTTTACAACTAGTCAATACTTCCTCTATCTGTTCTAAACTCTCCCTAATTCAATTTTAAGTTGTCCATAGAGCACATATGTCCAAAGATAAATTAGCTCATTTTTATTCTCATATTAATCCTCTTTGTGACAGATGTCATGGGGGGATAGCCTCCTTAACTCATATGTTTTGGTCCTGTACTCTGGAAACTTTTTGGAAAGACATTTTTAATATTATTTCAAAGGTATTGAATATAGATATCTCTCCCGATCCTATTACTGCTATCTTTGGATTACCCAAAATTTCCAGTAATCTTTCCCCTTCGGCCCGTAGATTGATTGCATTTCTTACTTTAATGACGAAAAGATGTATTTTACAACATTGGAAGGAGACTAATGTTCCAACTAGGTTCTTTTGGTTTTCCCAGACGATACTATGTTTAAATTTGGAGAAAATTAGAAGTAATCTTTATGATTCTTCAGCTAAATTTGAACAGACCTGGAGATCTTTTATTCAACATTTTCATTTAGTGTAACTTTTTTTTCTCTCTCTGTCCATGTTTACATTCCCTTCTTGCTTTTGAACTGTTTTTAATGGAGGTCGGGATGGAGGACATGATTGTTTTAAGTTGTTTAACTCTACTCGATTCCTAGTTAGCCCATTGCTTTGCTTTGCTTTTTAGATTAGTTGCACAGTGGGTTTTTTTGGGTTTTTTTTTCTTTTCCTTATTGATAGGTATGAAAATTAGTATACTGTTATATTACCTTGTTATTTTACATTTAAACTGCACTGTTTATACTAATTTTTTTGTGTATTAATATCTCTTGTGAAGTTATATTGCAACAGTGTATTAGTGCCTACATGGTCTACCTTTTGTGTGCTAATTCAATGAAAAGATTTGAAGAATCCATGACACCAGGAAAGCATCCACCTACATCGCTGTCAGCTTCTCCCCCAGCAGAGCAGGGCGGATGGTGTTGAACACAGTGGAGAAGTCAAAAAACATGACCCTCGCAGTGCTCGCTGGCTTGTCCACTGCACTTTTCCTCTCTTTCTTTCTCCCCTTCTGCTCTCATACTTACTCTCCTTCCCTCTCCTTGCTTCTTCCTCTCTGTCCATCTGTCTGCCTGCCCCTATCTCTCCACCTGTCTTCTGCATCTTGTTCTGCTGCCACGTTTTCTCACTTACACTCATACTGTTTCCTTTACTGCCCTCCCATTCTTACCATCCAATAATACCTAATGAGATAGTAACATACAGGTGTCACTTGTGAGTTAGTACTGACGTGCTCCATTACTCAAGAAGCAAGATACATGGAGCTTAGAAAAATAGACAGCTATGGGTAACCATAGGTAATTTCTAAGGTAAGGACATGTTTGGCACAGCTTTGTGGGCTGAAGGGCCTGGGTGTCCTTGTTCAGTCTCTGAAAGTAATCATACAGGTACAGCAGGAAGTGAAGAAAGCTAACGGCATGTTGGCCTTCTTAACAAGGGGAGTTGAGTATAGGAGCAAAGAGGCCTTTCTGCAGTTGTACAAGGCCCTGGTGACACCCCACCTGGAGTATTGTGTGCAGTTTTGGTCTTCAAATTTGAGGAAGGCCATTCTTGCTATGGAGGGAGTGCAGTGTACGTTCACTGGGTTAATTCCAGGGATGGCAGGAATGTGATATGTTGAAAGATTGGAGCGACTGGGCTTGTATACACTGGAATTTAGAAGGATGAGAGGGGATCTGATTGAAACATATAAGATTATTAAGGGATTGGACACGCTAGGGGCAGGAAACATGTTCCCGATGTTGGGGGAGTCCAGAACCAGAGGCCACAGTTTAAGAATAAGGGGTAGACAATTTAGAACAAGTTGAGGAAAAACTTTTTCACACAGAGGGTTGTGGATCTGTGGAATGCTCTGCCTCAGAAGGCAGTGGAGGCCAATTCTCTGGATTCTTTCAAGAAAGAGTTAGCTGGAGCTCTTAAAGATAGCGGAGTCAAGGGATATGGGGAGAAGGCAGGAACAAGGTACTGATTGTGGATGATCAGCCATGATCACAGTGAATGGTGGTGCCGGCTTGAAGGGCTGAATAGCCTACTCCTGCACCTATTGTCTATTGTCTATTGTGCTGTAGTTTTCTATGTTCCTAAGCATGAAGGAATTAAACTATTGAATTGTGTTTATTAGTTTAAAATAGTTCAGGGAAAAGTAAGGAGGTTGTTTATTGCCCATGCACTAAGCATTCGAACAATTGGAAATACAGTAATTCAGAAAATATGTAGCTTGGGTGGATAATGGTTGGGTTGAGTTGTTCACTGATCTTGGCAATTTACTTGCAAGCATTTTGCCACCATGCGTGGAGACAGCGATATCAGTTTTCTGTGGAGTAACCAACATATTCCAAAATTTCAAGCACAACAGCATTATGCAATTGGAAATTTTTCAGCAGAGTGACATGAGTTTGCAATCATTTTGGGATCATTACCTATCACTCTGGGAGTTTGACAGGGCATTTACTGCAGTGAGTTGTGACATGTTTTCTGTTCAGGATATCAACATAATAATATCAGGCATCACGTAATGTCATATATTCGCATTTTCAGGAGAAATTCAGGCATATTTTGGTCACCTACAAAGCAGCACGTATTCATAATGGTGTTTGCAACGTAGCCAAAGTTTTAAAAAAGTTGCTCATGCTCATTTGAAACCACTGCTTCCTTCTCAGCAATATTTTGTTGGCTGCCTGTTCATTGTAAGACATGCTCCAGGCCTGAAAGATTAATCTCTAGTTATTGTAGGTATTTGTGATCTTCTGCGGCCTCGGGCACAGCCTCGCACCTGTGCCTGACAGTTCTGACAGTCGAGGTCAATGTCACTTTGAAGTTAGAGTCATGGATTTACTCAGGGAAGAAAATGGGCCCTTTAACCCAACACATCCTTGCTACCCAAGGTGCCTTCCTGTTCTGGACCCAGTTGCCCAGATCCTCAAATTACTAGCATCAGGATCATGAGGTGACTGCTCTATTTTCTGGAAGATCTCAACATTTCCTATAACCCAGTTTACGGTTTGGAGCATGGGGGTAAGATTTCTCAGCACTGCTGGTTATCCCGAGGTTAGACCATAATAGAATGCAGCCATATATCTTTCAGTGGCCATGCTACACCAATGGATAGGCTTTGCAGAATAAGAGGTTTTCCTTCATTGCAAGTCTTGTGCACATGCCCCAGGCAATGGACTCAGCACAGCTTAAATGAAAACCATGGCAGCACAAGCAGCATATTAGACACTACTGCTAGCTTCCTCTGGGGTTGTCCTCCTTTACTGGACAAGAGGTTCTTCTTCATCCAAGGTGGCTGCTCTTTACTCATTCTAAGAAGCAGTGGAGCTGAGCCAAAGCCAGAGAACATCTAACAAGTGGAGTGTAAACATGGCCTACAGGATAACTAAGGAGCAGGAGGAAGAGACGGACAAAGAGGTGCCATCTTCACACACACAGGTGATTGGAAATCATGATTCTCTGGCAGATTTTAGAAGCAGTCTAAGTGCTCAACACAATTTTGACTTGCTGATTTTTCAGCTATTGAATTTCCAGGGCAACCTAACCATTAGTAACTCGCTATTCAATAAAACAGTGGCTGATCCAATGGCTAACTTTTTCTTCCTGCCCAATATCTTCTGCCTCACCATAGGATCCAATAATCCATCAATCTCAGTCTTAAATTATATGTCATGTAGGTTCTGAGCATCCATGGCCCTCCAATGCTTACAATTACAAAGCACTACAATGCTCTACATGAAGAAATTACTCCTTATCTTGTCCTATACATCTTATCCCCTTTCTTGAGGCTATTCCCTCTGCTTCTGGTTCTCCAGCGAAAGGCTGTAGTCCTTGTGTACCTGCTTTCTCAGGATTTCATAGATCCCGTAGGTCACCTTTCATTTGGCAAACCTCACTCAGTTTTCATTCATCAATCAACCCCCTCATCCCTGACATCAACCTGGTGAATCTACACCATACTGATCCAAAACAAGTAAGCAGTTCTTTAGATTCAGAGACCAAAATTAAATATAATACTCCAAATGGTTTTATTAAATGCACAAGTAATTTTAACTTTCTTACTTTTATTCTCAGATCTTCTGCAATAACGTCCCAGATTCTATCTAATTGCTTGCTGTATCTGCACGTCCATTTTCTGTGTCGCCTGAACTAACAGCCCGAGATTGCACTGTTCACGCCATTTCACAAAATTTAAAACATAATCTGTTTTAATAACATAATCTGTGTGAGTAACCCTTCATTCACCCTCATTATAACCCATCTACCTCTTTCTGTACACATTTATCCTCAGGTTACAGAATTTTGCATCCTCCACATTGTTCACTTCTCCATCAAAAACTCGACTACATAGTAGAGTTTGGAAAAGAGATGTCTAAGTCCATTCAGTCATCTAGATGTACTGCAGTTTGCTCACCTGAGAGCTAATACAATAAATCATAAAACAAGAGATTTAGCAAATGCTGATTATCTTGAGGAACACACACAACGTGCTGGAGGATGTCAACACATCGGGCAACATCATTGGGAAGAAATAAACAGTTGACATTTTAGGTCAAGACCCTTCATCAGGACTGATACAACAGCAGATAAGATAGTACAGTAGTAGTTAGGATGCAGAGAATTCAGTTTCTGCTGGGCCTCTACTCTCACGAAGTTATCCTCTTGGTTTTCCGATATGTGTTAGATGGAAATATATCTAACACAAAGTGAGATTTCTGCATACTATTAGAGAATGTTCATAGCAGCACCTGTCAATTCAGATTTTGAGCTTTAGGCATTGTTTTACCTTTCCAGGGCATAGCTTGGTGAGCACAGTTCACTTCCAAGGTAGGCGCAGTTAGGTGGAGTTCTCAGCTATGTCTTAAAGGGGAATATTTTTATAGGTGTCATGTCATCTCCAGGAATAACTCAGTCTTGGCTTCATTAAGATGAAGAACAAGGATCAAGGAAGGGTCCAACTATGAGGAGACCAAGAATTATCCAGGAATACAACAACCCAATTGTCTTGGTCAACTGAGAATGGTTTCCTAGTGATCTATGTAAGGGATATTAATCTATGAGGCAAATGATTCTTTAACACTCCTTCTTCTCTTACCCACTGACTTAACTCCTCAATAAAGAATCATCTGTAAACATATAACTGACATAAAGTGGGGAACTAGGAAGTGTATGAAATTGATTGTACAAACTACCTCACAGTTGTTCTTAGATTAACATTATTGACACCCTCTTGAGAAACATATAAATTAGTGAGCAAATATGTTAAGCTTTCATTATCACTGCCATCAGAAAAGTAAGTTCGGCTATGAGATTGTGCACTAATATTTATTAATATACTTAGAATAATACATATGACACTATTCAGAAGGAAGTGAGTAAATTAGTTCTTCAAATGTATGACTACCAACATCTTTAAGCTGTACTTTATAGGATATCTCCCTGCTTAATTTATAAGAAGGTCAGCATAGTTTCTTTAGGTGTAAAATGCTGCAGAAGAGGGGAAATCAGATTAAAACAAAAATTGTTGGAGATCAGGCAACATCTGGCAAAAAGAAAACAGTGTTAACATTTCAGTTTGATAAGGTTTCATCTAAATCATTGGTGAATGATCATCAACATGAAGCAGTAACTCTGTTTTTCTCTCCTTGGTGTGCGAGTAGACCTGTTGAGGATTTCCTGCATTTTACTCTTTAATCAAGACTTGTTTAGATATGACTCAGTTGGAAGTGACAGTTTGACAGTTTGAATAATTACTCTTTGAGTGTTAAGGCAGTGGGCTGTCCGGATTTCATCTGTAATATTTAGGTTGTTGCTCAAGTTCTGGCACAATGCACCTTGACCTGCCTCCAACCTTGTCTTTATTGTCAGTATTATAATGTTTACATAAACGGTTCAAAAAGCAATACCTACTCTTTCATTTACACATTTTACAACCGTTTGAATTTATTATGAGGTTTAATAACTTTGAATCATAAGCATGCTCCCAATCTTTGGACTCACTGTTACTGATAATGACTCTGCTGTTTCCAGCTGCAGCTTCTCTGAAAACTTGCTTTTCTCTTCCACCACTTCCTTTGTCAACATCTTGCCTTTAGCTGTTGAATCTCTGTTGTATTCTGCTCCATCCTAGACCATCTCCTTTTCTTCTTCCCTTTCCCTGTTTCTGTTCTGCACGTGCTAAAACTGTCATTTCTGATGAAAGGCCATTAATTCGGAATGTTAGCACTTGTTTCTCTTCCTAGTGCTGCCCTGTGGACCAGCTTTTTCTATTCTTATTTCCATCATGTATAGTAATTTGCTTTTAAACTGAATGTATCAATACTCAATACCCACTGAGTGTATGTTCATAGTTTTCTGCATCTGTAGCCCATCCACTCCAAGGTTTGATGTCTTGTGCATTCAGAGATGCTCTTCTGCACACACCACCGTTGTTATCTGAGTTGCCTTCCTCTAAATTTGAACCAGTCCTGCCATTCTCCTCTGACTTATCTCATTAAAAAGGTGTTTTCACCCATAGAACCTCCAGTCACTGGATGATATTTTATTAGCTTTTTTGCATCATTCTCTGTAAACTAGAGACTGTTGTGCATGAAAATCCCAGGGGACCAGCAGGTTCTGAGATTCTTAAACCACCCTGTATGACACCAACAATTATTCCATGGTCAAAGTCACATAGGTCACATTGTCTCTCCATTCTGATACAACTAAACCTCTTGACCATGTCTGCATGCTTTTATGCATGGAATTGCTGCCACTTAATTGGCTAATTAGATTTTTGCAATAATGAGCAAGTGTACAGTGTACCTAATGAAGTGGCCAATGAGTTATCTATTGCCACACCTTTTGAACTACTGTAACTTCCTTTCCTGTCATATCTTACCATTCCAGATATTTTCCTTTTGACTATTACCCTACTGCATAGTACTTTATAATATTTCTGATCTTTTCTATTACAAATACCATTTTTACTATATTTGGTTTTCACAATTGATCTCTGTTGTTCAGTTCCTTTCAGTTTAAGTACTAGCCAAATGGATTTTTACAGTTTGGAATTAAAACTTACCTTATTTGATAACAAATAGTTCAATTCAACAAATATCACTCAAGTATTTCTAACAACTGAGGACAACAGACCATCTGACAAATTATCTGGGCTATAACTACACTGTCTATGATTCTGTAAATAAAAATTGCATTCTATGGGGCCTCTCTGAAGACTCTTCTGCTTTAACATAAAAGGATATAGTTCTAATGCAGGAGAATTGGATTGGTATAGATGGGGGAAAAGGTCAGCTTGGAGATGATGGGCTTCAGAGACCATTTTCGCACTGTACAACTCTATGACCTCCAAGGGGACCATAATCTTATCATAGAGTTTGGAAGCTCATGTACCTCAATGACCCAGAGAGCTTTGTTGGCTGGAGTTAGGGCTTCATTCTTTAGCTCTTGGCAGGGTCACCCATGCCAAACAGGTCAAAGGGTAAAGGCCAGATCAAAAGCGGTGTACTGGTCCTCCAGGTTCAGGGTTTCAGCTTAGGGCTAACAAACTCTAATTGGTAAAACAAAACTGTTACAGAAACAGCAATAAAGAATCCTTCTACATCTGAGTGTGACGGTATTCCTGTGCCTCTGCCCAGGACTTGCATGACTGACTGACTGACAGTAGAGGAATCTACTGACATGATGAAGTAAGCCCTGAACACCATCAGAGATGGAGGACGTTTATTTCTGCTCTAAATGCCAGTGACATAATGGGCAATAACTCAGCTCCATGAGTCTTTAATCCCACAATGAAAGTTGAGATGAGGTAAAGGAGGAAACATGAACATTCCTTTTTCTTAATGAGTGTAGATGCTTTAGGTTACTTCTGCTAATTGGGACTCATTTTTCCAACGTTTCATTGTTATTTCAAAGGTGAAAAACCATATTGAACAACACACAATGATCTCACAGGTTATTGACATGACTTAGCTTCAAATTACTGGAAAGACTTTCACAAAATGTCACTGTATTTTTTCATAGCTCTGAAAGCATCCATGGTGCTGACATGTATCAATCTGGTGACCATTACAACAGGTTGGTGACTATGGACTATCATTAAGTTGTGCCAGCACAGCCTTGGCTATCTGAAGAAAAAGTGTGTGAAGACCAGGGCCTCCAACATGGCACAGAATTTACATTCTATTGGATTGTATTGTTCCCTGCCATTTGTACACTTCTGAGACTTCAGGACCATGGAGGAGTTGAGCATAAATTCAAGAAAGAGCACATCTCCCAAACCATCTATGGAATGACCCATTCAAACACCTCGTACCCCACCAATGATAGCGTCTACAGGCACCATATTAGCTTAATCAGCCCTGCACATTCTCTCCTAGAAGAACAGAAAGAAGTAATCCTGGCCAATGATTTCTTTCAGTAAAGGAAGCTAACAGAGACATGACTTGATTGAAAAAGAAGAAAATCATGAGTGGTATCAACTTTTTTATACAGTGCTCTAGACTTTGGCACATAAGGACACAATTGTTCTTAATGGTATAAACAGCTCTTAGTCTAGGTTAATCTCCTCTCCATGGGACTTCAGTACACAATCTACATTAAAGTTCATTGTCCTGGAGAGGCAATGCACAGTAAAGCTGCCATTGTTAGCATGTCTCAGTACCTTTATATTTGTGTGCTGTAGCACTTACTTTTTATTCACAGTTATTTTGTAAATAATACTATTCTTTTGCATTTCATTGGCTTCGTTTCTGTACTTGGCACAATGACAATAAAGTTGAATCTAATCTAATCAAATCTAATCTAATGAGACACTAAACTGGGACTTCACCTTCCTTCTCAAGGCTGTGTAAAGTAAAACTCACTACATTAGGATGCCATGAAATGATCAAGAATGCTATAAAATCCAAGATATTTCTCTTTCTAATAACAACCTATGTTGCTGGTCTGGAATAATCATGCAACCTAGCCCAGATCGAAGCATCTAGGAGTGAAATGTCTAGATTTGGTAGAGAATTTCCACTGAAAGCCAGAGTAAATGGTAAATTTTAAAAATTGCCAATGTAGACAGTGTAAGGGCATGGTATTCATAACTGAAAATTGTAAGATGATACATTTCAAGGCTTGACTAAGTGGGAAATGTATCAGTTTGGTCTTTTTCATTTTTCCTCATTCAAAGCTGGCTCTTCAGTGTGTGTCTCCAGTTGAATGCTTGCTTGTTATGGTGTGACCACTGCAATATCTGAGCCTCTTCTCATGCTCTGGATGCCTCTCCTGTAGAGATTATTTCTAACTCCACACATCTCTTGTTTCCTCTTATGCCACCTTCCCGAAAAAATAATGCTAATACCTGGTTCTAACCAGTTGGTTTATCAAACGTTTAACTTTAACATGAGAAGCTTTAGATGTTTTTAGCCACTTATGAGCCCAAATATTAAAGGAGCTCCAATTAATCAATGTGTTTTGTAACGGTACGCAATCGAATTTATGGCCACTTAATTCATTGTGGACTTTGCAAAACAATTTCACATTAATTTCTGATGCTAGATCGTGGTCGAATGACCTCGTTTCAGACGTATATTCGACAAGTTTGCAAAAAGCCTGAGTGAAATAAAGTAATGGA
Organism: Mobula hypostoma; assembly: GCF_963921235.1. NCBI lineage: Eukaryota > Metazoa > Chordata > Chondrichthyes > Myliobatiformes > Myliobatidae > Mobula > Mobula hypostoma. The sequence continues at coordinate 37,857,997 of NC_086119.1, forward strand.
AATTATGTACTCTTTTTTAAAATAATAATTTAGACAACAGACGCATCACAGCGCAATGATTTCTGTTTTTCTACCTTTATACATTGCATCATGTAACACAGATAAAAAAATATTTGGCACTTTACGCAAAGAATTTCGGAAAGAAAATGTATTTTGCTGTAACTTACGCTAATGAAATTTCCCAGGAATAAATTTCCAAGCTTTAAAAGTTACTTGTTTGGGAATATCGTTATAAGATGGTACTTTCCCCATCTCCTTTACAGGAATTTCTTTGGGATATCTATGAGGGCAAAATCGTAGAACTACGACACTGGATATCATGCAACCTGCCGATTCCTCCCACAGTGTTGCCCGTGTCTAGAAGGACTGTCCACCCTGCCCTTGGCACTATAAATCCTGATGAAGGATCCCGGCGCGAAACGTTGACTGTTTATTCATTTCCATAGGTGCTGCCTGATCCGGTGAGTTTCGCCAGTGTTCTGTGTGTGAGTGTTGCCCTGGGTTTCCAGCATCTGTAGGACTATCTTGTGTTAGTGACGCTTGTTGGCTCTGTCACTCATTGCCTAGCCCTTTGGGCTGCCGGTGAGCATCCTGTGCCCCTTTCAGCTGCAGGTCTTCACACCCTAGCCCGTCCCCCCGAGCTGTCAGTCAGTGCCCCATGCGCTGTCAACCTCTTGTGCTCCGCCCCGCAAACTGCTCGACAGCTCCCCCTGTCCGCACCATCCCCCACCCAGAAAAGGGCTCGGTTCCCCTTTGCCCCGCCCCGCGGTTGTCAGTCAGCGTCGCCGCTCCACCCTCAGTACACTGTGTTAGTAAGTGAGTGAGTAAGAGACCCGGGCGGGCGGGCGGTCAGTGCGGCAGCTCAGTGCATGAGAGGCGGTGTGTGATACAGGCATCGCGAGCGGCCACTCGACCCGGCAGGAAGCCCGATCGCGGCCGGTGCGTTCCGGCAGGGTGTCAGCCCGCCTGCGGCGGTCCCCCGCCGCCAGGTGACCCGGTGCGGGTGAGAGTGTATCCCCCGGGTTGGGGTGCAGCATGCCCGCAGCGGGGCCCCCGTTCCAGCCCCAGTCCACATCATGAGGAGCGCAGCGCTGCTGCTGGCTGTGCAATGGCTGTGGAGCGCGGCGCTGGCGGCGACGAGCCAGGACTCGGAGTCGGTCCCATCGGCGGAGACAGAGGCAGAGATCGAGGTGGTTCAGTATCGGCACGGTCAGGACGGCGTGGTGGCGAGCAACAGCACCCTCCGCCTCCAGGGACATTTCGCCGGAGCCGGCATGAGAGTGGCGGCCGAGGGCAAGCTGCTGCAGGTAAATAAGAGGCGGCACTTTGTAGAGGAGAACGTGGTGCAGGTAACAAGAGGAATGAGCAGGAAGGCTGCGGGCAACGAACGATACACAGTGAACGGCGTGGGCATAAATTGGCAGAATGGAGAGACAACTAGCAAATTAAGTGTAATAGAACAAAAAAGTGTGAATGATTTAAGTGCCGGCAATATAGATCGGACTGAATACATGGAGTGTGAAAGAGTTTTAGATCGACGATCTTTCATCAGAACTTTTTAATGAAATGATACACTTTGACGGAAAGAATAAAAGCGAGGCAGTATGGACTAAATAGCGCAGTTCCAGAAACAGCCTAGTCTTAGATGTGCATAAATCTCTGAAACTGGCAGAGTGTGTGTGAGATTGTTCAGTAAAGCATATGGGATACTGCGTTTCGTAAGTAAAGAAAGAGACTGAGATTAGACGATTTAAAGTGATTGCAGAGGCTGTTAAAAAACAAACTGCTCGGAGAATTCAGGTGGTCGGGCAACATTTATGGAGGTAACCGGGTGGCTGGCTTGTCGGAGCGAGATCCCGCATTACGTTGAAACTTAACACTACTTAGGCCGTAGTTACAGTACTGTATTGAGTATTAGTCAATTATCCAGGGAAGATGCCGTGATCTGAGAAAGAGTGCAGAAGCGCTTTACTAGAATTGTTCCAAGGATAAGGGATTTCTGACACAAGGAGAAAGATAGAAGTTGGTGTCTTTCTCCTTGGAGCAAAGGGCTTTGAAAGGAATGTTGATAGGGATGTGCAAGGTCGTGGCTGTTTTAGAAAGGATAAAACAGTTGGATTGAGGACCACGGATGCATTATTAAAAGGTGCTGAAGGGATGTAAATGAGAACTATTTTACGGAGAACATTTACTGCCTTTAGGGTAGTTAGAAACAAAGTCATTCTGTGCCTTCAAAAGTAAAACCGACAGTCACTTGAAAATGAATAATTTGCGGGGCTGTGTGGAAAGAGCAGAGATTGAAGGATTTGTGCAATAGGAACCTGCTTTGACAATGGGCCAAAATGGCCTATTCTTTTACCATAACAATTTTGTGTTCTATGAAAAGGCTGTGCCTGAAATGAGAGATGGAGGGAGGGCTGCAGGTGAAAGAAAAGGCTGGGATATTGCAGTGGTAGCAGGGTGAAAACTCTTACTCAGCTCAATACTTCATCTGGCACCGTGTAGAATCCTTAGTATTATGGCGACTGAAATTCTGTGTTAAAGTTACCAATTTACCTTTAGGAATGAGAAAATGGTAAAAGCAAATGGTGCTTTGAGAAAGTACTGAGGAAGGGAAACAGTAATCTATCTGTGTAGGGAGTAGAAAATAAATAGAATGTATTGCTTTTGAAAGGAAAGCCTGTCTGCAAAATAAAGGCATGCCGAACAACTTTTCAGATAGACTTTGCCGATTTCAGAGACTATATATGAGACTGCTCATCCATCCATGGAGGGAAAAACAAGCTCTTTGAATCTGCTTCTACTATCAATTGTAACTTAGAGGCAATACATGCAGAATCAAAATAATATTTAGAAGATATGGGTATCTATTATAGTTTAATCTATTACATAACAGGAGAGATACTGCAAGTGGGGAGTAGCAGTGAATAATACTGTGCTTGATATTGAGCAAAAACTGGTCAATTGATAATTCTCCTGTGCCATTGATGAGTCTTGTGCAGTCACCATCTAAAAATGCACCATGAGTTGTGTTTCAAGTTAAAATGTACACGTGTGAGTATGTCTTTGTGTGTGTTGCATGCTAAGTACAAGATACCCTAGATTTATACAGGAAGATTTTTTTTGTTGCTTTATTGGTAACAGTTATTTGCTGAGTGAAGTATTTGTTATACTTCTATAAACTTGAATACAGTTATGAGTGGATGCCTATCATTTTGCCTTTTGTAGATGTTTCAACTGACTTTGGTCTATGAGTCTCTTTAGGCAATGCTGTCTGGAATGAGATGATAAGAGCTTTAAGCAATGGGAAGTTCCACATTAGTCCCGATGCAGATATTCTGCCGATGGGCGTCTATAATTCTTGTAATGATGAGTTTTTTCACTGATTTTTTTTCTCTCTTGGCTCAGTTCAAATTTAATTGTCATTGAACCATACCCATGAATACAGCCAAAATGAAACAGCGATCCACTGGGGCCAAGGTGCAAAAGCACAGAACCAACAGTCATGTACAGCACATACATGTATAATTACAATAGCAGAAAAATATACAGTCACAAAAAAAATAGCCCAAGTCCCTGTGTGTCTTGGCCTGCAGATTGATGGTGCATAGGATGTTTTGCTGGAGCCAAGTTTCAGTAAGAACAAGCCCGCTGCAGTTCCTCATCTGCAAAGATGTCCTCTTAGAACCTGAATATTCTGATTAGCTGCCATGCTTCTATCCCTGGGTCATTCTTTAGTGTATTTTGCTAGTTACAGTTAATATAATCTGACTTCATCCTATATGGAATCTCTGGATTATATATTTTATTGTTTACTGTAATTGTTAATTACATGCTTTTGTTTACTACGGGCTGCTCTTAAAATGGAGAATAACAGTTCTCAGTAAATCTGCGGAATACTGTAGGTGTTCTGTTTTATCAGATGATCCCATGTTGGTGCTTTATGGACCCAGAATTGCTTAATAGCAATCAAGAATTAATTCCTTTCGCAGTGAGACCATTGTTGCCTTAGTTGGGCTCAACTAATTTACCACACATGAGGATATACACAAAAAGTTTTGTGCTTTATGTGATTCCATTACCAGACCATGGATTGTTTGTAGCTATAAAGTTGTGTTAAGGCTTTCATTTGTACAGCTCAGTGACTGAGCTGTATAAATTATCTATATTATCTGTAAAGTTCTGGGGTCATTCAGAAACTATGGAAATGTGAATTATTTATGAAAACAATTTTTTGGAAAATAAATATCTGAGTTTATTCACTATGCTATAAAATGTACAGCGGAGAGGGAAGTCATCATTAAATATTGCAATTCAGTGTACTTTGAACTATTGTGCAGTGTTGTAAAAATTAAATTGTTAAGGCAGCTCTTTGAAATGGACTCTACTCCAACTGCAGCAAATTCTTGTGTGTTCCATCCTCCAAGTTTGTTACTAACTGGGGACATGTGGGAGTGTCAAGCACAAAATTTAAACTTGATCTTCGGTATCTATCACTAAAAACGATAGGCTACAAATTATATGGCTGAATTAATTTTGTATCAACTACATAGCTGAATGACCAGCAAATTAACTAGTCATCAGATAAATCCTTTGATGATTCTGGCACTGAGTGTACAAACCTCAAAAGACTCTGCATTTAAAATAATTAATTGATTATGAACCATCTTGAGGCATTCTGTGGGTGTAAATTTTTTGGCAAATTCTTTGCTCAGGGACCTGTGCACAATGCCAGAAGATTGGTTGTAGCAGCCACTCCTAGGGTAAATACGAGATGTTACTACCTACCAGTACATTATATATCCATACCCTGTTTCTTTGTGGAAGACAGTGGATCTGCCACTAGCATTTGGATGATGTAAAATGGGTGCAAATCTCACCCGATTTGCTCAGCTGAAGTACTGCTCTTGCTAACAAGCTGTTCAGATCGATTATGAAGTGATCTTCAGTGTTAGGTTTAATAGTTAGACAGCCCTAATTTGGCACTGTCTGGTAAACACATCCAAATGCAGGAACTGTCAGCGATTATGAGAAGTGTTGTGAGTGACCGATCCTTCTGAAGTGGTTGATCTGGTTATGCCGTAACTTACCCGGGATTGCGTGATATTGGCATTAAATCAATGAAATAAAAAGATTTTAAGCCCACATACTTCATCTTGACAGCAAATCATGTTTTCTGTTGAAAAGGCTGTTGTTGAGGGTCCACACTTCTGAAACATTGTTAATGCAAGGAGTCTGATCAAGGTAGTTTCCAAAATCTAATGGATTTTAATTGCTCAGATAAAGATTGAAGGTTTACACTATTTGTACAGACAATGGGCCCTGATTGTAACTTGTTGAGGCAGTATGATAAATAGACACGTTTCCTACATAAGCCCACATATGAAGGCAAAGGGCTCTCCATCTCATGTTACCATCTTCATAAAGAGTTGCATACAGTCGCAGTATTTCATACAGAGTGTTTTTGGATCTGACGTCACCCAAGTGGATGTTGATTTACAGTTTGCTCTCCTGTGAGTAGAATTTGCTCAATTGTAAAACTACAGAAGGTTGTAAATCTAGTCAGCTCCATCTTGGGTACTAGCCTACAAAGTACCCAGGACATCTTCAGGGAGCAGTGTCTCAGAAAGGCAGCATCCATTATTAAGGACCTCCAGCACCCAGGGCATGCCCTTTTCTCACTGATACCATCAGGTAGGAGATACAGAAGCCTGAAGGCACACACTCAGCTATTCAGGAACAGCTTCTTCCCCTCTGCCATCTGATCCCTAAATGGACATTGAAACTTTGGACACTACCTCATTTTTTTTTAATATACAGTATTTCTGTTTTTGCACATTTTAAAAATCTATTCAATATATGTAATTGATTTACTTGTTTATTTATTATTATTATTTTTATTTTTTTCTCTCTGCTGGATTATGTATTGCATTGAACTGCTGCTAAGTTAACAAAGTTCACGTCACATGCCGGTGATAATAAACCTGATTCTGATTCTGATAGTGTATAAACTGGATTCTGTGCTGGATACAATGTTTTTAAAACATTCGCTCATTCTGTGCTGTGTCGTATAACATAGGCGATCATGGTCTTATCCATGACCATGATGGTTCTTGGCAAAGTTTTCTACAGAGGTGGTTTGCCATTGCCGCCTTCTGGGCGGATGACCCCAGCCGTTACCAGTGCTCTTCAGAGATTGTCTGCCTGGCATCAGTGGTCATATGACCAGAACTTGTGAAATGCACCTGCTTTTCATACGACCATCCACCACCTGCTCCCACGGCTTCACTTGACCCTCACTGGGGGGCTAAGCTGGCTGCCCAAGCATGACTTCCAGGTTAGCAGAGGGAAGGGGCATATTACAGCTCCCGTGGTAGAGACGTATCTCCATCCCACCACCCTGTTTTTGAAGAGCATCAGGAATTTCAAAAAGTTTTGAGAGAATATGTTATGTATAACTCCAGTAGTCCTAAGAATATTTATGTTCAGTTTTTCAGGGTTCCAGTGCTATATCTGCTTGTATTGTATCCGGACAGCACACATCCCCATAAGGCATGACTGTAACTTGAGAATCATGATACTTTTTCTTCCTTTATCCCTTCCTAAATCTTATTATAAATTATAGTCAGCAACAAATGCATGCAGTGAGGAGGATTGAAATTATACTCTGATTGAAATGATAGCAATGATACAAAGATGAGGAAGATTAGTTCACGGCTGGTAGAGCTTCTGCCCTGTGACCAGTGATTAATGCTCATCTCTGTTGCTCTCTGTGTGGAGTCTGCATGTTCTTCAGTATCTGTGGGTTTCCTCCTGGTGGTGGGGGGGGTCTGATTTCAAAGTTCAAGGTAAATTTATTATCAAAGTATGTATATGTCACCATATACTACCCTGAGGTTAATCTTCTTGCGGGCATTCACAGCAGAGCAAAGAAATGCAATAGAATCAATGGGAAAAACTGCACTCAAGGGCTGACAAGCAAGCAATGTGCAAAAAAAAACAAACTGCAATTACAAAAATTATTATTAATAATAAATAATATAGAGAGCATACATTGTAGAATCCTTGAAGGTGAGTCCATAGGTTGTGGAATCGCCATTGTCCTAAAAACTTGCAGGTTGGTAAGCCAGTTGAGCTCTGTAAATTGTCTCTGGTGTGTAGGATGAAAGGGGGCAAATGAGGATGTGTGAAGAATAAGTTTAGTAGTGTAAAGTAAATACTGAGTGGTCAGTGTGGTCCCGTTGAAGTGAAGGGCTGTCAAAGTCAAAGTGAAATTTATTATCAAAGTATGTAGCACCATGAGATTTAGGAAATACGATAGAAATTACAAAAAAAAAATTTGTTAGAGAGAGAGCCTGTCACATATGGAATTGGTCGGGTGAAGGATTAGTTTTTCTATGTTGCAGATCATGGTCTCTGTTTGGGGGCTTTGCTGTGGCTTGCTTGGTGGGTGCTGATGCTTTTTGCTGAAATAAGTGGGGCGGGGGAGGGTTGATGCCTGGTGCCACTTGTGCTTGGGAGGGGGAGAAGGGGTCTTTGGGGTTCTAATGTTTTTACTGTCATTCATTCTTTGGGGTACTCTTCTGTTTTCGTGGATGTCGGCGAAGACCAAGAATTTCAGATTGTATATTGTATGCATTCTCTGACATTCAGTAGGACTATTGAACTACTAAAGATTAATAAATAACTAATGTGCAAGAGAAGACAAGTTTTGCAAGTAAGTGAGACATAATGAAACTTGAGATGTAAAAATCTTGATAGTGAGTCTGTAGGTTGTAGAATCAATTCAGAGTAGTGAGTGAATTTATCCATGCCAGTTCAAGGGCCTGGTGGTTGTACGGTGATAACTGTTCTGAACCTGGTGACGTGGGACCTAAGGCTTCTGTATCTCCAGCCTGTTGGAAATGGTGAGAAGATAGCATGGCCTGGATGGTCGGACTCTTTGAAAAGGCATGCTGCTTTCTTGTGGCAGCACTCCATGTGAGCTGGCTCAATGTGGGGAGAACTCTACCCATGATGGAATTCCTTATCAATCCTGTGACTGCAATTCGTAGTTTTGCTGGGTTCTGCTGGATGATTCACTGTAAATAAGATTGTCTGCCAGGTAAAGCATTTTATGAACCGCAATGAAATCTCATTTTTTCATTTTTATTAGAAATCTGCAGTAGCTTTGTTTGTCTTTATTTTATTGACTTTGTCTGTATCATCAGTTTTCTCAGGAACATTAGATGGTTATAGTACAGTTTGAGTTGGAGATGAGTCAATGCAGTAGGAGTCACTGAAGGCAGAATTTCTGATGTGGGTAGAGTGGTTGGGTGTAGCAGGGTAGGCAAAGAGTCAGGTTAGTCCATGCAACACACGTAAAAGTTGCTGGTGGACACAGCAGGCCAGGCAGCATCAATAGGAAGAGGTACAGTCGACGTTACGGGCCGAGACCCTTCATCAGGTTAGCCCACTCATGGCTTTGCCACAACCCACTTTGAGTGGCTTTGTGATTAATCAGGATTGTACCTTGTCAAGTGGGATTTCCTCAAAGGCAGTGTGAGAGAGTTGGTGTAGTTGTAGCTGAACTGCAGGAGATTGGTTGGGGTGCTGTTGATTGGCTATTGTTCGGAATTGGGTAATGAGTGAGTGCAAGGTTGATGAGTTGATGGAGGATTGACACAGTTCCAGTCTACCTAGCGGGACTTTGGTGAGGAGATGTATAGTTGGTGCAGAGTGTATATCATCTCTATCCAGGATAATCTGCCCAGTGGGACATGAATGTGATCCATACACTGGGCCGATAGCAAGCTGTAGCATGCTGTGTATCAGATGAGAGTGAAGGTGGCCTGCTTTGTAATCCTTATACAGTGTTACATACTAGACCAGTGGTAGGATAACTAGAAAGTCTATTTGATCAGGGAGAGATTAGACTGAGTTATATACTAGGCCGTTTGGGATGTTGATAGGGATTGGATATTGAGAGGTTGGTGGAAATGCTGCTGCTGAAAGTTTGTATTTGTGACTGTGAGGTAATAACACTAAACGACATTTTTTCCACCAAGGAAAGAACACAATGTAAAAGTTAGATCTCTCAGAAAAGGCACTATTTTCTTGACTGTTTATAAATTGGGGCTTTATTTCTGTTTTGGACCAAATTGTTTTAAATAGCCTGCCCACAGCTGGTACTGCAGAGAGAATCATTGGTGAGTCAAATTCTTCTGAATTTATCAATTCAAGTGCCTTGATAATTTGTACTTAGTGGTACAGTAAATGTCTTTGTAGCCGTGGCCTGGATATATACTGAGTTATTTGTTGCAAAGTGGCCGATGCTCCACCACTATAGTTTTTATATGTGTTTGATCTCAATCTAAAAGCAATGCTTTTGTTTCTACCCGCACACCCCACAACAACCAATCCCCTGATACCACCCCCCCACTGCCATACTTGGTCATGGAGGAATTTATCTTCATGGCATTAACACTTCCATTGCCAGAGAACTTTTTTTCTGTAGGTCACCGTGCTAGCACTTGTCTTTGTGTTGGCAGAACCTCTATACTGAATGGATGGTGGTGCTGCTGAAACAAGGAGTTGGTGTTTTAGTTTGAAGCATTTTCACGTCAATGGATGGTAGTTGTGCTTTTTATTCAATGGCTGTTCAAGCAGATCAGGATCAAAACCATCCTGTATGAATGCCTGTAATTCATTTCCAGTGTAGGGGTTAACCCAGCCTGTTTCTTAAAAGAACATTTATCTCTGGAAATCTGTTACTTTAATGGAATGCATTGGGCCGAGTGAGAGCAGTGAAATTGATAGGGATCTGCTGTATTTTTAATTCTTTTTAATCTTCATGGCTGACGAAATGAATACATTAAGTAGATGAAAGGCTGGGTTCTGACTGAGGAGGTGTTTATTGAGTAGAGAATTGTAGCCCAGCCCTAAGTATAGCTAAAACAAGCCAAATGCAAACATAAGAGATTTGTTTATCTGAGTACTTCAAAGCGTTTTTTTTCCACAGATCACCTGATAACCAGTCCTAAAGTCACACTGACTCTAATAAAGATGACCATAAAGAATTCTTTATCACTGAGCCACATCTTTGTTGCCTTGTTTGACTGCAAAGCCTAACTTGGGCAACAGTTAGAAACTTAATAAATGTGGCTAAGAAGAGAACTGAAGGGATCCCACCTGTGAGTGAGTGTATCACATTAGGAGTAGCTCCTGGGCTGCTAATGGGGCCTGCTAGATTCTGACTGAGTCACCTTAGTTCTAGGTGCATGCATTGGCATGATTTCACAGCAAAGGCAAATGCTTTCTTTATTGTGAAAGCTCTGACATACTTGATTTGATTTTTCCCTTGTGTGCACCAAATTTCATTCTTTTTATTTGATTCAAGATCGTTTAATGTCATTTCCAGTACACAAGTGTTAAAGGAGAACAAAGCAATTGTTACTCTGGATCTGATGCAGCACACAAAAAAAACAAAATGAGGAACCGCTGCCTGTAAGAATTTTGTACGTTTTCCCCGTGACCACGCAGGTTTCTTCCCACAGTCCAAAGGTGACCCGGTTGGTAGGTTAATTGGTCATTGTAAATTGTCCCGCGATTAGGCTAGGATTAAATCGGGGGATTGCTGGGTGGCGTGGTTTGAGTCTATTTGCGCTGTATCACAATAGATAAATAAATATAAGTACATAAAATGGCTTGTGTACATTGATTGTATGTCCTTAAAGTGACAGATACTATGTCAGGGAGGGTCACAGCTATATATTCAGCTGTGATAGGGCATCTTGCCCTGTTCCTGATCTTGTCTTCACTTGGTGACCACACACTTTGGAGTCAGTGAATGTTGATCGAGGACAGGAATCTTAGTTGATATGTTTGTTTCCAAGCCCCAGGGCACTGACGGCAGTTGCAATGTCTTACTGCCAGTCAGCTGAAATCTTTAAATAATGCTTTAGAGAGCTGTCAAAGTCATTCCATTTTAGCAGAGAGAAAACAAATAGCTGGAGAACTCAGAGGATCGAGCGGCAGATGTAGAGGCGAAAATAATTGTGTGTATTTTCAGTCAAAACACTGCATCAGGACGTGTAGCCATTTTGTCAATGTGTACAATATTGCACTGGCAACAGATTCTTTAACTGAGCCAATTGTGAAATTCAGAGCTTAGTGTTTTCTTGTGCTCTATCGGATCCTCAAAGGTTAAAAGGTTCAATTTAATGTCAGAGAAATCTATACAATATACATCCGGAAATGCTTTTTCTTCGCATCCATCCATGAAATCAGAGGAATGCCCCAAAGAATGAACAACAGTTAAATGTTAGGACCCCAAAGCCGCCCCCCCCCGTTCCCTTCCTGCACGTAAGTGGCAACAAGTAACAATCCCCCCCTCCCCTCACCGGCAAAAAAAAAGTTTCAGCACCTGCTACCGAGCACTCAAACGTGGGCAAAGCAATAACAAAGACACAGACTTGCAGTTACCCCAAAGACTTCGCGTTTCACTGGTATATGTCATATAGCTCTCTTGCTCCCTAATAATGGAGAAGAAGGTTTCTCTATTTTCCCAGCAAGTGGGGAGACGTAACAAACAACTCGCTGGATTCTGATGTTAAAAGTCTGTTACGTTGCTTTTCTTGAGCTTTGTGCCCGAAGATCTTAAAGATTTCGGGTTTCCAGGCACACAGACATAGATGTTTCGACTCCCCCAAGGACACACGGGTCTCCTGCCTTGACACCAACCCTTGATCCGCCCGTCTCCAGAGCCCCAAGATCTTAGGCTTCCAAATCTGAGTTAGGCTTAGGCTGAGCCCTTGGCGTGCCGAACAACGGCCAGTTATGAAACGCCGAGAGCGGGTCCCATTCCCACAAAGAACCGAAGTCAGCGTGTAACTCCAGGTCAGGGCCTTCAAAAGAACCCTGAAAGGGAAAAATAAAGATATTAAAGATGGAAATAGAGCTATTTCCAAAGATGCAAGCAAATGAGTTGCCGTTTAGGGCCATCATTGCTCCTCTCCTATAGCTTAAAATAATTTTCTGATTAGTTTTCCATTGTTTAGCAACGTAGCAACATTTGCATTTGATTTCAAACACACCATCATTGATTAAAATTTGTTGAAGTTTATTGTGAAGTTGAGACTAGTGACTTGACCAAGAAAGTATAATTCGAAGTTGACTGTACCTGTTCTAGCTTTGTGCAATGCAACTCAAGAGCTGACAGAAGAATTTGAATAAGCAGTTTGAATTCTAGGTCTGCTGAACTAGACTGATTCAAGCTGATTCAGGACTATCTGGATATTTGTTTATTGAGATACAGTGCGGAATAGGCCCTTCCAGCTTTTTGAGCCACACCGCACAGCATCCCCTGAATTAACTCTAGCCTAATCTTGGGACAATTTACAATGACCAATTAACCTTCAAACCGCTACATCTTTTTGGACTATGGGAGGAAACAGGAGCACCTGAAGGAAACCGATGCAGTCACGGGAAGAACGTACAAACCCTTACAGGCAGCAGTGGAAATTCAACCCAGGTTGCTTGTACTGTAAAGCGCTGTGCTAACCACTGTGCTACCGGTTACGTATGACCTCATGGGGTGAGAATATGCATTGGGGCAAGAAACTTCAGAGTAAGGACCCTGCAGAGAATGCAGCTTTAGCCAAGGAAGATTATTTAATAATGCAAAGACACCACCATATTCAAATAAAAACCTTGCAGGCAGTGACTTGGCCAACGCAAGCAAGACTTCACCATGAAGTTCACCACCAAAGCATATTTGCACAATTTATCAGTTTCGCCTTTTGTAACCAGCAATAAAATATAATTAAACTGAATTGGAGGGAAAAGAAATCTTTTGTTTGTTTTTGTTCAAAACACATACAATGAACAGATTACTTCACCAAATAGACACTCGGGGAAAAGGAACGAAAAAGCATGTTTGGGACACTATTGTTGGCTTTTTCTTCAAGGCACCTGGGACCTGCACAGACTCTGTTTTGTTTTGTAGGGAAATGCAGGATTGTCCATTAACAATAAAAATGGCTAACCAGGCACTTGAGTTGAATGAACTTCCTGAGATATTAAGATCAATGTACTCCTTAAAAAGAGCAAAGATCCACTTCTGCTGGCATAACTTCTGTTATCAGATGTGGCTAAAAGATAGCTAAACATTACTACTTGCCTCAAAGGGATCTTATCATGTCTGATTCATTGAGTCAAACTCAATTTTTGGGGAAGAAATGTTGCTCATTTACAGTTATAGCTATTTTATTGCAGCTTTGGAACACTTGCTCTCACAGTTTAGAATGATATATTCTGCATTTGGTCCATAACCTTCTCAATCTGGGTTGTGGGCAGTTGCTGAATTGCTGAGATACACTTAAGAGGCCACTGCGCCTAATAAAGTGACCAGTGGTCTTCTGCTGCTGTAGCCCATCCACTTCAAGGTTCAATGTGTTGTGCATTCAAAGATGCTCTTCCTTACAGCACTATTGTAACACATAGTTATTTGAGTTACAGTCTCCTTCCTGTCAGCTTGAATCATTCTGGATATTCTCCTCTGACCATCTCCTGTTCACCCACAGAACTGCTTCTCACTGGAGTTGTCTTTTGTTTTTCGCACCATTTTCTATAAACTCTAGACCAGACCGTTGTGTGTGTAAAATCCCAGGAGATCAGCAGTTCGTGAGATCCTCAAACCACCCCTTCTGGCACCAACAATCATTCACATTCATTGTCACTTAAATCACATTTCTACCCCATTCTGATATTTGGTCAGAACCTTGAGACCATGTCCATAAGACTATAAGATATCGGAGCAGAATTAGGCCATTTGGCCCACTGAGTCTGCTCTGCCATTTCATCATGGCTGATCCAGTTTTCCTCTCTGCCCAATCTCCTGCCTTCTCCCCGTATCCTTTCATACCCTGACCAATCAAGGATCTATCAACCTCTGCCTTAAATATACATAAAGGCTTGGCCTGCACATCTGCCTGTTGCAAAGAATTTCACAGATCCACCACTCTCTGGCTAAAGAATTTCCTCCTCATCTCCATTCTAAAAGGATGCCCCTCTATTCTGAAGCTGCATCCTCTGGTCTTAGACCCTCCTACCATAGGAAACATTCGCTCTATCAAGGCCTTTTACCATTCGATAGGTTTCAATGAGGTCACCCTCATTCTTAATTGTAGTGAATATAAACCCAGCGCCATTGTATGACAAGCTATTCAATCCTGGAATCATTTTCATGAACCTCCTTTGAACCCTCTCCAGTTTCAGCACATCCTCTGGAAAATAAGGGGCCAAAACTGCTCACAATACTCCATGTGACGTCTCACCAGTGCTTTATAAAGTTTCAACATTGTCCTTGCTTTTATATTCTGGTTCTCTTGAAACGAATGCCAACATTGCATTTGACTTCCTCACCACAGACTCAGCCTGCAAATTAACCTGTAGGGAATCCTGCACAAGGGCTCCCAAATCCCTTTGCACCTCAGTTTTTGTATTTTCTCTCCATTTAGAAAATAGTCTACCATTTCTTCTACCAAAGTGCATGACCATACACTTCCTGACACTGTATTCCATCTGCCATTTATTTGCCCATTCTCCTAATCTAAGTCCTTCTGTGCCTCTCCGCTTCCTCAAAATGACCTGCCCCTCCACCTATCTTCATATCATCTCCAAATTTTGCAACAAAGCCATCAATTCCATCATCCAAATCATTGACATATAACGTAAAAAGAATCGGACCCAACACAGACCCCTGTGGAACATCACTAGTCACTGGCAGTCGTTCAGAAAAGTCTCCTTTTATTCCACGCTTTGCCTCCTGCCAATCAGCCACTGCTTTATCCATGCTGAAATCTTTCCTGTAATACCATGGGCTTGTAGTTTGTTTAGCAGCTTCAAGTTTTATATTTCAGCCTCATATTCTAGTCCTCCTGAAATGAATGCTAACATCTCATTTGCCTTCCTCAGCACAAACTCAACCTGCAAATTAACCTCGAGGGAATCCTGCACAGGGACTCCCAAGTTGTGCCTCAGATTTTGTATTTTCTATCCATTTGTATTTGCTCTCCATTTAGAAAATAGTCTACCATTTCATTTCTTCTACCAAAGTGCATGACCATACACGTCCCGACACTGTATTCCATCTGCCATTTATTTGCCCATTCTCCTAATCTGCATCCTTTACCTGAAAACTGTTTGCATGCTTTTATGCATTAAGTTGCTGCCACATGATTGACTGATTAGATATTTGCATTAACAAGCAGGTGTATACAGGTGGTGTACCTTAAAAAGTGGCCCTGTGTGTACCTATGGCATTGTAGATAGAGACTGTCCTTCAGGGGAATCTGAGTGATTGGCAACCTCTTTTCCCAATCAGGATGGCCAGAGTCTTAAGTGAAGTGTTGGCAACATGATAGAGTAAAATGAAGTGATGGAGGTGGAGGTCGAATAGGAGTATCATGGCATTCTCCCCTATTGTACAGGCTCAGAGTATCTTAGACTTGTTGACATTGTTTCCGGAATGCTCTGTTTGGTGTTCCCTTTTGTCCAATTATAAGAAGGAACAGTGACTGGCTGGATTCTGGGTTGTTTGAGAGGAACTTCTACAGAGGAGGGTTGCAGTGAATAGCTGGGCTGCCGATGGAGTAAGTTGGAGGATGTGGATATCTTTAAGAGCCTAGTGATATTTCCAGAGATGTTAAGGCTTTGAATCAGTAAATTCATTTTATCAAGTGGAGCGTTTGAGGGAAAGAAATATGCCAGAAACACAATCATTCTGCTATTGTCTCTTGAAAAATGTTTCAGGTTCAAGCCTGATCAAAATTAACAATCTTTTGATTTTAATTGACTGGAGGACTTGAGGAGGAATATTCCAGTTTGAAGTTAAGGTTACTGAATCTAAGAAAATGTAGGCAACATTTTCTTCCAATGAAAAGGAATAAAATCCCAAGGAAGGAAGACAGAAATACAGAGCCGGAAGCTTTAAAGGTATATATGTATTCCTGTTGGTAATGGGACATTGTTGATTAGTTCAAAGTCTTGCTCAGGGAGCTGGGAAGAGACTTGGAGCAAAAGGTAAATTGACCAACTACCTTAAAGTTTCCCCAAATATTACTGCATTGTCGTAAGCCAATCAAATATCAAACTCTGGGAACTAAAGGAAGTGTGGAGCCAAACCATATTGAGGTGTGTTAAACCAGACCAGAGCCCTGAGTAAACAGAACTGCCACTATTTAAAAAGAAGCACCATTGTCCTTTTCTAATTGAAGTTTAATTTGAAGTATTTCTACTGATGCATTTGGTTAATGACTTAAAAGCATTTTATAGTTCAGGACTTGGCATTCAGAAGATGACTTTGTACTAATTTTAATTGGTGACTGAACAGAACTGGCCTAGAATAACTTGTTCTTTTGCAGGTACTGTATTGATCTGCATATTTAGCGTGGTAAGCTATGGTGAAGTAAAGTGAGAAAGGCCTTTGTATGTCCTTCTTTTGATAGCATTTTTAGTTGATGAAGGAGCATTGCTTTTATTTGCAGTGTATCCGGAAGGGACTCTGGTTTCTTAACAGTGTTCACTGACCCCACAGCTTTTGCATTTAGATTGATAGATGGTTGTCTTTCTTGGTAGACAACGTGAACTGCAATTAATTGGGAAAGTGCTATTCAGATGGTTGCGAGAATTGTAAGGTACTGAAGGGAATATACATCCTTTAGATTGTAATTGAGATGAATTTGGGGGGAATTAGCCTGAAAGAGTGAGACAGTGCTTTTCTCTCCCCCCTTAAAAGTGTTCTCATCGGACTGCCAAAATGCTAAGTTTCCTTTGATGTGCTTAATGTAAAATCCTTTGCTGAAAAGATTTAATATAATCTTGGAAAGAATCTTGCGACAGTAAGGACACCAGTTTCATACCAGCACAAATAATAAGTCAATCAAACATGACTCCAAAAGTTGGAACTACGTATAAAATCCTCCCCGTTGTCAGTCGGAAACTGGGTGAAGGCTGGACACTGGAAGGAGAAAAAGGAATTTATCTTTGGAAAGTATTCATAAAGGAGAGAAAATTCTGCAGAATGTCCAGTGTGAAGTGTTTTTGTCTTTGTCATTGTAATTGACCCTAACTTCTTCCAACAGTATTAGCTTTCTTATGCTTTATTTTTGTCACTTTTAACTCATCTCCACAATCAATTTTTGAAAAGGCGAAGGGCAATGCAGAAAACAGAGCACATCGTAGAAAATTACAGCATTTCCAGAAACTCCTTTGATCTACAGAAGTGTAAATATTATTCCTGTATTTGATTTAGTTGCTAACTTCTGTGTTGTAAGATTATAAACTTCCTGGATTATTGCCTCATCTGCATGCTCCGCTTTGGCAACATCATTCTAAATCATTGAGTCATCTTCCATAAAATGCTATGAGTGAACGCTACCTCTCTGTCACTTTGGTTCCTTCACTAACTCCGTGATGACACATTGCCTATCCTTTTGTGCTTCTTGTGGCAAAGTACTGGGCTGAATGAAG
Source organism: Mobula hypostoma (assembly GCF_963921235.1). NCBI lineage: Eukaryota > Metazoa > Chordata > Chondrichthyes > Myliobatiformes > Myliobatidae > Mobula > Mobula hypostoma. The sequence continues at coordinate 37,875,508 of NC_086119.1, forward strand.
CCGTTGTCTCAGAATGGAACGTTGACTCCTACAGTCCCCCTCACCCATCATGGACACCAGCTCCATCAAAATCCTGTTGCTAATATTCTGCCCCATGCCAAATTGCCCACTTGAACCTATTCTCTAGATTGGTATTAACTCCTAGATATCTAAAGAATTAAAAGCTCCCTCCTGTATATAAATATCTCTGGCATTGCCTTACCAAACCATTTAACCCACAATAGCCCTCCTTCTGCACCTTTGCCTGCTTTGTCTTCCTTGCCATCAAATTCTTATACATTTGCATTTGTTCCCTTATTCCTCCATGTTGCATTATTGGGAATTGGGGCATGTAATATTCTGAAGTGTTGAGCTGAATAGTTTTATTTAAATGAAACTATTCTCTTCTACCCCCCCCCCCCCAGTGATTAGGTGCACTAATCAGAATCAGATTTAATATCACCAACATATGTTGTGAAATTTGTGAAATTTGTTAACTTTAAGGCAGCAATACAATGAAGTACATGATAGATAAATAAATATAGAGAATAAAAAACTGAGTTACATTAAGTATACATAAGTCTGTTAAATAACAACTAAAAAAAGTGGTGAGGTAGTGTTCATGGGTTCAATGCCCATTTAGAAATTGGATGGCAGAGGGGAAGAAGCTGTTCCTGAATCGCTGAGTGTGTGCCTTCAGGTTTCTGTACCTCCTTTCTGATGGTAACAGTGTGAAGAGGGCATGCCCTGGGTGTTGGGGATCCTTAATGATGGAAGCCACCTTCCTAAGGCACTGCTCCTTGAAGATGTCTTGGGTACTATGGAGGCTAATACCCATGATGGAGCTGACTAATTTTATAAACTTATGCAAGTTATTTCAATCTTGCGCAGTAGCTCCCCCCCCCCCCCAATACTGCTGGGTGATGCAGCCAGTCAGAATGCTCTCCATAGTACATTTGTAGAAGTCTTTGAATATTTTAGTTGCCAAAACAAATCCCAAACTCCTAATGAAATCTAGCTGTTTTCTTTATAGCTGCATCAATATGTTGTGTCTGGGTTAGGTCCTCGGAGATATTGGCAACCAGGAACTCACTCTCTCCACTTCTGATCCCTCTGAGGATTGGTTTGTGTTCCCTCATCTTACCCTTCCTGAAATCCACAATCAACTTTTTGGTGTTGCTGATGTTGAGTGCGGGGTTGTTGTTGCAACACCATTCAACTAGCTGGTATATCTCGCTACTGTATGCCCCTTCGTCACCATCTGAAATTCTGCTACTAATATTTGTGTCATCAGCAAATTTATAGATTCTGTGTGAGCTAAACCTAGTCTTGCAGTCATGGCTGTAGAGAACAGTGGGCTATGCACATATCCCAGAGGTGTGCCAGTGTTAATTGTCAGTGAGGTGGAGATGTTATTTCCAACCTGCACAGATTGTGGTCTTCCAGTAAGGAAGACGAAGATCCAGTTGCAGAGGGAGGTACAGAGGCCCAGGTTCTGTAGCTTTTCAATTAGGACTGTAGGAATGATGGTGTTAAAAGCTGATCTATAATCAATAAACAACATCCTGACATGGGTATTTGCATTGTCCAGGTGATCCAAGGCTGCGTGGAGAGCCATTGAGATTGTATCTGCCGTAGTGTACTCTTACACTAGATCAGGGGTTCTCAACCTTTTTTATGCCATGGACCAATACCATTAAGCAAGATGTCTGTTGACCCCAGGTTGGAAACCCCTGCACTAGATAAATATAGCAGACTTGCAGTACTCACATTGTTAAGTATTCAGAAAATGAACTTATTTTTGGTTAATGGTCTTAATCAGAAGCCCTGAGCATCAGAACCACTGATTTAATGTGGACTGTCTCTATGTACAGGGCATCACTTGTCTAATACTAAAGGGAAAAGTGGGAAAGTTCAGAAGAGACATGAGGGGCCTGTTTTATTTTTGCCCAGAGTAATGGGTGTTTGCAATACACTGCCAAGGTTGGTAGTAGAAGCAGATATGACAGAGACGTTTAAGAAGCTCTTAGATGGTGGGCACATGAATATGCAAGAGAATCGAGGGTTATGGACCATGTGCTGACAGAAGGGATTAGTTTAATGACGTGTCATAGTTTTGCACAACATTGTTGTACTGTTCTATGCTTGAGTGTAGGATCATTATATAATCTTTTTTGAATAAGAAGAGACAGATTTTTATATAAAAAAACTATGTCCACCTGTCATCACCAATACCCCTCATTCACTTCACTATTTCTTAATGCTGTGCTTGGTTGTCACAACCTCATCTGAAATTCTTCAACCCCCGTCTCAACTCATAGTGCCCCTTTCATCTCTCATGCCTATGGCTTACTGACATATCTTGGTCTAAAAGAATGTTAGATATAAAATTCTAGCTTTTATTTTCATTATGCTTCTATTGCCTCATTTATTCTCAAATCTGTAGCCAAATAGCTCCTTGTATTTGGAGATCTCAATTCTCCACAAATTTAGGTCTGTTAGGCTCTCTTATTTTCTTATCCTAGCAGGTGTGCTTTTCTCTTTCTGGGTTCTAGGCTCCAGAATTGCTTCAGCAAACTCTTCCCTTTTAAGATTATTTTTAATGCCTCTTTCCCATCAAGCCTTTGATGTCTGATTTTGACTGATGTTCTCTCATGAGGCAACTTAGAATATTTTACTGTGATGTTGCTTCACCAATTACAGGACTGGCAAAGTCAAAAATTAAGCTATGATCAATCTGACCTCATTTACTCTGGAAAGTTGGCTTCACCTCACCCTGAGGTCTTCATTCTTTTCCACATTCCAATCTTCTTTAACTATGCAGATAGTACTAAACTTCCCCTTTCTGTACAAAGAGATCAAAGTCGACTCTTTTATAAATTACAATACACTGTACTTGGATGGAGAGGCAATATTCCAGTCATATTACATATAATCAACCATTTTTTACATGAGCAAAATTGAATAACATCTATTCTCCACAGCTTCGGCTTTCGACAAATCTTATGCTTTTCATGGTTTGGGACTGAACATCAAAAAGGGATTTGAATTTTTGACAATTTTTCTTTATAATCAGCTCCAGATCAAAAAAATCCACATTTCTCTTGGTTGATTTTGAATGACAATAAGAAAGAATTATGGTAGTGTGTTGGCCTCATCAGCCTTCTCTTTCCTCACAGACTATACAAAGTCTATCTTATTATGAATTCACAAGTCCTTTTAATCAAAGAGGTTCTGTGATGACATTGCTTATTATCTCTCAATCTTTTCAACATGGATTGTTTTTGTTGTCAATTTCTACCTTGTAGCCACCCTGAGGAAGCATGCATTGTAAGCAGTGAAGCACTTTAGTTTTAAATTTGTTTTGACTCCAGCTTATGGTGGTGGGGATCAGCCCATTCTGCGAGGGTTACAGTGAATACCCTCAGTGACTCCCTGCAGCACAGTCTCATTTGGAGGTAACATTGTGGGTGGGGTGGTAGACTGTTTGTAGTTGCACACTAACCCCATGTAACAGACTAATAATGAGTCTGTTTGGATTATGTTTTCCTGTTCCTGAAATCCCTAGTCTTGGTTTCCTGCCATCACTGAAGACCTGTTTATACTTAAAATACCAACTTAATTTACTTCTAGATGTTATAAATAAAATCTTCGAATTTGGATGAAGTTAAAGAATGACTGATCTATAACTGTGTGTCTTCTTACCTGTTGTGAAATGCTTCCCATTAACAGGCTTTCAAACACTTTATGTCCAGTTAGCCACAGAAATAAGCTGGTTGACAGCAGCAGTTGATGAATACAACAGTATTTTCTAGGGTTGTTATAACTGGAAATTTTACACTCTTGATTTGATGTGGTTATGCTTTGATTTGGATATGGGAGGTACTTATTTGAAAGGCGGCAGTTAATTTGCCATGTTGTTCCACTGTTTTCATTAATATTCTATTTTCAATTTGTTTCGCTGACTTCAATTCAAAGTTGCGTCATTGGCTGCAAGGTGTTTGGGGTGTCTTGTAAGGGATATACGAATGTTGTCACATGATTGCTATTTTCCATCCCAATTACTGAATTTGCAGTGCATAGGAGACCATTGGGCCAGTCAGGTCTTTCCTAAAGTTGCCACTTCAAGTAGCATCATCTGTCTACAAATCCATCTCTGTTCCAAATTAAAATACCTTTGTGTATAGCCTCTAAAACTCTTATGCAGGATTGAATCATTTAATTGAGTGCATGCAGTTAATGCTAGTATTGAAGGAGATTCATATTGAAATCTCAGTCCAAAATAACTGTCATGTAATGGATTTGGGAAGTAAAAGAAGATTGGGGAAGTGAGGGATTCGGTGAGAATGAACTGGAAAAGTTACCTATTTCTAGAGTGGTGGAGAATATAGAGTTAGTGATCTCAGAGGAGATTCAAATCTGCAGGACATTGCAATGGTTTTCAGTAGGTAAATTCAGCCTTAAGTAAACAGTTCGATCAGAATATCGTCAGTTCAATGTTATGAATTATATTTTAATCCATAGATATTCCAAATTCATTGTAAAGATATTTTGACACTTCCATTTTTGACTTAGACCATCTGCTGCTAGTGATTTCATGTTGTGTGAACTTCGTAGATCCCATGTGATGTTGCTTTCTTAAAGCCTATATGTCACATTGAATAAAAATGTACAAATGTCTATGACTTAAGTCAAGTTTTATAGTAACCTATCTGTGGGAGTTATGGTAGGCTGAGTGCGGTGGGGGCTTGTTGTTTTTGGCAGTAGACTAAAATCACCAGCATTTGTGTTTGATGATTTAGTTAAAGCACTTCACTGTCAGGCAGTCTTCTGCCATTTGCTAGCTAGGCTTTAGCATGGAGGACAGATTCCTGATTGAAGTATCTCTCTCCAGAGAGAATTCTTGTTACTCAGCACTTCCACTGGTTTGGTTCCTTGCACCTTTCAGTGTGACAGGTTACATACTCCCTTGCCTTTGGTAGAACTCTGTGGCCTGGTTTTGTCAATATTGGACCAATGCTGTGGGCTTGCCTTGTTATTCATTAACGTTACAGTGTCATTTAGAGCTGGGTTTTAACATAACACCACTATCTCTCAGCACCCACAGCCATAATAACAGGGAAATGACACCATCAGGGAAGAAGACACAACTGAATTCTTTTTCTACCCACCTGGAAAGTACAAATGAATTTTATACTTACCTACCTTTGCTCACCACCACTCCCTAGCATGACAGTCAGAAGCCAGGCACAGTTTTGAACTCTTAAGCACACACCACATTCAACATCTTCCTTTTTCAACAATGCGATTTAAACAAATCTGCTTATCCTGTTATTTAACAATTTTGACACTTTTTTATGCTTACTCTCTTGCACTCTGTCCCTTGCATGCTTGCTCTCGTTCTTGCTTGCGTGTATTTCAGTCTACGCTTGAATCCAACCACAGCTACTTCCCTTCCTGCCAAATCAAACAGAAGTCGCTGTTTACACTAAACCTTGTGCGTTTTAGAATTGGCTGCATTGTTTCTAAATGATGGTTGCGGCAGTAAATACCATAATGCTTTAGCCTCCCACGTTGATGATCTTGAGACTTGCAATTTGCAGCCTTTAAAAATCTTAAACTTGGGAGTCAGGCTGATTATCTACTGTTTTTAAATGCACCATCTAGCATTTTGCATTACACCATGCACTGGACAAACATATACTAGTTCTATCTGACCTTTTTAGCCATTGCTCATCACTAAAATTTAACATTAGTGCTGTCAGTGTACAAGGCTACCCCTTGTGGAAATGGGTTTATGTTTCCAGAGGAAAACCAATAAAATCATTTGCTGAAAAAAAAACCTAGTTTAGCATAAATACAAAGTCTGCAGATGCTGGAAATCCAAAGCAACACACACAAAATGCAGGAGGACTGTGCAGATCAGCCAGCATCAATGGAAATGAATCAACAGTCAACATTTTGGGCCGAGACCCTTCTTCCGGACTGAAAAGGAAGGGGGAAGACGCCAGAATGAAAAGGCGGAGGTAACTAGTGTAACTGGTTTGGATTGTCATTGTTACAGAATGTAATTCTTCAATCCCAAATTGTACAATTTACACTTGCGTCTTAACTTACTTTTTCAGACTATTGATGTTAATGTAGAAATTATTTTGTGAATACCGTCTCTTAAGCATCTATCATAATTACAATGGTTGGTTGGGTGGTTTGTTGTAGCTATTACAGAGTGAGAATCTTTCAGCGAGATCTGAGGTCTTGATATTCAAATATCCTTTTTCTTAGATTGTGCATTGAACACTGTGGTAAATTTCATTATTATTGCTTGCCTTATTGAGAATTCGGATGTAGTCCCTTTTTTTTTAGAATTTTGCTACGCGTCTTCATTGCTGAAGTGTAGTGTAGTAGATTTCAACTGTAGTGGTCCTAAACAGGAATATTTAGTGATTCCCTTCGGAGCTCCAGGCAGGGTGAAGCCTCAGAAAGGTGGTATCTATCATTAAGGAGCTCTACCACGCTGGGCTTGTCCTCATATCATTATTTGGCCTGAAGACAAACACTCAACGTTTTAGGAATAACTACTTCCCCTCCACCATCAGATTTCTGAACTGTCTATGAACCTTTGGGCACTATCTCATTATTTTTGCTCTTTTTGCACTACTTAGTTAATTTTTTTCCTATATACTGCTGTATATTTATTGTAATTTATAGTATATTATGAACTGTACTGCTGCTACTACAACATTTCATGGCACACATCGGTGATAATAAATCTGATTTCTGGTGCAGGAGAGGTAGATTGTTAGAAGATGTTTGTCTAGCAGATGTTGAGTACAAGGTTCGTCTGCTGGTTTACTTCTGTGAAGATTTCTCAGAGCTGGCCTTTGAATGTGCACAAATGCAAGTGACATCTGTATTTTGCAGTTAGGGTAAGCTTTGTTTCTGGAATGTGGTAACCGCAGATTGAACAGCTTCCATCCTTCTTGGCCCAAAATGTCGACTGTCTATTCCCCTCTATAGATGCTGCCTGACCTGCTGAGTCCTCCAACAATTTGTGTGTGTTACTCTGGATTTCCATCCAGAATCTCCTGTGTTTTTGAGCAGCTTCCCATTATTTCTGAATGTTAAGTCCACACCCAAGTGAAGTTTGTTGGCTGTGAGATGCAACATTGCAGCAAGAGAGATTGAGAGGAGGTATTGGGCCAATTTTGCAGATTTCTGGCAGAAGGAACATATTTCAATGGACTTCAAGAAAAGGGATGGATCCAATCTGTGATGGATATTCACTGTCCTGGGCCCAGTGGGCCTTTTTTTTTCGCGAAGTTCAGCTTTCTAGCGCAGCAGCTGACTCTTCTAGAGTTATTGTTGATTAAGTTAAACTTCCAACCAATATTTCTAGCTAAACCTCTTATCGCAAACAAGTGAATAATAGGGTTCCTGTTGGCCCGTTATTTAATTGAGAGAAAACAATGGGGTCTGCTTCAGCTTAATTAAATAATGCATTCACCTAACCTGACTCCAACTGAAAAACATCAAGTATGTGAAGTCACCAAGTAGAAAAAAAATAGTATATATGTAACAGAATAGCAAGGCTTGCTAGGAGTGGTCAGGCAATGGCAAGAAGAATGACAGAAAGATGGGGTGACTAAAATCTATTTCTCTGCCTTTGAGTTCTGTGAGGGACGACTCGTCTGTCTGCAAATCATTGGTAGGTGCTTTTAGCTTGTAGGAATTGTGGCTGTGTTTTGGAAATCCGTTATTCTAAAAATGGTTTGTAACCTGGAAGTTCTTTATAAGATAGAAATTCTGTGATACTTAAATGTGTTTTAAAAATTTCACCTAAATTTGAACATGTATCACTAAAAATAAATGAACTGTGTTTAAACTAGTATGTTAGCTGGAAGTACCTCCTCCTTGGTACACACCTCAAATAGTGGGTATTGAATCAGAATCAGAATCAGGTATATGATCACCGGTATGTGACGTGAAATTTGTTAAGTTAGCAGCAGCAGTTCAATGCAATACATAATCTAGCAGAGAGAGAGAGAGAGAAAGAATAAATAAATAAAACAATAAATAAACAAGTAAATGAATTACTTATATTGAATAGATTTTTTTTTAATGTGCAAAAACAGAAACACTATATTTAAAAAAAAGTGAGGTAGTGTTCAAAGCTTCAATATACACTTAGGAATCGGATGACAGAAGGGAAGAAGCTGTTCCTGAATCGCTGAATATATCTCCTACCTGATGGTAACAGTGAGAAAAGGACATGCCCTGGGTGCTTGAGGTGCTTAATAATGGACGCTGCCTTTCAGAGACACCACTCCTTAAAGATGTCCTGGGTACTTTGTAGGCTAGTGCCCAAGATGGAGCTGACTAGATTTACAACCTTCTGGCAGTTAAACTTGCAGTGGAGGACACAGGGAAGTGATGTAGCCTTTGAAGAGTAGATGTCTACAGTATAAACTCCCTTTAGACAGCTACAGGTACCCTCACTATATTGGATAGGGCTTAAAGACCTTTATGGGAGTTCAGAATTTTTGCAGACAGCAAACCTAATGCCATCACATACTGGGTCTCCTTGCTGTCTGCCCTAAGAAAAGTTTTCCTTAACTGGCTCCTTCCAGTGGGCAGAAGAGCTGCTTTCTGAATTGGAGTGAGCATTCTGTCCTTCTAAAGGCACAGTGGACATGATCCTCAGAGCAGCTGCTCTTAGAAACGTGCAGAGAACTGCAGTGGCACGAGATAGTATGTGTGTTTCAGGTAATAGAAGGCCTACTCAAATTTGGATGCCTATTAAAATTCTTTCCAATTTTACATCTATTCTGAATGCACCCTATAAATCAAACTAATGGGGCTACAACAGAGTCAAGATCAGTGAAATCCAGTGTCTTGAGCAGAAATTAGGATGGATGGTAAATGCCAGTTTCTCCTGCAGTTCCCAGATGCTGAAACAATGAAGTAAAACAATAAAAGAAACACATACACATGCACAGATGTTGGCTTATTAGCTCTGCCGAAGTTCCAAAAAACCTGGATTAATCATTGTGTTCCATAATTCAACCTAAACTCGTTGCTCATAAGAGAAAGTGTTGGTGAAAAGTCTTGCCAACCTCAGTATGAATTGTAGAATGCAGAGATCAAAGTCTGATGGAACGGATTGTATTTATATAATGCTATTCATGTGAGACATGTACCATAATTTTGTTCAGATTGAGGAGTAGAGGAAACAGAAAGGATATGCAAATCAATAGCAACGTTCTCTCCTAGGCCAATGTTTCCAGCACCAAGACTCTAATTCCACTCAGATTCATGACACTAGAACCTTGAAACAAACAATATTACAAAGTCAGTTGAACATTGAAGAATATCTTTAAGACAACCCAGGAAAAGAATGCAATATTCCCTGTGATATGGGAATTGCAAACATGTGTGTTCAAAGTGGAGAAAGAACACTTAGAAAGGCATTGCTCATCTTAGTCCATGCATTGGGAGCATAGGGAAGCCTTCAGTAATGCTGGGGGAAAAATGCATCAACTCTGTATCTATACACCAGCTTGTCCTTATCAGACACCACCTACCCCATCTCTCTGGTTTCCAAATTGGCAGCCTCAATCAACTCTGAACCCACTGAACTAGAGTGGAAGCAAATCATCTAAAGTAGTACCCAAGATGATTTCTCATTTGAAATGACATGTGAAATTTTTGTAACACAATTTGTGATGTACTATATCATGACACACAAGTCCTTTCTTTGAACAAAAGGTGTATATGCATCCTACATTTTTTTTTACTTCCAACAATTTATCATTGAAATTTTGATTGGAATTTCCTCAAAGCATTGATCATATTTTTTCACCTCCTGTCATTCGGAGGGAGGCCTTTGAAATTAACCAGACGTGGAGGGATTTGCTTACCGCCCATTATACCACTGGCATTTAGGGCAGCAATTGAAGGTCCTCCATCTCTGGCGGTGTTCTGGGCTTCCTTCAACATGTCAGTAGCTTCCTCTCGGTTTTCATTACTGTCAGCCACGCAAGTCCTGGGCGGAGACTTGAGTGGAGCCCTGAGCTGAACCACTGAACCTGGAGGACCGGTGGACCACTCTTTGTCTGGCCTCTCGCCATTGACCTGTTCGGCACGGGTGACCCTACCAAAAGCTAAAGCATGAAACCCTGGCTCTAGCTCCCTGGGTCATTGAGGCACAGAAGCCTCCAAACCTTATGACAAGGTTGTGGTCATTGTGGAGGAAACACTGAAGGAGGCAGCGGCTAAGCCAAGTCTTCAGTCATTGAACAGTGCTTTGTAATGAGCGTTGATTAAACATCCATTATCCTGAATCATGTACTTAATCAGTCAAATCTCAGAACAAGTTAACATACTTTGAAAACAAAAATTGAGGATGTATCTTACCTTGATTAGCTATTGGAATTGGTTCTATGAATGATTTGATTTATTCTAGTGTATGGTTGTATGGAACAGTGGTCCCCAACCACCGAGCCGCAAAGCATGTGCTACCGGGCCGCGAGGAAATGATACGAGTCAACTGCACCTTTCCTCATTCCCTGACACACACTGTTGAACTTGAACGCATGCGAGGTCGTTACCCACGCGAGGACATCAGTCAGTCATTAACCTACAACTACTGAGTAAAAAACAAATGTCGCTTGAGAGTTTATTTGGAAGAGATGGTAGGGGACATAAAAGGCCTAACAATGATGATAAATAACGCAGAGACAGCTGAGGCCGAGACTGCAAAAAAAAGAAAGCTTCCCTCATCAGAAAATACGATGAGTCGTACATAAAATATGGCTTTATTGCGACCGGTGACTCGCACGCTCCAAGCCCCCTGTGTGTGATATGTGGAGACAAGCTGTCTAATGAGGCAATGAAGCCCTCAAATCTGCTTTGGCACCTTGATTCCAAGCACCCTGCACTAAAGACAAACCCGTTGAGTTTTTTGAGCGGAAAAAACGTGAGCAAGTGGGACAGAAGCAAGTGCTGAGGGCCACCAGCTCCACAAATGCTGCTGCTCTGAGAGCGCCGTACTCAGTGTTAGCCGTGTTGCTAAGGCTAAGAAGCCTTTCACTGTTGGCGAAGAATTGATTCTGCCTGCTGCTAAGGACATGTGCCGCGAACTGTTGGGAGAAGCTGCAGCTAACAAGATGGCACAGGTTTCTCTTTCAGCTACCACAGTTTCAAGGAGAATCGACGACATAGCGGAGGACATTGAAGCACAGCTATTGGAATGGCTTAATGAGTCTGGTTTCACTACCCGAGTCAAAGAGGTTGCTCCTGAATGCCAGTCTATACACTGTGTCACATACAGGGAAATGCTGAAAAATGTCACCTGATCTTAACAGCGTATTGAGTGATGTTGTTGAAGTTATCAATCACTTCAAAGCAAAAGCCCTTAACTCAGGTCTGTTTGAGCAGCTTTGCGAGGAAATGGATGCACAGCACAAACACCTTCTCTTACACACTGAAGTCAGGTGGCTATCAAGGGGAAGAGCCCTGGCCAGGGTTCTTGAGTTAGGAGAACAGCTACAGAGATTTCTTTTAGGAAAGAAGTCAGCACTGGCAGCACACTTCAGTGACGAGGAGTGGATAGCAAAACTCGCTTATCTGTGTGACATCTTCAACCTGCTCAATGAACTCAATTTGTCACTTCAGGGGAGAATGACAACTGTCTTCAGGTTGGCAGATAAAGTGTCTACTTTCACAGCCAAACTGGAACTGTGGGGACGGCGAGTGGACAGGGGCATATTTGACATGTTCCCAACATTAGCTGGGTTTTGGGAGAGACTGAGGCTGCACCAGCCTTCTCACAGCTGGTGCACGATCACCTTTCTTCACTGTGGACAGAATTCAAGTGTTACTTCCCAACCGCAAATGACCCAAGACGTGCAAAGGAATGGGTCTGTGACCCATTTGTGAATGTGCTCGGTGAATCATCCATGTCAGCGCGGGAAGAAGATCAACTCCTTGAGCTTGCAAGTGATGGTGGGCTGAAAAGTATGTTTGACATAACATCTCTGCCGGCATTCTGGATCAAAGTCAAGGCTGAATATCCTGAGATAGCCGCGAAAGCACTGAAAACATTGCTTCCATTTCCAACATCATATCTCTGCGAAGCAGAGTTTTCTGCAATGAATGCAATGAAAACTAAATTCCGGAATAGACTGGACATAAGGAACCCCCTTATCTGTTATAATCACTTATCGCTATATTCATGCGAGGAAAATATGCGCTGTGTGTGTAATATTAAATTCATTAGATAAACCCTTTTAGAAATAAAATTGAGTGTACTAGCCACTGATAAGTGACTTATAGTTGACTTATCACCTATATTTCGGTCGTGATTAACAGCACCCCCCCCCCCCCCGCCACCCACCCACCACCCTGGTCGGCCGGTCCGCAAGAATATTGTTAATATTAAACCGGTCCGCAGTGCAAACAAGGTTGGGGACCCCTGGTATAGAATGTAAAAGGTGCAGAGCAGAAAGTTTGTTTTCTGTAACAGTGTGGCTAGTTAGCTTTAAAAATGCAATGTTGTTTAGACTCTTGCAAGCAAAATAGAGAAAAAAATGGCATCTATGCCTACATCACACAGTACTGCACAGCAATTTTTACTATCAAGTTTCAAGGTGTAGTTAACTATTTACCAGTGGCGCAAAACACAAAGGAGCCAAAAAAAAACCTCAGCCTTCAGGAAGCATCTATGGAGGGAAGTGGACAGTCAAATTTTGGGTTGGGATCCTTCATCAGGACTGGAAAGAAAGAGTGGAGATAACCAGTATAAAATGATGGGGGTGGGGGGGGGGGAATGGTGAAAGTGCTGGCAAGTGATAGGTGTAGGTGAGGGCAGGTGGAGGAGGGGAGAATGGGAATGAAGTGAGAAGCTGAGTGGTGATAGGTGGAAATAACTAAGGTTTGAAGAAGATGGGGTCTGATTGGAGAGGATAGTGGATCATGGAATTAAAGGGAAGGAGGTGAGGAGGAAACTGGTGAGAGGGATGGGTGGCTGATGGGCAGATTGAGAAGACTGGAGAGAGGAAAGAGATGGACTGAAGAGGACTGGTGGGATGAGGGCAAAAAGGTGGACAGACGGTCTTGGTTATCAGAAGTTAAGAAATCTTATGTTCATGCCATCAGGTTGGAGACTACCAAGGCAGAATATGAGGAGGTGTTCCTCTATTCTACGTTTCACATCATCTTGGCCATTGAATCTGTATGCAGTAAGACACAAATACAATAAAGCAGACAAATAGTGTTGACAAACACATGAAAATCTGCAGATGCTGGAAATCCAAAGCAATATACACAAAACTCAGCTTCATTTCCGGTCCTGATGAAGGGTCTTGGCCCGATATGTCGACTGTTTCCTCATTTCTGTAGATGCTGCCTGGGCTGCTGAGTTCCACCAGCATTTTGAATAGTGTTGATCCCATTTGCTAGTGTTGGACTATTCCTCTTCTCACCCTGTCTCTTGCAAAAACGCCATCCCCTTCTCGCAATTCCTCCGTCTCCGCCGCATCTGCTCTCAGGATGAGGCTTTTCATTCTAGGACGAGGGAGATGTCTTCCTTTTTTAAAGAAAGGGGCTTCCCTTCCTCCACTATCAACTCTGCTCTTAAACGCATCTCCCCCATTTCACGTACATCTGCTCTCACTCCATCCTCCCGCCACCCCACTAGGAATAGGGTTCCCCTGGTCCTCACCTACCACCCCACCAGCCTCCGGGTCCAACATATTATTCTCCATAATTTCCGCCACCTCCAACGGGATCCCACCACTAAGCACATCTTTCCCTCCCCCCCCCCTGCATTCCGCAGGGATCGCTCCCTACGCAACTCCCTTGTCCATTCGTCCCCCCCATCCCTCCCCATTGATCTCCCTCCTGGCACTTATCCGTGTAAGCGGAACAAGTGCTACACGTGCCCTTACACTTCCTCCCTTACCACCATTCAGGGCCAAACAGTCCTTCCAGGTGAAGCAACACTTCACCTGTGAGTCAGCTGGGGTGATATACTGTGTCCGGTGCTCCTGATGTGGCCTTTTATATATTGGCGAGATCCGACACAGACTGGGAGACCACTTTGCTGAACACCTACGCTCTGTCCGCCAGAGAAAGCAGGATCTCCCAGTGGCCACACATTTTAATTCCACATCCCATTCCCATTCTGACATGTCTATCCACGGCCTCCTCTACTGTAAAGATGAAGCCACACTCAGGTTGGAGGAACAACACCTTATATTCCGTCTGGGTAGCCTCCAACCTGATGGCATGAACATCGACTTCTCTAACTTCCGCTAATGCCCCACCTCCCCCTCGTACCCCATCTGTTACTTATTTTTATACACACATTCTTTCTCTCACTCTCCTTTTTCTCCCTCTGTCCCTCTGAATATACCCCTTGCCCATCCTCTGGGTCCCCCCGTCTTTCTTCCCGGACCTCCTGTCCCATGATCCTCTCGTATCCCTTTTGCCTATCACCTGTCCAGCTCTTGGCTCCATCCCTCCCACTCCTGTCTTCTTCCATCATTTTGGATCTCCGCCTCCCCCTCCAACTTTCAAATCCCTTACTCACTCTTCCTTCAGTTAGTCCTGACAAAGGGTCTCGGCCTGAAACGTCGACTGCACCTCTTCCTAGAGATGCTTCCTGGCCTGCTGCGTTCACCAGCAACTTTTATGTGTGTTGCTAGTGTTGGTTGTTACGTCACCTTGGTCACGAGATTGGAATGGCTCCTTGCTATTTGTCAGATATTGCCAAGTGTACACACCATTTATGTGCACTAAATACTCAGGAAGAGCTGTCCACCAAATAGGTCAACAGAGCCAACAAAAAGGCAGCACTTCTGACTGCAACATTTCACCACCCCCTCCCTCCCCTCTGTTTTGCACTGAAGTGGATGACATTATTAGAAGCTTTTACAATGGAGCTTGATTTCTCCATTTCATCATTCATGGCTGAGTGTGAAATCAGAGTTTTGTTCACATCAGATTTGAACATAGAAACAGAGAAAACCTACAGCACAATACAGGCCCTTCAGCCCACAAACCTGTTCTGAACATGTCCTTACCTTAGAAATTACCTAGGGTTATCCATAGCCCTCTATTTTTCTAAGCTCTATGTACTTGTTCAGGAGTCTCTTAAAAGACCCTATCATATCTGCCTCCACCATCGTCGCCGGCAGCCCATTCCATGCACTCACCACTCTCTGCGTAAAATAAAAATTTACCCCTGACATCTCCTCTGTACCTACTTCCAAGCACCTTAAAACTGTGCCCGCTTGTGCTAGCCATTTCAGCCCTGGGAAAAAGCCTCTGATTATCCACACGATCAGTGCCTCTCATCATTTTATACACCTCTATCAGGTCACCTCTCATCCTCCATCGCTACAAGGAAAAAAGGCTGAGTTTACTCAACCTGTTCTCATAAGGCATGCTCCCCAGTCCAGGCAACATCCTTGTAAATCTTCTCTGCTCCCTTTCTATGGTTTCCATATCCTTCCTGTTAGCGAGACAACCAGAACTGAGCACAGTACTCCAAGTGGGATCTGACCAGGGTCCTATATAGCTGCAACATTATCTCCTGGTTCCTAAACTCAGTCCCACGATTGATGAAGGCCAATGCACTGTATGCTTTCTTAACCATAGAGTCAACCTGCGTAGCAGCTTTGAGTGTCCTACGGACTCGGACCCCAAGATCCCTCTGATCCTCCACACTGCCAAAAGTCTTACCATTAATGCTATATTCTGCCATCATATTTGACCTACCAAAATGAACCATCTCACACTTATCTGGGTTGAACTCCATCTGTCACTTCTCAGCCCAGTTTTGCATCCTATCTATGTCCCGCTGTAACCTCTGACAGCCCTCCACACTATCCACAACACCCCCAACCTTTGTGTCATCAGCAAATTTACTAACCCATCCCTCCACTTCCTCATCCAGGCCATTTATAAAAATCACGAAGAGTAGGGGTCCCAGAACAGATCCCTGAGGCACACCACTAGTGACCGACCTCCTTGCAGAATATGACCCGTCTACAACCACTCTTTGCCTCCTGTGGGCAAGCCAGTTCTGGATCCGAATTCTGGAACATGGAGCTCTATAGGAGAAAATGTAATCTCTGAAGTTCCTAGAATGTATTTCTTAAGTAAACATGCAGTGACATTATGTACGGAAGGGTGTAACAAGTGATTTAACGTCTTGTGTCTTCCTTGAAGGTTTTGTGTGAAAAGCATGCCATTTTAGAACAATGACACATTACTATATTGCAATGAGCCAAAACCAACAGCTGACATCTGCAGAGAAATCAGTACACACAAAATGCTGGAGGAACTCAGCAGGTTAGGTAGCATCTATGGAAGTCAATAAACAGCCAATGTTTCAGGCCAAGACCCTTTTTCAGGACTGAGATGAAGGGAGCAGATGCCAGAGTAAAAAAAAGTGGGAGGGGTGGGAGGCTAGCTTAAGGGTTAGTGGTGAAGCCAGGTGGGTGGAAAAGGTCAAGAGCTTGAAAAAAAGGAATCTGTTTGAGGAGTGTGGGCCATAGAAGAAAGAGAAGGAGGAGGGGACCCATGGGGCAGGTAAAAGTCAGAGTAGAGAATAGAAGAAAGGCTGGGGTGAGTGATTTTTGTTACCAGAAGGAGAAATTGCCGTTAGAAATCTGTTGGAAATATTTTCTTAATAGCTAGTACTTCAATATTACTATGCTATATATGAGTTGCATAAAATTCAGGGAGTCAGCAATGTTCATCTTACTTATTTTGCATCAAGTCTCACTGTTATCTGCAGGCAGCAAGTTGTGCTAAACTGAAGGGTGGTTTGAGGGGATGGGAGGTTCTGATGGATTATGGTTGGGTTTAATCCAGTTTTAATCAAAACAGTATGCTTTCCAAAACAAAGTCACTATCTGGCCCACTATCTTTTCTAAAAAGTCTTCCCTAGCCATAATGTTTATTCATTTCTAATACAGATTACTGTGCGACTAGATTATGAATTGAGTTTGGGGTTTATTGGCTTATTTGTCATTGTCTGCTTATCCATAAAGACACAAAGGGAGGACTTCCGTAAAGATAATATTGTAATCCTTTGTAATCCAGTGCAAGGTTTGGTCAATTTGACAGTAAGGATATAGGTTTGAATTAATCAGCTTTGTTACAATAGTCTGATACATTGAAACATTCCAGGGCAAGCGTATGTTCCCTCTTTTAGCAGGTAGATGAGAATTACATCACAAGGTTTTGAATTTTCCACAGAGTGTCTTCAGACATTTTAACAAGGCATGACCACATCACTTGAAGGCTGACAGTTTGGTTTGATACATAGTTGTGTTATATATTTAATCCTTAAGCTACCATTTCAGTATACAAGGTAGTAGATAAACCATAAAACATACAGTAGGAGCAAAATTAATCCATTCAGTCCACTGAGTCTGCTCTGCCATTCAATCATGGCAGATTTATTTTCCCTCTCAACCCCTTTCTCCTGCCTTCCCACATAACCTTTGACACCCTTACTAATAAAAACCCTAAAACACTTTAAATATACTCAATGACTTGAACTCCACAACCAACTGTAACAATGAATTCTTCAGATTGACCGCCCTCTTCATTGAGAGAATGGACAAAAAAATAGCAGATAGAATACAGTGTAGGGAATTATACGGTCATGCACTTTGGTAGAGGGAAAGAAGGTGTAGACCATTTTCTAAACAGGGAGTGAATTCTGAAATTGGAGGTGCCCCCCTCAATCTTCTAAACTCCAGCTAGAAAAGGCCCAGAGCTATCAAATGCACGTTGTACGTTAGCCCTTTCATTCCTGGGATAATTCTCGTAAGTCTCCTCTGGACCATCTCAATGCCAGCACATCATTTCTTAGATATGGGGCCCAAACTGCTCACAATATTCCGAACATGATCTGACCCAAGCCTTAAAGCCTCAACATTACATCATTGATTTTATATTCTAAAAAAAATACCTTCAAAGTTAATGCATTCCTTACTACTGACTAATCTGCAATTCAACCTTTATGGAATCTTGCATATGACTCCCAAGTCCCTTTGCGCCTCCAATTTCAGAATTCACTCCCTGTTTAGAAAATGGTCTACACCTTCATTCCCTCTACCAAAGTGCATTACCATATAATTTCCTACACTGTATTCTATCTGGCATTTCTTTGCCCATTCTCTCAATCTGTTTAAGTCCTTCTGCAGAATCTGTGCTTCTTGAGCACTACCTGTCCTCCACCTATCTTTGTATCAACCACAAACAACAGCTGAGATGCAACAGGACTTGGGAGTCCATGTGCAGTATTCCCTAAACGTTAGTTTGCAGGTTGATTTGGTGACGAGGAAGGCAAATGCAATGTTAGCATTCATTTCAAGAGGACTAGTGTATAAAAGCAAGGACGTAATGCTGAGGCTTTATAAGGCACTGTGAGACCTCATTTGGAGTATTGTGAGCAGTTTTGGGCCCCTTATTTAAGAAAGGATTTGCCGACATTGGAGAGTGTTCAGAGGAGATTCATAGAATGATTCCAGGAATTAAACTCATATTATGTGAGGACAATTGATTGCTATGGGCCTGTACTTGCTGGAATTTAGAAGAATAAGGAGTGATCTCACAGAAACCTATTCAAATGTTGAAAGGCCAAGATAATGTGGATGTGGAAAGGATGTTTCCTATGGTGGGGAAGTCCAGGACAAGTGAGCACAGCCTCAGACTAGAGGGACATCCACTTAGAATGGTGATGAGGAGGAATTTCTTGACCTAGAGTCTGCTGAATCTGTGGAATTTTTTCCACAGGGACCTGTGGAGGCCAGGTCATTGGGTGCAGAGGTTGATAGATTCTTGATTAGTCAGGGCATGAAAGATTACAGGAAGAAGGCAGGAGAATTGGATTGAGAGGGAAATTGGATCAGCCATGATAAAATGGCGGAGCAGACTCAATGGGCAGAATGGCCTAATTATGCCTCTTTGTTTCGGGAACCTTGTCCAGTGGTTAAACCATTGAGGTTCAATCCATTCTCTTGTTTAGAAATGCAGTCATGGTCACTTCCTTTATTGCCGCAGTTCACAATCAGGCACACAATCTGAATAAAACTGGCCCTATCTTTTCAAAAAAAAAATAGATGCCTGTTCTCCAACCTGGAGCAGCTCTTCTGCTGCAGTTTGGTGTTCTGGATTTCCCTCCGCATTTGACTTGTAGCCAAAGTGAATTTGTGAGGCAAGGTGCAAACTGAAGGGAGTTCCCGATGAACTTTCCAGTAAGTTGGAGGTTCATCTGTTTGATCAGAATGTGAATAGACACACAAAAGAATTTACCTGATGTGTTTGTGTTGTGTGTGTGTGTGCGTGTGTGTGTGTGTGTGTGTGTGTGTGTGTGTGTGTGTGTGTCTAGTGCACGCAAGATTTGACAGTGGCAGTGATGTGAGGAGGTATTCTACAGAACCTTTTGGTTACTCTGACCTGTTCTTTGCTGCTGGCCTTGATATAAGTGCTTTCTCATTCTGGCAGTCTGGAATGCATTTAGTCTGCAGATAAAGCAGGAATCCTGGCAAACGGAATCTGACCTTCTGTCTATCTCTTACTCAGTCCTTGCTCTAGATTCCAGGAAGCACAGCCACCCTTTGGTTTAATCGTTGTCCATTAACTAGGGAATTGACCAGTGTGCACTGAATTTACAAGTTTTGTAACTTTGTTGTTCACAATTGACTGAAATCAGGTCATTTGTTCACACATTGACTCCCTACCTGAAAAACTGATAGCTTTGAATAATTTTGGTTCTTGTCATTTGCTATGCCAGTAGTCAGTACTTTTCACTGCAGATGATTAGCCATGATAATATGTAGCAGAAAACAAATCGCCAGCTATCTGATCATATTAACGTGCTTTGGAATTATGGGTGTCCTAGGAGGTATATTAAACTTGTTTGCTCAATAATCATTGTACATAATTCCACAAATGGTTTGCTCATTGCTTCAGCTTGGAAGTGCACCAGCTCGTGCAGCTTGAAGCCAAATGCGCCAGATGGTTGTTCAGTCATCCCGCTTGCATTGTTTATTCACTCCTGATGGAAAGTTTGTGTGTTAATGCCAGCTGGGAAAAAGATCGAGATTTATAGTGATTCCTTCCCATTTCTTATGTGGTGAGAACTCATTGAATCAGAATTAGGTTTATGATCACTGCCTCCCATGCTGTGAAATTTATTGTTTTTGTGGTGGCAGTACAGTACAAAGCCATGAAGGTTACTAAAAATTGCAAAATTTAGACAGGTCGACCTTCACTAATCCGGCACCATTGGGATCTGAGGAGTGCCGGATTAGTGAAAATGCCGAAATACAGAAGGATCACATTAAGCAAAATCAGTGCCGGATTATCGAAGGAACCGGATTACAGGTAGTCGGATTACTGAAGGTCAACTTGTAGTAAGGTACTGTGCATCGGTTCATGGACCATTCAGAAATCTGATCGCGGGCGGGGGGGGGGGAGCTGTTTCTGAATCGCAGAGTGTAGCTCTTCAGCTCCTGTACCTCCGTCCTGATGGTAGTAACGCAGAGAGAACATGACCTATTTGGTGAGGGTCCTTAATGATAGATCTCACCCTTCTTGATGGTAGAGAGATTTGTACCCTTGATGGAGCTGCTGAGTCTACGACCCTCTGCCAGCTCTTGTGATCCTGTGCATTGGAGCCTCCGTACGAGGCTGTGATGCTCTCTAGGATACATCTGTAGAAATTTGCTACAGACTTTGGTGATATACCAAATCTTCTCCAATTCCTAATGAAGTATAACCACCGGTGTTCCTTCGTTATAACTGCATCAATGTGTTAGGCCTATGATGTTGATGCTCAGAACTTGAAGCTGTTCACCCTTTCTGCTGCAGATGCCTGAATGAGGACTGGTGTGTGTTCTTCTGACTTCTTATTCCTAAATCAATTCCTTGATCTTTCCGATGCTGAGTGCAAGGGTACTGTTCCAACGCCTCTCAACCATCTCCTTTACCTCATTTTTTTGGCATCTGAGATTTTTACCAGCCATAGTGGTGTCATCTGCGAGTATATGGATGGCATTTGAACTGTAGTTAGCCAGCCAGACACAAGTGTAAGCAGATATTCATGAAGTGTGCATGAATTGATTGTCAGTGAGTAGGAGCTATTATCACCAACCTGTACTGGCTGTAGTCTCTCTGAGGAGTGAGTCATGGATCCAATTGCATAGGAAGGTACAGATTTAGAAGCTTGGTGATTAATACTGAGGGGATGATGATACTGAATGCTAAGCGGTGATTGATCAACAGCAGCCTGACATATATTTTGCTTTGTCTAATCCTCCAAAGCCAAGTGGAGAGCCAATGAGATTGGGTTTATTGTAACCCAGATGCAGTGGTGGGAAAATTGAAGTGGGGCCAGGTCCATTGCCAGAGATGTGAGTGCTACTGGTTGATAGTCATCGAGGCAATTCACCTTCCTGAGCACTGGCATGATTGCTGT
This sequence comes from Mobula hypostoma, assembly GCF_963921235.1. Lineage (NCBI taxonomy): Eukaryota > Metazoa > Chordata > Chondrichthyes > Myliobatiformes > Myliobatidae > Mobula > Mobula hypostoma. The sequence continues at coordinate 37,896,989 of NC_086119.1, forward strand.
CCTTTTGAAGCAGGTGGTAACCTTGGGCTGCAGCAGAGAGGTCGAGATGCCCTCGAACATGCTAGCCAGTTGGTTGGAACAGATATTCTGTGTCTGGCCAGATACATTGACAGGATCTGACACCTTGTGAGAGTTCATTGTCTTGAAGGATATTCTGACATCAGTCTCCGGGACAGAGATCACAGGGTCCCCGATACTGGGGATTTGCACAGGTGTAGTGTTACACTTCCATTTAAAGTGTGCATAAAAAGTATTGAGCTCATCAGGGAGTCAAGGTCAAGTGTGACTCATTTATGCAATTAGGTTTCGTCTTATAGAAAGTAATGGGATGTTGTGCCTCAGTATATAAAACTACATGGAAAACATGCAAAAAATGACGTTGGAATGTATAGCTTTGTTCTTAATGTGTTTCAAAACCCATTGCTAATTCTGAAGTGCTTCTATTGTTTTATAGCAAATACAATAGGCAATTTATGCAGAGTGAGGTTTCACTGATAAGAAATGAGTAACCAACCTGTCATATCTATTTGACATGGCTTGAGGGATGAATATTGTATGTCCATTGGGAGAGCTCTTCTTCCAATAGTTTCAATAAATCTGGAGGCAAACTGATGTGGTTGGCATCAATTTGGATTTGCTGACATCGCTGTAACGTTTGCAGTATTTCACATAATGTCAGCAAATTTGTGTGCCTGTCAAATGCGTATGTGGTCATCTTGAAACACAAGGCCATTCAAGGTACTTTCTTGCAAATATTTAGTTTTAATCATTTAAGGGCTGTTTTGTAGTAAAGAAAAATCATAATCATACCCACTTGTAAAATGTGGGAAGAATTGTACTGTAAATGGGATAATTGCCATATTATTTTAATCTGTATTTTCTCCAGCTACAAGAAGTTACCTATTTTTGGCATTTTCACAGTTCTCTCTATTTCTGTTTAGTTTATCTCTTTACTTGCATTCCCAATAGTCCAGAGTGCGTCCTTTGGCAACAATGAGATACTAACAGTACAACACCTGAATTATAATTGAGAATCCTTACTCTGTAATTTTATAGGCTGTATGCTGCCATGTGGATCCACCTGTAATAACCAACCAAGCTGAGACAGGTCACTTAAACCAAAAATTGGTCTTATTTACCACAGATAGTGGAAAATCCAAGAAGGCTGAGCATCCCTTATTTGAAATTTTTGGAGCGGGAAGTGTTCCAGATTTCAGATTTTTTTTGGGATGTTGGAATATTTGCCTCTATATAATGAGATATCTTGGGGATGGGACCCAAGTCTAAACATGCAATCCATTTACATTACATATACCCTGATGGTAGTTTTATATAATATTTTAAATAACTTTGTGCATGAAGTAATAATGTGTATATTGAACCATCAGAAAGGTAAGCTATCACTACCTCAGTTGCCCATATGAACAGTCAGTGGCTGGCATCACCAACATTCCCAACTGTGGCAAAGTAATCAAGGAATTTCTCTGCTGCTTCATGATCAGCAGATGCCTTATCCTATCACCACAAATCTTTAACAATTTAATGCCATGACTTTTCTTAAATTTCTGCAACACGACAAATCCGCTCTTTCAGTACTTCATCGAGATCTTCATTTTTCACTTTATGCAATGTTTTACTACTTTTCATTAATTCTGTTTATTATTATGAGCATAGAACTTTTAACCGTTTGTCACCTCTTTCTTCAGTTTGTTCCAACACCATACTCTCCTGTCAGATGCTTAATACTTATACCGCTTGACTTGACTTTCTGTGTTATAGACAAACATAAATGCTACCATAGAGATAACAGCAAGCTTTCTGACATTTTCAACAATATCTTCACAGCACAGGGCAGAGAATTGAGCACAAAATGTACAGTAATCACTAAGTAATGCACAAAGGTCTTCCTACGATGACTGTTGAAACCAAACTGTCACAAACAGGGCTCCACTCAGGGTATGTGAGGTCATTTCTTAGAGTTGTCTATGGTGTGCCAAGACCTGTGCATCGCCTGGCAACCTTCCAAGCAACTTGTGGAATTTTCCATTTATGGTGTCAGGTCAGCGCTCAAAAATTTTCAGTTTTAGGCTTCTGGATTTTCGGATAAGAAGTGCTCAACCTGTATATTTTCTCCTGTCTGTCTCATTATATAACATGAAAGGAGCTGCGACTAGAGTTATTGAGAGTGTTTTTCTCCCCCCGAATATCAGTCTTTCCATTTTGTCCTTGCCAGATTGTTGAGAAGCATGTTGGCATAATTGTGGGAACCCCATGTATGAAAGAAAGAATGGTTGGGTTCCTGAAGTGATGCCTAATGAGTGGCACTAACCAGCTGTGATATACGGTACCAGGCTCATTGGAAGTACCAAAATTGGAATCATGCCACTGCTGACTTAATTCTGAAACCCATTCAAGTTCCAGTCTTGTTGCTGGTGGTGAATTTAATTTTGCTTAAAAAGCATGCACTTTATTTCATGTGCTGTACATAATTCAGTGATGTCCCTGTTGGTGGGGCACAGAGGTAGGAGGAAAGAACATTGATTTGTGTTCCTTTAGTACCTCAGTCCTTATTTTTCTCACTCATAGTTTTAACCAAGAATATTTTTAGATGATAGATCATCTTATGAAATTATATTGCAGTGACCTGGTAGATGGCAAAATAGGATTTCTTTCATATATTTTGAGGGCTGTTGTGAATGTTTTACAAACTATTTTAATGTGTGAGTGTTCAGATATAAATCTTGTCACTGCAGTAAGTCTTGAAGCCCAAGGCCATGCCATAAACCAAGGCTGTGCTTTAGAAGACAGTTAATTATCAAATTGAGTGGAATGTGTGGGATGGCTGCATATTTGTCAGCTAGATCAAACACGGCTAAGACATAACTTGTATTGCACAGCTATGTTACTGTCCTGGCCCGAGGCAGTGAATGGCCCAACATGCTGCCGAGTTTCTGTCCTCTTTAAAAAAAAATGTTTTGAATCTTAAGCCTCTTTTTGTTTTTGCTCCCTTCAATCCTTCAAATAGTCAGGATTCCAATTGCAATGTTTAGTGTGTAGACAAAAAAAAATTCCTAGTTTTATCTACTTGAGAGAAAAACAGATTCCTGATTGAAAATGGATTCTTTATGTTCAGTGGGATTATTGTTGTTACTTTGATCTTTTATAGTGGTTATATTTGTTAATGGTGAGGTTTGAGGTTGAAAGAGGAAAAAGCTTGCCAGCAATTGTTTTAGCTGAGTTGTGTGTGTTTGTTTTAAAGAGGCCTTTTGAATTTTCTTGCCTTCATTCCTGACAGTAGTTTTAAGTTGGTGCCAGTGCTTCCAGATGACTCGACTAAGTGACCATTTTGCCAGAACAAGGATTAAGTGTCCAGTCCAGCATTGGCAATCCTCCAAAACACTGTTAGATTTTCCTGACCTCAGGAATACCGAGACTAGTAAAGAACATAAGCATTTAAGAAAAGTAGGAGCATAAGTAGTCCATGTGATGCCTGCAGCCTGTTCCATCAATTAATGAGTGTAGTGATGGAATCCTGGTATCAACCATTTTCTTGCCTATTCTGCATAACTCATGGAGACAGAAGAATGTAGATGCTGGAAACTGGGAGCAACATGCAATATGTTGGACGAACTCAGCAGGTCAGGCAGCATCTATGGAGGGACTTGGACAATCGACATTTCAGGTCTAAACCCCTCATCACCTCCAATTTTTCTAATCTCCAGTGAGAATGGTCCTAACCACCATAACCTTTCTTCATTAGACCATGCATACAAGCCAAAACTCAACCAGGTTGACCATGATTTGCGAATTGGGCTCATGGGTGTGTTTCTCTGCTGTATAATGCTATGCCTAATTACATTATGATTTTGTTAATGTCCTGCTGCAGCTTCCTCAATGATGGATTCCAGACTTTTCTCAACATCAGATGACGAGCTAAGATGCCTATATTGTGTCTCCCTTCCTTTGTGAGTTACATGTGTGGTTTTCCAAACTTCAGGGAATTTTCCAGGGTGTAAAATACTTTTGAAGGTAACAAGCAACACATCACTATAATCCCTGTAGCTGTCACCACAGACTAAATCAACCCTGAATCCAGCACATCTATTGTGCTGTGCCGTGTCTTGAATTCCACTTACTCTGAGTCATACGACGTAGACTTGTTAAATAAGAAATCCTGACCCCGTGGTATGGAAGCCTCCTCTTGAGGAAGTAATGTCGTGCAGCTAGCAGCACTGACCCTGTTGCTCACTTAAGTACAGCAGCAAGGTTTTTAATTGGCCATCAACATAAAATTAACTTGGTGATTTTTCATTTTTAGAATAACCAGTAAGCATTCGGTTTAGTATTGTCAAACTCACCCCCTGGTAAAATGTGATAATGAGAATATGCTCAAAAATAATTAATATGTTAAGAAATAGAAAAAAACTTTCCACTTGTGTCACAAATTTATCCTTTTGTTCCTTGTGTGTTGTATTTCTATCCCTTTAACTAATCTACAGTTTTAGAAGTTTTGAAGAACAATTTGCTGTTTTACCCAGTATGTCTGCGGTCTTACTTTCAATTCACAGGTGATCATATATTAAAACAGGCTTGGTTAGTTTCCATGGACAAAAGGTGATTGCTTGTTTTGTGACCTGACTTAGATGGTAACCTGATACTGCTTTATAATTGTTATATCTCATAAAAGTAAATAGATAGATTCCTATCTTTTTCTGGATGTGCATAATATTGAATTCATTCATTAAGTGCGGACTGTGCAGGTTTCAGTACCAAATTTATCTAAAGAGTGAGGATTTCTACGCATTTTGATATCTGACCCATTGCAAAATGTAAGAAATGTATTTTTACCGTTTAATCAAATGATCTTTCTGTTGCACTTGGTCAAAGATTTCCACTGGAATTCACTGATGGCCTGGCAGAGCATCTTGTGAAAGAATGTGGCCTGTAATTCCTTGTAATTTCAAAAAATGATATTTAAGCGTGATTTCAGAATAGTGCCTCCTGGTCTCCTGAAGGTAAAAATGGAAAAACTTAAGTATAGTTTCCTTCACCACATTTTCTTTTGTCAATGATAATGACAATTGCTGATTTGCTTCCATTCAACGGTTCCTCAAAAATTTGATAAATTGTATTGTAAGTTATAACACCTGCTGAAATTCCTGTTTCAGACTTTTGCACTGAATGCTTACAGGCATTACTGGGCCTTTTATTTGCACCTGATAGAAAATGAATGAAGTTAGTCAGTAGACTTTGATAGCTTTTGCTGTGATGCTCTGCTCCTTTCTGGACTGGCCCAGCCTTGCATACAACATATTTGAATGCAGGTGCACATATCATGCCCTGTCTGATCTTGCTTACCCCCTTTGGCTATCTTTTATCTTAAGGCCAGGCAGCCTTCTACATGAAGGGGTGCAGCTGGGTCGGTGGGGGTTGGGGGTGAGTGCACGGTGCTGCATGTTGGAGCCATTGCACAGCAGGAACATCTCGACTCCTTGCTGAGTTGGTGTGAGACTGACTCTTCAACCAGTGGTTTGGATGTGAAACCTTCCTATTCTTCCTCTCAACTTCCACTCTCCTGCCAGAAATGGACAGACAGTGTTCTTTCTCACTGTAGGCAGAGAAGGTGCTGGGACAAGGATCAAGGATAAATTTTATTCACTATCTACATTTGCATGTATTAGGAATTTGTTGCAGTTTGTTCGTGCTACATACAACAGAAAACAACAAGAAACAACAATTATAAAGAATTAATTATTAAAAAACAAAGTTAAAAGTCCAGATATGTAAGTTATCATTCCACAACTGAACAGGCAGCTTCACTCTGGTTAGATTGTGGACATGCTCCACAGGTGATTGGGCGGAAGCTAAAGGCTTTCCACTCTGTCTGCTCAACCAGCTTTTGCATGTGGGCCAGTCCAACTAGGGGGAAAAAGCACAAAAGGCAAGTTGTTTGAACTATTGCCAGACAGGAAATGATGTGACAGATGTCCTGTACAACGGTATCCAAGCTTTTTTTAAGAACTTTTCTGTGTGTTGCATCCAGATTGTTCTTTTCAGGTTAATTGAAGAATCCAGAGATGCAATAAACTTTTTTGTCCCCCATCTTGTTGTGAAAGAACTGCCTGATTTAAAAAAAATATTTCCTAGCCCTTAATAGATCAACTTGACATTAGGCAGGTGTTCAATCTGTTAACATTCGGGTATGGTGGTGAGGGGCTACTGTTCAGGCCGAAAGAAGCTGCAGAGGGTTGTAAATTTAGTTGGCATCATCTTGGGTACTAGCCTACAAAGTACCCAGGACATCTTTAGGGAGCAGTGTCTCAGAAAGGCAGCGTCCATTATTAGGGACCTCCAGCGCCCAGTGCATGTTCTTTTCTCACTGTTACCATCAGGTGGGAGGTACAGAAGCCTGAAGGCACACACTCTGTGATTCAGGAACAGCTTCTTCCCCTCTGCCATCCGATTCCTAAATGGACATTGAACCCGTGAACACCACCTCACTTTTTTAATATATATAATTTCTGCTTTTTCCATTGTTTTTAATCTATTCAATATATGTATACTGTAATTGATTTACTTATTCATTTATTATTATTATTATCTTTCTTCTATATTATCATGTATTGCATTGAAGTGCTGCTGCTAAGTTAACAAATTTCACGACACATGCCAGTGATAATAGACCTGATTCTGAACATTCTGGTTATTTGTGGATGGAGAGGGCAGCCAACACCACGGAACCCTAATCGGCAAGGGCTATTTAATTAGGAAAGGAGAGAAGGAAGGAAAATAGAGGTGATGAAGGGGATTATAAGGGTAACTGCAAGATGGTAAACTAATCAGAATCTTGTTCACAGAGCAAAGCTTGAGCGACACGCAGCAATCACCTGAGCTTGGCTATTAAATTACCGCGTCTCTTTTAATGGAGTTGGTTTTACCTGCAGGGGTTTTTAGTTTGTTTCAGCAGCTGTCGGTGTTGACATCTGTTGTCCATCTACTTGGTGTCACTGACCCAAGGGGATCAGTGATTGTGACGGAATTACCAATGATACACAATGCCTACCAGCTGACACCTTACAGCAACTACTCGACTGTAGAATAAACAGCCAAACTTCAGGGTCATGCGGCTGTAGGCTTCAGATCGTTTCTGATCGATCTTACCAGATTTATTTCTGATTTGTAATTTTTTTTCACTGATAGGATACGAGAAAGGAACTTGCCATTGAACTGCACCAGAGAACAACGTGTTGATGGTGAAATTTCTTGAACGGAGCTGAATAAAAAGACTCGGTGCTAAGAGTGCAGGTTTCCCTGAACAGTGTGAATTCTAATACAAGTATCTGTGGTTGCAATTTCATTACTTTGTGACGCGAGTAACCTTCTTCAGACCTTGAAGGTCAGGGGTGACTGCTTCTACTCCAGTTTGTTTTGGGTGGTGGAAGAGGCCTAGCACAGCCTCTGCAAAAGATGTGGCAGGTGCTGCTTCAGCGCATGGCTGGGACTTCCTGCGATCATCATACGGTGCATGCACAATCGTTGCATGCCCCTCTGGTGTAAGTAAGGGAAAAGAGTTCTAAAATGGAGACAAAGCCTCTATATTCTGCTCCAACAAGACCGATGAATGGCTGGAGCTTGAACACTGCTGGCACTACATTTACCTCCTGTGTGCTGAAGGTGACACTTTAGATCTTATTTATTAGTCACATGTACATTGAAGCGTATAGTGAAAGGCATTGTTTGCATTAACCACCAACACAGAAAGAGAATGTACTGGGGACAGCCCACAACTGTCGCCACACTTCCTGTGCTAACATAGCAAGCCCACAGTGTTCAGCAGAACAACACGCAGACACAACAGCAAAACATACCCCTGCCTACTTCCTACCCTGTCCCACCCAGGCAGAGATCACCTGCCTTCATTTTGGGGGGGCTCAGCAACCACGGTCCTCGACCTTGGGGATTGCAGGTCTTCGTCCTCCAGTACCTGCCAACTCGACCTCCGTCCTTGGAGATTGCTGGAGTCCGACATCCAGACCTGCTGACCGACCTCATGCCTCTAGACCCACTGACTGACTTTGGGCCTCTGGACCTTACCTGCACTCACCACCGACCCTCATCCTCAGCTTCTGTGGACTTCAGCGCCTGATTGTGGGGATCGCTGGTCTTTGTACTGAGCGCCAGCAGCCCGACCTCTGTCCTCAGGGATGACTGGCCTGTGAATGTAGAGCTCTCTGACCTCTGATTCCTGACCCTAACTCTTCATTTGCTGCCCCTTACCTCTAACTCTCCATCATCCCTGTCCTTAAACACTAACCTGACCCATAACTCCCCTCACTGTCCTCAAAATCATCCCTACAAAGCTGAATATATGTCTAAGTCACAGCTCCAGTAGACATTGCCAGATAATAAAGATGGTGCTGAGGGGCAGGAATGCCGCAGTAATGTGGCAGAATCCCATTGGCTGTGAAAACACACTCAGATCAAAGTTATTACAGTAGTTTCTGTATTCTGTTATTTGGTTCCTTCATTTTCTGAATGACATTTGGGCTATGTACATCTTCATTTGATTCAATCTATATTGCTTGACATTCCATGTCTACAATCTTTTAAATCTGATTGTTTACTGGCAGCCTGGTCACATGCAGTTGTGGTTTGTCAGAGGGACATGCTTATATCGAGGTTTGGTTGGGGAGCATTCCGTGAGGTAGGGTTTGGTGGGAGGGTAGTATTTTAGCTCAGGGGATCATCTTGTGTATTATTGGAAAGGCTGCATGCACGGATTTGGTTTGTAGCGTGAGTGTGTTTATGTATGTTGACTTTCAGACTGCCAGGCAGTCCTTCAGATTGAACCGCCAGCTCTGATTTTATCATCCCTTCATGTGAATGAGCTGTCGACTGCCTTTCATTCTTTCAGGGGGTGGTATGAACCTTTTAACTCAAAGGAGAATGATAGACAATGCTTGTGCATATTTCTTTATATTCTGCTTGAATATACATTTCACGGATAACTTCAGGGAGTCAAAATATGTGTCACTAAAAGCAGTGTGAATCTTGCCGAACAATATCCCTTCAGCCTGTGGCAGGGAACTAGTTAGCTTCTGCTGTGGTTAGTCAGCTATGTTAACAAATGCGCTCTGGTTTGGAGAATCAGATAACTTTTGAGTGTTTATGTTTGTGCTGTTGTAACAAAGCACTTATCAGTTATATTGAAAGGGATAAAAGTTACAAATCTGTCGAGCGTGGAATTCAAACAGGGCCGAGAGAGGCTGCAAGCTTCAGCTGGGAGTTCTGAAGTTTTCGGCATAGCTTAGGTGCGGCATCAGTGATTAGTGAATGCAAATATTGTTTCACACCCGGTACTATCAATATTAGCTTTGCATCCAGAAATCTCTCAGTGAAGCCCTCACATTCTCTGGTACGGAGTAAATATGGGCAGCCCCACTGCACTCTGTCCAAGGACAGCTGTGATGTTTCCAATGTTAACCCCTTGTTAGCCTGTACGATCATGAATTATGATGATTTTATATATACTGCTGTAGGATCTTGGTGCCTATTAATATCTTTGATACGACTGGGATCCAGCTCATGAAGTTTCTGTTTCTACACGATTTTCACCAATGTAGTGACAGTATTTCTGGACGGTGTAGTGCTTGTTGTATTGAATTTAATTGACTTTATTTCTTACATCCTTCACGTACATGAGGAGTAAAAACCTTTACATTACGTCTCTATCTGAATATAGTACAGTATAAAATTAGAGCAGGCGGTTCAATCTGAGGGACTGCCTCACCATCTGAAAGTCAACGTACATACACGCACTCGTGCTTCAAGCTAAATCCGTGCATGCAGCCTTTCCAATAAATACACAAAGTGATTCCCTTGAACTAAACCACTGCCCTCCAACCAAACCCTACCTCACGGAATATAATACAGTTTACCTCACATCATCTTTCTTATTTATATATTTATTTGTTTATTATTTATTTAACAATGCAGCGCTTTGTAGGCCTTCCTGGCCTTTCAAGCAACACACCCCAGCAACCCCATAACGCCTTACCATATTAATTTACAACAACCAATCAGTCTACCCAGTACGGCTTTGACTTTGGGAGGAAACTCGAGCACATGGAGGAAACCCATGCATTCTGCGGGGCGAAGGTGCAGAGACTCCCCACAGAACGGCGCCAGAATTGAATGCTGAACTCCAAACGCCCTGAGCTGTAATAGCATTGTGCTAACTGCTACACTGCTCTGGCACAAAATGGGAAGGCTGATGACATAAGTAATGAAAGGAGCTAGGAACTGGAACAGGAGTCAGAGGAAAATGTTTCTACCCCAACCTCTCCCCACCTCTTACATGCTATAGCTGAGCAACACAGACCAGGGCACATGGCTCAATTTGTTTATCTATTGTAGGACTCCAGTTTGGCCCAATGCTCCTGTGCCAGAAAGGAGAAATAACTGGCATTACTAGTTTGATATTATCCTTGTCTATTGGTCAAGAGAGTTTTCTCTGCTTCTGCCTGCTGCCAGTATCTTCAAAGCAGATAACTTTTGAGCATTTACGTTTGTGCTGTTGTAACAAAGCAATTAGCAAATATATTGAAAGGGATAAAAGTTACAAATCTGCCAAGCAGAGATGCTAGGAAGATGCTGGTAAAAATTATCATTTTCACCACGGTTATGTTTAACATAGGTGTTCTTTCAAATAACTGTTGTGCATGGAATGCAGGCCATATGTTGTCTAGAGGTTACAATTAGACCACAGTTCAGATCTTGGTATAAATTAATTCCATTTTCTGTGCATGCTAGTTCTAGGTATGAGAGAGGTATGGGCGTAAATCGATCAGAAAAACAAAAATTCTACAGAATAAAAGGAATAAGGCCATTCGGCCCATTGAGTCTGCTCTGCCATTCCATCATAGCTGATTTATTATCCCTGTCACCTTCATTCTCCTGCCTTTTCCCTGTAACCTTTGATACACTTAATAGTCAAGAACCTATCAACCTGAGCTTTAAATATGCACAATGACCTGGCTTCCACAGCTGCCTGGGGCAATGAATTCCATAGATTCACCACCCTCTGGCTAAAGAAATTCCTCCTCATCTGTTTTTAAAGGGAAGTCCCTCTGCTGGAGATTGTGCCCTCCAGTCTTAGACTCCCCTACAATAGTTAACATCCTTGCCATATCCACTCCGTCTGGGCTTTCCAATGAGATCCCCCCTCATTCTTTTAAGCTGCATTGAGTAAAGGCCCAGAGCCAGCAAACATTCCCCATTCTTCCCCCCCCCCCCACCACCCCGTTTCATTTCTGGGATCATTCTTGTGAGCCTCTACTGGACCCTCTCCAATGCCAGTATATCTCTGCTTTGATAAAGGGCCCAGAACTACTCACAGTAACCAAATCATGGTCTGATCAATGCCTTATTAAGCCTCAGCATTTCATCCTTGCTTTTATATTCTAGTCCTCTTGAAATGAATGCTAACTTTACATTTATCTTCCTTACTACTGACCCAGCCTGCAAGTTAACCTTTGCATGAGGACTCCCAAAAATGCTGAGTAAAATGTTAAAATCCCATTCTTACAGTAGATTTCTTTTTTTTTAAAGCAAGTATCGTGATTGCATAGATGTATAGTTCCCTTTTTGGGTGAGAACGTTATGAAGATGGCTCCTACTGAAAACTGTTTTATTTTGCAGGTTGCAAAGCAGTGGACAAAGCTACACATTGAAGGCACCTGTTGAATTCGGTAATTGTTTTAAAAGAGTAACTGGTGTGCCCACTGTAGATGTTGCATTCATCCCATTAACCTTGTGGCCCCCTCACGACTGAAAGAGTTGGAAAGGGTAGAGCTGTGAGTTACTGACAGATTCCATTGGGATTGGATAGTAGGGGTGGAAAGACTTGCTGCCTCCCTACAGCAATCAGGGTCATGATACAGACGTTTTCACTCTGCTTTCAGATAGGTGGGAACCTGGCATTCCATCAAAATCACAGGAACTAAGTGTGTAACCTAATCCACTACTTCTCTTTCTACTAAAGCTTGAATATCAAAAAGTAAATGCAGGAACAATGATGTCTAACTGAACTGTGCCAGTGTGAAACTGAGATTCCTCCACTGTTTCATTGTGTTTGGTTGGAGTCTTGGGTTTCCCCTTAATGTTTGTTTTAAAAAAAAGAAGAAATTTAGGCAAGATTGAGTTGAACAGGTTTGCCTATAGTGGGAGCAGGAGGTACGGAACTGCAAACACATATTCCACTTCATGCAGTCTTTTCTCTTAATGCTTTTACAGTCTGCCAAACATATTTCTTGAAGGTGTTCTTGCACTTTTGATTGTGCATGTTGTAATATTAATTTCTTTGTCACTTTGAAAACTTTTACACAAACCCTCAGTGCACCATCAGATGGGAACTCGGATGGGTATTGGTCAAGTTCAAAATTTACAGCATGACAACAACTTCCATTTGTATTCCAGCTCCATAAATAATAAAGATACCTATTCAATCTTGAAAGCATAAAAATTGGACTGGGTTGCCAGGTTCCGGTGTTTGAGAATTTCTGCTGTTTGAGCTGCCTTGGCTCGGACAGGGTGTCAGCCCTGGCACACACCTGCCACTGATATCATTTTCCATCAGTGCTGTGCTGGACAGCTCCTTGTAAACCACAGCACGCGCTTCCAGGGAGGAATTACTCACTTTGTAAACTTTAATAAAGGAAGAAGTTTGATATAGGATCTAACAAATTACAGAACATTTTTAAGACAGACGGAAGCCATTCATTTGTTATATCTGCGCCGGTAGCAAAAGAGCAGGCCATCTGCCCCAACCCTTAATCTGTAGTCCCATTGTTCAGAGTTCAGGTACATGTCCAAGTACTGTTTAACTGTGATGTGGATTTTGTTTCCCCAATCTCCATCCTCTCGGGCATTAAGTTCCAGATTCCTACCACACTTTGGATTTAATAATTTCCTCATCTACCCTTATAATATCTTTACAAATTACATTAAGTCTACATCTTCTTGATTTTAGTCTCCATATTTAAGGAAATAGGTTCTTCATATTTACTGTATCTAGGGTCTTAATTATATACAGCACATTTAAATTTCCCCTCAGTTGCTTTTATTCCCAAGAAAATAACCTTGGGTTATACAATATGTCCATTTAATTACAAATTTACACTGCTGACAGTGTTTCTGTAATTCTCTCCAACACAGTTATACCTTATCCATAATATGGCAGGCAGAACTGTCCATAATATATGGTGGCCAGAACTGCATGGATGAATTTGTGATCTTAAATGGACTCTATATAATTTTGATGCAATAACCTCCCTGCTGTTTGTCTGAGTTATAAAAGAGAAGCATCCCATATGGTTTCTTGGCCTATCTTGAAAGCTGACTTATCTTTAAGGATTAATGGACATACATTATGAGGTGTCTATCTTCCTTGACATGATACAGTCTCTTATTTTTGTATAGTTCCTTGCCCCACCAAATGCATTACCTCACACTTTTGAATTAAAGTGCATTTGCCATTTTTTTTATATGCACTGAAGTCAGCATCTTTCTGCAGTCTAAAGCTTTATATTTTGTTGTGAACCAGGCAGACAATTATTGTATTGTCTGCTACCAATTTTATCAAATGCTTTATATTATACAAAAGTACACGTTTACCGTCACTCTTAATGCAACTAAGTGAATTTTGGATTCATTTTGCCACTCTCCCTTCTTTTTTGACCGACCTGTCGTCGGGAACATTTTCAAAAACATCGTAGATGTAGATTACATCCCATTGCCTTATCAGCTCTCCCCATTAACCCTCAAAACAAAATTGCTTGTTATTAAAACGCAGCCTTCCCTATGTTGATAGCCGTAGTTAATCTGTGCCTTTCTAAATGAAGGTTTATATTTTGCCTCAACATAGATCCCATTAATCGGCCCACCACTGAATTTAAAGTAACCAGCCAATAAATTTTTGGTTTATTCCCTTTTCCTTTATAAAACAATGGTACAGAAATAGGAGTCCTCTAATACTCTGACATAACCCCTTCAATCAGGGTACGTTGAAAATTGTAATCAGAACTTCTGTGAATTCCATCCTTGCATCTTTAAATAGCCGGGGATATATTTCATTCTCATCTGGCAATTCATCCACCACCAAAATAATGAGCCACTTAACACTTGCTCTTTTATTGTATTTATCCTACGGTCGTTCACCTTAACTACAACAATGCTATCCACCTTTGTGAAGAAAGATGGAAAGTATTCATGAAGAAATGTGCCTACATTGCATATAGTTACCTTTTTGGTCCCTAATAGATCTATAGTTACCCTCTTCCTTATAAAAAATTATTTGGATCCTCTTCATTTTTTTCTGGCATTTTTTTCCCTCTCCGCTTTCTTGATTTTTCTCTTTTTAATCTCAAGTCTGTCCTTTCTGCTGTATTGGTGCCTAATATAAGATTCCTTTTTTTTGCCTTGTCCAACCCACTAATCACCTTGACCGATCACTTGTGGCTGGTAAAGTCCATCGTTGTCTCATCACACTTTCCCTCCCATACTCCCAATCACGTATTGTTTGGTACCATCTTCAAACTCGGAAAATGACACCTGGTCATCTGTGGTGCTTGTTGGTATGAATTATGCACAGTTGGGGCACAAGTACTGATCTCAGCCTTCAACCGGGAAAGGATTCATTTTATTTTCATTCTTTCCTTTCTCAATCCCTGTCTGCATATTACCATCAACTGCATGTGCTCTAAACCCATTGAAAACCTCCCACAGCTTAGCTTAGCAACAGTCTTTTGCGAACCTAAATACACTAAATTCAGTGATACTTTGTTATCTTAATGTCGCGAGGGAATTCCAGTAAATTAGTCAAGTGCGATTTTTCTATTCATAAATCCATGCTGACTTTGTTCAATATTACTATTCATTTCATGACATTTTGTTTTTTCATGCTTCCTTATGGCTTCATTCCCTCCTTTTGCCCTAGTATTTACATCAAGCTAATGTGTTGGTGGTTCTCTCTTCACTCTACCCCTCCTTTTATAAGCAGGGTCACTCTGCTGCCATCCAATAAAGAGAAACTGTTCCACATCTATAGAGAAGGATGAGTTGGGGATGGGGAGGGAATCTCATTGTAACCTACCAAATACTGAATAGAGTGAACCTAGAGAGAGTGTTTTCATTAGTGGGGAAAGTCTAGGATCCAAGGTCACAGCCTCAGAATACAGGGACACCCTTTTAGAACTAAGATGAGGAGGAGTTTCTTCGGCCAGAGTGTGGTGAATCTGTAGAAACAATTGCCACAGAGGGGCTGTTGAGGATGAGTCATCAAGGGTACTTAAGGCAGAGATCAATAGGTTCTTGAATAGTACAGAGGTTAAGGTTTACAGGAAGAAGGCAGGATAATGGGGTTGGAAAATAAATCTACCATGATTAAGTGGTGGAGCAGATTCATAGAACATAGAACAGTACAGCATAGTACAGGCCCTTCGGCCCACATTGTTGTGCCAACTCTCAAATCCTGCCTCCCATATAACCCCCCACCTTAAATTCCTCCGTATACCTATCTAATAGTTTCTTAAATTTCACTAGTGTATCTGTTTCTACCACTGACTCAGGCAGTGTATTCCATGCACCAACCACTCTCTGAGTAAAAAACCTTCCTCTAATATCCCCCTTGAACTTCCCACCCCTTACCTTAAAGCCATGTCCTCTTGTATTGAGCAGTGGTGCCCTGGGGAAGAGGCGCTGGCTGTCCACTCTATCTATTCCTCTTATTATCTTGTACACCTCTATCATGTCTCCTCTCATCCTCCTTCTCTCCAAAGAGGAAAGCCCTAGCTCCCTTAATCTCTGATCATAATCCATACTCTCTAAACCAGGCAGCATCCTGGTAAATCTCCTCTGTACCCTTTCCAATGCTTCCACATCCTTCCTATAGTGAGTTGACCAGAACTGGACACAGTACTCCAAGTGTGGGCTAACCAGAGTTTTATAGAGATGCATCATTACCTCGTGTCTCTTAAGCTCTATCCCTCAGCTTATGAAAGCTAACACCCCATAAGCTTTCTTAACTACCCTATCTACCTGTCAGGCAACTTTCAGGGATCTGTGGACATGTACCCCCAGATCCCTCTGCTCCTCCACACTACCAAGTATCCTGCCATTTACTTTGTACTCTGCCTTGGAGTTTGTCCTTCCAAAGTGTACCACCTCACACTTCTCTGGGTTGAACTCCATCTGCCACTTCTCAGCCCACTTCTGCAACCTATCAATGTCTCTGCAATCTTTGACAATCCTCTATACTATCTACAACACCACCAACCTTTGTGTCGTCTGCAAACTTGCCAACTCACCCTTCTACCCCCACATCCTGGTCGTTAATAAAAATCACAAAAAGTAGAGGTCCCAGAACCGATTCTTGTGGGACACCACTAGTCACAATCCTCCAATTTGAATGTAATCCCTCCACCACCACCCTCTGCCTTCTGCAGGCAAGCCAATTCTGAATCCACCTGGCCAAACTTCCCTGGATCCCATGCCTTCTAACTTTCTGAATAAGCCTACCGTGTGGAACCTTGTCAAGTTCCTTACTAAAATCCATATAGATCACATCCACTGCACTACCCTCATCTATATGCCTGGTCACCTCCTCAAAGAACTCTATCAGGCTTGTTAGACACGATCTGCCCTTCACAAAGCCATGCTGACTGTCCCTGATCAGACCATGATTCTCTAAATTCCCATAGATTCTATCTCTAAGAACCTTTTCCAACAGCTTTCCCACCACAGACGTTAGGTTCAATGGTCTATAATTACCCGAACTATCCCTACTACCTTTTTTGAACAAGGGGACAACATTCACCTCCCTCCAATCCTCCAGTACCATTCCCGTAGACAACGAGGACATAAAGATCCTAGCCAGAGGCTCAGCAATCTCTTCCCTCGCCTCGTGGAGCAGCCTGGGGAATATTCTGTCAGGCCCTGGGGACTTATCCATCCTAATGTATTTTAACAACTCCAACACCTCCTCTCCCTTAATATCAACATGCTTCAGAACATCAACCTCACTCATATTGTCCTCACCGTCATCAAGTTCCCTCTCATTGGTAAATACTGAAGAGAAGTATTCATTGAGGACCTCGCTGACTTCCACAGCCCCCAGGCACATCTTCCCACCTTTATCTCTAATCGGCCCTACCTTCACTTGATTCGATGGGCCAAATTGCCTAAACTTGCTCCTATGCCTTATGTTCTATTTTAGATGGTGTTAACTAAAGCATTGATTATCTCTCCAGCCATTATCTTTACACAGAGCGTGCACTAGCTCTGTAACTTTCGCCCTTGAAATACTTATTCAATTCCATTTTCAAAAGTTACTAATGAATTCCATCTCCAATATGTGATTCTTGCAACAAGAAATACTTTTGAAAAACCACCTTGCCAGCTCCACAAATTAAACCACTCTGTAGACAGGTAAATTGCAGGCAATTCCTGCGTACAGCCGTTGGAGATCTGAGAAATTCACCCTTATGCAATTCACAAATATGTACATAAATATTGAAGATACAAAATAAAATTTGTTCTCATAAGTAAATAAGTCAATGCAGTATTTCTTAGCTTGTGATTTTATGGTGATGCAACTTCATATTATAGAAAATAGCAGCATGGTCCATTTTCTTGTAACACAACCCTGTAACCACCTTCCCCGTAACCCTTCCCCTTCCCCATTATGTGGGGTTCACTTTTACATGTCCTTTAATGAAAGCTATGGTCCAGCATGTAACTGCATCAAGTGAGTGTTGATGTGGCAGAGAGCAGATATTACAGTGAAGGTCTATCCTGAAGGTGGCTGGTTGTTCCTTGTTGTTTATATGGTGCCTGTTCCTGTTCCAGTTGTGCAATGACAAGAAAACTTTCCAATTAAGCATATGGCACTATAACCTAGCCACAATGCTCACCTCACCAATTAATTTAGGGCCTCACTCTTGCATTCATAGATGCTAATCAGTTTATTATGCAATAAGCTGTTCAGAGTAACTGAATGCCTTATTCAGGTTTACTATGTGAGTCGTGTATTCTAAATTATGCACTTTGATCAGTGTCCAACTTTGTGGCTTTAAAATGAAGCCATGTTTCCTTTTTGTTATCTCTGTTCCTTCTCCTCAAATAGTAACTGATCCCTGCTGGTAATTTTATTCTCGGTTTGGTATCGATGTGCTTTCACAACATTAACCAATTTGCCTGGTTTTGTTTTGGAGTTGGAATACCTACAAGGAGGAGGGCCTTAGTAGTTCTTTAGTTCTCTGTGAGAAAACCGTGCCCATGACCTTGTGTGTTATCGGGATTGAAGGTTGTGGAATAAAGTGTGCTGTGGCCCCATGAATAGAAAACTGGCTAAATAACATGAAAATGAAAGTCATGTTTGTAAAAGATTTTTCTGACTTAAGGAAAGTGGAGATGAATATCTCCTGGTGTCAGTCGTGGGAACACTGGTTTTATTAATGGGTATTAATAAAACTAGTGTTGGACTTGGGTGCATAGATACAATTTTCAGATTTGTAATTGTCATAAAACTTGGTGTGTACTGAGCAGGACAGTAGTAAATCAAGGGGAAAATGGACAGGTTTATGGAATAGGCAAATTAAACTTAACACTGAGAAAGATAGTGTTAAGAAGAAAGAAGAGTAAATAATTAAGATAGCTAGCAGATGGTTATCTCTTTTTTTGCCAGGGGAACGGGATACAAAAGTAGAGAAGTTGCAGTTTACTTACATTGGGCATTGGTGAGAGCACGTTTGGCGTACTGTGTCTGGTATAGGTTTTATTTAAGGAAGACCAAATTGGAAAGAGTCTGGAGAAGACCAGTACTTGGAATGAATAGTCTTCTAGGGACAATTGGACAGGCCAAGTATGTGTAGACTATTAGTAGGAATGAGAGGAGACTTACTTGCCACATTTAAGATCCTGAGGGTTCCTGATAGGGTGGATGTGGGTGTGGACAGGATGTTTGTTTTTGTGGGGAATCTAGAATCAGGGGTGTCTGTTTTTTAAAAAAAAAGAGATCACCCATTTAAGACATTGATTTTATTTTTCCTCTGAGTGCTGTTGTTTTTGGAGCTCTTTATAAAAAGCAGAGTTTTTGAATATTTTTAACACAGGTCAATAGCTTCTTGATAAGCAAGGAGGTGAATGGTGACTGTGGATAGACGGGAATGCAGGTTTAGAGTTGCCATCCGGTCAATGTGATCTTATTGAATGGTAGAGCAGCCTGTATGGGTTAGTGATCTACCTCTTGCTATAAGAGGCAATTTAAAACAGGTGACAGAATTCCAAGAGGGGTATGGCAACACAGACATATGAGTATACATTTGCAGAGTTTGCTAAAAGTGGCAAGGTTGCTAGAGAAAGTGATGAAAAAAAATACAACCTGTAAAATGGCTTTGTAAATAGAGCATGGGTTCCCATCTTGGGGTCCATGGCCCCCTGCTTAATGGTATTGGTCCATGGCATAAGAAAGGTTGAAATAGAAGGAGAGTACGAGATCAAGGAAGTAATCCGTGGATAGAAAGGAATTGTCAACAATTCTGTGCTGATGAAAGATATTGACCCAATGAATGCTGCTTGACTCGCTGAATTCCTCCACCAGCTTGTTTTTCATTCCAGATTACAGCATCTGCAGTATCTAGTACTGGCAAGAGAGTTATAATGTTTATACAACACTGATTAGATCAGTTCTGAGAACCATACTTTGAAAAAGGTGTAAGGTCTTAAGAAATGGTACCAAAATAATTTAAGAGATAGGAACGTTGCCCCTGAGAATAAACTGGAGATGATGGGATTGTTCTCCGTAGAACTGAGAAGGTTCCAAAGGGATTTGAAAGGAGTATTTAAAATCATAAAGGTTATAGACAAAAAAGAGAGAAAACTGTTCTCATTGGTAGAGGGATCATTGTTGAGGGTACATAGAAAGAAGGTAATTCTGGCTAACATGAGGAACATATCTGTTGTGTCATAAGTCATTATGAGTAGTGGTCAAGATGAGTTGACCAGGGAATTTGATGAGTATCTGAAAAGAAAATAAATTGTAATGATATGGAGAAGGGCTGAAAGAGTAGAACTGCCTGGGTAATTCTTATAAAGAACCAGTATGGATTCAATGAGATAACTGGCCGTTAGCCATTCCTGTCACCGTATCCTCTCCATATTTGAGATTTCTCATTGCCTTTCTGAAGACAGGAATAATTTCACATAGTTTGTTTATTTGCATTCTTTTAGCAAAACCATAGACATTTAAAAAAAACTGATTGGAGCTCTGGAAACATTTGCTCCCCAGCTGTAGTAAGAGCACAGTAGTAAGATATTTTCATTCTGTATCACTCTTGGGGGAGAAGGAGCAATACAGGAAACGGTGGTGAGGTAGCATGTCCAGGGAATGCAACCCACCAGACATTTACCTCCTGCTACAGCTTTCTGCTTGCATATGTAAATTGGGTGTAATCGTTTTATACATTTCCATGGATGCTGCTGAGTTCCTCCAACATCTTGTGTGTGTTGCTTTGAAGAACAATATGCGTAGCACAACATACTACACCTCACTGCAATGTTTTCGTCAAGTGAAAATGTGCCTCCCTTGACAGCTTTGTGGGAACAAAATGTCTTATCAATCTGTGTTCTATGGGCCATGGGCCTAACCTCATTCCTGCATAGCCAAAGCACAACAGTAGTCAGTGAGGATGTATTATAAATGACCACATTGTTGTTTTAGACAGGTCAGGAGTGAACATTTCTTTTCTGAAAAACTTATCCTTCCTGAAAAGTTTGCCTTATCAATGTTGGAGATAGTCCATAGAACAGAAACAGGCCCTCCCACCCTCCAGTTGCTGAACACAATGCCAAATTAAGCTAAACTTCTGCCTGCACATGATTCATATCCCTCCGTACCATGCATATTCATGTGCCTATCTAAAGACTTCTTAAACATCACTATTGTATCTGCTTCTGTTTGTCAAATATTTGCCTGGCACATCTTTTATACATTTCCCCTCTCACTTTAAATGCATGTCTTCTAAGTATTTGAAATTTCTACTCTGGGGGAAATGATTTTCTGGCTGTCGAGCTATTCTGTGCCTCTCGTATAAACTTCTATCAAGTCTCCCCTCAACCTGTAACACTCCAGAGAAAACAACCCAGGTTTGTCTAACCTCACCTTATTGCTCATACCGTCTAATCAAGGCAGCGCCCTGGTAAAACTCTTCCACACCCTCTGCAAAGACTCTACATCCTTCCTGTAATGGGATAACCAGAGCAACATACAATTAAGAGGAGTACAAATTTCTAAAACAATTTTTAAATTCTAATTGACTGGCCTGGATTCCTTATTCCAGATTCAGTGTGGTGAAATGTCAAATAACAATTCCCAGCATATGACCCATAATGGCCCAAGAGGCTAGCAACTGACTGTGGTAACATAAACATGAGGAATTCTGCAGATGCTGGAAATTCAAGCAACACACATCAAAGTTGCTGGTGAACGCAGCAGGCCAGGCAGCATCTCTAGGAAGAGGTACAGTCGACGTTTTGGGCCAAGACCCTTCGTCAGGACTGACGACAAAGGGTCTCGGCCCGACACGTCGAATGTACCTCTTCCTAGAGATGCTGCCTGGCCTGCTGCGTTCACAAGCAACTTTGATGTGTGTTGTGGTAACATAAATAGCCTTTCTAGTAGAAGATTAGCAAAGCTTCAACTTTCAAAATAGTCGATAGCAGCCCTGAGCAATTCTCTCCAATATTTTGCTAAATTGGTTGCTGGGCAGCAGTTAAAAGATAACTCACATTGCTGTACCTTTGAGTAAGCATTTCCTTCCTCAAAGGATAACTAGTAATAATTTTTAGATCTTTTGTCATCGCCAGTGATGATAAATCTGATTCTGAATACTGGTAATTAAATAACTGAGGAATAAAATGCAAGTGAACTGCCCTGGTGAGATGAGAATTTTTCTGGAATTTTAATCCAGATTCCTAGAAAACTAACTAGTTCAGCAAGTTAACCACTCTAATGAACCTCCATTTTGAGGAGAAGCAGTTTGCCAGGAATTCCTTCTCTGTGATCAATCAGTGTGTGAGAGCCAAAAGAGATTTGAGTTTGATTCTCATCTTTCAACTACATGCAGACACCCGGCAGCTGTACAAAGAGGGCAATATCAGCCGGAACTTCACTCAAAACGATGAACGTTCTGGGAGTCAATTGAGAGAAAAGATAAGGTGGAAGTATTTTTATTAGATGAGAGAGTCGGCATCAAGGTTCAAGGCAAGAGGGAGGAAGTGAGTCACAAATGAGTCTTTACCTGATTAAGAGACAGAACAGGTGTGGAGGAAAGCAACATGGTCACTTTAATCTAGGAAATAATTTGTTAAACGTCAGAAGAGAATACTCTTTGCATCTGCAACTGAAATGGTCTAGATTAATTGTTACACCCAGTTACTTTTCTCCTCATTTCTATTAGAGGTATGTTAGAAAGTAAGTGCATATGTGGATACTGTTTGGAGATACGGGGTTACGATCAATGGTCGGCTTTCATCATCATATATTTAGCTACTTTGGTGTTTGACATCATGATAAAAAGTGGTCCCTTTTTGAAGTACTAAATAGCTTTTTGCATTTGTTGATTCCAATAAGCATTGGTACTAATTCAGAAGAGAGAAAAGCACCAACAATCTCAAGCTGCGAAGGGCCACAATATAAGCTGCTTTGTTCGTCCACACCAGTCAACTGATTGCCTCATTTATGGCCATCATGAAACAGAAAAGTAACAGAATAACTGCTTGGAAATCCTGTTTTGGATTCCATAGATGGCTCATAGTCCATAATCTCTGTAATCCTGTAGGAAGCCAGAGGCTAAACAGTAATAACACACTTTCTCTCATTCTGTTGTTTTGAGTGTTGAAATTTTAATGTGCATGTTTAATGTATAATGTCAGATTGATCCAAGTGGGCCTTATGAAGAACCATTACTGAATACCCGGTAACGGTGGTTTAATTTAGAGTATAAAGTTTTCCATCTCACATAGACCACCTCCTCTGAACTTGGTTTTTCATCTTGTTTTAGTTATATTCATGTTAGCTGTACCTTTCGTTCTGATTGCATCATTTATTTTAATTTCTCCAGAATGGATCAGTACAGCCAGTTGCCTAACAAGTTCTCTGTACATATCCTGGGCAGGATATTTACATTAACTTTAGAAAACTGGCAGTATTTGTTACATGATTTTCCTACTTGTTGAGTTTTGGGTAATGGGAGTTGGGTATTTAAATCCTCTGTGCCTGATTGGAAAACTGTAGCTATTTTCTCTACCTTATGAAAATATTACATCAAATTCTGGTGAATTAGCAGAGGGAAATTAGAAAAAAGACTTGTACAGTCTGTTTGTAATACAGTGGATTCCAGTTAATTGGGATACATTGGGTCCAGTACATTTTGGCCCAATTAGCCAAAGTTTCATGATTAAAAAGATATAAAAAAGACAAATTACTGTTTAATTAAGTAACAGATTATGTATTGAAATAAAATACAGAACAAATTAGAACACTGCCAGTGCTACTACAGTACTACTAAACTAAACTATTAGTTCCTAATAGTTATCCATAGAGAAACTCATCTAGTGTTCTCTGCCATGTTCTTTTAATTGACTGTAAATGAATAAAATCAGTGCAGATAATGGACTACCTTCATACAATTCTTTTGATAATTGAATCCTCCAAATCTTCATTTTCATTGTAACATTCAAAATGATTGTTGATTCCTTCACATTCTTCATAGTTCCTATATACTGAATTTTCACCCCTAGCCATTTCTGGCATCTCCCAAGCCTGAATGCTTGAAACCACAGTGAGCAAAACAATCCGAAATTGCCTAACTGCTTATTTGTCACCAAATATCAGTGACAAAATCACATGCAACCAACACTATTTAAAAACTGTTTGCTGTAAGCATGGTGTAGTGTCTTAACGGCCACACAAGTTCATGTGACTTACACTACTTAGAAACTGTTTGGCAACAGTCTGTTGTCCCAATTAAACGGCTTAGAGTCCCAAAAAAACAAAAGGATTCCCAGCTATTTTCTCAATTAGTTTTTGTTCTTTAAGAGTTGTCTCAAATAAGTAGCTGCCCAGATTAACCGATAGCCCAATTAATGGAAATCCACTGTACTTAGAAAAGATTCTTCTGCCCATCACTGCTTGTACTGCACTCAGTTCTGAATTTCTGTGTATATTTGAATGTTTCTTCAATGAATGTGGGCTTTGCAAGCTGAGCCGGCGTTTAATTTCTCATCTCTCGTTGTACTTGAGAAGGTGATGGTAAGCTATCTTCTTTATCCAATGCTGTCCTAGAGGTGTGAGAATGCACGCGATAAGGTTGGGGAGAGCGTTCCAGGATTTTGCCTTAATAACAGTGAAGAAACGGTAATATATTTCAAAACACAAGAGATTCTGCAGATGCTGGAAATCTAGAGAAACACACATAAAATGCTGGAGGACCTCGTAGGTCAGGCAGCATCTATGGAGAGGAATAAACAGTTGATGTTTCAGGCCAAGACCTGATGAAGGGTCTTGAGCTGAAATATTGACTGTTTATCTCTCTCCATGGATGAATATTCTCCAGCATTTTGTGGATATATTTCCAAGTTAGGATATTGAGTAGCTTGGAGGGCAATTTCCAGGTGTTGGTTTTCCTGTGCTTTTACTCGTCTCGTGCTTCTAGATGGCAGAGGTCGTGGGTTTGGACGGTGCTGTCCAAGGAGTCTTGGTGAATTGCTGAAGTGCAATCTGTGGACGGTACAAGCTGCTCTGCTGTGTGTTGGTGCTGGAATGATTGAGTGCTTGTGGGTGGGGTGTCTAGCAATGATTTTCTATGTTTTGTATATTTTTGAGCTTCTTGAGTGTTGTTGAAGCCGCACTCATCCAGGTAAGTGGAGAGTTTTCCATCACACTCCTGACTTGAGCCTTGTAGATGATGGACAGACTTTGGGAGGTTAGGAGGTGAGTTGCTCACTGCAGGAGGATTCCTATCCCTTCATCTGTTCTCATCACTACATTGTGTGTAAGGTTATTCCAGTTTAACTTCTCCGTTCCAGTATCTCGGCTCAAATAGTACTAGGTATTATAGTAGCCTAAGTTTTTGTTTTGTGATATTATTGTTCCCTCTGCCTACTTTGGAGTACTCTGCTCTACTTAAGAAAAAATCCTCACGACTCCATTTTCCATTTCTTATTTCTCCTTCCAGGGACAACTTCAAACTATAGTTGAGCCAAGCATCACATACCTGAGGTATTGCAAAGTTTTCAAACCTACTTCTTTCACCCCCAACCTTGACCTCTCATCCACAGACTGTTGACTGACTTTCAGAAAAATTATATTCCCAATTACGTGTTAAAATTCGCAATCTGCTACAAAGGTCTTCCATTTGAGTTCTTAATTTCAGCCTGAGGTGTGGAGGGAAAGGTGGAACCGTTGACTTTTACTGCTGAATCTTGAATCATCTTCATGAAACAGGGCAATGCCTGTGTATGATTTATACATATGCGCTCCTTTTATTGGTGAACTATTTCAGTTAGTTCATTTTTATCTCTCAAGCATTGCCAGCAAGGTGTGCCCTGGATAAAACAAAAACGGAAGTTCAGTTGATGTCTCACTGCAGACCATATCACAGGCCTATGAAGAGTGACTCTGCTTCGCTGGAGTTGTTTTATTCATGGGCAATATTTCTACCTTATCATAAAGGGAGGGTGTAAAGGGTGGGTGCCTAGTAATTTAAAAAAGTGTGCTGACAATGGAGCCTTGTTCTTTGACATTGGGGAGCAGGGAGCTGATTAAAATGTAACATACAGCACATAGATAAGGCCAAGTTGTAGCTCGAGAGTGGATTATAGATCATGACTTTAACCCCTTGTTTGTTGATCCTGGTAACTGACTTCATCTTTTATTTTAAGTTTGAGCTTTTTTTTCCCATCAGCTCCCTCGACAAAGTGCATTCTTATTGCTCTGCAGCTGCCCAGGTATGACCAAGATAATGGGCACTTTAAGGATATGCTGTCCTTAAGGATTTCTTTCTTCTCTTGGTTGTTAGTAACTAGAAATACCAGCATTTATTTCCCATTCATAACTACAACTAAGATAGTGAACCATCATCTCGAACCATGGTTGGTTGTCTGACACATCCAATAATGACAGGAGACATGTGCAGGAGACTTTTTAAAGTGGGAAAGCCGTTGCATTGGGAGTTCCACTCTCTTGACCTTGGAAGTCCAGGTCCATTGGTACAAGTTGTCATCACAAACTGGGGTCTTCCTTGGTTGTAGTAAATGACCAGGTATGCCTAAAAATATGGTGCAAACCTAAAGAAGTCTCAACCTTAAATGCATGTTAAGCTCTGAAAACATCCGGACGAAGCAATTCTCTGCCCTCCAGCCAAGTAGCTGTAGAGTGGTGACATCTACCTGCCAAATTGGACAATTGACCAAATGATTGCATTTGACAGCATTATGGAGAATTGAAGATTTAAATCGGTGAGAACTAGGATGAAAAATCTCAAACTTAGCTCTATAGAGCAGAAAAATAATTGTAGTTGATAACGTTCAAAATCTCATCCCAGAAATTCCTTGGAGAATCTACTAGGCCAAACTATCCTCAGCTACCTCATTTGTGACACAAGATCAGAGTGAAGATACAAGTTGATAATTGTTTTTCTCACTGCTATTTGTAGCTGTTCAGATAACAAAGTAGTCTGAACTCTTATGCGGTAAGATCAGCATCATCTTTTGGCTGATAAGTAGCAAATTGCATACATGATACAGTGGTGTCAAATATTGATCTGTTAACAAGAAGGATTTCAACTGCAGCACTTTGCCTTTCCCATAGCCAATCCTGAATTAATACAACATTAGTTCTACTCAATGCACTGATTATCCTCCACGTGTCTTCTGTGATTGGTGCTTTGTGTAATAACCAGCAGTGTCTTTGATTTGAGATTAACTCAACACTAGGTAAGGGAGCAAAACAGGAATATCCCTAACCTGTACAGATAAGCAAAATGTTGTTTTAACATTAATGACTTGCACAACTGGCTATACATTCTAGGTCTATTAATCTTATTTGTTTCCATCTAAAATAATTTGATTGAGGTACCTCATGTTATGGAAGATGGCCAAATCTTTATCCCATGGTAGAGTTCATGGTAATAATATCTCCATCTTGCTGACAATCAATACTGGTGCAACTCAGGGATGTGTGCTTAGCCCACTGCTCTACTCTCTCTACACCCATGACTGTGTGTTTAGGCATAGCTCAAGTGCCATCTATAAATTTGCTGATGATACAACCATTGTTGGCAGAATCTCAGTTGGTGACGTGAGGGTGTACAGGAGCGAGATGTATCAGTTAGTTGAATGGTGTCGCAGCAACAACCTTGCATTCGACGTCGGTAAGAGCGAAAAACTAATTGTGGACTTTGAAATGGGTAGGATGAAGGAAACACAAGCCAATCCCCATAGAGGGATCAGAAGTGGAGAGAGTGAGCAATTTCAAGTTCCGAGATGTCAGTATCTCTGAGGACCTAACCTGGTCCCAACACATCAATGCAGCTATAAAGATGGCAAGACAGCGGCTCCATTTCATTAGGAGTTTGAGAAGATTTGGTTTGGTCACCTAAAACACTCAAAAACAAGTGTACCGTGGAGAATAATCTGACTGACTGCATCGCCAACTGGTATGGGGAGACTACTGCACAGGTTTGTAGGAAGCTGCAGGCAGTCGTAAAATTAGTGAGCTCCCTCATGGGTAGTAGCCTTCATAGTAGCCAAGACATATTCAAGAAGCGGTGCCTCAGAAAGGCGGCATCCACCATTAAGGACCCCCACAACCCAGGACATGCCCTCTTCTCATTGTGACCATAAGGAAGGAGGTACAGAAGCCTGAAGGCACACACTCAGTGATTCAGGAACAGCTTCTTTCCCACTGCCATCTGATTTCTGAATGGACATTGAACCCATGAGCCTTACCTCACTACTTTTTTATTTCTGTTTTTGCACTACTTACTTAATTGAACTACTTTATAAATGTAAGAGAGAGTAATTCCATTTTTTCTTCTATATTTATCATGTATTGTACTGGTGCTGCAAAGTTAACAAGTTTCATGACATGCAAGGGGTGATTGATAAATTCATGGCCTAAGGTAGAAGGAGTCAATTTTACAAAACCTAGCACATTTATTTTTCCCACATTTACACACTTAGTCAGCGGTTGTGGAGCATACGCATCCCTTCTTCGTAGAAGTCGGCGTCTTGGACCTCCAGAAGTGGTCCACAGCAGGGGTGATTAATAAGTTCATAGCCTAAGGTAGAAGGAGATGGGTTATCAACTTCAAACTTTCTGCACTTTCACTCAAAGAGTTGAACTGCACGTGCATGTAACGGGAGCTGTATAACTAATCTCTTTCTACCATAGGCTGCAAACATATCCAATCACCCCTGCTGTGGACCACTTCTACAAAGAAGGGAACTGTATGCTCCATGACCGCTGGACTAAGTGTGTACATGTAGGAGGGGACTATGTTGAAAAATAAATGTGCTCAGTTTTCTAAAATTGACTCCTTCTACTTTAGGCCACGAACCTATCAATCACCCCTCGTATGCTGGTGATATTAAAGCTGATTCTGATTTTTTAAAAAAAGGGGATAGACTGAAGATGAGAACAGCCCCCAGTGTTATGCCAGCCTTTTAACCTACTCTGAGATGAATCTAACCCTTCCCTCCTCCATAGTCCTCCATCTTTCTATTATCTGTATGTCTATCTAAAAGTTTCTTAAATGTCCCTGCACTCTCTGTGTAAAAAAAATATCAGCTTACCGCTGACTTCCCCCCCCCCCCCATGCTTTCCTCCAATCACCTTAGAATTATACTCCCTCATATTAACCATTTTTGCTCTAGGAAAAGTTCTCTGGCTATCGACTTAATCTTCTTAATCCTCTTATCTTCTTGTACATCTCTGAAGTCACCTCTCATCCTCCTTTACTCCAAAAAGAAAAGACCAGCTTGTTCCGCCAATCCTCATGCGACATACTCTCTAATCCAGGCAGCATCTTGGTAAATATCCTTTGCGCCCTCTCAGAAGCTTCTGCTACCTTCCTTGTAATGAGGCAGCTAGAATTGAAAACAATGTTACAAGTTTTATAGAGTTGCAATTTACCTGGCAGCTCATGAATGCAACCCCCGGCTAATGAAGGCTAATACACTACACACCTTAATAGCCGTATAAACTTGTGTAGCAACTTTGAGAAATCTATGGATGTGGATCCAAAGATCCCTCTGTTCTTCTAAACTCATAAGAATCCTGTCATTAACCTTGCATTCTGCCTTCAACTTCGACCTTCCAAAGTGAATCACTTCACACTTTTTTAGGTTAAACATCATCTGCCATTTCTCAGCACAGCTCTGCATCCCATCAGTGTCCTGTTGTAACCTATGACAACCTTCTACACTAACCACAACTTCACTAATCTTTGTATTATCTACAAATTTACTAATCCACCATTCTACTTCCTAGAATAGAACAGATCCCTGTTGAACAGCACTGTTCACTGACCTCCAGGCAGAATACGCTCCAACTACAGCCACTTTCTGCCGGTTCTAGAAACATAGGAACATAGAAAACCTACAGCACATTACAAGCCCTTCAACCCACAAAGCTGTGCCAAACATATCCCTACCTTAGAAATTACCCGGTGTTACCCATAGCCCCTATGTTTCTGAGCTCCATGTACCTGTCCAGGAGTCTCTTAAAAGACCCTATCATATCCACCTCCACCACCGTCACCGTCAGCCCATTCCACGCACTCACCACTCTCTGCATTTTTAAAAAACAACTTACCCCTGACATCTCCTGTGTACCTACTTCCAAGCACCTTAAAACTGTGCCCTCTCGCGCTAGCCATTTCAGCCCTGGGAAAAAGCCTCTGACTATCCACATGATCAATGCCTCTCATCCTCCATCGCTCCAGGAAAAAAGGCCAAGTTCACTCAACCTATTCTCATAAGTCATGTTGCCCAATCCAGGCAATATCCTTGTAAATCTCCTCTGCACCCTTTCTATGGTTTCCACATCCTTCCTATAGCAAGGCGACCAGAACTGAGCTCAGTACTCCAAGCGGGGTCTGACCAGAATCCCATATAGCTGTAACATTATCTCCTGGCTCTTGAACTCAGTCCCACGGTTGATGATGGCCAATGAACTGTATGCCTTCTAAACCACACAGTCAACCTGCACAGCTGCTTTGAGTGTCCTATGGACCCGGACCCCAAGATCCCTCTGATCCTCCACACTGCCAAGAGTCTTACTATTAATACTATATTCTGCTATCATATTTGACCTACCAAAATGAACCACCTCACACTTATCTGTGTTGAACTCCATCTGCCACTTCTCAGCCCAGTTTTGCATCCTATCAATGTCCTGCTGTAACCTCTGACAGCCCTCCACACTATCCACAATACCCCCAATCTTTGTGTCATCAGCAAGTGTACTAACCCATCCCTCCACTTCCTCATCCAGGTCATTTATAAAAATCACGAAGAGTAGGGGTTCCAGAACAGATCCCTTTGGCACACCACTGGTCACCGACCTTCTTCAGAATATGACTATCTACAACCACTGTTTGCCTTCTGTGGGCAAGCCAGTTCTGGATCCACAAAACAATGTCCCCTTGGATCCCATGCCTCCTTACTTCCTCAGTAAGCCTTGCATGGGGTACCTTGTCAAATGTCTTGCTGAAAATCATATAAACTACATCTACTGCTCTACCTTCATCAATGTGTTTAGTCACATCCTCAAAAAATTCAATCAAGCTTGTAAGGCACACCGAAGTGGCTCTGTATCCACATAGACAAGTTTTCCTGGACCCCATACTTCTTGACTTTCTGAATGAGCCTACTAGGAGGAACCTTATCATATGCCTTTCTAAAATCCATATACACCACATCCACTGCTCTTCCTTGATCAATAGGCTTTGTCACGTCCTCAAATAACTCAATCAGGCTGGTGAGGCATGACCTGCCCCTCACAAGGCCCTACTGACTATCAGCTTCTCCAAATGTTAGTAAATCCTGTCTCTTAGAACCTTCTCTAATAATTTGTTCTCCACTGAAGTAAGACTCAATGGTCTATAATTCCCCGGGTTACCCCTAATCCCTGTCTTGGACAAAGGGAGTAGGGATTTGCCAACTTTCAATCATCTGGTACTAATTCCATGGTAAATGAGGACACCAAGATGATTGCCAAATGTGCAACAGTCTTTTCCCTTGCTCCCTGTAGTAACCAATTCACATGGGGACTTACCAGTCCTAATGTTTTTCAAAAGTTCCAGTACATCCTCTTTCTTAATGTCAACATGTTCTAGCACATCAGCCTGCTTTATGCTGTCCTCACAATCACCTGGTCCTTCTCACTTGTGAATACTGAAGCTAAGTATTCATTAAGGACCTTCCCTACCTCCTTTGACTCCAGGATCATTTCCCCTTCGATCCCTGATCAGTCCTACCCTCACTCTAGTCATCCTCCAGTTCTTCACATAAGCTTTGGGGTCTTCCTTAATCCTACTCACCAAAGACTGCTCATACCCACTTCTAGCTCTCCTAAGTTTATTCTTCAGCTTCTTCCTGGTTACCTTGTAACTCTCTAGAGCTCTGTCTGATCCTTGTTTCCTACATCTTTCTTCCTCTTGACTAGATGTTCCACATCTCTTGTCAACCATGGTTCCTTCACCCTACCATCCTTTCCCTACCACAAAGGGACAGTCCTATCCAGAACCATGTGCAAATGCTTCCTGAATAACCTTCATATTGTTTGGAATGTGCTGCCAGAGGAAGTGGTGGAATGAGATACATCACTGCATTGAGGAGGTATTTAAAAAGGCCCCCATAAGCAAGCCATTAGAAGGATACATTCTTCTGCAGGCAAGTGGAATTAGTGGAGATGGGCAATAAAGTTAGGATGGTGGCAGGCTGAAGGGTATGTTTCTGTGCTGTACGGCTCAATAACTCTAACAAAGTACAAAGCTATCTCACTACTTTACTTCACCTTTGTGATTTTGATAGATACATCTCCTTGAGATTTGATTCCTATTTGTCATCTTCATGCAATCAAAATACCTCTTTTTACTTCACTATGCCATGACTGTAGTTAATTCTCAATCTTAAGCCATTCTTTGGCTTCAGTAGTCTTGCATTGCCTCTTCGTCCTCGGTTATCCTGAATACCTGACCACTGGACTGCTCCATTCTAAATACAGGCGTGAACCTTCTGCATGAGTCACAACCTGTTCGTACCATCACTTGGCCATCTAGAACTCCCACCCAACCCTCTTTGCTCACCATCTCTGCCCATAGTTTTGATTTCTTTTTAGGGAAAAAGTTCTTCATGCCTTCAGCTCATCCAGAAAGTTTTGTTTTTCCTCGAGCAACACACAAAGTGCTGGAAGAACTTTGCAGGTCGGGCAGCTTCATTGGAGGGAAATCAACAGTTGACTTTTCAAGCCAAGGCCCTTCATCAGGCCTGAAACATCAACAATTCATTTCCCTTCCCCGTCTGACCCACTGAATTCCTCTTGCACTTTCTGTGTGTTGCCCAAGATATCCAGCATCTGCTGAATCTTGTTTTTGTGGTTTTCGTAGATCCCTGTTCCCTTATCTCTCACCTGCTTTTAAAAATATTTTTCTATGTATAAAAACGATTATATTAACACAGGACAACAGCAGGTTATTTAACTGAAAATATTGTACCAATTGTTTTGCAATATAATCAAGTTAATTCTTCCCATCACTCCTGTAAATACTTCTCCACGTATTTATTGTGTGTTAATGCTGAATCCCCTTCACCGCCATTTTTGGTAGTGCATTCCAGGCTGTAACAATCCACTGTAATTTCTTATCTTGCTTCTGGCTCTTTTGCTGATGACAAAGCTGATAATTGAGCAACATGGTTTAGTTTGGCTCTAACTAAAGATTTCGCATATCTGTCTTGATTATGCTTTTTGTCTCTGTACATACGTCAGTTTGAACAACTGTGTCGGCTTGTCTGGCCATCCTCAAAAGATTTGCATATGTAGAGCACTCGGGCTGTATTACTCTAAATTACTATTTAGTGTCTCTTCTCACTTCTACAAAAATCAATAACTTTACTCTTATTTTAAATTGCATTTACTATGCATATGCCCATTTCATGTTTATATATGTAACCGCACAAATTAGTATTGTGATAGGTACAAACTTTAAAATTGTGCCTTGTAGATAATGTGCTGTGTTCATAATGCCTGCTTCTAATGAACACTGCTACACAGATCAATTCATTTCAAAAGGTAACCCATTGTTATTCTTCTACTTTCTTCACCTTAGCACCTGCAATGCCTTTAAGTCTGCAGTTTCAATTTTTTGAAAAGTTTGTAATGTGCAGTTGTATTTAAGTATCCACAACATCCACAAAACTAACCCAACTCGTCCTTCTTCAAAGTACTTATCCAAAGTAGTCAAATAGTACTAGGTCATTCTAGTAGATCAGTGCTGCCTTTTCAATTATCCAAAAAGCGCAATTATATCCTGCGGCTTTATTAACACTTTCTGCACCTTGTTGGGTTTGTAATAGGTAATTTAAGACATTGCTCATAGTTTCTCATGGCTTATTTAAGAATGAAATTAGAAAGGCAATAGAAAGATGTGAATATTTTGTGCTGATGGTCTTGGCCATTAGACAGTGTTTCATCAAAATGACATATAATTGCAACACTTAGCATTGCCAGTCTTTATAGCTCAAGTTTGCAGTTGAACCTGTACTGCATAATGTAAGGACCATCAGGTTATCTTTAGGTAGATGAGTCTGTGCAAGTATACATGAAGAGACCTTCCACAAGGTTGTGGGGTTTGGTGGGTTACAGATGAGCGTCAGAGTTTCTGAAGAGGGTCTAAATTCACTTGGTATTAAATCTGAGTTTTTATTGAACTGTATCAGGTCAAATTGGAACTGAGGGGCCTCCCCACTGGATATAACCTGTGAATGACCTAAGAGCCTAATGCTGACCATGAACTTGTAAGTAAATGTTGTCTTGAACTGGAATTGCAAATGGCATCACCAAATATAAAATTTCTAAAAAGGAGACTTGGCCAGCTACTCTGATCCAGAGGATACACGGTACAATCATTAACTGATTGACAAAACTCTGACTGTAGTGTAACATTAGCGTAGATGACTGTGAGAGTTAATAAATTGAGAACTGAAAGATTGCTGCTGAATGGTATAATTACAGCTGTTATTGTAGAACACCTGTGTGGGAGTATCCCTGAGACTGGTGTGCTCCATCTGTATTCCTGAAGTTCTGTAAAACAGTGCATGGTCTCTGTTCTATGCTGAATAAGTACACAGTATTGATATTTTTTCTCTTTGGTTTTACTGCCATTTGCTGCTCATCTGCTAGGTAACTATAATAACTTGTTTCTGGCGGGCACCTCTGATGTTCATGTGCGTGTATTTGGAAAAACTTAATTAACTTCCATTGCCACTTTGTTGTCCTTTATAATTTTAACACTGCAAAAATATCAGTCCATTAACCATCTCAATTAGCAGTAACGCAAAGCAACTTTTACCATCCTGTCAACACATCTATTTCATCAACAATGAGCAAAGAAAAATAAAACCGACAACATTATGTTCAATACAATTTGATTGTTTAGTCAGATTTCTGACTTTGTACCTCTTCTGTTAATTGAAGTTTATGATCTACTAATTTGTTTTTGCATCAGCAGAAACGGGGTTTTGAGCTTTTGTGTGCCACCTTTTCCCCTCTCCTCACAATAACACTGCAGTACTTCTGAAGCGGCGTCAAGCCAACGTACCCGCTTCTGATTCATCCTGCCGAGCTCCTTGTAATTGTCCCAGCATCATTGCTGCTGTTAAATTTGTCTTCAGTTAATGTCTTCAAATGTAATGGCAATTGTTTGTTTGTAACTTTCTTGGA
Organism: Mobula hypostoma; assembly: GCF_963921235.1. Taxonomy (NCBI): domain Eukaryota; kingdom Metazoa; phylum Chordata; class Chondrichthyes; order Myliobatiformes; family Myliobatidae; genus Mobula; species Mobula hypostoma. The sequence continues at coordinate 37,932,051 of NC_086119.1, forward strand.
AGTCCACTTATTGCTTCATTAATTGTATGAAGTGCCTGTTACAGTAATTTTGGTAAAGTGATACTATGTGGATACTATAGAGAGAGTGCAGAGGAGGTTTACAAGGATGTTGCCTGGATTGGAGAGCAGGCCTTATGAGAATAGGTTGAGTGAACTTGTCCTTTTCTACTTGGAGTGACGGAGGATGAGAGGTGACCTGATAGAGGTGTATAAGATGATGAGAGGCATTGATCGTGTGGATAGCCAGAGGCTTTTCTCCAGGCTTGAAATGACTAGCACGAGGGGACATAGTTTTAAGGTGCTTGGAAGTAAGTACAAGGGGGATATCAGAGTTAAGTTTTTCCACACAGAGAGTGGTGGGTGTGTGGAATGCACTGCCAGCGAAGGTGGTACAGATGGATGCAATAGGGTCTTTAAAGAGATTCTTAGTTAGGTACATGGAGCTTCGAAAAATAGAGGGCTGTGTGGTAGGGAAATTCTAGGCAGTTTCTAGAGTAGTTACGTGGTCAGCACGACATTGTGGGTCGAAGGGCTTGTAATGTTCTGTAGATTTCTATGTTCCATGAAATATTAGGCTACTTAACATGCTGTATCTTTTTGAAAACTATGCTGATTTACTATATTTTATTGAAAAGCAATTGCTAAGCTTAATAATTGCTTTAAACATTTCTCCCAATGTTTCTGTTAAACATGGATGTGATTTCCTTATTTGGTGCTTACTATAATATATAGTCAGGGTAGTCAGAGCACCTGATGACTTATCCAGTATGCGCCTGATGCAGGGTTTTGACCAAAAACATCAAATGTTCCTTTTTGCTTCCACGGGTGCTGCTTGACCCACTGAATTCTTTCATTTTTTTTGTTCCAGTAAACTTCACACTGCTTTTTTGTGGACAGTAAATCATCCTCGCGCGTTGTCAGACTTCAGCATTTAAACTAATCGATTTTTTAGAAAATGTTAATGCCTTTACAGTTTATTCCCTTTACAGATCTCTCATCCTCTTTCCAGTACAATCATTGTTCTTCTCATTATTATTGGTTGGTAACAATTATTGGCTGGTAACCTTCCCAGCCAATATTCTTACTGTTTCCAATGCTTCACTACCAAAGAAGAAATTTGTTGGTGTCTATATGTACCTGGGAATGAAATTTAGCATTTGAATACAATAGAAATACCTGGAGTCTCTGGTCTTGATGCATTGAGGTGTGGCTCCACCTCCACTCCATTGCACTTCTCCCTCCACCCAATCCTTGGTCACCCAGATGAATGCTAAAGTTCTTGGAGCCAGGTATGCTATTGGATCAATGTTACTGAAAATTAGATCCTTTATTTAAACAATCAGTTATAAGGTTTTTTAATATAATATCTTCAGTGCGCAGAGATTGGAAAATTCTCTTTGCATGTAGAATCATTGGAGTACAGAATATTTTTTCATGACTTGACACTAAGTCCAGAGACTCTTTTATTACAATGTTTTAAATATTTCAATCAGAGAATTCAACGTTATGTGAAGAGGCCATGGTAATATGATTCATTGTGCACAGTTAATGGGCTGAGTGACTACTTTTTGTATCATACACTTCTGCAGTTCAAAGCACCTTTATTTGGTTAATGCAAGTCTTAATTACTTTACTTTGGTCACTTTAGGACAGAAACTGTCAGGGACAGTTTGGGGAGATCTTGACTGGACAGCATTTTTGCTTCACTTTAAAAAAATCAAAATGCCTCTCAGCAAAAAGCCAGTAATAGAACATAGTTGCTTTTTTTTAGGGAAAACTGCACTCTGCTGATCTTTTTAAGAATAAATGGTGATGAATCAGTCAGTCCTAACTCACGAAGCAACCTAACGAGGGGAGGGTGCAGCGGGACTTCTGTGATAAGAAGTTAAGTTTTGTCTGCCTCAGCAGAATATACACAGTGAGCCACCTGACTGATGGATTGCCACACTTTATTCCCTGAACTCATCTGAAAGTTCAAAGATGAGGTGTGAGAAAGAAGTAAATCTAGCAAATACTCTACTGGATTTTTTTTTAAATTGGTAAAAATCCTACTTAAATTAATGAATGGTATCCCTATTCCAATTTCTGTATAACTCAAGTTAATAGTACTTAGCATTTTAAGAGTTAAAGTTATTTGTGTTCCTAGTACTAACTTTCTGTTTAGTTTACTGTAAAGTGTGCTTAAGTGATCCCAGCTTTGACTTTATGTTGAAAGAATTTGGACTGCAGCACCACTTGCATGATGCAGAAGGGTGACCTTGGTTGGACCAAGGCTTTGTTTACTCACAGTTACACTTCAGCTAACTGAGAGCAGCTCGGCACACAAACCAGCACCAGAAGGGAGCTACTCCCATAACATAGCATGGAATCTGAACAGTAAATCTGTAACTGAATTTAATATGCTTCTCCCTCCTCATCACGGATAGTCAAGATGGGAGCTCTCTTCATTTAGTGCTACCTGTGTATATATATCCTACCCACTGGAATCAAGGGAATGGGGTAGTCATATATGTCCCTCTGCTTATTGCATTGACACTGGAAATGTAAGGTCTGGAGAGTGGGAATGCTGAAGTAGCCAGGTACCCAGGAGCACCAACGTCAGCCTTCTCTTTTTGTAACTGGTCGAATCATCACCTGGTATGCACGGGATCAGAAAAAGTTGCGGAGGGTTGCATACTCAGCCAGCTCCATCATCGAGGCCATCTTCAAAAGGTGTTGCCTCAAAAAGGTGCATCAGGAGTGGCATCCATCATTAAGGAACCCCATCATAGAGGACATGATCCCTTCTTACTACCATCACAGTGGAGGTACAGCAGTCTGAAGAGATGCACTCAACATTTTTTTGGAACAGTTTCTTCCCCTCTACCATCAGATTTCTGAATGGACTGTGAACCAACCCATGAATACTATGTCAGTATTTTTGCTTTTTTAAAAAAATATATTTAATTAAATTTAAAATATATAATTCTTATTGTAATTTATAGGGTTTTTTTTTGCATTGCACTGCTGCCACAAAACAACGATGATTCTGGTATTGAGGCTGTGGAACTCTTTGACTAAACAGTTAGGATGTAGTTATTTGCCAAAAGCAACAAACTTCAATTATATATTACATTTTGCCACAAAAAAGTCTCAAGGTGTTTCTCTGTTCAAGGTATATTGTCAAGAAATAAATTAGAGCAGATATATCAGCAAACATGATGAAAGAAGTAGATTTTATGAACCGTCTGCAGGGGAATAAAAGCGGGAAAAGAGATATCAGGAGGGCCTTGGTAGCTTAAGTCGCAGCTGCTGTATGTGCAATTAAACTTGCAGATGTTCAAGAACTGGAGGAGTCCAGATATCTTGGAGGTTAACTCCCAGGCCGAGTACCCAGGGGGTTTGCACATCACTGGTGTCTTTGCGGACGTCTTCAACACTTCCATGAGCACGAGAAAATCTGCAGATTCTGGGAATCCAAGGCAGACCACACAAAATGCTGGAGGAACTCAGCAGGTCGGGCAGCATCCGTGGACATGAAAAAAAGCAGTTGACATTTAGGGCTGAGGCTCTTCATCAGGACTATCTTCAACACTTCACTCATTAGGCTGCTGTCCCCACGTGCTTCAAGTCAGCCACCACCATCCCTGTATCGATGAACTCTATACCTTCAGAACTACAAGTCTACTACACAGTGGCACTGACACCAATCATCGTTGAAGTGCTTTAAACAGCTGATGACGGCACATATCAAAAACTCTATTCCTGCCACATTGGGCTTACCAACAAGATGGCTCCACAACAGATACCATAGCATCTGTCATGCACCTGGCCCCAGCTCACCTTAAAAAAAAAGCAAGGACACATGTCAGAATGTTTTTTCTGGACTTTATTTCAGTATTCAACACAATTGTCCCACAGACCTTGGTGAATAAGCTCCTACTCCTTGGTCTTGATACACCACTGTTCATCTGGGTGTCAGACTTCCTAATGAACAAACCTCAGACAGATGGGATGCACAACCGCGCCTCCCTCCTCATCATCCTCAAGGTGGGTGCCCCCAGGGCTGTACCCTCTGCTCAAAATGACTGCACGGCCAAGCACATAAGAAATCACAATAAGTTGGCGGAGGATGTGACACTGGTGGGGCTCATCACCAACAGTAATGAGATGGCTGGAAGACATTGAGGCTTGATGCCAGCCAAATAACTTCTTACATATTGTCAACAAGACAAAGGAGATGGTTATCAACTTCAGGAGAATTCACACTACTCATACCCCCCCACCCCCCGTTACAGCACATCAGCCGCACAGCTGTGTAAACTACAAGCATTTTCAAACTCCTGAGAGTACACATCACACAGAACCTCTCATGGTCCCAGAACACATCCTACCACAAGCAAGGAAGCTCACCAGCGCCTTTACTTTCTGAGGTGAGCTGGACTTTGCACATCCATACTCGGGTCATTTTACAGATGCGTAGTAGAGAGCATCCTGACAAGCTGCGTCACTGCTCGGTACAGAAACTGCACGGAGCGGACAAGAAGGCTCTGCAATGGATAGTCAAAACTGCCCAACACATCACTGGCACCAGACTACCCACCATCAGGGACATACTGTAGAGACAGAAAGATGTCGGAAAAGGGCCAGTACCATCCTGAAGGATACCACCCACCCTGCTCATGAACTCTTTGTCCCACCCCCATCAGGGAGGAGGCTACATAGCATCCAGGCCAGGAGCACCAGGCTCAAAAACGGTTACTTTTCCCAAACAGCAAGGCTGATCAACACCTTCACAACTACTTTATTATTTCCCATCAGTGACCTTACGTCTAGCCTAGCATCACCTTATAGACATACAATTGATCTATGCATATAGGTTATCTTATGTATTTATATTTTGGTGCGTTTTTAAAAGTTATTGTTGTGTTCTTTATCTTTTTTTTGTGGTGCATTGGATCCAGAGTAACAATTATTTCATTCTCCTTAAACTTGTGCACAGCAAATGACATTAAACAACCGTGAATCTTGAATCTCAAAGGGCTGGGAAACATTATGAAAACAGGAATTTTGAATATGAGTGTGAGAATTTTACATAGTTAAAATAACATCTCCAAATTCCTGTGGAGGCAAAATCATTGGGTACATTTAAAGAAGTGGGTACATTTGAAGTGGAGGATGACAGGTCCTTGATTAGTTTGGGGGGGGGGGTGCGGTGGCACTGAATGTCCTGAATTCTGCTCCTATTTGTCATGGCCTTATGAAATTAACCTTTTCATTCCTAGGATCATACTTGTAAACATCATCTGGAACGTCTCCAATGCCAACACATCCTTTCTTAGATATGGAGCCAAAATCTACTCACAATGCCTGATAGAGCTTCAGCATTACATCCTTGATTGAAGAAGGATGTGTGGGGATAAGCAACAGAAATGCTTACAAAGCAGATACAAAGCTGGTGAAGCTGTCACACAGGACTTAACTACTAAAGAACAAACCCAGCAAGTAGTGGACAACTAGTGGACCAAAACAAAATTTTGCAGCCCTGCCGCATCTAGTTGTGAATGGTGGTGGACATTTGAACAGCTAATGAGAGGAAGAGACTTTGAAACATTTCCCATCTTCAAAGATACCAGGTTCCAGCATGTAAGGGTTAAAGACAAGGTATTTGCAATCATTTTCTGCTAAAAGGACTGAATGAACAATCTATCTCAGCTTGCTTCCAAGATCCAGAAGTTGGTCTCCAATAAATTAATTCAATCTACGTGACACTGAGAATCCAGCTGTGATTACTTAGTAGAGATAGGAGTATAGGTCTAGATAATATCTGATCTATAGTTCAGAAGATTAGTATTCCAAAAATATTTCCACCCAACTTTCATTAGTTTCAAGGTAATTATGGAAAAGGATATGTCTGGTCCTTGGGTTGAATTTCCAAATAGGAGTAAAGCCAATTTTAGATGGTATCAGAAAGGATCTGGCAAGTGTCGATTGGGATCGGTTCATCGACGTAAGAGGTACTGTAAATGCTGGAAATCTAGGGCAATATACACAACGTGCTGGAGGAGCTCAGCAGGTCAGGCAGCATCTCTAGATGGGAATAAACAGGCAATGCTTGGGGCTGAGACCCTTCATCAGGACACTGGGATAGGCTGTTTTCTGGCAAAGGTGTACTTGGTAAACTGGATGTCTTCAAAAGTGAAGTTTTGAGAGTACAGAGTTTGTATGTACATGTTAGAATAAAAGCAAGGATAACATGTTTATGGTACCTTGTTTTTCGAGAGATATTGATGCCCTGGTTAAGAAAAAGAGGAGGCTGCAAAGTAGGTATATGCGGGCAAGAACAATTAAGGTACTTGAGGAGTATAAGAAATGCTAGAGAACATTTAAGAAGGAAATTAGGAGGGCTAAATGAAAACATAAGATTGTTCTAGCAAACAAGGTGAAGGAGAATCCCAAGGGCTTTTATAGATAGGTCTATTAAGAGAAAAAGGATCGCAAAGTCTTTAGAAGATCAGAGTGGTAATCTATGCATGGAGCCAAAATAGATGGGGGAGATCTTAAACCGATTTTTTGCATCTGTATTTACTCAGTAGACAGAAAGAGTCTATAGATGTGAGGCAATGCAGCAGTGAAGTCATGGACCCTGTGCAGATTACAGGGGAGGGGTGTTTGCTGTCTTGAGGTAAATTAGGGTTGATAAATCCCCAGGGCATGACAAGATGTTCCCTCAGACCCTGTGGGAGGCTAGTGCAGAAACTGCAGAGACCCTAGCAAAATTTTAATCTTTCGTTCCCCCAATGCCATTGCCCTGTGGCTGCAGTTCCATCTTAACAGCACATTGCATTTAGTTAAACAACTCTCAAACTTATGACTTTTACCACCAAAGTGGACATGGTGATATCACCAAGTCCAGGGACGCAGAGCCACCACCGGCTTCAGGCTTCCTCCAAGTTACACACCATCCTAACGTGGAACTGTATTGCTCCCTGTTCATCACTGCTGCCTCTAGATCATAGAACTCCCTCTCCATCAGCATTCTGGAAGTACTGGCACAAGAAGGGCTGATGCCCTTCAACAATGCGACCCACATCTCTATCTATTAAGGGATGGACAATGAACACCAGTCTTGACAATAGCGTGCTCAGAACCCAAATATTTAATAAAGAAATTACCTGCCGATGAGCAAACAAGGCAACCCTCGTCTCTCAGGTGACATCAAAGTGACAGAGGTACTGGACAGCAGAGCTTTCAAGCGGTACTTATTCATCAATAATCACTTTACCAGTGCTTAATTTAGTTTTCACCTGGGTCACTTGGCTGCTGATCTCATCATAGTCTTGGTCCAAATGTGGACAGAAAGAGCAGAATTTCATGTGCACATCGATGCCCTTGACATCAAAGCAGCATTAACTAAGCATAGTATCAAGGAGCCCTTAATAAAATTTTGTATGGCTCAACTGTTCACTGCATAAACACAGTGAGTCATTAAGGGAGAATTTACAAAACTGAACCTGGAGCTGAGTTGCAGAGGTTTTGAGTGACTTCAATTCTCTGTCATAAATATAACTTCTCAGTGTTTTTTGTTTAATTCCACAAGCTGAATCAGAGAGAGAGAGAGAGAGAGAGAGAGAGAGAGAGAGAAAGAGAGAGAGGGAGGGGAAGAAAAATAGCCTCAAGCTAAATGCTTTGATGTTAACATCAGCTCATTATTTGTCATAGGTGACTTGTTTCCTTAATTGCCCAACAGATACATTATCCTAGCAATAATGGAGTTCAATTCAGGATTGAAATGCTTTCTTGTATGAAGTCAACTTCATAATCATTGAGAGTGGGTGCAAATTTCTCTCTTAACTTGCGTGCAGCAGAGTGTATCAGTAATACTGTTGTGATGGTTTTGAGTTTGCTGACCATGAAGTTCTAAACTCACTGAAGACCTTAAGCCCCATCCGATATTGATAGCCACAAATATCCTTACTAAAGTGACTGTAACTACCCAGTCTTCAAAGACTAGTTCTCTTCCCAGTTTATTCTTCACAGTGAGTTTAGCTGACAAACCCCACTATCTGAGCATAGGGTTTCCTCTCCCTACAAAAGAGAAGAATCTTTCAGCTAACAAAGTAATTTAAAATAATTTTATTTATTTTCAGTGATAGATGTTGAAATCCAAACAACATTCTTAAAACACATTTAAAATCTACATTGGATTCTATCTTATAAAAAGATTTCCAAATTACAAAATATTTCTAAAGCACAAGTACAATTTTTATAAGCTAAAAAGACGTAACAATGATGCAGATAAACCAGCCACCTGTCACATTAATCAAAGGTAGGGGATTGGACTCTAGTTCACCCCATGATTCTTCCATGCTTCTTGATTGCCCCATTCCAAATAATCCTGAACTGCTTTCTTCATTTATGTAGTTTCATTGCCACTTGGGTGACTTCATGCACGTGTGATATTTTTTCAGATAGCTTTTAACACAAAGGGTTTAAAAGCTTCTTGGGTACCCCTACAGGTACCCACAATTTGTACTATGAAGCTAACTTCCCTGAGTACATAAACCTTCCAACTTATTAATAGATCATTTATTGTTGTGCAAAGTGAATGCCTCTTTCTGGTCTGAAAGCTTCTTTGAACTGAACAATTTAGCCAGCCTGTTTTGAAACAGGCACAATTAAACAACCCATTGTCTTGTACTGCACTTCTTCAATAGTTAACAAGGTTGCTGTGGCCAGCAAATCTGTTTGCAGAGTTGTATTTTTCAACTTCATGCTGATCATTGTATGCCACTTACATTTTAAGAACTGAAGGCTGGCTCCTGTTTACGACCAAAAGGTAAACAAAGACTATCAGTTGGAAGTTTAACTTGCAACTGTTTGATCTTCACAATTGGCAGCTGCTGTGTTTAGAAAGCTAAACTTGGCAAAAAAATAGAGGTCCCCTGGCCCAAAAAGCAAATATCCATCACAATGCGGTATCAAAGCCCACAAATGGATTGAGGATGCATTCAGAAAATGTTGAAAGCCTGATGGTCAATCAGCATTAAGGCACAGGTTAAAGTGTTGAACTTCATAACTTTTTCTGAACTGAGAATTAAAAATTATGAATATGTCAGAAATATGGAAGGAGTAGGGGCTGAGAGAAAAGAATGGCAGGTTGTCTCTGTTGAACACAGATAAAAAAATTCTCTCCACAAATGTTGATTGACCTGGCTAATGTGATTTTAGTAATCAGTTTCATCTGCAGTACGTCACCTTTGATGCTTATCATCGATGGATGATACTGTTTATTTTTAATCATAAAGGGATTCGTGGTTTATAAAATGACATTTCCGATCAAGCTCTGAACAAAGAATTCTAAACTTAAAGGTCTTTGGTGTAGTAAAAATGTCCTAAGGCGCTTATACTACAGATGCAGGCAAGATCTGTGTGTCCTACCCTCCCATTATGTACTGCAATAGCAGTGAAAGATGTAGATGTTATCTATTTGGCCTTGGCAATGTGTTAGCTATGCAAGTCAGCCCATCGGCAGATGACGTGAACATTTCCTGATAGCATCTAAGCCAGGGTGGGGGAAGAAAAAGATGACAAGGCTTCTATATTTCACACTGCTTGCAATGATGTGAAAATTAAAAAGCATGTTTGCCCTGAAAATGGATGGTTATGACAGGAATGAGTCCAAGAGGAAGCAAATTCTGAAAGCAAACTTCCCTAATAGCAAGTAGAACTGAAAACCAGGGCAATGCTTTAGATTAGAAACAATTTATTTCATGAGAATGTCCTCTACCATTTTCAGTACTCCAGCTGCTCCATTACAAATTGCTATGCTCTCATGTGGTACATATTTTAAACTTAAAATATTTTTTATAGGAATAAAATGAGTGAGTGGGCCAGTGAAGGAGTGGAGCTTTGAGGCTTTGACGAGAAGAGGTAGAGGACAAGCTTGATCGCAGTTAGTTTTTACAATGTCTCCTGAGACGGTGATGTGCCTCTCATGTGAGATGTGGCGGTCTTGGGGGAACTCCCCACAGGGAGGTAGTCACACCTGGGCTGTCGGAAGCAGGTCGTTGGGTGACAGTCAGAGGGGAGAAAGCGAAGGTGAGCAGACAGGTAGTGCAGAGCACCCCTATAGCTGTTCCCCCTGAATAATAAGTTTACCGTCCTGGATACTGTTGGCGGGAACAACCGACCAGGTGTGAGCCACAGTGGCAGGGCCTCCGGCACTGAGTCTGACCCTGTGGTGCAGAAGGGTGCGACGGAGAAGAGGAGAGCTGTTGTCATTGGAGACTCTATAGTCAGGGGAGCAGACAGGAGATTTTGTGGACGTGAGAAGGACACCCGCATGGTTTGTTACTTCCCGGGTGCCAGGGTCCGGGATGTCTGTGACCAGGTGCACGACATCCTGTACGAGAAGGAAAGCAACCAGAAGTCGTGATACATGTTGGGACCAACGACATAGGCAGGAAGAGGGATGAGGTCCTGAAGTGTGAGTTTCGGGAACTAGGCAGAAGGCTGAAGAACAGGACCTCAAGGGTGGCGTTCTCAGGATTGCTGCCAGTGCTAAATGACCGTGATGGTAAGAATTGGAGGAGATGGCAGTTGAATGCGTGGCTGAGGAGTTGGTGCAGGGGGCAGGGTTTTAGATTTTTGGATCATTGGGGTCTCTTCTGGGGAAGGTGAGACCTGTACAGATTGGGTGGGTTGCACCTGAACTCGAGGGGGAGCAATATCCTTGCAGGTAGGTTTGCTAGCGTGGTTCGGGAGGGTTTAAACTAATTTGCGGGGGGGATGAGACGCAAAGTTATAGAGCAGTGAAAGAAGTGCATGGAGTAAAGCCAGATCTAACATACAGAGAGGCTTTGAGGAAAGAGAAGCAGAATAAACGGTGAAAAGCCAGTAAGGTAGAAGGGCTGAAATGTGTGTACCTCAATGCAAGAAGCATCAGGAATAAAGGTGATGAACTGAGAGCTTGGATACATACATGGAATTATGATGTAGTGGCCATTACAAAGACTTGGCCAGCACCAGGGCAGGAATGGATTCTCAATATTCCTGGATTTCAGTGCTTTAAAAGGGATAGAGAGGGCGGAAAGATGGGAGGAGGGGTGGCATTACTGGTCAGGGATACTATTACAGCTACAGAAAGGGTGGGTAATGTAGCAGGATCCTCTTTTGAGTCAGTATGGGTGGAAGTCAGGAACAGGAAGGGAGCAGTTACTCTACTGGGGGTATTCTATAGGCCCTCTGGTAGCAGCAGAGATACAGAGGAGCAAATTGGTAGGCAGATTTTGGAAAGGTGCAAAAATAACAGGGTTGTTATCATGGGTGACTTTAACTTCCCTAATATTGATTGGCACCTGATTAGTTCCAAGGGTTGAGATGGGGCAGAGTTTGTTAAGTGTGTCCAGGACAGATTCCTGTCACAGTATGTGGACAGGCCGACCGGGGGAATGCCAAATTAGATCTAGTACTAGGTAATGAACCAGGTCAGGTGACAGATCTCTCAGTGGGTGAGCATCTGGGGGACAGTGACCACCGCTCCCTGGTCTTTAGCATTATCGTGGAAAAGGATAGAATCAGAGAGGACAGAAAAATTTTTAATTGGGGAAAGGCAAATTATGAGGCTATAAGGCTGGAACTTGCGGGTGTGAATTGGGATGATGTTTTTACAGGGAAATGTACTATGGACATGTGGTCGATGTTTAGAGATCTCTTGCGGGATGTTAGGGATAAATTTGTCCCGGTGAGGAAGATAAAGAATGGTAGGGTGAAGGAACCATGGGTGACAAGTGAGGTGGAAAATCTAGTCAGGTGGAAGAAGGCAGCATACATGAGGTTTAGGAAGCAAGGATCAGATGGGTCTATTGAGGAATATAGGGAAGCAAGAAAGGAGCTTAAGAAGGGGCTGAGAAGAGCAAGAAGGAGTCATGAGAAGGCCTTGGCAAGTAGGGTAAAGGAAAACCCCAAGGCATTCTTCAATTATGTGAAGAAAAAGAGGATGACAGGAGTGAAGGTAGGACCAATTGGAGATAAAGGTGGGAAGATATGCCTGGAGGCTGTGGAAGTGAGTGAGGTCCTCAATGAATACTTCTCTTTGGTATTCACCAATGAGAGGGAACTTGATGGTGAGGACAATTATGAGTGAGGTTGATGTTCTGGAGCATGTTGATAGTAGGGGAGAGGAGGTGTTGGAGTTGTTAAAATATATTAGGACAGATAAGTCCCTGGGGCCTGACGGAATATTCCCCAGGCTGCTCCACGAGGCGAGAGAAGAGATTGCTGAGCCTCTGGCTAGGATCTTTATGCCCTCGTTGCCCACGGGAATGGTACTGGAGGACTGGAGGGAGGCGAGTGTTGTCCCCTTGTTCAAAAAAGGTAGTAGGGATAGTCCGGGTAATTATAGACCAGTGAGCCTTACGTCTGTGGTGGGAAAGCTGTTGGAAAAGGTTCTTAGCGATAGGATCTGTAGGCATTTAGAGAATCATGGTCTGATCAGGGACAGTCAGCATGGCTTTGTGAAGGGCAGATCGTGTCTAACAAGCCTGATAGAGTTCTTTGAGGAAGTGACCAGGCATATAGATGAGGATAGTGCAGTGGATGTGATCTATATGGATTAAAAGGCATTTGACAAGGTTCCACACGGTAGGCTTATTCAGAAAGTTAGAAGGCATGGGATCCAGGGAAGTTTGGCCAGGTGGATTCAGAATTGGCTTGCCTGCAGAAGGCAGAGGGTGGTGGTGGAGGGAGTACATTCAGATTGGAGGATTGTGACTACTGGTGTCCCACAAGGATCTGTTCTGGGACCTCTACTTTTCGTGATTTTTATTAACGACCTGGATGTGGGGGTAGAAGGGTGGGTTGGCAAGTTTGCAGATGACACAAAGGTTGGTGGTGTTGTAGATGGTGTAGAGGATTGTCAAAGATTGCAGAGAGACATTGATAGGACGCAGAAGTGGGCTGAGAAATGGCAGATGGAGTTCAACCAAGAGAAGTGTGAGGTGGTACACTTTGGAAGGACAAACTCCAAGGCAGAGTACAAAGTAAATGGCAGGATACTTGGTAGTGTGGAGGAGCAGAGGGATCTCGGGGTACATGTCCACAGATCCCTGAAAGTTGCCTCACAGGTGGATAGGGTAGTTAAGAAAGCTTATGGGGTATTGGCTTTCATAAGTCGAGGGATAGACTTTAAGAGTGGCAATGTAATGATGCAGCTCTATAAAACTCTGGTTAGGCCACACTTGGAGTACTGTGTCCAGTTCTGGTCACCTCACTATAGGAAGGATGTGGATGCATTGGAAAGGGTACATAGGAGATTTACCAGGATGCTGCCTGGTTTAGAGAGTATGCATTATGATCAGAGATTAAGGGAGCTAGGGCTTTACTCTTTGGAGAGAAGGAGGATGAGAGGAGACATGATAGAGGTGTACAAGATAATAAGAGGAATAGATAGAGTGGATAGCCAGCGCCTCTTCCCCAGGGCACCACTGCTCAATGCAAGAGGACATGGCTTTAAGGTAAGGGGTGGGAAGTTCAAGAAAGATATTAGAGGAAGGTTTTTTACACAGAGAGTGGTTGGTGTGTGGAATGCACTGCCTGAGTCAGTGGTGGAGGCAGGTACACTAGTGAAGTTTAAGAGACTGCTAGACAGGTATATGGAGGAATTTAAAGTGGGGGCTTATGTGGGAGGAGGGTTTGAGGGTCAGCACAACATTGTGGGCTGAAAGGCCTGTACTGTGCTGTACTATTCTATGTTCTATGTTCTATAAGATAGTCTCCAGCTCGCTTGTGGATATGTCTCTCCATTCGCTGCACTTCATTCACTATTACCAATCACTGAAAACAGGAATACAAAGTCACCAAATGATTACAAGGCCTTCAGTTACTTTCAGTTTTGAGGACAGAAGCAAGGATGTTTTGCTACTTTTGCCCTTGGTGAGACCATACATGAGTATGTTGTGCAGATTTGGTTTCCTTATCTAAAGAAGGATTTAAAGCCATTGAAAGAATGCAAAGAAGGCTCACATTGGTGGAACCATTATTTCCCAGCGAGTCCCTCTGCACTCAGTGAGCTAGGCTCAATGCTTCTTAACTTGAACTGTATTCCCTAGAGTTTAGAGCAATGAAAACATTAAAACATACAAATGCTTGACCATCTGGATCAGCGAAGATGCTTCCCTTACTGGGGATACTGGAACCAGGTGTCAGATTAAGTGGTAGAATAGGGAGGACTGAGAGGACAAGAATTTGTTTACTGAGGATGATGAAGGCAATGGAGGTCAATTTGTTGAATGTGATTAAGAAGGAAATAGGTACATTACTAGACTTCAAACGGCATCATGAGTTATGAGAGTGGGAGCTTGTTACTTAGAAGATCAGCTATGAGTGGTGATGCAAGAGGGAAGGTTCAAATGGCTATAGCTTCTATTTTCCAATGCTTCCAGAGTTTCTGACTGTTACCCATGAAGTGTTGTTCTGCAGCTTCTAAAACATCTGTAATGTTTTTGTAGTGAACCTTTATCAACCCACTTCAATCTTAATTGCAGTTTGTGTCTCCTTTGCTGCATGCACAGGCATGGGGATTTAATTGTGGAAACAGTTGAATATACATATGATAAAGATGCAGCTGCTGCATCAAGCAGTCTGAAAGATTCATTTAACAAGTTTAATTGGCCAATTTGAGAGGTTTTTGAAGTATAGATTACATTGAGAACCTGCAGATTAATTGAAAATGTGCCCTTCTTTCAGGAGCTTGTTCTCTGGAGTCAGTAGCAGCTCCACACAAGCGAGCAGACCGAAGCGGCGTTGTGTTAGCCAAATCAGATCTGATTATTTGTGTATCAGGGACTGGAAAGTAATGTATTACGCTACTTGTACTAGTAAGTGCTCAGAATTAATATATCAGATTTTTCCACTGAATTAACAAAAAATCTCTGCATCAGAATATAGCAGATATGATTCTGGGGTAAGGTTTATATCTGAATCAGAAATGCTGTATAGAGAAAAGGTTTGTGCATACCAGTGCAATAATAAGGAATTTGAAAGCCCGTGAATGAACGTTGAAATTCTGCAGGGTTATGTATTTGATGACGTATTGAGTGTTGATTGCACCATCTGAAATTTGGCATCTTGCTAGTTGAGCCTAACCCTTTAAGCAGGTCAAGAATTCCTCCTCAGCAGACACATTTCCGAGCAGGTTTGAAATACCATATGCTAGAATTAAACCACGGTGATCTTGATGTAATCTCTGGATTGGTTTGCTTCCCTATTTCTCTCGTCTCCTATTCTCTGCTTTGAATATATTTGGGGTACTGTTTCATGGGAATTGCCACACATCCAAGCTGCTGAGCTGTACCAATCAGATGGAGCATAAAAACAGGAGATTAGATGGTGTCTACTCCATATAGAGCTGAGTGCAGTGATATGCGTCAGTCTACACATGTTCACTTTCAGGAGCGGCTTGTGTGCATGATTTCATTTATTTTATTTTATTGAGCTACAACGTGAAGGACCTTCTGGCCCTTTGGGCCGCATCACCCAGCAACTCCCGATTTAACCCTAATCACAGAATAATTTACAATGACCAATTAAACTACCAACTGTATATCTTTGGACCATGGGAGGAAAGCCACGCGTTCACAGGGAGAACATACAAACTCCTTATGGGCAGCGGTGGCAATTGAACCCAGGTCAGCTGTACTATAAAGTGTTATGCCAACCACTATGCCACCATGCTTTCTGAACCAACTGGTCCATTGCTGTGCTTTGCTGCCTTCTCAGTTCCACTTTAAAGCAAGGAATGTGACTCAAACTTTCTTTCTCAACCTGTCCAGCCCCGTTCATTGTATCTCCCAATCAGTGGTCAAAATATTTGGAAATGCTGAGGTGGATTGCACTTCACTTAAGAGCTATTTGAATCCCTTGTGTGTAATGCCATCTCAACTGGAAGATGCTTTAGGATGGTGCCATTTTGTACCAACCTTTACACCTTTATATCTGTCTTAGGAGTATATATCAGTGAGAATCAGAATTGGGTTTAATATCACTGGCATATGTCATGAAATTTGTTGTTTTGCGGCAGCAGTGCATTACAATACATCATAATAAATGTTATAAGTTACAGTAAGATGTATATATAAAAATTAACTTAAATTAAACAAGAAGTGCAAAAAGAGGGTAAAAATACTGAGGTAGGGTTCATGGGTTCATTGTCCATGCAGAAATATGGTAACAGAGGGGAAGAAACTGTTCCAGAGAAGATGAATGGGTGTCTTCAGGTTCCTGTACATCTCCCTTGACGGTATCAATGAGAAGAGGGCATGTCCTGAGTGATGGAGGTCCTTAATGATGGATGCTGCCTTACTGAGGCATTGGCTTTTGAAGGTGTCCTGGATGCTGGGGAGGCTAGCATCCATGATGGACCTGGCTGAGTTTACAACTTTCTACAACTTTTTCGAATCCTGTGCAGTGGCCTCTCCATATCACTCAAGTGATGCAACCAGTTAGAATGCACTCCAAAGTACATCTGTAGCAGTTTGCAAGTGTCTTTGGTGACATACCAATTTACCTCAACCTCCTACTGAAATATAGCCACAGTCACACCTTTCCTTGTTAGCTCCAGGATAAATCCTCAGAGATGTTGACACCCAGGGACTTGAAACTGCTCTCCCTTTCCATGTCTGATCCCATGATGAGGACTGGTGTGCATTCTCTCAACTTCCCCTTCTTGAAGTCTGCAATCATTACTGTTTTACTGATATTGAGTGCTAAGTTGTTGCTGCAACACCACTCAGTCAACTGATCTATTACGCCCCTGTATGCCTCCTAATAATCTGAAATCCTGCCAGCAATAATTCTGTCATTGGCAAATTTATAGATGGCATTTGAGCTGTGTCTAGCCACACAACTGTGGGTGTAGAGTGAATAAAGCAGTGGGCTATGTATCCATCCTTCAGGTGCACCAACGTTGATTGTCAGCGAGGGGGAGATGTTATTTCTGAGGAGGGCAAGGATCCAGTTGCAGAATGAGGTACAGAGGCCCAGATTTTGGAGCTTGTTGATTAGAACTTGAGGGTATGATTGTGTTGAATGCTGAGCTGTAGTCGATAATCAGTAGCCTTGCATCGGTTTACAACCATACAGGTGATCCACGGCCAAGTGGAGATCCTGTGAGATTGCATCCACTGTAGACCTATTATAAGCAAATTGTAGGAAGTCCAGTTCCTTGCTAAGGCAGGAGTTGATTCTGGTCACGACCAACCTTTCAAAGCAATTCATCACAGTAAATGTGAGTTCCACTGGACGTTTAGTCGTTAGGGCAGCTCACCTGCTCTTCTTGGGCACTGGTATGATTGTTATCCTTTTGAAGCAGGTGGGAAGCTCTGCAGCAGGGAGAGACTGAAGATGTGGGTGAGTAGTGATCCACTAAAATGTACAGTGTTAAATCTATAAGGCAGTAAATAATTCTGAGAATTTTCTCCCCATTTGTATCAATGCATATACAGCAGACATATGATTCTCTAGGTCTCAGAGTAGTTAGTTTCAGAGATTCTTGAATGCAATGCTGGAATACTGTGTACAGAAGACCAGAAAAACATGGAAGCACAAATAATGGAAGAAAGAGATCGTAACTAAATATGACCTCCATCTAAATTTCTTAACTGGTTTTCATTCTACTTCAGTTCTGAACTTGTTGTTCCACTGGCACTGCAGGATTTCTCTTTGAATAAAATCTGGAAGTTCATTATTTTCCCACAACCCAGCTTTATATTTCAGCCTTCTGTTGATGCTCATCATAGTGCAGGCTTGGACTAGGCTGGCTTTTGTTTCCTTCAGCTTTTCTTGTTCAGTTGTCATGTATAACAGTTGTAATTATGAACAAAGATATGCTTAATTACATTATGTATTTCTGAATAGTGTGGGGTTGGAAGACTAAATATTTCTTGCAGCTTGCAGCCTCCAAAGTGTATGCTATAATAGCTTTGTTCCACTAAAATATGGTGATGTGAATTCAAATAATGGGATGTGGGGGAGCTGCCTGAAAATGCATGTGGGTCAGCGGAGGCCTGACTGATAGAGTGGGTTAATTTAAGGTAATATTAATCTCATTGAAGATGTTGCTTGCCATTGCCATGAAGGAATATCTTGACCTAGGAGGAATAAAGAGGTAGGCAAACAAAATGATTAATATAAAGAAGAATGATGTAAAAGTATTGGAGAAATGTTAGCCTGTGGACAGTTATATTGAGGTAAGAGAAAAAAAGCCAAATTATTTATACGTGAAATGTGGGTAAAACTGGAACCATCAGAGTCTATCACCCACTCTAATTTCTTAGAAAATGGGATGGTAAGGTGCTGCCTTTGACCACTGCAGTGCTCATGTTGAAGGCACTCCTGCAGTTCTGTTAGGTAGAGAGTACTAGGTTTATGACCCAGCAATAATGAAGTGTTCAAAGGCAAGTTAGTGTGGAGTGAGGACTTGCTGGTGTTTCTTGAATGCTGCTGTCTTTCACCTTCTTGGCGATGTTCTCCAAGAAGCCTTGACAAGTAATCATGGTACATTTGGTTGATATGTAAATATGGCCATTGAGGTAATGGAGGGAGTGAACATTTAAGGTGGTGGATGTGGTGCCTGTACAATGTTGGATACATTTTCCTCAATTATGTTGAACTTCTTCAGTGTTGTTTGTGCTGTATACATACCAACAAGTGAAGAGTCTTGTTGATAATGGAGGAGCATATGGAGATAGTCATAGAACACAACAGCATATTACCAGGCCATTTGGCCCATCTAGTCCATGCCTAGTCTCATCGACTTGCACATGGGCCATAGCCATCCTTGCCACTTCCATCGATGTACTTGTCCAAACTTCATTTAAATATTGCAATTGAACCCTCATCCACCATTTCCGCCTGCAGCTCGTTCCATACTTGCACCACCCTCTGAGTGAAGATGATCTCCCTCAGGTTCCCCTTAAAGATTTCACCTTTCCCCCTTAACCTATGACACCTCGTTCTCGTCTCACCCAATCTCATTGGAGAAAACTTGCTTGTATTTACCCTATCTATATGTCACAACCACGGATTCAGTAGGGTAGCAGATACAGCAATTGCGCTCGTGAATATGCACGTGTCAGCTAATTATTATTTCATTGGGATAGTATTTAACTCCATTCATTCCATCGTAGTATTTGTCGAGACTTGGACACAACAATGCTTCGCTGCCTGCTTGCATTTCGCCTTGCCTGAGAAATTGGACAGTCGAGTCAACCGACTCTGAAGACTAGCGGTATTCACTTTATTCTTAGTTGTTCTTTTCAGCCGCAGTGTAGCCTTCGTTTTCCATTTGAGAGTTTTAGTTAACAGCCCTGTTCGGCTAGCATTTATTGTTTTCTTTTCCCTTTTCAACACTGTTCGCATTAAAGTTTGTGAACTATTGACCTGCTTCAGTGTCTCTTACTCCGCACTTGGGCCATATCTGAACCTGGTGACACTATACCCTTCATAATTTTGTATAGATCTATCAAATTTCCCCACATTCTCTTATTCTACAGGGAAAAAATATCCTAACCTATTCAACCTTCCTCTGTAACTGATGTCCTCAAGTCCTGGCAACATCATTGTAAATTTACTCTGTACTCTTTCAATCTTGTTGTTAACTTTCCTGTAGATAGGTGACCAGGACTGCACACAATACTTCAAATTTGGCCTCATCATCATCCTGCACTCAGTGCTCTGATTTATAAAGGCCAACGTGCCAAAATCTCTCTTTATATCCATATCTACCTGTGACAGTACTTTCAAGGAATTATGGATCTGTTTTCCCAGATCCCTTTGTTCTACCGCACTCCTTCATGACTTACCGCTTACTGCGTAAGTCCTACCCTGGTTTGTCCTTCCAAAGTGTAACAGCACACACTTGTCTGCATTAAATTCCATCTGCCATTTTTTAGCCCATTTTTCCAGCTGGTCCAGATCCCACTCTCAGCTTTGATAACCTTCCTTGCTGTCTCCCATGCCCCCAATCCCGGTGTCATCCACGAATTTGCTGATCCAATTTACCACATTATCATTTAAATCAGTAATGTAGATGACAACCAACAATGGAACCATCACCAATTCCTGCAGCATACCACTAGTCACAGGCCTCCATTCAGAGAGGCAACCATCTACTTCCTCCCTCTGGCTTCTCCCACTAGGCCAATGTTGAATCCAATTTACTGCTTCATCTTGAATGCTAAGAGAATGGCCCTTCTGCACTAGCCTCCCCTGCAGGTCTTTGTCAAAGGCCTTGCTGAAGTCTATGTAGTAATAGACATCTACAGACTTTTCTTCATCAACGTTCCTGATAACCTCCTCAAAATCACTGTAAGATTGGTTAGACATATCCTTCCATGCACACAATCATGTTGACTATCCCTGATCAGGTCCATGTCTATCCAAATACTTATATATCCTATACCTTAGAATACCTTCCAATAATTTACCCACTACTGATGTCAAGTTCACCTGGCCTGTAATTTCTTAGCTTATTCTTCAAGCCTTTCTTAAACAATGGAACATCATTGCTATCCTCCAGTAGTTCTACCTCACCCATGGTTAAGGAGGTTTTAAATACCTATGCCTGGCTCCCTGCAATTTCTGCACTTGCCTCCAACAAGGTCCGAGGAGACACCTTGTCAGCCCCTGGGGATTTAACTGCTCGAATTTGCCTTACAGTAAGCATCTCCACTTCTGTGTTCCAGATACAGTCCATACCTCGCCTATATTTGCTATGCACCTTGTTCTTCTTAATCTGAGCCTCAATCCTGTTGAAATCCAACATTCCCTAAAAGCTTTGCTTTTTATTCCAACAGGAACATGCAAACTCTGTACCCTCAGTATTTCACTTTTGAAGGCCTCCCACTTACCAAGCTTCCACTTGCCCGAAAACAACCTATCCCAATCCACACTTGCCAGATCCATTCAAAATTGTTTTTTTTTCTCCAAATTAGAATCTCAAACCAAGGGTCACTTCCCTAATAGCAGACATCCCACCTCTCCCAGAAGTTCCGAGAGTCTCCCGCATATTGATAGCGGCTCCCTGATGCCCACAAATTATATACAGTATCCCGGAAATAGATCTTTTTGAGAGCGAGAGAGAGAGAGAGCGTGAGAGCGAGAGAGAGAGAGAGTGCGAGAGAGAGAGTGCGAGAGAGAGAGCGCGAGAGTGCCATGGCAGAGTGTTCCAAAACAAGAAAATATAAAACATATTTCACCCCAGACTACACTAAAGTGTACCCCTGCCTAATAGGGATCAAAAATAATGACAGTGTTGTTCACTGTACTGTTTGCAACAGTGACTTTTCTATTACCCATGGTGGGTTAAGACTGTAAAAGACATGTTGAGGTGAGTTTAACAGGTGTCATTCGTTCATTAGCTTAGCTAACGTTAGTTAAACTAGCTGGCTAGCTGCTAAGGAGCTACTCTATTGCAGACATCCCACCTCTCCCGGAAGTTCTGGGAGTCTCCCGCAAATTGATGGTGCTACCTACCTGAAATGAGTTTTTGCAGGGTGGGATATCTGTAATAGGATATCCAGTATCACACTCTCTCTAGTTAGGACTTCCAAATATCGATTAAGGAAACTTTCCTGAGAACATTTGATAAACTCTATCCCATCCAATTCATTTGCAGTATGGGAATCCCAGTCAAACACAGCCTTCTCTCTCTCTCCATCTCCATCTCCATCTTCATCTCCATCTCCATCTCCCTCTGCATCTCCCTCTGCATCTCCCTCTCCATCTCCCTCTCCCTCCCCTCCCCCTCCCCATCCCCCTCCCCATCTCCCTCTCCCTCTCCCTCTCCCTCTCCCTCTCCCTCCCCCTCTCCCCCTCTCCCCCTCTCTCCATCTCCCTCTCTCTCTCCCTATCTATCTCTCTCTACAAATTTGCTCCTCCAAATTTTGCTGACTATTGAGTGGTCTATGCTGTGATATAGTCCCCTTATATGATCACCCCTTTCTTATTCCTTAGTTCCACCCATATAGCTTCATCTCTCTTTTAAACCTCTCCCTCCATCATGCCTCAAAGAACAGAACCCTGGAACAATGAGCAGCTAATCCTGCCCCTCCTGCAACAAAGTCTGATTAATAGATTCAATATCTTAAAGGAGCTAAGTCTTGCTGTAGAGGGCATATATTCTGACCAGCACTTATGACCACTGTACGTAGTTGGCTTACCAATTTAAATTTTAGTTTTTGGTGACTCTCAGGATGATAATGTTGTTGAATGTCAATGAGAAAAGATTAGACTCTTCATTGTAGAAGACCTGTCTTTAATGGACATTTGTGTAGCTGGCTGGCTTTTGGTCCAAGTCTGTGTTTGCATCATGCAGGCATGGGCTACGTTTTTGGATTTGAACTCTGCAATAATCAGCGAACATCCCCACTTCTTACATTGAGATAAAAGCAAATGCACTCTTACAGAAACTCACAATGCTAGGATTAAAACAAGTGTTAGAATAAAAAGATATGATTGGATTTAATGAGTTAATTTCAGATTTGTTATCTTGCGTAATGAAATTTTTGAGGATATATAGCCTATAATAAATTCAGAACTTTGAACTTTGAGATGGTACAGGGCAAATGGAAAGCAAAGCAACTCCCAGCAAAGACTGAACAATGAGAAGGACGGAGATTGATTTTTCTTTGAAGAAAATATTTACTGTTTCTAATCCTCTCCACCCCTGTTGAAAAGAAGAAGAGTGTAGAAAGTGAAAAACGCTTTGATGTAGAGAATGTAGAGAGGCACCAGAAATTATAGTTTACTGTCCTCCTCCTGAAGGACACATTCCTCTGAAGTTGATATATCAGGTACTAGTGCTATTTCTCGTAATGTTCCCCAATAGCTCCTTCCCCTTTTAATTTTGACATATTATCGTATCCAAAATGGTGAATTTTTTTTTGTAGGGTGTTGATTATGTCTAATTCTGGCCCCTCCACTAGCCGTGCAATATCTATATACATGGTATAAATGGACCACAAGGAGTGGGAATCAGGCAGTTTGTTTATGCCTTCTGTCTGTGGCATTCCTTGTGTTGCAGTGATGGAAATCCATTAATACGACATACTGTATATCTCTAGTTATGGAATAATTTCATGTGACCGACAGTTGTAGTTTGCCAGCTTTTGGTTTAATTGTATATATTATTTGTTCTTGAATAAGTAGATTGTGATTGAAGGTGTGGGGAGATTTAATCAAGTAGAGAAGATAATATTAGTTTTGTGACTGCAAAGCTAATGTTCATTTTAAAAGAACTTGCACTTTTCTTCCACATGGTTTTGTTCATGAGCATTTCAACAAAAAGCAGTCTTTTCAACATAGTAAAAGGTGGTGACCAAGTAAAAATGTATTTGTGCTGGGAGCCAGATTCCCTATTGGCCTCAGATGTCCTGTTAGCTTAAGGTGTTCCTAATTCAGGTATGCTTTGGATCAAATCACGAACAAGAGAAAATCTGCAGATGCTGGAAATCTGAGCAACACACATAAAATGCTGGAGGAACCCAGAAGGTTTGGATCAAGCCACACAAGGTTAGAGATGGTAAAGGTTCCCAATTTTGCAGTTTCTTCAGCATAGAGATTGTCTCAAGGAATTTTGTAGACACATGCTTAGAAAAAAAAAGGTAACTAATCACAAAACTGGGATCTAAGAACTAGTGCCAAAGATGTATTTTGAAGAGATTCATGGCAAAGAGGATGAAGGTGAGAAGAACAAGGCCTTGTAGAAAAAAAAAGTGCAATATTTAAGAAGCTAAGGCACAAGCAAGAATGCAGATGCTGGAAATCCTGGATCAACACACACAAAATGCTGGAGGAACTCAGCAGGTCAGGCATCATCTGTAGAGGAAAATGAACAGTCAATGTTTTGGGCCAAGGCTTTTCCTCAGGACTGCTAATAAGGAGCTCATGAATGGTGAGGAGGTTGTTTCATGGGTGATGAAAGGTAATATCAGGATGGGTGAGATCATGAAAAGGTTAGAATTTTAAAGTGAGAGGCTAGGAGAAACATAGGTCAAAATGGCATGAAGGAGGTGAGTAGGATATACCAGTTTATACACATGCAGCATAACATTTCTATATATATTTGCCCTCTCCAGTTTCAGTTTGGTGAAATGCCAATAATCACCTCAAAAAAGGTCATCTTAAATTTTACAAATCTAGTTTTAAAAGACACAAGATTCTGCAGACGCTGAAAGTCCAGAGTTAACACACAAAAAGTGCTGGAGAAACTCAGCAGGTCAGGCAACATCTATAGAAAGGAATATGCAGTCAAATTTCCAGGCCTAGACCCTTCATCAGGACTGGAAAGGAAGGGGGGAAAAGAAATTTTGATAAAGATCGCGATCAAGGTCTCAGACCATACTGTCGGCTGTTTATTCCTCTCCATAGGTGCCATCTGACCTGCTGAGTTCCTCACTGTTCTGGCGGGTGGTGACCTGTATATAAAGGGACTTGGCCTTACATAACATTTTGGTCCACATGCATCCTAAGTTTAGTTTTTTTGGCAACGTGTAGCACAGTGATTTACCTCCCAATGTATATAATAAGAGCTTTGTTATTTATGCTCACAGACAAAGGTGTTAACCCATTCTTTCAAATCTGCTAGTGGCAATATCCCATGTACTTCCTTTAATAAAGCTGCCAGTTTATAATATGTGAATTGTATTTTAGCTCGCCGGGATGCACTAGAAAAAGATAAATCTGCTTGCACTGACCCCGTTAGAATGTTGACTATGAATGACTCACCCACCTCCTGGAAGACTAATTTGCTTTCTTCTTATTAATGTTTGCAATCCATTCATTGTCTATGCTTAAAATTTTGATGAGCAATAGTGTTTTATTTGATAGTCCCAATATACCAACTCCTACTGTGAAGTATCTCAAGCTTTTTCACGAAGGACAGAGAGGAAACTGTCTTTACTCCCCAGTTACTGACAGTATTTATTATTTACAAGATGTAGGATTGTTTAATGTCATTTCCAGTACACAAGTGTAAAGGGGAATGAAAAATAGTTACTCCGGATCTGACTCAGCTCAAAAAAAGCACAACAAGCTAGAGAACACAATAATAATGTAAAATAACACAATAAATATAAATATTTAAGGTTGCTTATATACATTGATTGTATGTCCATAAAATGACGCTAGGCACAGGAGTGTCTGTACATAAGGTAAGTGACAGAGAGTGATAAAGTAGTGGTGGTTGGGGTGTGGGGGTGTGATTTTTTAGAGAAAGGGGCTTCCCTTCCTCCACCATCAACTCTGCTCTCAAACGCATCTCTCCCATTTCATGCACATCTGCTCTCACCCCATCCTCATGCCACCCCACTAGGAATAGGGTTCCCCTTGTCCTCACCTACCACCCCAACAGCCTCCGGGTCCAACATATAATTCTCCATAACTTCCACCACCTCCAACGGGATCCCACCACTAAGTACATCTTTCCCTCCTCCCCCCCACTTTCTGCTTTCCGCAGGGATCGCTCCCTATGCAACTCCCTTGTCCATTCGTTCCCCCCCATCCCTCCCGGCACTTATCCTTGTAAGCGGAACAAATGCTACACATGCCCTTACACTTCCTCCCTCACCACCATTCAGGGCCCCAGATAGTCCTTCCAGGTGAGGCAACACTTCACCTGTGAGTCGGCTGTGGTGATATACTGCATCCGGTGCTCCCGATGTGGCCTTCTATATATTGGCGAGACCCGACGCAGGCTGGGAGACCATTTCGCTGAACATCTACGCTCTGTCCGCCAGAGAAAGCAGGATCTCCCAGTGGCCACACATTTTAATTCCATGTCCCATTTCCATTCTGATATGTCTATCCACGGCCTCCTGTACTGTCAAGATGAAGCCACACTCAGGTTGGAGGAACAACACCTTATATTCAGTCTAGGTAGCCTCCAACCTGATGGCATGAACATTGACTTCTCTAACTTTAGTTAATGCCCCACCTCCCCTTCGTGCCCCATCCCTTATTTATTTATTTATTTATTTTTCTTTTTCCCCTTTTTTTCTCTCTTTTTTCTCCCTCTGTCCCTCTCACTATAACTCCTTGCCCATCCTCTTGGCTTCTCCCCTCCCCCCTTCCTTTCTCCCTAGGCCTCCCGTCCCACAATCCTCTCCCTTCTCCAGCCTCATTTCCCTTTTGCTAATCAACTTTCCAGCTCTTAGCCCCATCCCTCCCCCTCTTGTCTTCTCCTATCATTTTGGATCTCCCCCTCCCCCTCCAACTTTCAAATCTCTTACTATCTCTTCTTTCAGTTAGTCCTGATGAAAGGTGTCGGCCCGAAACGTTGACTGTACCTCTTCCTACAGATGCTGCCTGGCCTGCTGCGTTCACCAGCATTTTTTGTGTGTGTTGCAGATTCCTGTTCGATGGACAGGTATTTACAGAGTACATCAAATTGACCATTTCTTTTAAATGGCTCAGAGTCAGTATTCCCCATCTAAAAATCACTGCCTTAAGTTCTTTCGGTTAATTAGCAGAAGCACTTTACACGTCAAATCACAAAAAATAGTAAACCTTTCCTGTTATTGTTATTGTTCCGCAAGGTAAAACTAATGTCTCCAAGCTAAGCAACAAAACAGAGAAAGAATTCTATTCAAACTAAAAGATATGGCAATGCAGTTTCTTTATAGTGGTGCAAAAGCTTCAGATCAGTACAATCAAATCACCTATACCTAGTCCATTCTGTCTGTATTGCTGTTTGGATTTATGTACATGATGATATCCTCATGTCATGATATTTTCACTGCATACCTCTTCCTTCCAGACTTTTAATTCTAATCCATTACTGAATTGCTATTCAATTATTGGCACACTCAGTCATTCCCATAGAATTTGGGCACCATGTTTAATTAACTAAAACTGATCAATAATATGGTCTCAGTGAAATGGAATCACATGTGATCATGCATCATACCTGTCTGTGCAGGAAGATGATAGTAACTGCCTCACTCCAGAATGATTGACCTTGTCCATTGTTAGGCGAGCCAACTGGTGGCTTGTGAAAGTAATAAATTGTGTAGTCATAGACAGAGAGTAATACTTTCAAAACAAAACCAATCCTTTCCACAAAAAATATCTTTTTTTCTTTTCTCTCTCCCTCCCTCCTTCTCTCTCCCTCCTCTCTCTCCCTCCTCTCTCTCCCTCCTTCCTTCTCTCTCTCCCTCCTTCTCTCTCTCCCTCCTTCTCTCTCTCCCTCCCTCCCTCCTTCTCTCTCCCTCCCCCTTCCCTCACTCCCTCCCTCTTTTTCCCTCGCTCCCTCCCTCTTTCTTTCACTCCCTCCTTTTTCTTTTTTCTTCTCTGTTTCTCTCTGGCAGTCATCCAGGATTGAGGATGACTTCCTTCCAGCCCGATTCAGATGAATGGAATCTGCTCCTATGTGGTTTCTGTTCATCTAAGTTACTGTTGCACACCAGATACCACATGGTCTTGACAGACTGAGGTTTTGCACAAACGATGAGGAGGCCCAGTATGATCAAGCTAAGTAATGACTGACTTAGTATTTATGGGCTTCCTCCTGTTTCTGATTGCTACCCCTGTAAGTCATTGCCAATTATTCCAAATTAATGAAAGGAACTTTACAGGGCTGCAAGATGGCCTGAAGGGCTTTACAACTAATCATATAATTGAAATTATATATTAGATGTAAAACATTCTTTTTGTGCGTAAAAAGCTCCCATAGTAATGTTAAAATGACTAGTTTATCTGCTTTGTGAATATTGGTTGAAGAATAAACATTATCCAAAGTGGGGAACTCTCTTATTCTTTGAAATTAGTGTCCCGGGTTCTTTTGGAAGTAGTGAAGAGTCCTTGTTCGATGTTTTATCTGAAAACTGTTACCTCTAACCTCCATTGCGCAAGGTTATCAACCTGTGTTTTTTAGTTGGCGTTTGAGGACTTGAACCCCCCCAGCTTTCTGTCTCATGGGTAATTATTGTTATTGAACCAACACTGATATAGTTAATCTCGTGTCTTGATGCAAGGTTGTGATCTGGAACATTCATCCCTCTGCCTTGACAGGTGCTGCCTGACTCACTGAGTTCCACCAACAGCAGTTGATTTTGTGCTCCATTTTATTTATCTGCAGTCCCTTGTGTCACCATAATTAATCCCAGCTCCAGTTAATGATGTGGTAATGTGAGGTATTTCCTTTGACTGTTGAAAATCATATCTTGGTGAACAAACAGAGGTCTGATGCTGATCAGCTTTGATTTTAACAGAATGAAGGATCGGCTTTGTGTGTCTAAAAGGCCCAAGTCTATTTGTATTTCCCAACGCTCATCACTGAAACCCAGGCAATGATTCAGAATGTGCACCAGCTTCTCAGTTATCCATGCAGATCTGATCACCAAAGGGTTTGCACAATCAAACTGTATGAAGCCAGAGATCTTGCATTATTGGTGTCTATACCAAATTAGTTGTTCTCAGCCCTGGGCAAAAGAGATGAAAGGAGCTAACATCCCAGCTTGTGAATTTCTTCCTGTGATAGACACTCCTCCTCCCAGTGGGAAGTCTTATGAATGTCAAGTGAATGTATGATAGGAATTTTAATATATTCAACTGTTTCACAAACTTTAATCTTTGCAACTTTGTGAGAAACAGTGTTTGTTATTAAGCCAATTGAAATTTACTACTAATACCCTTTAATTATATGTCTATCCTTAAAATATACAGCACTGTGCAAAAGTCTTAGATATATAGAGCTAGGGTGCCTAAAACTTTTGCACAGTACTCTAGCTACTTTTTATGTATTGCACTGTGCTGCTGCTATATTAAAAAAAAAACAAATTTCATGACATATGTGAATGTTGATAAACCTGATTCTAATATGGGCCTCTATTGTGGACTGAGAATGGGAGGAGACGGAGAGGGGAATCATGGTTGGGAAAAGGGGAAGGGAGAGTGGAGGGAGCAGGAAGTATCAGAGAGACATTCTGTAACGATCAATAAACCAATTGTTTGGGATCAAATGGCCTGCCTGGTGTCTCGGGGCTGCGCGAGTTTGCACTCGTGCTACTCCCTGTTCCTGGCACTCCTTTGCCACCTGTCCCACACCCCTTCCATGGCACTCCACCCTCACCATTCCCAAAATCCTTTGCTCCCACCAGATTTACAAACTCCCCCTCTGCTCCATGTTGACAAATACAGCATTATGATAAAGTTTTAGGCGCCCTAGCTATCTATATATGCCTAAGAATGTTGCACAGTACTGTATATGTAAGTATATATATTTTAATATACTGTATATCTTTCATATAATCTCATCATATATCATTGTCTATTTCCTGCCAGTGAATCTATGGTAGACCCATTTTGTTAGTCCAGTCCTTAACTAATAATTTAGCTGTAAATGAATTTGTGTCTGAATCTAAGGTATTAATTTGGCTTATTTGGGTCAAGCAAAGCATTCTTCTATTCCTTTCACATCTATGCGATCTAATTTTGCCTTCTGAATTCTAATGGCAGCATAGTTTTAAAGCAGCAACATGTGCCTTCACTGAGATGTAGCTCCCAGTCAATGGGACCCAGCCCACGTTTTCTTGCTGTGGGTCGTGGTTGTCAGGGCACAGTGTCGTGCAGCAGGAGTAGATTGGCAGAGGACCTTTGTCCTCTGTAAGTCCCAGTGAAGAAGTTGAAGATACTTGGAACTCAGAATGAGCACAAATGCAAACATCTCTATAGTGTAACTCAATTTCTGAGATTGATCTAGGGTCCAAGTATCAAAGGATAAACAATTGATTGTGTTAACTCCACTGTAGCAGGAAGCACATTGGGGTGAGATGCAACAGAGCAAGAAGTTCAAGAAGATTGGAGCAATGATGTAGCCTTGCTCATCCCAGACTGTTTCCAGACTCGTTAGGATCACATTTTGCATGCCATCATGTGGTAGACATGGAATTAAAATATACTTCCTAGAACTACGTATCAAGTTCGCCATGATCCCTTTTGTTTGACAGAGCTTGAGGCTTTTATAAGGTTGATTCAGACCATATACAGTGGTTAGTACTCTCTGTATTGAACTTAGATTTGCCATACAATGAAAATCTTGTGTGTTTTGATGACTGGGATCCATATAATGTTTCTGGAAGTAACTGTGGGATGAGGAGGATTCTTGCATGGCTTTCCCTGCAGCAGGCAGAGAAAGATCTCTCTGCAATTATGTAATCAGAAATCTCCCTCAGAATAGTCATGGTAATGATATTTTTGCAATCCCCTGACATGTTCTCTTTCCAGATGAGGGAGATGATGTCATGATGTTGCAACACACATCACTCTTAGTGCTGCCATGAAGAACAATAAACAAAGATGGTTTTTTTTTCAAAAATGGGTTTCTTTAAAATTAGTTAGACATGATGATGGGCTAATTTGGTAGTGATTACAATTAAGACAAAAAAAAGATAGAATGGAATGGACTAAAATGAGTTAAATATATTAAAATAAAATTACACCAGAATGGTAGGTACATTTTCGAGGATCAAATGGGGTTATGGAATGAAGTATCATTAAACTCAGATGATCTCATCAATTAATAACTGATTAGGTAGGTGATTGAAGAAAAGGTTGATAAAGGGATATAGGAACTGAGCATGGTTATTGGATTAGAATGGATAGGCAGAAGATGAACTTTGACGTACGCCTGAAAGGCTTGCCTGTATTTTATTCTATGATTAGCTTCTCACTGGAAATCTTCTCCACCGTAGACAGACAGAACACACACCTTAAGTTATCTCAATAGTAATTAACTTATCCTTGGGGAAAATCAGTCTGCTGAGCATGGAACAACCATGTTGTCAGCTTCAATTCTACAATGAGTAGTAGTCCATTTGAATAGGAAACACGTGGATCTGGAGCTTCTGGTCAATGGTGCTATCCAACTTGAGCAAAATATCCTACAATGTTGAATATGAGTCATGTTCAGTGCATAGAGTTCTGTCACTTGCAGCAATTTTAAGAGCATTTTCCCTGAAGCTGTCCCTGCCCGCAACTCTGGTCACACACCCAGAAGATTTAATCCCCATTGAGAATTTGATTTCATTGAGTCTATTTACAGGATTTTGATCTTTTTTGCCATAAGGCTGTTTGAAAGTATTTTTATATTTACCAATGAATGTCTAATGCAATCCAAACTGACTGGAAAATGTTTACATTTTCATTACCTTATAATTAGATTATTCAAAACTGATGGATTAGCATTGTGCATGAAATACTTTGCAGTAAATGTATTTTCCTCCACTTCTATCAATGACCTAACACTTCCTTTAAAAGACAAGTTCTCACACTGCCTGTGGCACTGCATTGTGGCAGATACTTCATTTTGCAAGACTAAAATGGGTTGGAGCAGAAATTTGCACCAGAATTATTAATTGGACCAAATCCAAAACACTACCCCACAGTGTTTTAATCAGCGCAAACTCTTTAGATGAGTCTCAAGATTGTTGCGTAATAATTTGTCCCAACCTTGCGGCAAAACATAACCTTAAAAAAGATTGTTCATATTGACGTCAGGAGCAAGGAACTGTTTGCAAATGAAAGCTGTTTATACACCTATATCCTTCTCCAGTCCACCCTATACTTAAGCTATGTGCATTTACGAGAAACTAAACTTTCTTAGGCTTTAATTTTTTTACACAGGAGGGCATGCAACTTGCACAGAAAAAGCAATGCATTGTGTTGAGAAAGAGGAACACAAAGCATGGAGAGCAGTTGTGTTAGTGGGGCTTTGAGATTTGTTTTGAATGGAATGTTTTCCCTTACAGAAGGCTTTATCTCATTAAATATCTTAGTGGTTCATGCATAGAAATTCCTTTGAAATGCTGTGATTGTTATATAATATAATATAATATAGTAATGTCATTTTGCAATTTGCCTCAGTGATTTGAACAACCAGTTAATCAGCTTTTTTTTGATTAAGGGCGAAATCATGACTGAAATAGTGAGAAAATTCCTAATTAACATCAAAATTCTGCTTGTAATATGATATTGTTTCTGTTCAGTGTGAATGAATGCATTTGGTCTTTTGCTTTAGCTGCTCTGTGTATGATCTACCTGGTACTGCATCAAACATATGCGAGTTACACGCCGACATAAAAGAACTCGGCAAGTAAGGGCAAGCTTGAAGTGTAACAGGCACAACCCAAGGTAGGATGATGTGCAGTTTTGTAGATGAGACGAAGAAGTTTTTATCTCACACTGTAGAGTGGATGTCAGTGCACTTACATTGTTTTCCCTACTGTTTGTATTGAACATACACAAGTTAAATCAAAGAGCACTTGAGAATTGCAGGGTCTCTGCTTTTCTGCACTCAGTACACTTGAGTAAAATTTTCAAGTGGCTCATACAGTACGTTGAATCTTGGAGAATTGTATTCTGTAACATTGTTCCGCCACTATACTGAATTAAGTGGCATTGTACTCCCTGCGGTTAGAATAGGAAAGAAGCTATAGTTCCCATCAGGCTAGATTGCAATTAAGTCTTGAGCCCTGGTATAAATTAATTGTATTGATCTTGCTCCATTACGTTATTAAGCAATGCATTTGGCAAATTATGGTTAGAGGTAGTGGAATTTTATATATATATTTGTAAGAAGTACGCCATTCACGTAGGTGAATCCTGCTACTGCCGCCTGTCAGATTTTAATAGATTTTGTGAATCTCTGAACAGAAACATCAGACCTAACTTGTATTCTCTAATTGCTTTTACTTGAAACCTTTCAACCATCGCCAAAGCTCCAAAGCTGTTCCCTGATCACCAATCTGACAGAAAGCACGCCTATTATGGGAACGAGTTGACGTTGCTCAAAGCAATGTGCAATATTCACCATTTTGTGGAGATGCAAGAGACTGTAGATGCTGTACTGGAGCAAAAAAACATGCTGCTGAAGGAACTCAAAGGGTTAAGTGGCATCTATGGAGGCAGAGGCATGGTCAACATTTCAGGATAAGACCCTACACTAGGACTGAGCGTGTAGAATGGAGATGGCCATTATAAAAAGGGATGAGGAAGGGAGCCATGTTTTGCACAGGAGCTGGGATACTAGCCTACTTAGTCTTTCTTTCTTTTTTTTAAAGTGAGGTGCTCGTATATGACGTACACCGTTCACGTAGTTCTTTCATATAGCCCATAATGAATTATGTAAACAAACAATATATTTACAAAGATGAGAAAGACTGCAGTTGCTGGAAATCCAAACCAATGCGCACAAAGTGCTGGAGGAACTCAGCAGGTCAGGCAGCATCTGTGTAAATGAATCTAAACAGTTGACGTTTTGGGCTGAGATACTTCTTCAGGACTGTGAAGGAAGGGGGAAGACACCAGAATAAAAAGGTGGGGGGAGGTGAGGAGAGGCTAGCTGGTAGATGATAGATGAACAGGTGGGTGGGAAACGTCAAAAGTTGGAGAAGAAAGAACGTGATATGAGAGGAGAATGGCTGTAGGAGAAGGAGGAGGTGACTCAGGGGAAAGTGATAGGCAGGTGAGAAGAGGTAAAAGGTTACAGCGGGGAAGGAGGGGAATATTTTTAAACAGAAGGAGAAATCGATATTCATGCAATCAAGTAGCAGGCTACCCAGACAGAATATAAGGTGTTGCTCCTCCACCCTGAGGTAATATATTTACAATATTCCTCAAATATTACTGAAATATTGAATACACTACAAAGGGGTTTGCAGATGCAGGTGAGAAGGGGGATTATGGAAGATGAAGCCAGGTAAGGGGTGGTGGGGGTAGGGGAAGAGGGTGAAGTTCTGAGACAGCAGGTGGTGGATCATAGGTGGAAGTAGATAAGGAGAGAAGAAAATAGAGAATAGATGATGGCAGGTGTGGGAGAAGGTGGAGGCAAGCTAAAAGGTGAAAAGTAAGACAGTAAGACATAGGAGCAGAATTAGGTCATTCAGCCCATTGAGTCTGCTCTGCTATTCCATCATGGCTGAATTATTATCTCTCTCAACCACATCTTCCTGCCTTCTAACTTTGACACCCTTACTAATTAAGAACCACCTCTTTAAATGTACTCAATGACCTAGCCTCCAAAGCCTTTTGTGGCAATAGATTTCACAGATTCACCACCCTCTGCCTGAAGAAATTCCTCCTCACCTCTTTTCTAAAGAGGTGTCCTTCTATTTTGAGTCTATGCCCTTTGGTGACTCACCGACTACAGGAAACACAGTTTCCATGTTCACTCTATCAAGGCATTTTAATATTTGATAGGTTTCAATGAGGTTCCCACCCCACCTCCCACACATTCTTCTAACCTCCAGTGAGCACAGGCCAAGAGCCATCAAACAGTCCTCATATGTTAACCCTGTTGTTCCCGGGATCATTCTTGTGAACCTCCTCTGGACCATCTCCACTGCCAGCACATACTTTCTTAGATAAAGGGAACATAACTGCTCAGAAAATTCCACGTGCGGTCTAACCAATGCCTTACATTACATCCTTTATATTTTAGCCCCCTCCAAATGAACACTTAACCTTTAGGGAATCCTGCATAAGGACTCCCAAGTCCCTTTGCACCACTGATTTTTTGAATTTTCTCCTCATTTAGAAAATAGTCTAAGCCTTTATTCCTTCTACCAAACTGCATGACCATACACTTCCTTACCTGTATTCCATCTGCCACTTATTTGGCTGTTTTCCTATACTGTCTTAAGTCCTTCTACAGACTTCCTGTTTCCTCAACACTGCTTGGCCCTCCACCTATCTTCGTATCATCTGCACATTTGGCCACAAAACCATGAATTCCATTATCCACGTCATTGACATACAAGGTAAAAAGAAGGGACCCCAATACCGACCTCTATTGAACATCACTAGTCACCGGCAGGCAACAAGGAAAGTCTTCCTTTATTCACAGACTTTGCCTCCTGCCAGTCCACCAATCTTCTATCTATGCTAGAATCTTTCCTGTAATACCATGGGCTCTTACCTGGTGTAGCAGTCTCATGTGCGGCCTTTTGACAAAGGTCTTTTGACAAGGTGTCGCACATGAGGTTGCTAAACCAGATATTAAGAGCCCATAGTATTACAGGAAAAGGCCTTTTGAAAATCCAAGAAAAGAACAACCACTGGTTCTCCTTTGTCAAAAATGCATGTTTCTTTCCTCAGGGAATTGTCAGTCAACATTTCCATTGCAGAAACCACGCTGGCTTTGGCCTATTTTATCATGTGCCTCCAAGTACCCTGAAACCTCATCCTTAGTGACATAAGAGTCTGCAAATATTGGAATCGTAAGTAGTTTGGTTTTTGCTCCATTATTATGTGGTATATGGTTTATGGCTCAATCTCTGGTTCTAACTTGCACATGGGCCAGCCTATAAATGAATACAATTGACCCTACTGAAATTTTGTTGGTACATTGGAAAATACACACCAGAAATATCACTCTGTTGTAACCAAACCTTCACTACATGGCATCAAATGCACATAAAACTAAAAAAAAAATGAACAATTACTAAATGAGGGCAGAGAGAGTAAACTAGGTCTGCCCTGTGTATATGTCAGATTTTTCAATTTACTATTATTTTGGAAGCTTTTTTGTTTATAAGGATAGCCACAAGTCAGGCATTCAGAACTTGGAGTTGGCCTGTAGATGACTTGAGTAGTGATTAGGACTTTGGTTGCAAAGTAACCACTGGAAAGAAGGAAATCTGTGAAAGGAGGGGGATGATTAGAGCGCAAACAACAGGAATTCTGCAGATGCTGGAAATTCAAGCAACATACATCAAAGTTGCTGGTGAACGCAGCAGGCCAAGCAGCATCTATAGGAAGAGGCGCAGTCGACGTTTCAGGCCGAGACCCTTCGTCAGGACTAACTGAA
The DNA here is from genome assembly GCF_963921235.1 of Mobula hypostoma. NCBI lineage: Eukaryota > Metazoa > Chordata > Chondrichthyes > Myliobatiformes > Myliobatidae > Mobula > Mobula hypostoma. The sequence continues at coordinate 37,967,893 of NC_086119.1, forward strand.
GGAAGAGTGAGTTCAGTTAGTCCTGACAAAGGGTCTCGGCCTGAAACGTCAACTGCGCCTCTTCCTATAGATGCTGCTTGGCCTGCTGCGTTCACCAGCAACTTTGATGTATGTTGGATGATTAGAGCTAATGTTTTGGGGTCTAGGGCTCTAATTGGGTAGCAGTGAAAGTCGATTGAGTTCCATGAATTGAATTGATCTATCTGACCCTGCAAGTCATTGGTCATGCAGGAATAATACCTCCAGAGCTGATTTGAATCCTGGGGTAGATGCCGCTGTGCAAATGCAATTGACTATGTTACGGTGGCGTAGCGGTTGTTGCTGCATTTCTACAGCTCAGGCGTCGGAATTCAATTTCAGCATGGTCTCAGAGGAGTCTGTAAGTTCTTCCTGTAGAATGCCTGGGTTTTCTTCCGGTGCTCCAGTTTCTTCCCACGGTCCAAAGATGTCCAGTTTTGGAATATGTTGGTAAAATCTAGCAAAGGTTCTATACCCATTATTAGGTTCTTTGTCCCGTGATTATGCTAGAGTTAAATCAGAGTTGCTTGAAGGGTTGGAAGGACCTATTCCGCATTGTATCCCAATAAATAAATGAATAACGGAGGCAGTTGTGTAATAGGCACCTTAAGTGAAGATACTGGTAATGAATAGATGATTTTATCTTAAGTTCTAGGTGACTATACAAGATAATATAAAAATTGCCCTGGTCAATACAAAACATTCAATAGTTTTGCGAATTTCAATCCAGACAACTAGGCCCTTTGCTCCAACATAAAAGGACAGGGTGTTTCCTATCACAGATAAGAGAAAATCTGCAGATGTTTGCTGGGAGAGTCGAAGACCAGAGGACACAGCCTCAGAATGGAGGGGTGTTCTTTTAGAATGGAGATGAGGAGGAATTTCTTTAGCCAGGGAGAGGTGAATCTGTGGAATTCTTTGCCATAGGCAGCTATGGAGGCCACACAAGCACACGTGCCTGAGGCTAGTTAAGTCACTGTTTGGCAATGGTCTACTGCCCCAATTAAGCAGCAGCGTGTCCCAAATTACCAAAGGGAATCCTGGCTATTTTCTTGGTTAGTTTTTGTTCTTTAAGAGTTGTCCCAAGTAAATGGCTGCTCCGATTAACCGATGGCCCAATCAATCAGAATCCACTGCATTATAGTCTCCAAAATATTTTAAACAGTAGTTTTGTAAGGGTAAGAAGCTCCTCTTAAGTTTCTCCAAATATCCTGTTCCATGCACTTCAAAACCAACTTGAGCTGAGAAGACTGAGCTGTTCATCCATGCTGATGCTCAATTTAACCTGTCCTGTGTGGATCTCTGTGAAATGGCAGAAACTCATCCTGCGCTTACTGAGTTTGGATTTAACCTTGATGGTTTCTTGTCAGTCCACCCTTCTAGTCAGTGTCATTTGCAGCTGGGACCTTGTAATGAAACTGATCCATTGTCACTTTACAAAGCAGAACAAAGTTTTACCAGGCCCCACGAGTCCTGCCAAAGGGTTTCAGCTGAAACATCGACTCTACTTTTTTTCATAAATACTTCCTAGGCTGCTGAGTTCCTCCAGCATTTTGTGTGTGTTGCTCGAGATTTCCAGCATCTGCAGATTTTCTCTTTGTTGAGATTGTGGAGGAGAGGCTGTTTCCGATCCGAACTGAGTGTGGTCTGCAAGTGAGGAAATTGAGGATCCAGTTGCACAAGGAGGTATTGAGGCTAGGACTTGAAGCTTATTGATTAGTTTTGAGGGGATGATAGAATTGAATGCAGGACTATAGTCAATGCGGAGCATCCTGATGTATGCATTGTCACTGTCCAGATGTTTTCAGGGTTGAGTGAAGAGCCAATGAAATGGTATCTGTTGTTGACCTGTTTGTGGTGGTAAGCAAATTGGAGCAGATCCAAGTCGCTTCTCAGTCAGGAGTTGATATGTTCCATCACCAATCTCTCAAAGCACTTCATCACAGTGGATGTAAGTGCTACTAGACAACATTGCTGTCACCACATAGCCATTTGTACCTCTTACTGCAAATATATAGCGGCTTGATGAAACAATGCTGGTTTTAGGCCAGGAGATCAAAGCTACTAGTTTTTTTTAAATTTTGCTTTGGCAGGCAAAACCATCTGGAACAATCTGGAACGCTGAGGATCACCATTTCAAAATAAGGTATAGGCCATTCAGGTCTGTGTGGGGGAACTCACAGGATGGTTAATTCTTAGAATTTGGAGGAGTGTGGAGGCCCAGTCATTTAGCAGGGGTATCAGCAGATTTCTAGATAGTAGGGTCTCTGAGGGACATGGAGGTATGCAGTTATGTTCTTGTTCTGTACATCTCCCACCTGAAACCTAGCACAATTGTACTTCATAGGTACAGACTCCACGGATGACTGTTCTGATTGGAAATCAATGTTAAGAACAAATGGTCAAAGACTGCCTTTGATTTCCAATGGCTCAGAAACAAAAGAATGTCCTCTGATCCGATAATGGCTTATTGCCAGATTTTCAACATGCAACGTCCTCGCTTGTGTCAAGGGCATTGTTGGAGCAGGACATTTACACATATGTCTTTACTTAAGGAAATTTTGCCACCCAGGATGTTTTGAATTTTTAGTATATTATTTATTATTCATTGATTTGCCACATTTTTATGTTTCAGTCAGCAAATCGTAGCATTCATTCTCAGATGGTTTTGATATCAACATAATTTCATACAGAGCGGAATCATAAAGTTGCTTTCTCAGTTTGTACTAAGGGTCTTTATGACCAGCTGTTGCAAAGAAACAGATTGTTTTGTACTTTTCAGCCTGATATTTTGGGTATTTTCTTGGATGTTTACTCCATGGTGTAATTTGAGCACTCTCTGAGGTATTCCAGGAAATGTAATGACCAACGATGAAATTTGGTTTATCAGCTAAAACACTCAATCTTCTACAGATGTGTACCATGGAGAGCATTCCTACAGGCTGCATCACAGTCTGGTATGGATGGGGTGGGGTGGGCTGTTGGCTAATGCACAGGATCAAAAGAAACTGCAGAAAGTTGTAAAATTAGTCAGCTACCATCCTCCGTAGTATCTAAGACATCTTTAAGGAGTGGAGCATCAGAAAGGCGGCATCCATTACAGAGGACCCCATCACCAAGGACATGCCCTCTTCTCATTGCTACCATCAGCAGGGAGGTACAGAAGTCTGAATGCACACACTCAGTGATTCTAGAACAGCTTCTTCCCCTCTGCCATCTGATTTCTAAATGGACATTGAACCCAAGAATACTACTTCACTTTGTAAAATTATTTCTGTTTTTGCATTACTATTTTTTAATTTAACTATTATATATATTTTTATGTAATTCTTTTTTTCTCTCTATTATCATATATTGCATTGTACTGCTGTCCCCAAGTTAAGAAACGTCACAACATATGCCAGTGATATTAAACCTGTTTCTGATTCTGATTCTGAACACCAAGATCATTACTATTCTGGCCCATTCTTGCAGGTGCCAGACAACACTGCAGTTTCTAAAAAAATACAGTGTGATTGGCAGGGATTTGCAATCATAGCTTCAGGTTCTGTAAGGTGCTTGCCTCTTGAAGCACCTTCAATTACTCCAAAAGACTGAGGTTTGGTAAAATACTGAAAGGCTTTTATTCGCTGTACAATACGACCTCCACAGTGAGTGTCTGCCCCCGGACTGAGGGGGAGGGGCAAGGCGAACACCTTTCTACAGGACTCTGTGGGAGGAGCCACAGGGGCAGTCAGCAGAGGGGTGTGTCCAGACAGGTAACCGAGTTACAACACATATACATGGTTTACCACATTCACCCCTCCTTTTTTTAAAAAAGAGTCCCGCGGGGTGAAGTGACTGACAATATTTACAAGAAGTATATTTACAGGTTAAGTCTATCAGGCGGTCGAGTCCGTCGCTGTGATCTACGTAGCACCGGCGATGGCGGTTATGCTGGCTCCGGCCTGACTTCACGTTAGGCGTCGTTAATCCCTCGCGCGTGTGCGTCGCGCCCGGTATGGGAGTGTCGTGTGGTGTCTTTATAGGGTTTGGAGTGCACGGTGTCTCGTAGGTACATACATTGGTGGGTACGGGGTCAATAGTCACCACGAAGTGTTCAGGGTAGGGGCCCGGAGCTCCTGCGGGCGCCAGGTCGCGGATGGAGACCGTGTCCTCCCGCCCATCAGGTAAAACCACGTAGGCATACTGGGGGTTCGCATGAAGTGACCCCTCTCGACTATCGGGGAGTATTTATGGCTCCTCGCATGTTTCCGGAGCAGCACTGGCCCCGGGGACGTCAGCGAAGATGGTAGGGTGGTTCCAGTGGTCGATTTTCTGGGAAAAGAAAAGAGCCGCTCATGAGGGGTGGCATTGGTGGCTGTGCATAACAGGGAGCGGATGGAGTGGAGTGCCTCGGGAAGGACCTCCTGCCAGCGGGAGACCGGCAGTCCCTTTGACCTGAGGGCTAAGAGTGTGGCTTTCCACACTGTGCCATTCTCCTTCTCTACCTGTCCATTCTCCCGGGGATTATAGCTCGTGGTCCTACTGGTTGCAATTCCCCTAGCCAGTAGATATTGGCGTAGCTCGTCACTCATAAACGAGGACCCTCTGTCACTGTGGATATAGCATGGGTATCCGAACAGAGTGAAGAGCTTGCGCAGGGCTTTTATAACTGACGTCGTAATGGTGTCGGGGCAGGGGATGGCGAAGGGGAACGGCGAGTACTCGTCAATTACGTTAAGAAAGTACACATGCGGTCGGTGGAGGGAAGGGGGCCCTTAAAGTCAACACTCAGTTGCTCAAAGGGGCGGGTGGCCTTGATGAGTGGTGCCTTTTCGGGTCGGTAGAAGTGTGGTTTGCACTCTGCGCAGACTTGGCAGTCCCTGGTCATCATCCTGATCTCCTCAAGGGAGTAAGGCAGGTTCCGGGCTTTCACGAAGTGGAAAAGCCGGGTGGCAAAGGTCTACATGTAGGGCGTATAGCCGGTCGATCTGCGCGCTGGCGCATGTTCCCCGGGATAGGGCATCGGAGGGCTCGTTGAGCTTCCCAGGCCTGTACATGATGTCATAGTTGTAGGTGGAGAGTTCGATTCTCCACCTCAGAATTTTATCATTTTTGATTTTGCTCCGCTGCTGATTATTAAACATGAATGCGACTGAGCGCTGGTCAGTTAGCAGGGTGAACCTTTTGCCAGCAAGATAGTGCCTCCAGTGCCTTATAGCTTCCACTATGGCCTGGGCCTCTTTCTCTACTGCAGAGTGCCGAATTTCAGGGCCTTGAAGGGTACAGCGAATAAAATTGAAGCACCTTCAATTACTCCAAAAGACTGAGGTTTGGTAAAATACTGAAAGGCTTTTATTCGCTGTACAATACGACCTCCACAGTGAGTGTCTGCCCCCGGACTGAGGGGGAGGGGCAAGGGAAACACCTTTATACAGGATTCTGTGGGAGGAGCCACAGGGGCAGTCCGCAGAGGGGTGTGTCCAGACAGGTAACCCAGTTACAACATATATACATGGTTTACCACACCTCTCTTGGAAGACTGGTTTGCAGTGAGATTGTTACGTTTATGGTGACCTGTAAAACTTTGACTTAAAGGCTTACAGTGCTTGATTTTTTAAACTTCCAAAATGTTTTTCTGTGTGGGTGGGGTTTGATAGCGATGTAACTCAATCTAATAGAGTCGTTGTCTTGTTAATTTAGATGGTACAGTACTGTGCAAAAGTCTTAAGCACATGTGTATATAGATTGCTGGGGTGTCTTAGACCTTTGCAGAGCACTGCAATAATTTTATGTATTGCACTGCACTACTGCCACAAAACAAAACAATTTCCTGACATATGTAAGTGATGAGAAACCTGATTCTGATATGGGTCTCTTTTGTGGAAAGGCAGAGGGAGAGGGGGATCATGGCTGGGAAAAGGGGAAGGGAGGAGGGAGGGAGAGGGAAGCACCAGAGAGACATTCTGTAATTATCAATAAACCAATTGTTTGGAGCCAAATGACCTTGCATGGTGTCTCAGGGCTGTGTGTGTCTGCACCAGCACCACCCCCTTGCGCACTCCTTCTCCGCCACTTGTCCCACCCCACTCTCGCAGTGCTCCACCCTCGGCATTCCCAACATCCTTTGCTCCCGCCAGACTTACAAACGCGCTCTCCGCTCCACGTTGACAAGTACAGTACTGTGCCAAGACCTCCCAGCAAAAATCACCCACTGCACTGCTGTGCTGAGATTGGTTTAACTCTTTGCAAGCCATATATCAAACCTGGAGCTTTGTGAGTCCAGACAGTGATTAAAGGAGATATTGTTCACTGTGAGAGTGGATCCCGCCAGCCTCCAGCTACCTTCTTCAACCGACCGTTCTTTGTAATTTCTGCCATCAATGTTACAGCACTACCAGGTACATCTTCCCCTCTTTTTTCCCTTTTGGCAATCTGGAGGGGACTGTTCCCACCCCACCCCCCCAAAAGTCCCTGAGTTACTCTTAGATCTCCGACAGCATATATTCTTCTTCTCACAACATCTTCCCATTGCATCCACAGGAGAATTATCACATAGCTTTTTGCATTGTCCTGCCATCCAAGTGTGAGTACTCCTTCAGGGTGAATCAGCATTTCACTTGTACTGTATTTCCAATTTGGTTTACTGCTCACAATATAAGAAACCAAACACAAATTTCTGGGACTGCCTCTATAAGGAGAATCTTGTGCTTCCAGTTGCCTGACATTCCTTTTCTCACTTCCAATCTGACCTTGTATCATTGAGCTCTTAGACTGATCCCGTGAAACATGAGAAACAGCATCTCATTGATTAGATATGTACTTTACAGTCCTCCTTACTGAAATCAAGAGGATCTTGCTGAAGGGTCTCGGCCCGAAGCATTGACTGTACTCTTTTCCATTGATGCTGCCTGGCCTGCTGAGTTCCTCCAGCATTTTGGTGTGTTGCTTAGGTTCCAATTCCTGTCTGGATCAAAGATCATCAAACTGTAACGCCAACTCTGTTTTTCATCTCCACTGATGTTGCCTGACCTACTGGGTATTTACAGCATCTGCTAGTTTGATTTCAAAGCTTTGTGATCTGGATGACTTAGTGTTGCTTCCCAGAAAATGACTTCATTCACTAGTCTTTTTGAAGTAGCTGCATATTGTTTAGTCATTTTCTTTATAAATAGTGCTCTCTGCTAAAGTTGCATGCACGCTTTGAAAGGGAGAACAGAACTACAGCTATGAGGATTCCTGCAGCACCCAGTGGCTCTCTGATGTCTGTCTCGGAGGCCAAACTGATTGTCTTTCAAGAGGGTGAACCCTTGCAAGGCTCCGATGGAGTACCTGGCAGGGCTCTGAAAATCTGTGCCTACCATTTGGCTGGTGTGCTCGAAGACGTAATCAATTTCCCATTACTACAGCGGCCTTAACGACCATCATCCAGTAGCACAGGGTTGAATTGCCTTGGGAGGTTGGTTATGACTAGAGCCAACTCCTGTCTCAGCAGGGGCCTGGACCCACTGTAATTTGCCTATTGCCACAATAGGTCTACACCGGATGCAATCTCATTGGGTCTTCATGTGGCCTTGGATCACATGGACAATACTAATACTTATGTCAGGCTGTTGTTTATTAACAACAGCTCATTGTTTAACGCAATCATTCCTACAGTTCTAATCGAAAACTCCAAAGCTTGGGCCTTTGTACCTCCCTCTGCAAATGAATCCTCAGCTTCCTCACCAGAAGACCACAGTCTGTGCAGATCACAAGAGGAACGAGTGAGCAATTTCAGGTTCCTGGGGGTCAACATCTCTGAGGGCCTATCCTGGGCCCCACTTATCGATGCAGTTACAAATAAGGCACAACAGCGACTAAATTTCATTATGAGTTTGAGGAGATTTGTTATCTCGGCAAAGACACTCACAGTTTTCTACGGATGTACCGTGGAGAGCATTTGAACTGTCTGCATTCACTGTCTGGTATGGGTGGGGCGGGGGGGTTGCTACGGCACAGGATCGAAAGAAGCTGCAGAAAGTTGCGAACTTAGTCAGCTCCATCATGGACACTGGCCTCCATAGTATCCAGGACATCTTTATGGAGTGATGCTTCAAAAAGACGGCATCCACCATTAAGGGCCCCATCACCCAGAACAAACTTCACGACATAATGGTGGTGATATTAAATCTGATTTTGTGATTACAGAATGGAACCAAAATTATTAAAAACCTCCTGACTTAACTTAAAAATGAGTAATATGCAACCTGAAAAGAACTGCATTTATGTATTACATTTCTCAAAATCCCTAAAAGTGGTATAGATTATCAACTACATTTGCAAAACAGTTACAGTGCATTTTGTTTTAAACTTTTGATGGGGTAATTTTGAGTAGTAACATTGACCATCTGAGAATGACAACTGACAAGGTCTTTGGTATCCAATTGAACACACTGGTAGAACTACTGTTTAGGCAGTAGCCCTTATAATTGCATTAACCTAGGCAGTGTGCTCCGGTCTCACTAGGTGCTATGAACCAAGCTAAACCAGCACTTAAAAATATATTGGAATGATTATTTTTCTCTCTGTTTACTTATTGTTTTGCAGGTTTTGCAGTGCAGACATGAAGGAACTAATAACTTTACAGAGCAACCTTTGAAAATAGAATTGGTGTAGAAAACACCTACATGTAGTGTTCTGGAACAATATTTACCTGAGATGAAAAGAAAGAAAGGCAAGCCCTGGAAGTTTGTTTTTTGTTTTTTTTTAACTGATCAACATTTAGAAAATGAAAGAGTTGAGTTCTGAGATAATCCCAGTGCAGTTTACAGTCTAACAGCAAACACAAAGAGATCTTGTTTTCTTCAAATGTTTTGAAGCCTTTGAAGAAGACTGTTAATTGTTTAAAAGCAGACTATGTTCTTGAATTGATTCTTTTTCTATTCAATATGCACACTGTGGTTTTCTTGTGAAGCAAAACTAAGATTGTATCTTGAATTTATTTTTGTACTTACAATATTAAGAGTCTTTGATTTGTTAAATGACCATGAAATCACCTCTTGGCTCCAACCACATGACCTCCCTTTCAAGTGCCCTGAGTCAAACATCCTTCCAGATGACCTTCAACTAGCCTCTTGCTGTCGATATTTGCAATGTGCGGCTTCACCTCAAGAGTAGCACACTATAGAGGGGCTTGGGTTTTGGACCTCAGTGAAAACTGTCTCTTTCATTTCAGAAAAGCTGATACAATTTATTTCTTTTAAAGATTTTTCTCACTGTGAACTGAGGTTACCTTTCCTATACCTCAGGCAAAACAGTTACTCTGTTCTTAGTAACCCATTTTCTTGACCTTCATTTTTATTTGTCTTCTGGGTTTTGCACACAAAATGTACTGTCAGCTCTCTCAGCAATCTAGTTGGAACTCCAGTTGAAGGATGTGTGTTTTACCTTTGAAGTCCACAAATTCTCTTCAAAACAAGGTAAAGCTGAAAGCCAAAGTCCAGAGAGCATCCTCAGAGGTCAAAGAATAAAGGCTTGGGACCCTCCAAAATATGCATTGTTGATGTTTAAACAAGCTGATCAAGAATTTCACTGGTGAAAAGCTCCTTTGCTTGTATAAACAGAAACACTCTACAGTTTGAGACTACTAGGTGAATTGCGGTGTCTAGTAGCTGCAGTATGCCTTGGTGTTTCTTTAATGAGCCTGATTGATGGCTTGACTACAATGGATTTGCCTATTCAAGTGTCAGATTACCTCACCTTATTATGATTACTTGGTATTTCATCGTGGAGTTAATTTAATCAAAGCTAGTCCCTTCTAGCTCTGATCAAGGTACTTATGTATTTAAGTAAGTCTTGTACTTTGTATTGAAGCACATTGCACAGCAATGACCATTGTTTTTAGCACTTCAGATTTACAAATTAAGGCAAGTGTTGTTTATTTAGATTGGAAGAGTATTGTAAATCATAGAAACAGGAGAAAATTGTTAATAGGGTGATTACCCTTGCAACTGTGTTTAATAAGTACCACCATAAATTGAGCGCTTTGATTTTAATTTTATACTGTGCATTTAGAAGGATTCATCAAACGTTTGAGTGAATAAATTCTAGATTTTGAATGATTAACAGCAATCTCTGATACCTTGTGATAGAGCTACCTATGCATGCCTTGGACCAGGGGTAGGCAATCTACAGCTCGCGGGCCAAATCCAGCCCGCGAAGGTATTTTGACCGTCCTGCGAGCAAATACTAGATACTATGCTTATCCGGTCCACGAGCGATTTTTCCTTATTCTGAGTGTTTCACGCGACCACACTGATGGACATGCATGGCGTCTTGTTACACTGGTCACAGGTTCTGTTTTGTTCCAAACCAAACACTGGTATATACGAATGACGGGAAGGCAGATGACCTTATTAATACGTATTAGATCCTCTCCGTGCACACACAGGTTTTCAGATGGGATCGTCCAAATTTGTAAACAGAAACAGCGTCACTGTGTTTTAACAAGAAATCCACACTAAATATCCAGATATTTACATATGCTATGATACTTGTTGAATAACTCGCGTTTCAAAATAGAATCGAAGAAAAAAATTCCAATGGCAATGGATTCAAAATGCAGGAAGGTAGACACTGAGTGCCGAAATTTCCAAGACACTTGGACACTAGATTACTTCTTCATTGAGCAAGCTGGGAAACTTGACTGATGCCCATCTGGATCATGTCTTGCTCTTGGCATCAACAAGTCTGACACCCAATATTGAGAAGCTTTCAAGCAACAAACAGCATCAAGTTTCACAGTGATTTATCGACTGTTTGCATTAAAATTTTCTTTTTTATTATACTTAATTTACCACCATTCAATGCATCATGTTCATACGTTTTATGTTTAAAGATTCTTTGTGTCCTTTTAATAGATTCAAAGGATGCCTTGATTGAAATAAATTGCGACTAAACTGAGTTCTTTGATTACTAATTGGCACTCTTGGTTGAGCACAAATAATTTTCTAGCATGCGTTATTCATTAATTTGAGGCAAAACATAACTGGGTATATTTAAATGGATAATTCCCATATTTTAAGTATTTTATGGCATTTCTCTGGCCCACCGTCCGCTCATTAATACGCGGTCCGGCCCACAGAGGCAAAAAAGTTGCCGACCCCTGCCTTGGACCTTTGCATTTACAGCTCAGAGCAACTCTGGCAATGGCTCAGTTCTGGACTTTGCATATCTCCTCTGAAGATCTGAGTGTCAAACTCATTGTACCTCTCAGCACAATGGGCAGGAGGCTAATATACATTTGAGCATTTTCCAGCTGCCACCGGAGGAATGTGAGACAAAATCGAACTTCATTATAACTGTGTTTTCACTTGTAACGGTATCTGTTACATATTTCAATCTTGCAATCTCGTTGTATAAATGTGCGGAATGCCACATAGAATATCCAGAAAATAACACTTCCACATATCTGTCAATCATAATGTCCAAGTAGAATACAACTAATCTTTCAGATCAAAGGGACAGTATGTTGATTAAATCAGGAGAATGAACTTCCTTTGATCTTTTAAGTAATTGAAACCAGCAATTCATGCTGCTTTTGCAATGTTGCTAGTCTCAGGAGAGCATTCTGATTGTGCTGCTTCTCCAAGATTAGGTTGCAAAAGAAAGAACTTGCACATACATACGTGGCAATACCTCAGGCATCCCAAAGCACTTTACTGCTAATTAATATTAATGTGTAGTTATGAAGGTAATACAGGAAATATCACATGCAACACAGTACCCAATGTGCTCATGCATCTCCTCAGTAACATTGGTTTGGAGCTGAAATTCCAGAGAAAGTGTCAGGCCCTATTCCCTTTGGAAATAATACAAAGGGATTTTTTATATCTATGCAAAGCCAGATGGGGCTGCTGATAAAGTGTCTTCCTTTGAAAGACTACACACATCTCTACTCATATTGTTTTGCGTGGTACGGAAACTGCAGTGCGTCGGACGGGAAGGATCTGCAACAGGAACTCAAAACTGCCCAATGCATCACCGGCACTAGCCTAACCACCGTCGAGGACATATACACTGAAAGGCCAGTAATATATTGAAGGATCCCGTCATCCGCCCCGCTGTGGACTGTTTGTTCCATTCCCATCAGGGAGGAGGCTACGTAGCAACAGAACCAACAGACTCCAAAACAGTTACTTTCCCCAAGCAGCAAGGCTAATCAACACCTCCACCCACTGACGTAACCCTCCATACCCCACCCCCCCACCACCACTACTTTATAATTTCTTGTTAGTCACCTTATATACAGACACTCCTGTGCCTAGTGTCACTTTACGGACATGCAGTCGATCCATGTAGTTCAGCTTTCTTATGTATTTATTTTTATTATGTTTTATTATTGTGTTTGTGTTTTTTTAATGCTGCATTGGATCTGGAGTAGCAATTAATTTGTTCTTCTTTACTCTGCAAATGACATTAAACAATCTTGAATAGCCATGATACTGTGCAGTAGTGTTAGCCTGGACTTGCTCAGGTCTTTGGAGTCTGTTAACCAGAGCAGCGTTGCAGATCCCATTAATGTATGTATGTTCAGGCTGGTTAGAGCATTTCTGTGAGCACTCTGTAGCATAACATCATAATGCCAGTATGTTAATGAGAATGATGTTGTCTGGTGATGTTATCACTCAGTGTCATGATCTTGTCACCGAAACTGTCTGAGGTAGACATGTCACAGAGTGACTAATTCACAACAAAAATATCCATTGGTTCATCTTGATGTCACCATGAAGTAAAGTAGAAGCAATTTTAAACCTTGCTTTATCCAACAAGTTTTCCCTCTCGGCAGCATTGCATTTGGTTCTATTGGTCGATGAGCATCAAGCTGAACAGAAAAGCTTGGAGGCAGTCAGCTGCCATGCACTGACTGAGCTTGATGTCAGATACTGTTCTGGTATTTACACACCCTGCCTGAAGAAAAGATTTATTTTAACTTTTATTTAGTGATGCAGCACGGGCCCACCAGCCATGCCACCCAGCATTCCACCGATTTAACCCTAGCCTAATCACAGGTCAATTTACAATGACCAATTAACCTACTAACCAGTACGTCTTTGGACTATGAGAGGAAACCCACACACTGGAAACTTTCTTACAGAGGACGCTGGAATTAAACTCTGAACTAAGACGGCCTGAGCTGAATTAGCGTTGCACTAACCATTATGTTACCATGGTGCCCTATGCTATGCTACCATAAGATCTAAGGCGGTTGAAGTTGCTTGATCTTTTTAAACTGAAACTGTGTGCATGGATTGCTTTACATATTCTAAAAGGAAATATGTTTTTGTTAACAATTATAGATTAGACTCCTGGATAATTATTTAATTTACATTTTGACATTGTAATGGCTTTGCAGGAGTCTGCAAAACACAAAATAAAATGCAATTAAAAACGTGTCAATGTCCTATAGTTGGGGAGAGGAAAATCCCACCTACTGCTGGTGCTTGTTCTTTGAACCCTGGTAGAAAGTCCACCTGATGCTGTATCCTTGAGCGATAAACTGCAGGGTCATTCACTACTAAATTTAACACTAGAAACCTGACCTCTTGATCAACGAACTGAGTGACATTGCTTCCTGTGGAACAAGATATAGCATGGAACTGCACATTCAAGAAAGAGTAAATATGAGGTGTGATGGCTAAGCAGCTCTTGCTATAATTGTGTATTTAGTACCTCATCTCAATTCACTGTGTGGCCCTGGAAAATATCCTGCTTGTTATATATGTCTGTCTGAACTTTTGTCTATGTCCTTCCAGTCAGCAGGAAGCTGATTGAGTTGAATCTCAGGCCCCTTCACTCATTTTGGTGTTAATTACCACTCAGAAGATGGAAGGAAGATTAATCGGGTCAGAGATTCCTACATTCCGAACTAATGCATGATTCTTATTGAAGTATGATTTGTTTATTAGAACAATTTATCTCACGAGGTTCTTACTGCCTTTCTGGTAAGGCTTTGGTCTTCATTGGCAAATGGGCTTTCTGACTAACAGGAGTGATGGACCATTGTCACTATAAAGCCAGGTCCAAATGGGGCCAAAAGTTTGGGTTTGTAATTTTTGAGAGGTACCAGGCATGCATGGATAGTTCTTGCCTACTCCACACCCCAGAGGATCATTGCATACTGAATACAGCATTAAAAAAAAACTCACTAACATGCCAGGGAAGAGTGTTAGCCCATGCTGAGATTTCAAAGATATTCTAGCTGAACTCTCTCATTATCTCATTGTTAAGCTTGCTGCATTGTAAGAAATCCAAATGAACTAGCCTTGCTGCTGATTTATGGCATCATAATCTCAGATACTGCTATTAAATTTACCAAGGGGTTTGATCAGCAGGGAGGTGTGCTGAGCAGCCGAGGGAGTGAGAGGGATCCTAATGTGGGACTGGAATGGATAGCAACAGAAAACAGGTTGAGAAATTTGGAACAGGCAATTATTGATCAATTCCGTATCAACAATTGCCTGGAGTATTTGAGTGTGTAAAATGGAGGTCCATTGTAATACTCCAGTATATTTGATTGGAACTGAGTGATGTCAGTAAACCACCATTTCAATATGTGTTGATGTTGGCATTGTTTCTGAAATAATAGTCGATGGTGGGGGAGGGAAATGAAAATCTGATCTAATGTAGAAAGTGTGTATATTGTGTCTGACTAAATGTATGTGGAAGGGATATATTTGCATCTATTTCAGTGCTTTGTGCTTTTATATTGGTTTATGGAGATATTTGTGTATATATATATATCTATAAATGTGTATAAATATGTCTGAATAAAGTGGTATAATTTTTCTTAAACAAATATAGCACAAACAAGGAACCAAAGGTGTGGCATTGTGCCTATTTACTTAAAATTTCACTACATGGGCCTTGTATTCTCAAGGCTAGTAAACATTGAGGCAGGTTAATATACTCTACATGAATGTGAACCCAAGAATCAACCAACCCCAAAAGGTACGTATATGTACATAGAACAGGGAGAGCCCTGAGAACCCTATTATCTCCAGTTATACGCACACGCACGCACGCATGCACGCACGCACATGCAGCCACATTCAGCAGGAAGCAGAGATGTAGGAAAGTAGATTTTTGTGCAGAGGTCTTAGTCTACTTTGGCACTCTGTCTTTGATCTTCATTCTCTTTGATCTGGAACTGCACACTACTGGGTATCTGCCAGTTCAGTTACAGCATTTCCCCAGAATAGAGACACCAATTGTAAGCTCCTTTTCAAGAAAGATTTTAGGATACGGAGATTTTAAGAGAATTCTTTTGTCATCACTATCCTCATGACACACACTGCCTTTTCATCTTGGTCTTGAGGTTTCTGCTACTTGTTTATTTACTTTCACATAGAGGAAAACTTTGTCCAGGCCTCTTTCGAACAGACTGTCCAAAAGAGCTTTTGCCAGCTTGTATTGAGTTGGCTGCTTACTGTCGCAATGGAATTAAGAAATAGCCTTCAGTGTTGATTCTGTCCGGTGACTTCAAAAGGATTTGTTTGTTTGCTTTGAACATTCAGTGCTTGCTGATTGGTCCATGCCTTGTTTAGATGGCACAGAGAAGTTGTATGGAAAAATCAATTCCAAGAGAACATAATGCACCTTTGATTATAAATTTATTCGGTTAAATAAATGATTTAACATACAGTTAAAACATACAGTTTTAAGTACCAAATTTACTTTTCATTGATCCGTTTTCCTTCGTTGTCCTTGGCTCACTTTACCTACTCCTCCACTCTCTGATTGCATCTACTGCAGATTAACTGTCTTCTTCATCCTTTGAAGATGAAACTCAGTTCTCACCACAGTAGGTCAGTAACTCAGATTCTAGCTCGCACATCATGTCTTCTGTTCCAGATGCACCCTCCAGTTCAAAACCAAAGTTGGACCATGGAAATTGATCATTTTATATAACACAGCCATGGGATGGATAAAATGCGTATTTACAGATACCAGTCAGGATATCCATCAAGGGGGCTGCTTTGTTCTGAATGATATTGTATTTTGAGAGTGATGCATGTGTGCATATCATCTAGGTGTGGAGAGCAAGTGCATCATGCTCCTTCTGACAAGCTCAGTGGATAGTGGACACGTTATGAGATATACAGTATAACTGTAAAATTAGTCAGCTCCATCTTAGGACTAACCTCTGTAGTTACTAAAGACATGTTCAAGGATCGGTGCCTCAGAAAGCTGAGGTCCATTGAAGACCCACATTCCCAGGACATGTGATCTTCTCATTGTAACCATCAGGAAGGAGGTACAGAATCCTGAAGGCACACACTCAGTGATTCAGGAACAGTTTCTTCCTCTCTGCAATGTGATTTCCATATGGACATTGAACCCATGAACACTACCTCACTTATTTTTAATATATATTATTTCTATTTTTGTACTACTTATAATCTATTCAATATATATATATATTTACTTACTGAAATTGGTTAACTTATTTTCCTTCTGTCTTATCATGTATTTGTAATCCAGGGAGTGTGAAGCGCAGAATCAAATATCGCTGTGATGATTGTACGTTCTAGTACCAATTGTTTGGCGACAATAAAGTATAAAGTATTGAACTGCTGCTGCTAAGTTAACACATTTCACGACACATGCTGGTGGTAATAAACCTGATTCTGCTCTCTGAACCTGAGTTACTCCCTGCAAGGGAAGCTAAGCTCTGTTTACATTTACAGTAGCTTATTAGCCTAACGCCAGCAAATCTGAGGTGTAAGGGGAAATTGGGGAACCTGAATGGAGACAGGGCTCGGGGAAGCCCGTTGTTTACAGGTGAAATGTGCAGTCTCCACCCACATAATACTGGAGGACAGAATCAAACCCAGGTTACTGGAGCTGTAGGGCAGTGTCACCAACAGTAGTGCCACTGTGTCACTCAATGGTCACTTGAAAGGATGAGATTGAGCGGATATGGAGAGGATGTTTCCAATAGTGGGAGATTAGGACCAGGTGGCACAGCCTCAGAATAGAAAGGTGTCCTTTAGAACAGAGATTAGGAGAAATTTCTTTATCCAGATGGTGTTGAATTAATGGATTTCATCGCCACAGGGATATCTTAGCGGTTGCAGTGCTGGCAGTAGTTATGGAATTGTCAGGTGTTGAGACATGGAGCAATTTGAAGACAAGGGTAAGAATTTAAAAAATATATTCCTTAACAATACCGTTGCAGGTCGGTGAGGTCAAGAATGATGAGTGGGTAAGGTTTGGGATGTATATAGCACAGTATTTGAAAGCAAGGTAAGCTACTCAGAATGAGGTTGGAATAGTCAAGAGCTAAAAGCAAGGGTTTCACCAGAGCTTGAGTTGGCATAAGGGTAGACTCTCCAGTAATATTACAGAGATGACAGTAGGTAGCGCTGGTGATGACACAGTCATGTGTTATGAGATTCTTTTTGGGATTAAGTATGAGATTGGAGTTGTGAATGATGTGGTTTAGTTTCAGACAGCTGCTAAGGAGAGGGATCATGGTAAAGAGCAAAATCAGTGCTGTCAGCCTTCCCAGTATGTAATTGGAGAAATTTTGGTGACACTGTAATGGACGTCGGACACCTGGTCTGACTGCTTAGAGATGGTGAAGGGATATAAGAGGTGTAATGAAGTATTAATTTAAACAGCTAAAGGATAGTACTTCCATTAGTGATGGGAACTTGGTGATATATCTAGGGCGGCTTGCTATTTGGTTACATCATTAGAATTGAGAAAGGTATAGAGAGCACTGTGTTGGGTAGCGACGCTCTTTATAGGTCTGCAGAAGGATTGCATGCAAATACAATGTTATGTGCAAAGAATGGGGACATGATTCAGCTGTTGGTGTCCCAGCGTCATTGGAAGTGTCAGTACAATTAACTACAAATGGGGACTATCAGGAAGGTTTGAATGACCAATTTTTGTCAGTGGAAGTGGTTGGAATAAAATGCATGATCCATTTCCATGTGTTCTTTGACATTTCATGACAAAGAAAAATATTGGTCAGAGCTGGCTATGTTGGTGATAGGAAGAATGTGATTAGCAAGTTATTCCATTAAGCAATGCAGCTTGTCAGTGACTCACTGTGGGCACTGGAGTAGTCATGTATTTACCAATTCCTTAAAAACATTTTTGTCCACAAACTGATGCTTTGGTAACTACTTAGTAATCAAATCTAACTAGTGGAACAGATTCAGAGAAAAAAAATCTGAATCTGAAGTATCTAGACTTCCTGACATTGTCTACTTGGATACGTGCAATAGGATCAAATTGAAAGGGTCTTTCATATAATCGATTCAAGATTCAGATTCAAGATAGTTCAATGTCATTTCCAACAGACAAGTGTAAAGGAGAACAAAGTAATTACAACTCTGGATCTGATGCAGCACAAAAAAAACCCCACAAAAGATAAAGAACATAATAATAATAAAAGAACCGAAATATAAATACCTAAGATAACATAGACAAAGATTGATTGCATGTCTATAAAGTGACGTTAGGCTGTGTATAAGGTGACGGACGGGAAATGATGAAGTGGTGGTGGTGGGGGTGTGTTAGTGGGTGGAGGTGTTGATCAGCCTTACTGCTTGTGGAAAGTAACTGTATTTGAGTCTGGTGATCCTAGTGTGGATGCTGGGTTGCCTGTACCCTGATGGGAGTTGGACAAATAGTCTATGAGAAGGGTGGGTGGGATCCTTCATGATGTTACCGTCCCTTTCCCAGCAGCTTTCTGTTCTCACGTCCTTGATGGCGGGTAGCTGGTGTTGGTGATACATTGGGCAGCTTTGACTGCGTTTTAGAGCCTTCTTGCCCGCCACAGTGTAGTTTCCATACCAAGCAGTGATGCAATCCGTCAGGGCGGTCTGTACTGCTCATCTGTAGAGTGAGGTGAGAATGGAGGTACAACATCCAGCTCTCTTCAGACTCCTCAGATAGCGGAGGTGTTGGTGAGTTTTCCAGACTGTGTACGATGAGTTTATTTATTTATTGAGATACAGCGCAGAATAGGCCCCTCCATCCCTTTGAGCTGCACCGCCCAGAAAACCCCTGGCTAAGTCCTGGCCTAATCACAGGACAATCTACAATACCAATTAACCTACCAACCGGTACGTTTTTAGACTGTGGAAGGAAACCGGAGGGCCCGAGGGAAACCCACATGATCACAGGGAAAATGTACAACTCCTTACAGGCAACAGCGGGAATTGAACCCAGGTCACTGGTACTGTAAAACATTGTGCTAGGGCCATGAGAGGTTATGTGTGATGTGTACCCCCGGGAGTTTCCAATGCTACGCCGGCGATGTAACAGGGGTTGTGAGCCATGCAAGTTCTTCCTGAAGTTGAAAACCATCTCCTTTATCTTGTTGACTTTTAAAGAAAAGGTTATTTGCCTGCCACCAGGCCTCGAGCTCTTCCACGCATGTTGGTGAGGAACCCCACCACTGTCATGCCATCGGCGAACTTGACCATATGATTGCTTGGGTGTTTGGCCGTGCAGTCACGTGTGGGCAGAGTGTACAGCAGTGGGCTCAGCAAGCGGCCCTGTTGACGATGCTGGGGAGAGAGGAGTGGTAGTGCATCCTGATATCTGAGGTCTGATTGTTAGGAAGTCCCAACACCCTGTTGCACTGTGGAGTACTTTGAGGAATAAGAGTTTGTTCATCAAGGTCTGCGGGACATTAGACAGATACAACAACAAAACAGACCTTTCAGTCCATAATATCCCCTCTGTCCATCACCAACCCATTTACACTAATTCTGCATTAACTCCATTTCTGAATTCTCTCCACATTCATTGCCCCACCCCACCAATTCTGCCAGTCACCCACACCGAGTGACCAATGAACTTACCAACCCGCACATCTTTGTGGTGCAGGAGGAAACCAGAACGGTCACAGAGAGAATGTGCAAACTCCATTTCAATAGTATCTCCCAAGGTCAGCATTAAACTCCAGTTGCTGATGCTGTGAGACAGTAGCACTGTTCTACTTACTTCATAAATTCCATAGATTTCATCATTTTAAAAAAGTTCAAAGGAATTTTTATTATCAAAATACATAAATGTCACCATATACAACCCTTAGATTCATTTTCCTGTGGGCATATTCAGCAAATCTATAGAATGGTAATTATAACAAGATCAATGAAAGATCAGCCAGAGTTCTGACAACAAACTGTGCAAGTGGAAATATAAATAAATAGCAATAAATAACGAGAACATGAGATAATGAGATAAGGAGACCTTTAGGTGAGATTATTGGTTGTGGGAAACATCCCATGGATGGGCAAGTGAGTGTAGTTATCCCCTTCCATTCAAGAGCCTGATGGTTGAGGGGTAGGAACTATCCTTGAACTTGGTGGTGCAATCCCTGAGACTCTTGTACCTTCTACCTGATGGTAGTAGCAAGAATAGAGCGTGGCCTGGGTGGTGGGGATCTCTGATAATGGATGCTGCTTTTCTATGACAGCCTTTCATATAGATGTGCTCAATGGTTGGGAATGCTTTTCCAGTGATGCTGTGCATTCGGCCCAATACCATTTGTAGGATTTTCTGCTCAAAGGCATTGGTGTTTCTAGCATAGAACCACCTGATCCATTCCAACCATGATACCTATCTATACCAGTCCCTTTTGCCTACATTGGGCAAATAATCCCTCTGTGCCTTCCCTTTCCAAGATGCATTTATTGGACATGTCTTTGATCATGTGGTTTAGGCCTTTATGTGACTTTTTGATGTCAGTCAACCAGCCAAAAATCACACTGCCTGCTCCAGGACATCAAGAAAGTAAACAAGTTTGTGCCGCTATAACCAGCCAGACTGAGGTAACTTTGAAGAACTGCAGAGAGAGTCTGGACCATGTGAATTCTGTATCAAATTGGATATAGTGAATGAAATAAAGGGAGAGGCTGAATGACTAAATTGAGACAATTCAGACATTTTGTGTGTGTTACTTGGATTTCCAGCAACTACAGATTTTCTCTTGTTTGTGCTCAGTATTTACGATACTTGACTATAAATACGTTTGAGAAATTACAGTGCTCCACAGCTTCTGGAGAAGCAGGGCACTGAGGACAACAAGCAAAAGATTGTAGCATTTAGGCTCACGCATAATTATCAAAAGAAGTTGTATTGTCTACTGTCAATTGTTCCTATTCATTGCAGTGAAGTCCAACCCACACACAGGTCACTCATGATGTTCAAATCAATGTTTGTATAGCTTTGCAAAGAACTCAAAACTGAGTGCAAATGAGTTTGGTGTTTTGACTGAGAATGTAGCAAAAGCCGTCCTTCACAGAATCCAATCGCTCAGAATTGAAACAGGAAGATGAATAAGAAATAAGCCTGGCCAAATTTCCAGGCTTAACACACCACTGTTTGTATATTATTTCTGTAAACAATAAATCGTCCTGTCTCTGAAGTCCATTCTAGCAGTGATGAAGCGCTGTTTGTTCAAGATGAATCCAGTTTCTGTCTACAGACGTTGAAGGGTGGTGTTGTTTTATGAAGCATTGAGTTGGCTGCTTATATTTTGTTAATTGAAGGTTAGCAGCAATTGAGGGGGTGGGGGGGATTCTGTCTCCAAATCAATCTCTTCCCTGTTTGGAAACTTTTGTTTTATTGTACAGGTGATAGTTAGGACGAAAAGTTTTTCTAAGAACTATGTAGCACTGGTGATTTGATGGCGAGGAAATGAACTTAATTTTATCATAGGCATAATTTGTTACCGTGGCAAAGAATCAAATAATGTGTAACTCGTCCATGAATTGTGTGATTTGCAGCCTACCTCACAACTGCAATTGGAATGCATTCAATGACAATCTACATTTACATAACGCCTCAGGATTGTCCTCCGAAGAAATCCCATGGTTTTGCAAAATGCCATAATGTAAAGCTCTCAATCTGCAAACAGTGCTGTGGTGACTTACAGCTAATTTTGTTTTCACAGGAACACTGAGGAGAACTTCCCTGCTTCTCTTGGATATAACAGTTGAGAGTTCTATACGTAATCCGAAAGGCACCACCACCACTAATGCAGGGTTTCCTGCAGTACTGCACTAGAGTGCAAATTGAAGGGAGACGTGATGTATACAGAGGTTGCTGCGTACTTGGAAAAATAATTCAACAGGTCCTTAATGGAGTTGAAACCTACAGCTTTCTACAAAGAAATAAGCTACTTTACTATTTCAAACGAGAGAACATCTGCAGATGCTGGAAATCCAAGTAACACACAAAATGCTGGAGGAACGGAGCAGGACTGCTGAAGGGTCTCGGTCCAAAACGTTGACTGTACTCTTTTCGATAGGTGCTACCTGGCCTGCTGAGTTTCTCCAGCATTTTGTGTGTGTTACTGTACTATTATTTCCTGTTTAATTTTTTTAAATTTATTGAGATACAATGCATGACAGGCCCTTCAAGCCGCTCGAGCTGCGCCGCCCACCAATTCCCTGATTTAACTCTAGCCTAATCACGGGACAGTTTATAATGACTAATTAACCTAGCAACTGGTATGTTTTGGACTGTGGGAGAAAACCAGAGCACCCAGAGGAAACCCATGTGGTCACGGGGAAAACGTACAAACTCTTCACGGGTTGAGGTGGGAATGGAACCCGGGTCGTCTGTACTGCAATGTGCTATGCTAACCACTAGGCTACCGTACTGCCCCAATATCTATGTTTTGTATGTGTACCTAGTCAGTTTATTTGGCTTTTCCATGAAAGTGGCTTTGCAGCTGATCCTAGGCTTCTCCAGTTCGGAGCCACTCTGAACAGTAATTAATTGGGAAGTTCCCACCTATCCTTGCCACCCCTGTGCTGCCCTTTCACTGATCCCTGCTGACTCCACCCCTTAATCACTCTCATAGATCCACCTGAAATATTTGCTCTCCCGAACCAATGTTTCAAGCACATGACAGATGTCCTTGTGGAACTATCAATGAGTCTGGAACCATGTGCTCTGTATGCTGGTCACAGTAATCTGATCATCTTCGCCCTATCCCCCTGGTGAAACACCTTCATCATGTATTTTCTAGAGCCTTAAGTACGTGTAGTCCCTTTTAAAGTCCGAAGCAACATAATAGGTCCTGGCTGTGTTCCTCAGTAAAATATCCTGGAAGAGTAGGATGTCCTTCTGTTGCTTCTCTTTCATATCTGCTAATCATTGCCAAAGTGAACAGAAGAAAGCACCGTGTTTACACTTTAACACAGGTAGTTGAACGTTCAGCATGAAGTGGAGGATCAGATTTCCAATCCTCTGCTCTTCTGCATTTAGTAATTCTACACTTCAGGTATTTGTTTGGATTACTGGAACATTCACAGAAAAGAGCTTTCCTTTTAGATTCTATTAATGCCTGCTTACTGTCTCCTAATCCCCAAACACAGATACAGAGCAAAGGAATGTAATGTGTGAAGTGGGCAGCAGTTGGAAAGGTGTTCTGGGCCAGTCATTGGCCAGTTGCCTCACCATCTCTGTTGACTTTCTCACTGAGAAGGTTCACAGTGTGTCTTTGGTCTCAATGCAATCAGTTGTTTGTAGATCCCTTTCAACCAACATATTGAAGGTGGGTATCTCAAAAATACACTTGGAAGGCTAGAAAAAATGGCAGATGGAATTTAATGCAGAAAAGTGAGTGGTGTTGCTTTTTGAGAGGGCAAACCAAACCAGGATAAGATTTACAGTTAATGTTAGGGCACCGAGGAGTGTGGCAGAACAGAGGGATCAAGAAATACAGATTCATAATTCCATGGAAGTGGCATCATAGATAGGGTCATAAAGAGAGTTTTTGGCACATGGTCATAAATCAGAGTATTGAGTACAGGAGGTGTAAGAGATTGGTGAGACCAAATTTAGAGTATTCTGTGCTGTTTTCTTCAGTTACCTACAGGAAAGATATCAATAAGGTTGAAAGAGTACAGTGAAAATTTACAAGGATGCTGCCGGGACTTAAGGATCTGAGTTATAGGGAAAGACTAAATTGACTAGGACTTTATTCCCTAGACCACAGGAGAATGAGGGGAAGGAGATTTGATTGAGGTATATAAAATTATGATGGGTATAGATGGGGTAAGTACAAGTAGGCCTTTTCCACTGAGGTTGGGTAAGACTAGAACTAGTGGTCATAGGGTAAATATGAGAGGTGAAATATCTAAGGAGAACATGAGGGAAAACTTCACTCAAAGGGTGGTGTGAGTGTGGAATGAGCTGCCAGCAAAAGCGATGGATGTTGGTTCGATTGCAATGCCTAAGAGAAGTCTGGATAAGTACATGGATGGGAGGGGTATGGCTGACAGTGTTCCAGATGCAGGTCGGTATGTTTAGGGAGAGTAACAGTTTACTGTAGACTAGATGGGCCAAAGGGCCTGTTTCTGTGTTGTGGTGCCTTTTGATTCTCTGACTCTAAATGGTTCTCTTTTGTGTTTGGAATAAAGTCTTCTTCAGGCAGGCTTTGTGGTGTGTAACTACAATATAGTCTGTTACAAAGGAGGCATGTATGTGTCATTGGGCATTATCACTGATTTAATCATAAGAGTGATAACTAGATAACTGTGTGTATATAAAGGTGAAGGGTTGTTGATGGGAATTGAGAGTGTTTGTAGCAGCGAGGGAGAGTGTTCTTGTGTAAGATTGAGAACTTGGAGATACAATGGCTTAGATATTCATTTTCAGAACTTGGGGAGGGAGAAACAGTGTTTAACCTGAGATAGAATAATATTATGTACATTTCTGGAACTTTCACTGCCTGACGTGAAGTTCAGTTCCTGTCTCTGTTAATTTTAGAAAGTATTCCACTACTAAATTCTATCAAATTATGTCAATGATGGTACACTACCCAAAATTCACCTGACGTTAAAGATTATGATTTTTATTTACTGAATGAACAGCCAGATTTTACTAATGCATTTTTCTTCCATGAATCAACACTATTTTGAAAGGTTGCCATTCAAACTAATCACTCGACCACACTGAGGTTTGTGAGTTCCTCTGGACTCACATGTGCATGGTCTGCTTTACCCATGGAAGTCAGTGTCCCAGTGGTACTCAACTGTTATTGCTTATTTCCACATTTCTCATAGTTGCGGCGTTGGAGGGGCCCCTCAAACTCCATTTTCCAGCAGGAGTTTCAGCTATTTTCAAATATCCCACAGATCAACTCGCTGGAGTGTTCACTGAGATCTTTAACTTCTTGTTTCGGCCGTCTGAGGTACCCACTTGCTTCAAGCAAACTTCACTTATATCAATGCCAAACATGATAACCTACCTCAAAGACTATCATACAGTAGTACTTACATCCACAGTGATTATGTGTTTTGAGAGGCTGGTGATTAAAAAAAATCAACTCCTGCCAGAGAAGCGACTTGGATCCACTCCAATTTGCCTACCGGAGCAACAGGTCCACAATAGATGCCATCTAATTGGCTCTTCATTCAACCCTGGAATGTTTGGACACCAAAGGTGTATACATCAGGATGCTCTCTATTGATTACAGCTAAACATTCAATACCATCGTCCCATCAAAACTAATCAATAAGCTTCAAGACCTTGGCCTCAATACCTCCTCATGCAATTGGATCCTTTATTTCCTCACTTGCAGACCCCATTCAGTTTAGCAACAACATCTCCTACACAATCTCCATCAGCACATGTACACAATAAGGCTGAGGGCTCAGCTCCCTGCTCTACTCGCTTTACACTTATGACTGTGTGGCCAAGCACAACTTCAATGCCATGTTTATGTTTGTTGACGACATTACTCTTGTAGGCCAAATCAAAGGTAGTGATGAATCAGCATGTTGGAGGGAGATTGAAAATTTGGCTGAGTGGTACCACAGCAACAACCTCTTACTCAATATCAGCAAGACCAAGGTGCTGATTATTGATTCCAGGAGGAAGAAACCAGAGGTCCTTGAGCTAGTCCTCGTTGGAGGATCAGAAGTGGAGAGGTTCAGCAACTTTAAATTCCTCAGTGTTATCATTTCAGAGGACCTGTCCTGGGTCCAGCATGTAAATCCAATTACGAAGAAAGCACGACAGCATTTCTACTTCCTAAAAGCAATTGCAAAGATATGGCATGACATTTAAAACTTTGGCAAACTTCTGTGGATGTTTGTTGGAGAGTCTATTAACTGACAGCCTGGTATGGAAGCACCAATGTCTTTGAATGGAAATGCTTTATACTTATACTTTGTACTTTATTGTCACCAAACAATTGGTACTGGAACGTACAATCATCACAGCAATATTTGTTTCTGCGCTTCCCACTCCCTGGATTACAAATATTAAATATTAAAAATAGTAAAAATTAGTAAATATTAAAAATTTAAATTATAAATCATAAATAGAGAATAGAAAAATGGAAAGTAAGGTAGTGCAAAAAAACCAAGAGGCAGATCCAGATATTTGGAGGGTACGGCCCAGATGTGGGTCAGGATCCGTTCAGCAGTCTTATCACAGTTAGAAAGAAGCTGTTCCCAAATCTGGCCGTACGAGTCTTCAAGCTCCTGAGCCTTCTCCCAGAGGGAAGAGGGACGAAAAGTCTATTGGCTGGGTGGGTCGTGTCCTTGATTATCCTGGCAGCACTGCTCCGACAGCGTGCGGTGTAAAGTGAGTCCACGGACAGAAGATTGGTTTGTGTGATGTGCTGCGCCGTGTTCACGATCTTCTGCAGCTTCTTTCGGTCTTGGACAGGACAACTTCCATACCAGGCTGTGATGCACCCTAGAAGAATGCTTTCTACGGTGCATCTATAAAAATTAGTGAGGGTTTTGGGGGACAGGCCAAATTTCTTTAGTTTTCTCAGAAAGTAAAGACGCTGGTGGGCCTTCTTGGCAGTGAACTCTGCTTGGGGTGGACCAAGTCAGGTCATTTGTGATATTGACAAAAAGTAGTGAATATGGCCTTGTCCGTCTCAGGTAAAGCCCTCCCAGCACTGAGCACATCTGCATGAAGCACTGTCAAATGAAAGCAGCATTTATCATCAGGGACCCCCACCATCTGAGTAATGCTCTCTTCTCACTGCTGCCATCAGGAAGAAGTTGCAGGAACCTGGTCAAGAAGTCACACCACCAGGTTCAGAAACACCCCTCAACCATCAGGCACTTGACGCAAAGGGGATAACTTCACTTGCCCCCATCATTGAAATGATTGCACAACCTATGGACTCACTTTCAAGGGCTCTTCATCTCATGTCCTTGATATTAATTGCTTATTTATTTATTTGTTATTATGTCTTCCTTTTTGTACTTTTTCAGTTTGTTGTCTTTTGCACATTGGTTGAGTGTCCAAGTTGGTGCAGTCTTTCATTGATTCTATTATGGTTATTATTCAATATGGATTAATGGAGTATACGCAGAAGAAAATTAATCTCGGTGTTGTATATGTTGATAAGTATGCACCTTGATAGTAAATTTACTTTGAACTTTGCGGTAGGTTCAGCAACATAGGGATTTCTACTCACAAAGGTTTCCACAAAGTGGAGCGATTCATGGGCTGTATATGTAGCACTATTCCTTAAAAGACCCACCTGGAAATGCTCTCTGAACAAAGAGACCTCCCACAACCAATCAAAAACCTCCTCCTGTGAAGATGCGTCCTTCAGCAACCATTGTGAGCACTCTCCATTCCTTTTCCCAGTGTAACAGCATCTATGTATGTTCCAACCAGTAGAACTACCTAGCTGCAAGAGTGCTGCTTGCATTGCTGCAAGTGTTCCAGAACTGGCTGCCAGTGTTACAGCTGCAAGACTAAGTGCAGGCAGCTGTGAGATCTGTGAACAGCGAAGGTCAACTGGCAAAGGACAACAAGACACAGGGAAACTCAATAATGCTTTTCTGGAGATCTTGCAGGTGAAACTCTTGATCTTTCTCGGACTTTTAGAATAACACATGAAGACTTTTTAAATGCCGCTAACATATGATAAAAGAATTTCTATAATACCCTATTTTAACAAAGGCATTGAATTGTTATTGTTGATGCTATTGCCCCCTGCAGGCTGATATGAGAGGCACTCTAACTGCTAGTCATGCAGCACTTGTTGATGCTTCAGTGTACAGTGGCATGCAAAAGTTTGGGCACCCCTGGTCAAAATTTCTGTTACTTTGAATAGCTAAGCGAGTGAAAGATGAAATGACTTCCAAAAGGCATAAAGTTAAAGATGACACATTTCTTTAATATTTTAAGCATGATTACTTTTTTATTTCCATCTTTTACAGTTTCAAAATAACAAAAATGGAAAAGGGCCCAAAGCAAAAGTTTGGGCACCCTGCATGGCAGTCTTAGTAACACCCCCTTTGGCTAGTATCACAGCTTGTAAACACTTTTTGTAGCCAGCTAAGAGTCCTTCAGTTCATGTTTGGGGAATTTTCGCCCATTCTTCCTTGCAAAAGGCTTCTAGTTCTATGAGATTCTTGGGCCATCTTGCATGCACTGCTATTTTGAGGTCTATCCACAGATTTTCAATGATATTTAGATCAGGGGACTGTGAGGGCCATGGCAAAACCTTCAGCTTGTGCCTCTTGAGGTAGTCCATTGTGGATTTTGAGGTGTGTTTAGGTTCATTATCCTGTTGTAGAAGCCACCCTCTTTACATCTTCAGCTTTTTTACGGACGGTGTGATGCTTGCTTCTAGAATTTGCTGGTATTTAATTGACTTCATTCTTCCCTCTACCAGTAAATGTTCCCCATGCCACTGGCTGCAACACAAGCCCAAAAGATGATCGATCCACCCCCCTGCTTAACAGTTGGAGAGGGGTTCTTTTCATGAAATTCTGCACCCTTTTTTCTCCAAACATACCTTTGCTCATTGCAGCCTAAAATTTCTATTTTAACTTCATCAGTCCACAGGACTTGTTTCCAAAATGCATCAGGCTTGTTTAGATGTTCCTTTGAACCTTTTGAATAGAACTTTTTGGAACATTTACTGATGGAGGGAAGAATGAATCAAAACAAGAATTGAAAGACTCATAGCTGGGTACAAAAAGCATTTACAAGCTGTGATACTTGCCAAAGGGGGTGTTACTAAGTACTGCCATGCTGGGTGCCCAAACCTTTGCTTCGGGCCTTTTTCCTTTTTTGTTATTTTGAAACTGTAAAAGTTGGAATTAAAAAAAATGTTTTCTTGCTTAAAATATTAAAGAAATTTGTCATCTTTAACTTTATGCCTTTTGGACATCAGTTCATCTTTTACTCGCTTAGCTATTCACAATAACAGAAATTTTGACCGGGGGTACCCAAACTTTTGCATGCCACTGTATTAGCTAAGGTTTTTATGATCTAGAGAATATTAAGATCTTTTTCACAGTCTCACTGATGTGGTAAGAAAATTTGGGCAATTGGAGTAATAATGTGCTTCTTGCATGCATGAATCCAATCCCATTGGTTGAGGATTGTAGGATTTTAGGAACAATTGTAAAATGAAATAGGTGCAGTTTTGTATTGATAGCTTGGGGAATTGTACTTCAAGGACAAATCTAGTATTGTAACGTGCATTAAAACTCTCATTGTAGTTGCAGTGAGATATATTGGAGATGAAATGTTCATGCTGGCTGCACTTCACCTGTTAAAAGATGCAGCAATATAGATATTAGATATTTTGTCTTTCCTAACTAAATTTCCAGAGAGAATAACTTACATTTATTTTTTTACTTCATTTAGAGATGCAGCAGGGACAGGACCTTCCAGCCCAGCAAGCAACCCACACTAGCTTAATCACGGGACAATTTACAATACCCAATTATCCTACTAACCAGTATGTCTTTGTACTGCAGTGGGAAACCTGAGCACCTGGAGGTAACCCATGCACTTCATGGGGAGAACATACAGACTCGTTCCAGACGGTGCTGGAATTGAACTCTGAACTCCGGAAGTGCCCTGAGCTGTAATAACATCGTGATAACCACTACACTACTGTGGATCCCATTAGAGCGTAACCTGATGCGACAATGTGTTTCAGCCTATCTCCCTTCCAGATGTTTTCCCTTTATTTGGGATGAAGTGTTAATTTAACTGGTTGAACTACTTACAGCTTTGAAATTGCCTTTTTGAGTTAAGTACAATTGCTGACATTTCGAGTAGCCACAGCAAAGCTGCTGCCTCAACGCCCAAAGTACTGGGCTTAATCCTGACTTCTTTCTCCCTGTGCTCATGTGTGGAGTTGTATGCATTATGCAATGGCCAACTTATGCTCGGAAGATCCAAGAAAATAATTAATGTGAGTGACCAGTGGACCAGCATGCTTTTAGACTTTTCCTTGATAATTAAGGGGGACTTTTCCTTGATAATCTGGTGGTTTGGATCCTTAGGCTCCTGTATCTTCTTCCTGGTTGCAGCAGCGAGAAGAGAGCATGGCCTGGAAAATAGGGGTCCTTAGTCATGGATGCTGCTTAACTGTGACAGCTTTCTATGTAGGTGTGCTCAGTGATGGGAAGGACTTTACCCATGATGGACTGGGCTGTATCCACTGCTCTTTCTAGGATTTTTCATAAAAGGGCACTGGTATTTCCATACCAGACTGCGATGCAACCAGCCAACATACTTTCCACCACACATCTACAGAAGTTTGTCAGTATTTTGGATGACATGCTGAATCTTAGTAAACTTTTAAGAAAGTAGAGGCACTGTTGAGCTTTCTTCGTAATGGCACTTGCATGGTGGACCCAGAAATGATAACACTGAGGAATTTAAGATTGCTGACTCTCTCCACCTCAGATCCCCAAATGGAAACTGGCTCATAGTCCTCCGGTTTCCTCCTCCTGAAGTTAATAATCAGCTCCTTGGTCTTGCTGACATGAGAGAGGGGTTGTTGTTGAGACACCACTCAGCCAGATTTGTAATCTTCCTCTCATATGATGGTTCGTCACTACCTTTGATTCAGTTAATGACAGTGGTGTCATCAGCAAGCTTAAATATGGCATTGAAGATGTCCAGCTCTCTTCAGTCTTCTCAGAAAGTAGAGGCGTTGATGAGTTAATCTGATTGTGTAGTATGTGTTCAGGGACCATGGGAGGTTATGCAAGAAGTGCACTCTCAGGAGTTTGAAAGTGCTTGCAGTTTCCACTGCTATGCCGCCAATGTAAAGAGAGATATGAATGGTATGGGTTCTCTTGAAGTCGATAACCATCTCCTTTGTCTTGTTGACATTAAGGAAGAGATTATTTGCCTGGCATCAGGCCTCGAGCCCTTCCAACTCCTCACTGTCGGCTGTTTCATCATTGTTGGTGATGAGCTCCACCACTGTTCTGCCATCGGCATACTTGACAATGTGGTTACTCAGGTGTTTGGCCTTGCAGTCCTGTGTGAGCAGAGTGTACGGCAATGGGTTCAGTACACAGGCCCGGGGGGGGCACCCACATTGAAGATGATGGGGAATATCTAGACAATAGGTCATTCAAATTGTGTACTTCAGTGTTCATGAAACAGCAATATAATAGTGATTATATTTATTGCATTTATATAGGTTGGTAAATGTTTCAGACTTTGTAAGGCTAAGCAGGCTCTGTGACTGTTTTTATCTCTGCTTGCTGAAAGCCAGGAATGAGGTCCTCCTGACTACATTACATTAGACTTTGCAACATTTTGGGGATGGAAGATTTTATTTGCCAAAGTAGCTAACAAATTCCTTATTATTTATAGTTTATGGGGAAACAAGATCAAAGCATAGCTCTTTATTTCAACCATCTTTGGTGCCTTTTTTCAACTGTGGGAAAACTTTTAAACATTAGGGTATAAAAGCAATTTTCAAATGTTCTACATGGAAAAGGTCTATAAAGCATACCAGTCTGCTGGTCATCCATTTTAATTATTTTCTTGCATCTTCCCCGCATAGGTCAGCCATAGCATAATGCATTGTAACTGTTTTCTTTGCACTACTTTGAAGTCTCACTGAGGATTTGATAAGATGATATAAAAATGAGAAGATGGTGGTTCTTTCCGTTCTTGTCATGCATCCAGAGCAATCTGGGGTGACTACTGTCAAAGTTGAGTGTAATCAATCAGTGACCAGCAAGGGGCAAGAGCAAGAAATATCCTCTTCCATTCAGAACCATGTCGTCTCGATTTGTTTCAGGGATTGGGTTAACTATTGTATATGAATGCATTGATTGTGCAATTGCTTTGAGAATGCGTAGGCTATGGCTGTTCTTCCTGACGCAAATTGGATTGCAATCGAAAGCTCATCAATGTCTCCTGTCACCCTTGTGTATAGTAGCTGATGATTGTTAATATCAGCCTGGCCCATTTCCCTATCCACCTTTGGACTGCTTTTGTGAAATGCATTTTTATTTATCTAGCACTGATAATTTAGAACCATACCCAGTTCCAGCAACTCTCCAGTGCTTTTTTAGCTGGAAGTTAGTTTGTTATTTATTGATTGATTGACTGAGATATGGCACAGAACAGGCCCTTAAAACTGTGCTGCCCAGCCACCCCAATTTAACCCTAGCCTAATCATGGGACAATTTACAACGACCAATTAACCTACCAACTGGTACATCTTTGGACTGTGGGAGGAAACAAGAGCCCCCAGAGGAAACCCACACCGACACAGGGAGAACATGCAAACTCCTTACAAGCAGTGCAGGAATTGAACCCAGGTTGCTGATACTGTAAAACATTGTGCTAACCACCACACGACCGTGTTGTCCCAAGTTGTTAAAGCAATGTGGACTATCATGGACCCCATGATGTATCAGATTTTGATGAACTTAGCCTAAATTGTACCGTAAACATATAAGAATCAGTTGGTGATTGTTTTTACAATTTTTAGAATCTTCAAGGAACAAATCTGGACTCTATTTCAGTTCTTTTCCCTCTCGTCTATATGCTAGCTATCTCCCCTCTCCATTCTCAGTCATCATACAAGGATTTGATCTGAAATATCAACCACACCCCACCCCAACACCACTGATACTACTGGACCCACTGACTTCCTTCAGCAGATTGTTTGCTGCTCCAAATTCCGGCGTCTACAGTCTCTTGTCTCTACACTAAACCAGACAGAAAACTGGCAAACTACGGATGCCAACATTTGGCTAAAGAGTGGCAAATGCGTTCCTCTTTCATTTAAAATGAATTCTTATTATTAGCTAAGTTTTGCAATTTGGGGCAAAGTGTCAAGATTTTCTGGAAGGAAAATAGTGAAGATGAGTCATCTACTACCGAGCGCATGTGAAATCTTACATATCAACCTAAGAAGCCTTAGTTTATTATCAAGTTCAAGAAGAAGTATGTCTAGCAAAAGAATACCCCTTCAGCAATGCACTGAAATAACAGACTGATTTATGTGCCTCGATCTCCACAGCAGAATAGTATTGGTCCTTGGCACAAAGAAGGTTTGGACCCCTTGCCTCTGCTCTAGAGTGAGGCTTGTATTAGGAAGAAATGTTTCCGCAATGTTAAGGCAGCACAATTCAAAGAAGCAGATGTTTAGAAAGTTTATAAGGTCCTGTGCAGTGACAGCAGAATAGATTACTCCAACTGGTACAGTCCAGTAGGAGAATAGAAGCTATCCCTTCCTGCTGGTTTAGTGGCAAAGCGGTGATACATGTAGACACTGGGTAACAAAGGCATCCCACTTCCTTGTGGCATAGCCCAAGTAGAACAGAATGGATTATGGCCCATAGTCAAAGATGATGTCATCTACCTGCTGAAAAGAGCCTGCTCCCATTGGGATGAGCAGGGTAGCTCTGTGAGGAGCATGCCTTCAATACCATACAGCCCTTATTGCTGGGGGAATACCTCTGTTCAATGCAGCTTGGCACCTCCATTGATAATGGACTACCTGACTGGCAGACCACAGTTTGTGCAGCTTCAGAGCTGTGTGTCAGACATGGCTATAAACAGCACTGGGGCCCCTCAGGGGACTGTATTAGCTCCCTTCCTGTTTACCCTGTATATCTCGGACTTTAGATACAACATTGAGTCATGTCATCTGCAGAAATTCTCTGATAACTCAGCAATAGTTGGGTGTATAAAGGGAAGACAGGAGGATGAATACAGGGCCCTGGTGGAGGACTTTCTCAAATGGTGCAAGCTGAATTAAATGCAGCTCAACATCAGCAGGACAAAGGAGATGGTGATGGACTTTAGGAAGAATAGGCCTGCACTGCTCCCTGTTACTACTGATGGTGAGGTTGTGGATGTGGTAAGGACCTACAAGTACTTAGGGGTGCACCTGGATGACAGAATTGAGCGGAACACCATCAAGGAGGCTGTGTACGAGAAGAGCCAGAGCCGCCTCTATTTCCTGAGGAGACTGAGGTCCCTTGGAATATGCAGACCTCTCTTTCACATGTTCTACCAGTTTGTTGTTGCCAACGTAATCTTCTATGCGGTGGTCTGCTGGGGCAATGGCATCAACACGGGTGATGCCAGTAGGCTCAATAAACTGATTAGAAAGGCTGGCTCTGTTACAGGAGTCAAACTGGACACGCTGGAATCTCACCCTCTGTCTGCATGCCACTTTGGCTGAACAGAGGAGCACTTTTAGTAATATAGTAAGAGTAATATAGCGCCTTCAAAGGGCGATATATGAGGTCATTCTTACCCTCAGCCACGAGGCTCTATAACGAGTCAACCTATAGCCGGGGAATTGATGATTTGAGGTAACTTATTTTTTATTCTTTCTTACTTCTCTTCTAATATTTGATATCTTCTAATAGTTGTATACCTATGCACTTGTAATGCTACTGTGACATCGGAATTTCATTTGGGATCAATGAAGTATATCTATAATACTGAGAGAGTACAATTAACTAATGATTTAGACAACACGTTATCTCACTGCTACTTTAGGACAACTTGCATTTACTATGGCACCTTTCAGTAAAATGTTCCAATTTGCTTTGAAGGAGCGCTATCGTGCAACCTTGGAAACTGACACAGCATTATCAAAGAATTAGGTTTAAAGGAATCACTTACATAACTAAACACGTGAAAACACATTTAGTTACATGTTAACGGTCATCTTTTACGATGCAATGGAGCATCGCTGTCGCAGACATAAGAACAACCATTGTGTAGGTTGCCAAATATCCTTTGAGATATTCAGTGCCTCCCGGAGAGTTGAGATGTGCCGAGTCTGTCGTGCGGGCTGAGATCCTGTAAACCATCTTTACGATACTAAGAATGAGATTGAGCATCGGCATGTGCCCAGCTGGCAGTAGATGAGCAGAGATGAAAGCAAAGTCCCGCAACACAGTAATCATTCCTGCGCACAAACAGGAAGATGCAAGTTACATTTCAATTACACTTTTCCTTTGATTTGATTCCAAGTGCAGTTTAATTTTTAATCAAGTTACCATATTGCCTGGAGTATGACCTGCTTATCACCTCCTCAAATACAACATTCACAGAAGAGCTCATGTTACAGCACTGCAGTCTGGGTGCTGTGGTGTTTGAAGATTGCCTTATGGTGAGAACGGAAAGGTCCGGGTACAATGCCCCATTTGTATACAATTCTTCTGCCGCTGAAACAGATGCCAGCTGGAACATCTCGTCTCCACGGATGAAATTCAATGAAGTGCAAGGCTAGTGAGAACAAAAAGGGAGTTTGGATTTCACAGTCAGTAAAACTTCAGAAGTTTCATCATTGCCTTGAACACGTTTCCTGCGTTACTGCGGCAACTGCTGACTGAATATGAAAAAGGAGCCACTATAGACAAAGTGGCCTAGCTCCAAAAGTGAGAGTGATGGATTCTTGGTCAGAGAAGATGGTAACTGCGGCAGGGAGTTAGTGTATTCTTGTTCAGAGAGGATGAGAGGTCCAGAAAGAGGGTGACCAGAACTGATCAGGGTAGATGGGGCTACACCAAGAAAGCAGTCCACCTTCATCTAGATGTGGGTGCCGGGATGAGTGGGTAACTCATTCATAGATTTGGAAGACACATTAAGTGGATATTTTGTGAGGGATTGTGCTCTGTTTCAAATAGAATTTGCCACCCTCTGCATCCTTTGACCCAATGCCCAGGATACAGGCTGTTGTGAAATATGTGTGCCAACTATTAGCTCATTCTAATTAAGGAAGTACTGTGCTGCATCAGGATAAAAGTGAAATATGTGATATGTAAGGGAATCACATATATTACATAATGGAGAACAGGGTATCAAATGAATCTGAGAACATTTTGTTTTGACTGTTAGATGGCTGTTGTGGTGTGTACTCTGTTCAGGCTTGGCCGCCTAAGAGCAAATTGTCTCCTTTACTCAGTTACATTTCTGAGTAGGCAAACTCAGTATCTTTGGAGGTTTTGTGGACTTATTTCCTTCATCTTTTCGCCTCATTTTAAGTGGAATTTATCTCCAAACTAGCTCTGCTGTACTGAGCATTGTATCTACCTTTGCATGGGTTGCACCATCCCGGAGTACCAGGAAGCTTCACCTTTTGTTGCTGTGGACGGAAATCGGGTTCAGTCAGTAATAATTCCTGACAGTAATAATTCCATGTTCACCCCTAACCTTTTGGCTTTTGATTTGAAGACTGGTACTGCTGCTCGTGACAACGATCTCGCTCACTTTCTAAATCCCTAATTACTTTGCTGGTTGGTGAGGCGATGGTCACATAATTAGCATTCCGGATTCCCCCTCTGTCCCCTAACCTTGCATAGATCTAATCTACTGTGGGATGGACTCAATGCATTTTAGCTTCCCAGAAAGATAACGTGTTCCCAAGTAGTTTGTCTTTCCCTGGTGCAGTGTAGCTTTAAGTTAACATGACTGCTACCAGATTCTATCTCTATATTCCCTTAACATTGATATTAACTGCCATTATCAGAGCAATGTCACTTGCCGATTGACTAAAGACTGCCTGGTTTGCTGCTAGTTTGGAGTTGACCTTTCTAGTTCTACAGTTTTGCTTGGAGATCAGTATTTCTGTTTTGAAACTTGCCTGGCAAAGGCCAGGGATTGAAGAACCTTCTGAGTTGTAGTACAGACGACAGGAAAGCCACTGAGAAGAGAGCACCAGTTGGAAATATACCGCATAAGTAAGTCAGGTTGAAAGGGCTATATTGGTAGACGGAATTGCAGATTGAACACCAGGTATAGGCTACCAGGTATTGCAAGTGCTACTATGGAAGCGTGCACCCTAATTCTACAAAACAGGCCCTTTCCTAGTACCAACAAGAAATTCTTATCTGTGTCCTTAATTAGCAACTGCTTGGTATTTATTTTATCCACTTTTAAGACCAAAGGTGACTTTTGATAAGTGGCTTAAATTAGCATTAAAGCAATTGAGGGGCTGCGATAAATTTGCTAAGGATAGGTAGTAGCATGGACAGAAGATTGGCTAACTGGCAGAGCAGAGAGTGGGAATGAAGGTGGTCTTTTCTGGTTGGCTGCTGGTGGCTGGTGGTGTTCCCCAGGGGTCAGTGTTGGGTCTGCTACTTTTCGCTTTATATGTTAATGATGTGAGATGATGGAATTGATGACTTTGTGGCCAGGTTTGCAAATGATACAAAGATAGGTGGAGGGGCAGGTAGTGTTGAAGAAGCAGGGAGTCTGCAGAAGGTCGTGATGAGATTTGGAGAATGGGCAAAGAAGTGGCAGATGAAATATAGTGCAGGAAAGTGTATGGTCATGCACTTTGGTAGAAAGAATAAAGGCATAGACTATTTTCTAAATGGAGAGTGAATTCAGAAATGGGAGGTACAAAGGGACTTGGGGGTCCTAGTGCAGAATTCTCTCAAGATTAACTTGCATATTGAGTCACTAGTGAGGAAGGTAAATGCAATGTAGCATTTATTTTGAGGGGTCTAGAATATAAAAGCAAGGATGTAATGCTGAGGCTTTATAAGTCATTGGCCAGACCACATTTGGAGTATTGTGAGTAATTTTGGGACCTGTATCAAAGGAAGGATGTGCTGGCATTGGAGAGGGTCCAGAAGACATTTACAAGAAAGATCCCAGGGATGAAAGGGCTGACATATGAGGAGCATTTGATGGCTTTGGGCCTGTACTCACTGGAGTTTAAAAGGAGGATGGGGACTCTCATTGAAATGTGCCAAATATTGGAAGGCTTGGATAGAGTGAATGTGCAGAAGATGTTTCCAGTTGGGGGAGAGTTTTGGACCAGAGTGCACAGCCTCAGAATAAAAGAACATCCTTTTGAAACAAAACTGAGGAGGAATTTCTTTAGCTAAAGGGTGGCATATCTGTGGAACTTATGGCCACAGAGAGCTGTAGAAGTCACGTCGTTGGATATATTTGAAGTGGAGGTTGATTGGTTCTTGATTAGTAAGGATGTCAAAGGTTATGGCAAGAAGGCGGGGAATAGCATTGAGATGGAAAAATAAATCAGTGCTTATCAAATGAAGTAGCAGACTCCAATGGATGGGGTGATCTAATTCTACTTCTGTCTTATAAATATAGAACAGTACAGCACAGTACAGGCCCTTCGGCCCACAATGTTGTGCCAACCCTTAAACCCTGCCTCCCATTTAACCCCCCACCTTAAATTCCTCCATATACCTATCTAGTAGTCTCTTAAATTTCACTAGTGTATCTGCCTCCACCGCTGACTCAGGCAGTGCATTCCACGCACCAACCACTCTCTGAGTAAAAAACATTCCTCTAACATCCCCCTTGAACTTCCCAACCCTTACCTTAAAGCCACGTCCTCTCTGTTTGAGTTTGAGTTTTCTCTGTTGTTAATTATTTGGAGGATGGAGTTACTGAAATGCCAGGCACTGGCTTTCTAAAGCCCAGTGATAACTCTGGGTACTCATTCTAAGGAGAGCTGGCCTCAATGGATTCACCTTATTCAAACAATACAGTCATTCACTTCTGGCTGCAGTATAGTATAGTTGCATTTTAACTCAAAATGTAATTTTTCCTACCAAAGCATTGACCAACCATGGGTCTGCATAGTCCCAGATTAATGGTTAATGGCATCTTTATTCTGGATCTGGAAGGAAAGGCTTCATCACAAGGAAACCTTTACAGATTTTCTTGTTATTATTAGAGGAGCTTGAAAAGTCATGGGTTACAAGCTCATTTGAATGGATGGTCACTTTTTTATCCAGTGCCACTAGCAGTCATTGTGTGATTTCGTGCTCTATACGTCTTAAGTTCAGGCCATAAGCAAAGAAGCCCGTTTCTCAGTTAAACAGAATTCATTATTTTTTATCTCCAGTAGAAATGTAGTGGATCATACTTTACCATTTTATTCAACAATTCAAAGTGTGTTTTATTTTCTTTCGGTTTTATACTTGCATACTGATGTCTTGGGAATCACTGTTTACATGTTCTGGAGATTTCCCATCGTCTTGTATAGTCATAGAAAAGTACAGCACAGAAACGAGACTTTCAACCCATCTAGTCCATGCTAAAACCATTTAAGCTGCCTACTGCCATCAACCGGCACCAGGACTATAGCCCTCTATACCCCTGCCATCTGTGTACCTATCCAAACTTCGCTTAAAATGTTGAAGCCGAGCTCACATGCTCCACTTGCGCTGGCAAGTGCTCTCACAGCCTTCTGAGTGAAGAAGTTTACCCTCATGTTCCCCTTTTCAGCTTTCACCCTTAACCCATGACCTCTAGTTGTAGTCTCACCCAAACTCAGTGGTAAATACCAGCTTGCATTTACCCTATCTATACCCCTCATAATTTTGTATACCTCTATCAAATCTCCTCTCAATCTTCTACATTCCAAGGAATAAAGTCCTAACCTATTCAATCTTTCCATATATCTCAGGTCCTCCAAACCTGGTAACATCCTTGTAAATTTTCTCAGTACTCTTTCGGCCTTATTTACACATTGCCTGTAGGAAGGTACCTCTAGGGAGAAGTCAGTCTTAACTGTAGATGATGTGGTTATCAAAGCATCCTCGTACAAGGTTGGATATTGTCAGTTAAGATTTGTTAATGCAGACCTCAGACTGCCTTCCAATTAACAATTAATTTGCTGAGCAAGGTAAGGCAACAAGAATGACTATCTGAATTCCATGCAGAGTGGAACCAACAAAACTTGTAAAATAAAACTGTTATGTCAATACTGCACATTACCTTCTGCCGATTACACCACTGGTATTTAAGGCAGCAATGAAGATCCTTCATCTCGGGACTTCCCTCATCATGTCAGTAGCCTCCTTTCAGTTTTCACCACTGTCAATCATGAAAGTCCCAAGTGGAGACACGTCATACTCAGATGTAGAAGGACGCTTCATTGCTGTTTCCGTAACAGTTTTGTTTTGCCAGTCAGGATCATTAGCCCTGAGCTGAACCCCTGAACCTGGAGGACTGGTGGACTACTGGACTACTCTTAGTCTGGCCTCTACCCTTTGACCTGTATGGCATAGGTGTCCCTACCAAGAGCCAAAGCTTAAATCCCTGACTCTAGCCAACATAGCTCTCTTGGGTCATTGAGCTTGTAAGCCTCCAAACCATGAAAAGGTTATGGTCATCTCAGAGGAAATACTGTACATAGGGAGCCACAAACAAGCAGACATCACAAGAAAGGGGAATTGTATCTGCTATGCCATTTACAATTCCTAGATTGCGCATGACCTTTATGACGATTCTATGTAATTAATGAAGTGCATATAGCACTTCCTCAATTCAGTGTTAACTTTCTTGCAGCATTTTTGAACACTGTCCCTGCTTCAGCCTTTCCTTCATTTCTATACCAATTGGATTCATACGTGAATACTGAAATAAAGCGTGTGGTTTTTGTGTGTGTTAATAAATTGAGGTTGCACTCCTAATTATTTAACCCACTCTGCAGTCTCTCTGTGTTCATAAGGGCACTATCCTCAGTTTGCTAAGCTTTTATTGCTTTGTTTGGCAGTTTCACCCTCTCTGGCTGTGTAACACCAGTGAAGATGAACAACAAGACTATGGCTTTGTCAGTATGATCAAACTGGAGAGGCCTGATCGAGACCCACATCCTTGTCTCTCGCTCTTCAACAAGGTAGGGGACTTCTGCGTGTTCGCGCACACATGCACCGTCACATACATGCACACAGTCCATACCAGTATGTATGTATTCATTTGCACAAGTGTATGCTCCTAATGTTTTTTTGATTAGTTGAAAATGGTATTGAGCAAATTATTTGAGAGTGTCTGTGGGTTTTAATCTTGAGGTTTAAATACCAAAAGCTCTTCACAAAAGCATTGATTTTCAGAAAACTTAAGTATTTCCTAAATTCTCCTGCAAAGGGACGACCTTTTAGTCTTTCACTGTCTCAGGTTCGGTGCAATTAATTAAGACCAAGACTTGAACATAGATCACTTAGGCACCCAGTCTTGCCTTGAATCATTTGTGTGGAGTTGTCGCGTTCTGGTCCCTCAGCAGACTATGCTGTGATCCAATGGGCCTTGGCAATTTGCATCAGCCAGATATTTAACTGAAGGTCACAAATAACCCCAAGAGCTTGATATCCATGCATTAAGCCGGGAACTAAACATTCATCCTTTCTGCAGTTTTTGATCTGGCAGGGGTGAAGGCAGGGACAGGGGAGGGAGGGAAGACATTCAAAATCTTTAGTATGTACACTAACAGATTGGGTACATTTTGCACAGTAGCCACTCCTATTTAAATCATTCTATCTGATTCTGTAATCTCTAACCACTTTTCTTGGAAGTGCTGACCTCATACCTCCATGTAGAGCATTAGCGTTTGGTCAGTTGTGCATTCAACAACTACCTCTCACCCAGATTCAGATTTTCCTGATATAAGTTCCCATGGGTCTCTTCTATACTCATCTGAAGGCACTTAAAGAAATGTAGGGAAAAAAGAATTAAAGAAATGCAAACAATAAACTCTTCCAAAAAGATGCCAAAAGCTCTTGGACTGTGGTGAGTAGTACACAGAACTGACGATAAATTACAGTTAACGTATGTAATTTATGTCACAACAAATTTATATGTTAGATTTGTTAATGAGTTAATTGTAGATATTAAGGGGAAAAATTGAGTTGGAGTTTCACTAAAGAGCTTTCACTCAATACCTTACTCTCCCCTCTCCACCAAAGCATTTGTAAGGGGTTTCTTCTTTTATGTTACTGCGACGGC
Organism: Mobula hypostoma; assembly: GCF_963921235.1. NCBI lineage: Eukaryota > Metazoa > Chordata > Chondrichthyes > Myliobatiformes > Myliobatidae > Mobula > Mobula hypostoma. The sequence continues at coordinate 38,009,911 of NC_086119.1, forward strand.
TAACAAAATGGCTTCATTGTTATGTTATAATTAAAATGGCTTTTCTGTAATAATAACTGCGATGTAAGGAGTTCTCTCTCTCACTGCTTGTTTGGGTTATATTATTGATAAGAGAGGGAACGAACCAATTGAGATAGATGTTATTCTTTCTTGTGTGTCTGTAAGCTCGTGTTTTCGCGGGGGTTGAGGCAGAAAGTGTGATGGGGACAGAGAGAGGGGACATAATGCTGTAAGCTGTCCAGCAGGATGGACCCCGAGCGGGAGTCCGAGGCCCAGGGTCTTCGGCGAGGAGAGGAGAGGAGGACAGACTCGTGTGGAGCATCTGGTCAACCACCATGGTTGGTCCCAGGCAGCGGGTCGAGGGGGTCGGAGGGGATCGAATGGTGGAAAGAAGACCCCGTTAATTGAGCTCCAACTGTTGTGCACGAAGTGGTTGAACTTTGATAAGTTTGGCGCCTTTTATTTTCCTTTTATATTTTATCTCTATTAAGTACATAGTTCGGTAAGATCTATAAAGTGTAATCATTTAATCGCATATGGTGTATTGTCTGTTATTTGGCGGATGGGGTACATCACACAGCATCCACACAAACTTGATTACCCAGTTTGGCGGGGCTGAAGGCTGCTCCCCCGAGACGAAAGCGAGCTGAGTGAGCCTGAGGCTTACCAGGGGGATACACATTTATCATTGGACATGAAGAAATACTGGAACTCTTGTTTAACAGTCTAGTTAAAATTACAATCAATTGCGAATAATTTTCTGAGCATTTGACAGCCCTAGTATCGAGGGGAAATCACATCTCGCCCTCTCTGTGTTCGCTGTGTTGATAGTTTCAGCTCCTTCTGGACCAGAGGATGTACTTTTCCTGCACTGTATACTTAACTATTTTTTGTCCCAGTATACCAATAAATGTTGTGTTTAAAGACACAATGCAAATTGTCCATATTAGAGGTGAGCAAGGATGATGCAGAGAACTCGAAGTAAGCATCTGACCCTCACCGCCACCAGCAGTGATAAATTATTCAACCCTTGTTTGATAACCTTTGCATCTTGGTTATGCTACCGTAGTTTCATTTAAGTTCTAGTGATCAGTTAAGTGGAAGAGATATGAAATATACCTAATTTTATGGAAGGCAATCCTTCCTAAGGCAGTTATTGAATAAGAGTAATGCAAAAGAACTGGAGAACTTCGGTCTGCGTAGTTTATTAATTTTCTGAGGGCATTTTTCTTGCATCTTTGTCATTACCATTTACTTTGCTGACTGGAGAGTGATCATCAAAATAACGGCTCATCCGCCAGTCCTGATGAAATGTCTCGGCCCGAAATGCCGACTTTTTTATTCCTCTGCTGATTTCCTCCAGCATTTTATGTGTGTTTCCCTGTATTTCCTGCATCTGCAGTGTAACATGGTGTTTCAAGCCTAGATATGGGTCCGGGTTTTGTGAAAGTGAAGCTGAGGTAAGCAGTGAGTCGTATGATTAAATGTTTTTACTAAGACATGCTAACAACTATACACACTGGGTAACTTATGGGTGAGGGAGCTCCAAACGAAAACGTGTGCACAAAAGCCCACACCCAAAAGAGAATGCCTGCCACACAGAGAAGACCCAATCGATTTACTGTGCGATTGATCAGCTGCACGTCGACACGCCTCATTCTCACAATCGATCTGATACAGTACATCAATGGTTGAATGTCTTGCCATTAGCTGAATAATATATGGGTGAGCAGAACATGAATTTACAATTTATTTAAATCTTACATCCATGTTTAACATGAGAGAATAAAAATCTTCATGTTATGACTCCATTGCAATGTACAGCCGTGTGAATTTAAAAGTCTAATGGCTTGTAGAAAGAAGCTGTCCCATAGCCTGCTGCTCCTGGCTTCAATGCTGCGGTGGTGTTTACCAGACAAAGCAGACATGAATGGAAGGGGAATTTGTTGGTGGGTGCAGTCTGCAGAGCAGTAAGGGAAAAATTGGGACATGGTGAGAAGAACAAACTATGAGATTAGATTGGGAGCTCCAAAGGGGGTTGATGAAGATGAGCTGCAGGTTTCTGGTATAAGAACGAGCCACTTTCTACATGTAATGTAAAAGGTGTGTATATTGTATCTGAATATATGTACTATGTGGCAGGGATATATTTGCATATATTTTAGTGCTTTTATGTTGGTCTATAGAGGTATTTGTGCATATACAGTTCCGTACAAAAGTCTTGGGCACACGTGAAAAAGTGCTGTAAAGTGAAGAAGCTTTCAAAAGTATTGAATTAAAAAGTTTCTTAGGTATCAAAGAAAACTGTAAAGAGCGTTAAACAGTAAAGAGTTCAATCAAATCAATATTTGTCTTTAAAACTGCATCAATACTCTTAGGTTCACTGTCATGCAATTTTATAAGAAAATTGATTGATAGGGTTGTTCCAAGCATCTTGGAGAACATGTCATAGTTCGTCTGCAGACTTTGGCTGTCTCACTTGGTTCTTTCTCTCCAGGATCCCGGACAGTCTTAATGATGTTGAAATCGGGGCTCTATGGAGGCCATACCATCTGTTGCAGAGTTCCTTGTTCTTCTTTCTGCTGATTATAGTTCTTTGACCTTGGCCATCTGTTTGGGGTTGTTGTCCTGCTGCAGATTGAAGCTGGGACCAATCAGATGCCTCCCTGGTGGTATTGCATTATGGACCAGAACCAGCTTGTACTTATCAGCATTGAGACTTCCACTAATTCTGACCTGATCACCAACACCATTTGCAGGAATGCAGCCCTAAATCTGCAGGGAACCTCTGCCATGATTCACTGTTGGCTGCAGACACTCATCCATGTAGCGCTCTCCAGCTTTTCTATGGACAAACGGCCTCTTGTTTGAGCCAAAAATATCAAATTTTGGCTCATCAGTCGAGAGCACTTATTGCCATTGATCAGTGCCCAGTCCTTGTGTTGTTATGCATGGGTGAAACTCTTGGCTTTGTCTTCACTTAGGAGGAATGGCTTTTTGGCAGCAGTTCTTCCATGAAGACCACTTCTGACAAGACTTCTCCAGACTGTAGAGTGGTGTACTTGGGTTCCGCTCCAGTGGTTTTTGTGAATTCAAGTTGAGAGCAGTGCTGGACTTAGAAGAGATGTCAGTTTAATCTATCTCCTGTCCTCTGTACTTAGTTTCCACTGCCTAACACTGCATTTCTGGTCCTCAACCTTGCTCCTTCTTTGTGTTTCTTCAGAAGAACTTGGACGGCACATCTTGAAGCTCCTGTCTACCATGAAATTCCTGTTTGGGAGAGATCTTCCTGATACAGGATGAAACCTTGTGTCTTCTTGTTATGCTCACTGGTTTAAGAATTGATGATGTAAAGGTTAAACTTTCACATTTGCTACACACTCACCTTTTAGTTTGGTTGTCCTTCGCCCAATTTGATTCCTTCTACACCTGTTTCGGTTTCAGTTAATCAGTTTAGTTCATTCAACTCATTATGTCATTGATCATTAGCACCAGTTCATTATTTTTGTTTAATCATGCACTGGGCTATAGACCTACAAAGTAATCAAGATATTATTTGAAAAATTGTCTGTTACTTAATATGTTACTTTTTTTTAACAAAATACAAAAATTCATTGTAACATTTAATATTTTGGAAAATTAATGTTTGGAAATCTGAAAATTGCTCTTTTCTACTGACACACGAATGCAGAAGACAAAAAAGTAAACATCTAAAACAATATATTTAAGAAATCTAGTTTGTCTTAAGACTTTTGCATAGTGCTATATATTTTGAAGATTATTGCTGAATACAGTAGCTTTGTTTAAAGTTTAATCTCATATACAGTATAATGTCATTGAGCTATACAGCATACCCTTTGTTCAACTTGTCCATGCCGACCGAGTTGTCTACCTGAGCTAGTCCCATATCCCTCTACTTGTTTACTTACTGCCCGTTACAACGCTGGTGTTTAGGACAGCAATGAAGGCTCTCTATCTCTGGCAGTGTTCACGGCTTCCTGCATCCTGTCAGTAGCTCAGATTTCACCACTGTCAGTCATGCAAGTTCCGGGTGGAGACTCAGAAGAACCATCGTACTCAGATGTAGAAGGATTCTTCATTAATGTTTCCATAAAACCACTCAGGGTTGTTAGCCTTGAGTTGAACCCCCAAACTTGGAGGACCGATGGACCACTCTTACTCTGACCTTTACCCTTTGACCTGTTTGGCATGGGTGACCCTACCAAGAGCCAAAGCATAAAGCCCTGACTCCAGCCAACATAAATCTCCAGGCCATTGAGGCACACAAACCTCCAAACCATGACAAGGTGGTGGTCCTCTTGGAGGATATCCCTCTAAACCTTAATTATTTCATCTACCTGTCCAAATGTAATTTGAGTGTTATAATGATACCAGTGTTTTTTTCTGTAACTTCAAAACATTAAACTAATTCAAGGGAAAGGACATGAGTCCAAAATGTGAGTGTAACTTCGTGTTTACTTTAAGTGAGGCGCATGTGTATCATGTGCTAGCATGACGACGTATACAGTCCTGCTGTGTACATACATCTATTGATTCTTCTGGACACATCTTCAGTGATGTTCCTGGAATCATCGGGTGTTTCGGGTCTTTCAACATCATACAACCTCCTCCAGGTGACCCAGCCGGGGCTGATCAAGTGACTTAAAAATATACATATAATTCGTAATGAATTATTTAAAGAAAAAGAATGCTTACTCAAACAATATACTTACAATATTACTCAAATACTACTGAAATGTTAAATACACAACGCTCCTCCCTGCTTAGCTGTAAACTCCATCTCAATACAGAATGCATCTCAACTATATACACAGTATACTATGTAATATAACTACAATACAGACATCCACAGCATAGTTAATTTTAAATTGAGTTGTACTGTATTGAGTTGTAGTTTATAGCTTGGCAGGGAGGAGTGTTGTCCATTTAATATTCCAGTAGTATTTGAATAATATTGTAAATATATTGTTTGAGTAAGATTCTTGTTGTTTAAATCATTCATTACATGTTATACGAATTGCATACGTCATCATGCTACCACGACGTACATGCACGCCTTGCTTTAGGTAAACATGAAAAAAGACTCACATTTCAGACTCCTATGTCTTCCTTTAAATTAGTTTAATATTTTGAAGTTACAAAGCATAATACCCACTTCTACCACTTCTTGTGGTTGTTCATTCCACATACCCACCACCTTTTGTATGGAAAACGTGCCCCTCAAGTTCTCTTAAAAATGTTTCCCCTCTCACTTTAAATCTGTGACCTCTCCAGTCTTACACTCCCCTACTGTGGGAAAAGATCTCTGTATGTCATGATCTTATATTCCTCTATAAGGTCATCCCTCAGCCTCCTATGACCAAGGGGAAAAACCTCCAACTGATGTAGGCTCTCCCTATAACTCAAGCCCTCCCATCCTGGTATCATCCTTGTGAGTCTTTTCCAGCTTAATGACATCTTTCTACAGCTAGGATACCAGAACTGCTCATAATAGCCTAAGTGCAGTCTCGCCAAATCTGGTACAGGTGTAACATGATCCCAGAATCATCAACAAATATCATGAAATGTGTTGTTTTGTGGCAACAGTTCAATGCAACACATAAAAATTATTCTAAGATACAAAAGATATAAGATGCCATCTGGGAAACAGTACCGCAGCATAAAAGCCAGGACCAACAGGTCCCAAGACAGCTTCTTCCACCAGGCCGTCAGACTGATTAACTCATACTGATTTGAGTGTATTTCCATGTTACATTGACCGTTCTATTTATTATAAATTACTATGATTGCACATTGCACATTTAGACGCGGACGTAATGTAAGGATTTTTACTCCTCATGAATATGTGAAGGATGTAAGAAATAAAGTCAACTAAATTCAAAATAAAATAAATTAGTGCAAAGAAGAATATTGAGGTCGTGTACATGGGTCATGAATCATTCAGAAATCCGATGGCAGAGGGAAAGAAGCTGTAACTGAGTGTGGGTCTTCAGGCTCTTGTACCTCTTTCCCAATGGTAGTAATGAGAAGAGGGCAAGTCCTGGATAGTGAGGGTCCTTAATGTTGGATGTCACCTTCTTAAGGTACCACACTTTGAAGGTGTCCTCGATGGTGTGGCAGGTTGTTCCCGTGATGGAGCTGGCTGAGTCTACAACCCTTCGTAGTTTTTCTCAATCCTGTGCACTGGAGCTCCTATACAAAGCAATGATGCAGCCAGTCAGAGTGCTCTCCACCATACAATTGTAGAAAATTGAAAGAGTCTTTAGTGACGTACCAAACCTCCACAAGCTCCCAATGACATATTAACTCCTGTACTTTGTAACTGGAGCGAAGAAAGAAAGCATGCAAAATGCCTCCTGTACCACTTTGTCAAACTGTGTAGTCATTTTAAGGAAGTTGTGTTCTTGCACTTCTTCATCTCTCATTCCTCAACATTTTCCACAGTCATGCCATTCATTGTATGTCATATCCTGGTTTGATTTACCAAAACCCAGCATTTTGAACTTGTCTAAGTTAAATTCCATCCACTTTCTCAGTTAATACTATTATAATCTTAGATAAATTTCTTCACCATGCAGAAAACCATAAATTTTGGTGTCATCTGTAAGTACGCCAACTACATTCTCATCCATATTGCAAATATAGATGATGAACGACAGAGGACGCAGCGCCAGTCCCTGCAACATACTGCTGGACAACCACACTCCACCACTCTGTCGCCAAGCTAATATGTGCATATTGTCATCTAAAATAAAACTGTAAAGATAGTGAGTGTTGAGTGCTTCAGAGAAAGTGATGAGCCAAGACTTGTTTAAGGAGCAATGCCCCGTTAATAAAGCTGATTTGGATTTCAGCTAGACGTTGACCATCGGCAAGAACGTGGACGATTGTCAAATAGACAGGAGAGCATTATTCATATTTTGCTAGGATTAGAGAAATGCCATGGAATAGAGACCAGATTGTGTTGATTTAGGTGATAAAGAAGCTAATATGCTGGCATTGGTGGATCAGATTATTGTAAAAATTATCATCTTTAACCAGAAATGAGGTGAGAATAGAATAGATTCATAATGAAAATGTGTGTGTGTGTGCACATGTAACATTCTTAAAAAGCAGGTTAGATAATTACTATTTATTGAAATTTGTCTGGTGGCTAGCTATTAAAACCCGTAGTCTTCCTGTTCATACATACATACATACTGATGTGAATACTGGCATTTGATAGAGTAGTCTGGAGCAAGATGATCCGGGTGGGCTATTTCATTACACATTCTTGCTTGTTGTTTCAGAGGCAGATCCAGCCTGACCTCAACCATTAATTGTTTGTCTGGTAGAACTTGGCTCTTAATTTCACTTTCAGAGCCAAGGGAAATAATTATGGGTTATTGGAGATTCAGGAGAGGAACAGACCAATAGGATGATAAAAGATTGCTTGTATTCTGTTGTAGTGTTTGTTCATAAAGGCAACTGAAAAAGCATAGCTAATACTATTTAAAGATCTGCTCACATTTTTCTCATTTCTCTTGACTATTTCTGACTAAATCAAAGTGTCAAACATACAAACTGTCATTTCCTCTAGCTGAACTTGTGACAGAATTTTATACTTAGTTAATACTTTTATAGCCAAAACCTTTTTCTTAAGAACCTAATGCTTCCAAACATAGGAATTAATTGCCAAGACCTGTAAGGGATAGTCTGGTCCTGGAAGCACTAAGAGCAGATGCCTTCCACAAAGAACACCATGTTTGTGCCATGGCTATCTGATTGGAATCATCTCCCTGGAAGCCGTCAGTTTAGGTGCAAGGAGCAAAACAATTACTATTGTTTCTCTACCTTCCAATAGCAATTGAATTTACCTATAATCAGTGAAGAGCAAGTTCAACAGATACCTCTAATGTTGTGTTTCTACACGTAATTAGATTTGAAGGGAAAACTGCTACACAGCACATTCTATCAGGATAGGGGAAGCAAATCTCGCCTGAGAAGTATCATAATGGATCCTCCTTTTGGTACCTCTCAATTACCTTCATTTTTGCTTATCTGTTATTACTGGACTTCATCTGGGCACAGCATTATTCAGCTAGCTTGTCATCATTAATGTCCAGATGTCCTTTTAATGGGGGTCCTCCTCAACTGTATGGACTATTCATTCCAGCTGTCTATTGTCATTCCCCCATTCCTTCTCCCAATTATTCTTTCCTCTGCATTCTGTCCAAATCTATTAAATTTTGTGGGAGAATGCATGGTTCTTCCTGCTATGTTTTAGCTAAGTAATGATGTTAAACTCCACACTACAACTAACAGGACTTCTGGAATCATCGAATCCTACAGCATGGAAATAACCATTTGGCTACCCTTCCCTGTTACCCCTCTGTGCCTTGGGATTCAAGCACTCATCTTAGTACTTAAGTGCTATTGGTGACTCTGCTTCAGCCACTCTCTCAGACAGTGCACTCTAATGCTTGCCACTCTCTGACTGAAGAAGGTTTCCGTCATATCTCCTTTGAGTCTCTTGTCCCCTTACCTTAAACTTAACTTCTTTTGCTGTGGGAATAGTTTCCTGCCAACTGCATTACACCTCATCATTTTATACACATCCTTCATGCTCCTGTTACCTCCTCAGCTCCAGGGAGGAAAGATCTAGCTTATCCAGTTTCTCCTCATATCTGAATGGCACCATCGCAGGCAACAACCTGGTGAATCTGTTTTGCACCACAATATCCTTCCTATCGCAGGGTAACCAGAACTGCACGCAGTACTCCAGCTGAAATCTGACCACAGGTCTATAAAGTTGGAGCATAATGTGCTTGTCTCTACAGTGCCGATGAAAAGTATTCACCCCCCTTGGAAGTTTTCATGTATTATTATTTTACAACTTTGAATCACAATGGATTTAATTTGGCTTTTTTGACACTGATCAACAGAATTAAACACTTTCATGTCAAAGTGAAAACCGATCTCTACAAAGTGACCTAAATTAATTCAAAATATAAAACACAAAATAATTGATTGTATAAGTATTCACCCCCTTCAAGTCAGTATTTAGTAAATTCACCTTTGACAGCAAGTACCGCCTTGAGTCTGTGTGGATAGGTCTCTAACAGCTTTGCACATCTGGACACTGCAATTTTTCCCCATTCTTTACAAAACTGCTCAAGCCCTGTCAGATTGCATGGGGATTGGGAGGGAACAAGCCCTTTACGAGTTCAGCCATAATTCTCTGTTGGGTTGAGGTCTGGCCTCTGACTTTGCCACTCCAGGACATACACTTTGTTGTTTTTCAGCCATTCCTGTGTAGCTTTGGCTTTATGTTTGGGGTCATTGTCTTGCTGGAAAACAAATCTGCTCCCAAGTTGCCGTTCTCTTTCAGATTGCATCAGCTTTTCCTCTAGCATTTCCTCTAGCAATTTCCCTGTATTTTGCTGCAATCATTTTACCCTCTACCTTCACAAGATTTCCAGGGCTAGTTGTAGTGAAACATCCCCACAGCATGATGCAGCCACCGCCATATGATGATATGCAGAGTTTGGCTTACACCAAACATAGTATTTAGTCTGATGGCCTAAAAGCTTAATTTTGGTTTTATCAGACCATGGAACCTTCTACCAGCTGACTTCAGAATCTTCCACATGCCTTCTGGCAAACTCTAGATGAGATCTCATGTGAGTAGTTATCAACAGTGGCTTTCTTTTTGCCACTCTCCTATAAAGCTGCGACTGGTGAAGCACCCAGACAACAGTTGTTGTATGCACAGTCTCTCCCATCTCAGCCACTGGAGCTGGTAACTCCTCTGGAGTTGTCACAGGTCTCTTGGTGGCCTCCCTTATTAGTACCCTTCTTGCACAGTCACTCAGTTTTTGAGGACGGCCTGCTCCAGCTGTGCCATATTCTTTCCGTTTTTTGATGATTGACTTAACTGTACTCCAAGGGATATACAGTGACTTGAAAATTTTCTTGTATCCATCTCCAGAGTTGTGCTTTTCTATGACTCTTTCGTGGAGTTGCTTGGAGTGTTCTTTTGTCTTCATGGTATAATTTTTGCCAGGATACTGGCTTACCAGCAGTTGGATCTTCCAGATACAGGTTTATTTTTACTACATTCAATTGAAACACCTTGACTGCACACAGGTCTCCAAAAACAGATCTCCATTTAACTAACTATGTGACTTCTAAAATCCAATTGGCTGCACCAGTGATAATTTAGTGTGTCATTTTAAGGGGGGGGGGTGTGAATACTTAATGCAACCAACTATTTTATGTTTTATGTTTGTAATTAATTGAGATCACTTTGTAGAGATCTGTTTTCACTTTGACACAAAGGAATCTTTTTATGTTGATCAGTGTCTAAAAGACTAAATTAAGTCACTGTCAATCAATGTTGTGAAACAATAACACATGAAAACTTCTGGGGGGGGGTTGAATACTTTTTTATAGGCACTGTATATTTAGTAATGAAGGTAACCATGTTATCTACCTGCATTTCCACCTTTAAGGATCTTTGGACTTGCAAACCAGCATCCCTCTATTCCTCAGTATTCCCGACGGCTATGTCATTCATGTTGTATGACTGGCTTCCAATTTCTCTATATTAAATTCTGTCTGCCATTTTTCGGCCTATTTACCAATGCATCATTATCTCACTGCAGCCTTCTGCACCAAATCTACTAATCTTCCCGTTTTCTCACCTTTTGCATCCAATAAGTGACAAGATATCAAGGAGACCACATGAGTATGTTCAAGTACAGCTAGTTCCCTTCAATCACTGCGTTCTCGAACCATTACACTAATTACCACCCCAGTATAGCAATACCATGACCTCTTTGATCACTTTGCACTACAACAAACATCCTTTGTTTTAATTGTGTTTTTCTTGTGTATACTTTACATTATTTATGTTTGTCTAGTGAATTTCACTTATATAATGTTATGTACCTGTGTATTCATGCATATGATAATAAATCTGGCATTGACCTTTTTTTTCAGCTTTTCTGCCAAACTCTATGTGGCACACCCTTCGTAGCTGCTGTCTTTATTGGGTGGTTCCCAATATGATTCAGTGCGTTAACACTTTGTAGGATTTCAGGTTTTGTCCAAGAGACATCCACAGATTTGCTTTCTGTTAAACACAGAAACCGGTGGCTTGTGTAGGCACTGGATTTACACAACAGAGTTTCAGCCTCAAGTTTTACCAATTGTTTTATAGGGACCTACTGTGAAATTAAACATCAAAGTAGCATGGGACTTGCTGTCTGTTGGGATGGTTAAACCTCAGTTGAGAGGAAGCTGAAGGCAGTTTATGTATGAAGTGTTTCTGGGGCATAATATGATTTTGAGGAGCATATTTTGCACTATCTGCTCAATGGTGATGGCAAACAACTGCTCACCACAGAGGAGGAAATAGTGAATGGTGGAATAAGCAGGCAGTGTATGAGTGGTGGGAGCAACAGTTCTGATTTTCCCTCTTCATCTCCATGTCCTAAGAGGTTGTATGATCCATTAAAAGTCAGGTAAAAACCCTGGCAAGTTGTGGGATAAATTCTGAAGGTGTTTTATATGCACTTGACATGGTAGTTCTTCCATCTTTTAAACCCTCGTTCATTAAAACAATTATGATGGCAACATATGCCAGCTTTTCCTTTTAGTGCCTTCTTTTGAGAAGTTGGGTAGGTTACTTCAAACTTCCATCTCCTGTTTAGGAATAAAGAGCTGAGCAGTAAAGGACTCTGACGTGACTCCTTGAATAATCAAAATCAGAACCAGAATCAGGGTTAATATCACTGACACGTGTCTTGAAATTTGTTGTCTTGCAGCAGCAGTGCATTGCAATACAATATATAGGGGTGTTGTTCATCAATCTGCAGGAACGTGAGTGGACGCTTCCCTGGTCTGTGAGAATACTGGCAGATACTTTATCCTTTCTTAGTAAGTCCTTCAAAACGAAGGATGACTTGCTTCGACTCTAGTTCTGAGGACTAGAAAATGGTTGGGTTGAGTTGTTCTCCGATCTTGGCAATTTACTTGCAAACTTTCCGTCACAATATGAGGAAACATCATCGGCTCACTGTTAATTGTGTGGTGAACTCCATATGCTTAGCCTTTATTTACCTATCAATCAGCTGATTGGCTGCATGCTGAACTTCATGTGTTGTGATCTGGAATTTTGTCCACATTTGCTCAAAAATAGGATCGAGGTCTACACGTCCGCCTACAGAATGGTTCGCAGAAAACCATGCTGCTAAGAACTCTCTTGCATGCCATGTGTTTGCTTGCAACATGACTTTCACTGATGCCTAATTGAATTTGTGCTCCTCTCAATCTTGGACCTGTTGCAAAGAGATCCAAGATGGCAAGAGACCACAAACTCAGCACACACAAATTGTAAGCATACAATATACACATGCACTCTGACCACATACATGTGGACATGGGTTACGGACACCATCTTCCTTGGTATTCCTCACACATACTGTATTTGATCCTCTCCCTCCAGTGGCCCCTCCCTGCAGATCTCTGTTTCTCATTCCTTAACTGGGCTACCTCAGGTCTCCTCCCTCCCTCAAGTATTCCTCCTTCTTGGCCTTCACTTACCATCTAATCTCTCAGTCCCTTCCTCCCTCTTTATCTCTAGACTTATCTGCTTACCCTCCTGCCGCAAATCTTCCTCTTGTTCATCAGCACTCCCCCTCCCCACCTTTCCTCCTCTCTCACCCTTCTCCCTGTCTTCTTCCATTCTCCTCCTCCTTCCCCCCAGTTTCCCCTCTCCTCCCAAATCTCCCCCATCCCCGCTTCCCCCACCCGTTCCTCCTCCCCTCTTCCCTCTCCCCCTCCCCCTCCCTGAAACTCTTCTGCCCCAAACCCCTCTTCCCCCCCCACAAACACTGCCACTTATCATCTTGCAATTGCAGATTGCTTTTTTCCTGCGTCTCCTCTTTCTCTACCGATCTCTGGCTCTCAGTGGTGTACATTGCGATTAGGTTGGCGGATAATACACCAGAGCATCCGAGCCTTTCCTGGGGAATGACTTCTTCAGCTGCCTTCATGTTGGCAGATTGCTGTCTCTCAGCTCCCTCTGACCAGTGCTGGACCACTGGTCACGATATCCCTGCTGCTTTTGGGAGGCAGAATCCACCTGCATGAGCAAGAACCTCTCCCTTGACCACCATCACCATTCAGCATGTGCAATCGCCCCCACCCCACCCACACACATTATCAACTATCTCCCATCCCCTCCTCTTCATTTCCCAGCCCCATCCAGTCACCGATTTGCTGAAGCAGATGTCCTGAAGGGGTAGATTTTCTGAAGACAGAAAATGTGTGTGTGTGTGTGTGTGTGTGTGTGTGTGTGTGTGTTTACAACAGGCACATCTTGCCATCTTCCATCATCAATAGAGTCCATAGTCCATGAGCTTAACCGGCAAAAGAAAGCAGCAGGTCGCTTCAGTGACTAAACAATGCCAGAGAAGCCCGTGGAGCTAGCAAGTGAGCGGAAAAGCAGTGTGTGATGTCCTGCCAAGGAAAACAGCCCCAGTGTTTACTAGGCAGGTCACGTAGGGGTACAGGAAGGCCATAGGTCTCCTTTCAAAGAAGCTTGAAAACTCAGCAGCTGTCACTGAGCCCAACCCCAACCACCCCATCCCACCCCCTACAGCTGTGGTGCTGGCAGTGAAGCACAGCTCTCCCACTGCAAATGTGTCACAGTCGTGAAGATTAAAGAAACCTCAGCAGGCCCCACCCAGACTTATGGCATACAATAGCCTAATTACACACAATTTCTCACACAGTTCAAGAAGAGGCAGCAGCAGCTGCATCTGAGTCCTTTCAGGAGCCAAACGGGACGTGTCCTAAACTGTGAGAGATTTGTTATTTGCAAGGAAAGCCTTTTCAGCTTTTAATGCAGTGCATTCCTCTTCGTGCGAGTCCCAGCCCGGCTCTACAGTCAGCAGGGGAAAGTTAAGGCTAACAGTGAATGTTGCACAGAGGAGCTTTTATGTGTCTACCTCCTGGTCGTTTGCAGCCTGCTTTGCCCGGTCTCCATGGCAGCAACGTCCCGTGTAGGTGCGCTGCAGTGACTGTCAGCGCCTTGTTTAGTGGCCACTGCTGTTGCCTGACTGCACATGACTGACTTCAACAAATGCAACTCCAGCTTGTGTTGACTCACTTTGGGTCATTAAAGGAAATAAAAACTTTGTATTATACTCCTTTCATGACTTGGGGAAATCCCAGCGCTTGCTAAACCCAACAAGATACTTTTGAGAGTGGTTGGTGTGGTCACGTACAAAAAGCAAGCTCCTACCAACCCCACACACCTATGACCAGATCATTCAATGAAGTGCAACACGCAGAAGGCTGAGGGAACTCAGCAGATCTGTCAGCATCTACAGAGGGAAATGGGTGGTCAATATCTCAGGTTGACCCCCAACCCCCCCAGCTAGATTGAAAGTTAGAAGGGATGTGGCCAGAATAAAAAGACAGAGGGAAGGAATGAAGCAGGAGTTGGCAGGTAAGAGGCGGGTCCAGGTGAGGGGGACGATAGCCAGATGAGGGAAGGGGGGAGAGTGGGAATGGCAGGTGACACAGGGCTTGAAGATAGTGGAAACGGAGAAGAAAGGAAGTTAGATCATGGAATATAGGGAGGGAGGTGGGAAAGAAAACCAGTGGGAGGAGTGTGTGGTTGATTGGACAGATGGAGAGGGTAGGTGAGTGGAAAGAAATATGGTTATGGGGGCCAGATGGATTTGGAAAAGAGGGAGAAGGAAAAAGGGACCAAGGAGGAACAGTTACCAGAAGCTGGAGAATTCAATGTTCATCCTGTTACATTGATACAAGGTGCTATTCTTTGAATTTATATCTAGCCTCAACTTGGCAGTAGAGGAGGCCAAGGACAGACATGTCAGAGATCTGGTGCTGGGTTCTGATCTGAAACATTGACTGTTCCTTTTCGCCCACAACCCACTGAGTTCCTCCAGCCAATTGTTTGCTGGCTGTGCGAATGGAAAGGATAATTAAAGTTGCGGGCCACTGGGAGATCCAGGTGGCCACAGCAGATGGAGCAAAAGTGCTCGGTGAAGCGGATACCCAATCTGCATCCAAGTGGGGAACCAGTCTGTGGTATAGCTGGTACACTGACCTTTTGGGTGACTGCTTCACTCCGACACCACAGCAGTGACCCGGATCTGGGCCGTACCCTCCAAATATCTGGCCCTGCCTCTCGGTTTTTTTGTACTACTTTACTTCCCAGTTTTCTATTTTATATTTATGATTTATAATTTAAATTTTTAATATTTACTAATTTTAACTATATTTAATATTTGTGATCCAGGAAGTGTGAAGCGCAGAATCAAATATCACTGTGATGATTGTACGTTCTAGTACCAATTGTTTGGCGACAATAAAGTATAAAGTAAAGTATAAAGTATAAAGTACGCATAGAGGTGTTTAGTACTCTAGTTCAAGACTGATAGATTTTGTTAAGTAAGGGTACAAAGGAATATGAGCAAAGAGACAGATGTGGAGTGGGGTAGGTTCCTAAATAATCTGTTAAAATTCACTACAGAACCAAAGTGAATATTTATGCCAGCTTTTTTGGAGGTTTACTGGAGAATGACATTAAATAGAAATGCCAGCAGGATTAACTAAAATCCTGGAAGTGTTTTTATTTATTAGCTCAGGGAATAGTGGCACTGCCAGGAGAGCCAATTTTTATTGCTATTCTAAATTGCACTGAGAAAGCAATTAACAGTCTTGCACTTGGATGGTTTTGGAGATACTTAGACCAAACTGGCTAAGGACGGCAAATTTCTTTACCTGAAAGACATCAGTAAACCAAATCAATTTACAAAGCATTTTAGTAGTTTCATTCGAATTAATTCAAGTCAAGTTTATTGTCATTCAACTGTATACATGTATACCATCAAACAAGACAACGTTTCTCCAAACCAGCATGTAAAGATTAGATTAGATTCAACTTTATTGTCATTGTGCTGAGTACAGATGCAAAGCCAATGAAATGCAGTTAGCATCTAACCAGAAATGCAAAGAATAGTACTTACAAAATAACTGTGAATAAAAAGTAAGTGCTGCAGCACACAAATATAAAAGTACTGAGACAGTACAATATGGGTGCAATACTGCTTAGCGCTGTGAAGTGAAATTCAGCAGAGTCATAGCCTCAGGGAAGAAGCTGTTCCTGTGCCTGCTGGTTGGGGACCGGTGGCTCCTGAAGTGCCTACCGGATGGGAGGAGAGTGAAAAGTCCATGGTTAGGGTGAGATGCATCCTTGATAATGCTTTTCGCCCTGCCTAGGCAGCGTTTATAGTTGATGTTCTCAATGGTGGGCAATTGGGTGTCAATAATCCGCTGGGTAGTTTTCACCACATGCTGGAATGCTTTGCGGTCCGATACGGGACAATTGCCATACCACACTGAGATGCAGTTGGTGAATATGCTCTCAATGGTACAGCAGTAAAAGTCAGGTCAGTATCCTGGGACAGAGGTGAGCTTTCTAAAGCATTAGTATACATAATACACATTATACATAATAACTTAGGAAGGTAAGGATGAAATCTATAGATGGATTACACGTAAATAAACAAACTAAAGTGCATAAATTAAATATTGTAAAGTACAGAACAGATGAATCAGTGACAGTTTGAATGTGATGCAGCAGGGAGTTCAGAAGCCTAATGGCCTGAGGAAAGAAATTGTTTCCCATCCTAACCATTCGTGTTTTCATACATTGGAGTCTCCTGCCTGATGGTAGAAAGTCACAGAAGATGATGGGTGGATCCTTGATAATACTAAGGGCCCTGTGTACACAGTGCTCCTGTGTACTCAAATGTCCCTGATGGATGATAAGGAGACCCCTGTGATCCTCTCGGTCATTCTCAGAGTCCTTTTTAGGGACTTCCTATCCAATGCTCAGCTGGTCTCATACCAGATGGAGACGCATTTTGTCAGGATGCTCTCAATGGTGCTCCTATAAGAGGCGGTGAAGAAGAGGGTTGAGGGCTCTCAGTCTCCTTAGGAAGTGGAGACGCTGCTGTGCTATTGCTGACTAACCATTACTGACTAATTTTTTTAAATACAAAATTCCAGATTTGTTTGATTGCATGAATTTGAAATCCCCAGCTAAAATGGTAAGATTTGTTCCTCTGGATCAATAGTCCAGAAATCTAGTTGCTGGTCTTGTAACTTTACCACTGTGCTACTGTACGCCACAAGGCAAGCATCGTTCGGTCTTCTGCTTATTTTGTATCAGTTTTATCAGCTTCTGATGTTATGTGCTTATGGGGCTAAATTCTAGTTTCCATTGCTTTGTTGGCTGGAAGAATAAATGCCTTACGGCTTAGAATATGATTGCGAATTTACCTAACACACCTTGAGTTAATGACCTGAGATTAGATGAAATGCTCCAAATACAAAATGTGTGTCAGTAATGACAGTATTTTTATTGCAAAATCCTGAAAACAAGGGAGATCCAAGTTAAGCAGGTTTGTACAACACAGCACATGCAAGAAAGAAAAAAATTAAGAGTAGAGGCCAAGAAAAATCAATTCTCTATCCCGTTCCCACTCCTGTTTTTTTGACTTTTTGGAGCAGAAAGTTTTCCTTTCTGAGGGGATAATGTGAGCTACAAGTTATTTTATTAAAACATGTCATAGCATTTTTGGTATTTTTCTGAAATGCTTATAGAAAATGAAAGGTATTCCTTCTGAGTAGCCATCGGAAGTAGGTGCAAGTCTGTACTCCTTACAAAAAGTTGTGTCGCATTATATCAAAGTCTCCTGTTCTGGACCAACCACCGTTCTTACAGCTGAGACCTTTGGACAAGCTGATATTCATCATACAACATGTTTTGAAGCAGTTGTTCATGATAGAACTGACCGCAGCTTGGGAAGACCGAGGCGTTTGAGTGTAAGAAAGCCAAATACCTGGAGCTGGTAGAGTAGTGCCAGAGACAGGGGTAGCAGTGGGGTGTAGAGATTTTGCTGGCAGCTCGCTCTGCAGAACCTACTCTCTCCTTGGGGGCTACAAAGAGAAAAGCCATCAGGACCGTCACAGAAGCTGCTGGGATACCGGCCAGTCCCTGACCAACCCTTGCTGGGTCACATGGGCGAGAGTGCCTGATGTTGAAAGAGCCAATGATCCCAGGTTGCATTACTGATGATGTGTCGCAGCACATCCTAGGATGTATCTCAGTGTCGGACTTCCTCTGCTGCATGGCCAGTCACTCCCTTTACTGAACTTCTGCACTTTCCAAAATACAGTGATATCTTTTAACTCATCAGTGAGGCCAGTTATAGTTACATATTAAGTGCTTCAGTGTGAGGTTTTCTCTGCAGAAACTTTCTTCCGATATAACAATGGGAGTCAGCCATGTACAATGATTTTTTTGGGGCCGTTGTGGAATGATAAGAGCATTACACTAAATATGTCAATTAACAAAGTTCATTTGACTCTTTGAATATTGGTATAATTGCACCACAGGATCAGCGATTAATACCAGATAATTCATAATTTTTGGACTTTCTTGGCTTATATTTCGACCAGTCTGTCTGTCTCAAAACGGAACCACCTCATTTTCTAAAGGAATTAGTGGATGAGTTATTGAAGAGAATTATATAGTAATAACCATAATATCCTCATTATTCCTTGTTAACCATAGGAACATAGAAAATCTACAGCACAATACAGGCCCTTCGCACCACAATGCTCTGTCGAACATGTACTTACTTTAGAAATGACCTAGGGTTACCCATAGCCCTCTATTTTTCTAAGCTCATGAACCTATCCAAGAGTCTCTAAAAAGATCCCATTGCATCCACCTCCACCACTATCGCTGCTAGCCCATTCCACGCACTCATCACTCTCTGCATAATAAAACTTAACCCTGACATTTCCTCTGTACCTACTTCCAAGCAATTTAAAACTGCGCCCTCTCATGTTAGCCATCTCAGCCCTGGGGAAAAGCCTCTGACTATCCACACGATCAACGCCTCTCATCATCTTATACACCTCTATCAGGTCACCTTTCATCCTTTGTCGCTCCAAGGGAAAAAGGCCAAGTTCACTCAACCTATTCTCAAAAGGCATGCTCCCCAATCCAGGCAACATCCTTGTAAATCTCCTCTGCACTCTTTCTATAGTTTCCACATAAATGCGCTATTTATTTTTTATGATCAAAGTACATACTGTACATGTCACCATACACAACCCTGAGATTCATTTTCTGACAGTCATAGGAAATCCTAGAATCAACCCACAGGATGGACAAACAGCCAATGTGCAAAAGATATACAGTAAATCTGTGCCTTTGCACTGTACGCCTGCCCCAGAACAACAAATTGTACTTCATATGTCATTGGCAATAAATCTGATTTTGTGATAAGTTGTGTGCAATTCTGGTTGCCCCATTGTAGGTGGATGTGGAGGCTATGGAAAGGGTACAGAAGAGTTTGCTAGAATGCTGCCTGGATTAGAGGGTATGCGGTATAAGAGGAGATCAGAATCAGTTTTAATATCACCAGCATATGTTTTGAAATTTGTTAATTTAGCGACAGCAGTACAATGCAATACATGATAAATATAGAAAAAAATCCAATTACAGTAAGTATATTTATGTATATTAAATAGTTAAATTAAAAATAGTGCAAAAATAGAAATAATAAAAAAGTGAGGTAGTGTTTATGGGTTCAATATCCATTTGGAAATTGATGGCCAAAGGCAGGAAGCTGTTCCTGAATCACTGAGCTTCTGTGCCTCCTTCCTGACAGTGACAATGAGAAAAGGGATGTCTTGGGTCCATTGCCTCTCTGAGGCACTGGTCTTTAAAGATGTCTTGGATACTGTGGAGGCTAGCACCCATGATGGAGCTGACTAACAAAGTCAGATAAACTCAGATGGTAGAACCTGGACAAAGAATGAACAATAAGCATGCAAGAACATTAAAATCCATGTGGGTGATACAAGAACGCGAGGAAATCTGCAGATGCTGGAATTTCAAGCAACACACATTAAAGGTGCTGGTGAACGCAGCAGGCCAGGCAGCATCTCTAGGAAGAGGTACAGTCAATTGGGCGGAAAAGTTGGCAGTGGGAGTTCTTCCAATGTGATGCAAAAAATTCAAATAACTAATCCTGGGGATAATGTAAAATGACCTTGTACAGAAGCAGAGAGTAGGACCAATAAGAAGTAGATTGAATTAAACTAAAACATATGAGAGACACTTATTTATAGCAGAGCTAACAAATGATAAATAATCATAAGAGATATAGAATTATAAAGCTGAAATGTTAAGAAAGGTTAGAAAACCAACAAAGCAGGTTTAGTCATTATTAGTTAAAATGATATAGGAAGCTTTTAGATATCTAATCAATAAAATAATAAGGAAGTGTAGGTATGCTGCTGTGCAAGATGAAAGTTAAAAGTGGAGGAGGACATGATATATAAACATTATAAGTATAATTTTGATAACTCTACAAAAGATAGTGAATGTTGAAATGATGTATTTCAGGAGCATATGAAGCATTTAATGATCATAACTCTGGTGAAAGAATTGGTTTTGGAGCTATTAAATGGTCACAAACTGGAAGTCTGATAACATCTGATAACATGCAGTCTAGGCTATAAAAAGAAATCAAAGAATAATTGCTCCTCTGGACAATATTTTTCAAAACTCTTTAGATCATTAGGTAGTTTGAGCCAAATAAAAATGGGTACGGGAGTAGAGAGAACAAATAGTAGGGTAGTGGCTGTAAGAAATTAACTAAACACACGTGGCAGTGGTACCAGCTAAATGATGATGTTGATGATGACATTGACTCAGGCCTGAGAGGCCTGCGTCAGGCATTTTCATGCCTTACAAGGCGCGGATTGGAAGACTGTGCGGGTCGCCACTCCTCACACAGACATTTCGCTGTATATTTCTTTATTTTACGAGGTCAAGTTGCGAGCTCAACACCCAGCACGGATGGAAAGCGTACTCGGGAGCAACCCGACTAGATTCGAACCCGGGAACCTCCGTTCCGGAGTCCGGCGCTGATGTCACTGCGCCACCAGCTAAAAGATCATGTTAAAGGCTAGTGAATTACAAAATTTACAATCACAGGAGAGTCTTCAAATGGTGGAAATCTTGAGCAATACATACAAAGTGCTGGATGATCTCAACAGGCCAGGCAGCATCTATGCAGGGGGATTAATGTAGACATTTTGAGCCAAAACCCTTCATCAGGTCTGAAAAGGAAGGAGGAAAATGTTAATGTAAGAAGGTGGAGCAAAGCAAGGGAATGCTAGGTGGCAGGTGATGAGTGAAATGAGGTGAAGGGTAAAGTGGAGGGATGGGGGAGGTGGGGGATGAAGTAAGAAGCTGGGAGGTGAAAGATGAAGAGAGAAAAGGCTGAAGAAGAAGGAATCTGATAGGGCAGGACAGTGGACAGTGGAGAAAGGGAAGGAGTGAGAGGTGATGGACAGGTGAGGAGAAAAGAAGAGGTGAGAGGGGAACCAAAATGGGAATGGGAAAAAAAGCAGGGAGAGAATTTACTGGAATTAACAATATTTATTTTTTGAGAAGAAATAAACAGGAGATAAAAGAAATCTGACATACCAGTTGAGGAGAGAAAAAAAAAGGGATGGGTGAAATGTAAGAAACAAGACTGTGCTAGTTAAGTATATGTAAATTGATTCAATATGTACTGAGTCCTGAGGCTTTTAACGTGCCACATTGGAGATGAGGTGGTTAGAATACATTTCATTTAAAGCGTAATGAGACCAAAGGCAAAAAAGTTAGCGTGGGAAGGGGATGGAGAATCAATTTCTCCTGGTCTCTACACTATCTCAGATCTTTCCATGTCTTTTCGCTGGTCTTTCCCTGAATCGCTGCAACTACAGGCCTTGTTTCATTCCTATATTGCCCTGTAATGTAAGGTCGTCAGTCAGATACCTAACTCTTGTTTATCTCTATGCAGAGGCTGGCTAACTTGCTGAGTATTTCTAGCACTTAATGTTTATTATTTAGATGTCCAACATCTTTTTTTGCCCAATTCCTTGATCAGTTTACTAAACCCGTGCTGCACATTCTCTGTGGCTTTAAAGGGAAATCCAGAATATTTGATAGTGTTGACTAGAGGAAAACCAATAACTATAAATTAAGCTTTTCTTCTCAACAACTATACAATTTGCACAAGTAATAAATTTCATAATGCGTTTTCCTCTTTATGTTTTATCCACCTGTAACTCTTATTCTTTGGAAAGTTTCCATTAATTTTGAGATCTCCTCTTGGAGGATGTTTCCAATGAGTATATATGAGGTTCTAGGGCAATGTAAGGGGTGGAAACATAAGCATGATTCACAGCCACCGACATTGAGTTGGGGTTCACTTTAAGAGTCTGGTCTGACATGATGACGTAGTGACGTGAAGTTTACTACCGTACTTTTTGTTCTACATTTAGTTTACAATAAACGAGTTGTTACAGTTTCGCTTAAACTTAAAACACCTCTGCCATTTTATTCATGAAAACCTACATGGTAATACATTTTGTCCGTAAACCCTACCCACAGTAAGCTGCATATTTCATCCACATATCACACGTTATCCTATATTGTTGGGATCATCGAGAGATGCAGCATGGAAACAAGCCCTTTGACCCAGCGGTTCCGTGGCAACCATCAATCATCCATTCATGCTAACCCCAGTCCAATAATTTTATTTTTTCCAGTTTCTTAGCAAATCCCCTCAGGTTTTCTCCTCACCTACACACTAAGGACAATTTGTGGTGGCCAGTTAACCTACCAACCCACACAACTTGGAGATGTAGGGGGAAATCAGAGTACCTGAAGGAAACTCATACGCACATGGAGGAGCTGCAAACTCCACACAGACAGCACCTGCATGAGGAATGAACTCAGGCCTTTGGTGCTGTGAAGCAGCGGCACGACTAATTTTTTTTAAAAGATGCAGCACGTTGACAAGCCCTTGTGGCCCAATTGCACCCATGTCAATAATTAACCAATAACCCATATGTCTTTTGGAATGTGTGAGTAAACTGGAGCACCCAGAGGAAACCTGTTGGTCACAGGGAGAACATACAAACTCCTTACAGACAGCGGTGGGAAATGAACCCTGGTCACTGGTGCTGTAATGGCATTATGCAACCATGCCACTAGATCTGAGGTCTTCTCCATGAATTCAACAATCAAAGTACATATATGTCACCATACACAATCCTGAGATTCATTTTCTTGCAGGCATACTCAATAAATCCATAACAGAATAATAACTATAATAGAATCAATGAAAGACCGCACTAGCCAGTGTGCAAAAGACAACAAACTGTGGAAATACAAAAAGGAAGAAATAACAATAAAAGATAAATAAAATATAAAAAACATGAGATAAGGAGTCTTTGAAAGTGAGTCCATAGGTTGTGGCAACATTTCAGTGATGGAGCAAGTGAACTTATCCCTTTGGTTCAAGAGCCTGATGGATGAGAGGTAATAACTCTTTCTGAACCTGGTGGTGTGAGTCCTGAGGCTCCTGAACCTTCTTGATGGCAGCAGCTAGGACAGAGCATGTCTTAGGCGATGCAGGCCCCTGCTGATGGATGCTGCCTTCCTGCGACAATACCATGTAGATGTACTCAATGGTGGGGAAGTCTTTACTCATGATAGACTAGGCTGTATCTACTACTTTTTGTAGGATTTTCCATTCAAGGGCATTGGTGCTTCGATACCAGACCGTGATGCAGCCAGTCAATATACTCTCCACTACACCTCTAAGTGCAATTACGAAGAAAGCACAGCAGCACCTCTACTTTCTTACTTCCTTGGGAGTTTGCAAAGATTTGGCATGACATATAAAACTTTGACAAATTGCTATAGAAGTGTAGTGGAGAGTATATTGACTGGCTGCATCACCACCTGGTATGGAAACACCAATGCCCAGGACAGGTCCTCCGAAATAATAACCCCAAGGACATTGAAGTTGCCTACCCTGTCCACCTCTGTTCCTCTAATTTGGACTGCCTCACGGACCTCTGGTTTCCTTTTCCTGAAGTCAATAATTCCTGCTGCTTACCAAACATTATAGATCTGTATTGAGATTTTGTCCTGTGGATTTTATGTAATGTTTGTCGAACAAAGGAATGACTGTATAAGTCGAGAAAAGCATAGGATAGGAGTGAAACATAGGCATGATATTTAAGGTGATGCATATTGGTAACTTACTGGTAAGCTCATTGGTAACTTACTGAAGTGAGTAGACTTCAGGCATCAGAGTTAAAATAAATAATTCCCTACAGATACATAAAACTAAAGAAGGATACTAACATTATGCTGTTTATTAATATGGATGAATAATATACTGGTTATTTGTTACTTGATTTATTGTTGTCACATGTACTGAGATACAGTGGAAAAACTTTGTTTTCTTTGCTGGCCCAACAGATTATTTCAAAACAATTGAACATTGAGATAATACATAGGGAAAAGCAATAACAGAATGCAGAATATGGTGTTACAGTTAATAAGTGAATCGATACAGTTAATAAGTTATGATTAATTAGTACAAGCATTGCTTTCCACCAGATAGTACCCCATTCTGAACACCCCATTAAAGCCATCTATTTGGCAAACTGATATGAGAATGGAAAATGGTAATTACATTTTAATCCATGATTCTTAGATCTGTATCTTTTGTGGCAGTGAAAATTATGATTAGATTGTTCATTGGCTGTGAAGATGACCATTGTTCTAATGCATCATGGGATTTTTGCCAACCCTGTTTTTGGCTAAAGACCCTGTTGTGGCTTGGAATCTTCTCCCATGCCTTTGATGGAGCCTGTATTGTTAAATCTTTTGGGAAAAAAGTGTAAATATTTCTTTTGGCTTTGGAATATTTGATATCATGTATTGCAGACTAATTGAATATAATTCACTGCACTTTGCAATCCCAAAAATCAGTATCTGAGTTTCATTGTATACTGTCCATCTCTCGCCTCTTGCGTTTTGCAAGCACTCGATGGCAATCTTCTTTAGGATGTGCTCACTTGGCAATCTTATATAATTATGATTTCATTAGCACTTTCTAACTATGCAGATTGGAGGATTTCTGCACTTGATCTTTGAAAAAGATAAAGAATCACTCAAAGGCTGCATTTCTTTTGGCAAAGTTGTGGCACTGTCATCAGTAGTATCTTTTGTCACTGTGTTTCACTGGTAAATAAGTTTTGTGTTTTGCTTGTAATAAATACAGAAATTGATTAGGGTTGGTTAAAGCGTGATTTTTGTCTCCTTTGAGCTTATTATGAGTTTGCTACCTTTGGTTAGTTTGTTCAAAGAAATAGGCCACAGACAGCTGTTCTAGGACCAATTCCTGAAAAATTCCTGACAATGTGATTATTTCCTTGAGGCATCAAGGGGCATGCCAATTTTCCCACAATCTGTTTTGACTCTTGTTGACACAGGATAGCGCTCAGATATTGCACCTTCACTCATGGTCATTTTATCTGAGTGAAGGGTCAGGAATGAGGGCATTATAACACACTGCTGAGGCCTCAATTGGCATATTGTGAGCAGTTTTGGACCCCTTATCTTAGAAAGGATGTGTTCACGTTGGAGAGGTTTCACAGGAGGTTCACCAAAGTGATTACAGGATTAAAAGGCTTATCAGATGAGGAGCTTTTGATGGCTTTAGGCCTCTTCTCACTGGAATTCAGAAGAATAAGGGATGACCTTACTGAATGTTGAAAGGCCTCAATGGAGTGGATGTAGAGAGGATGTTTCCTATGGTGGAGGAGTCTAAGATTAGAGGACACAGCCTCAGATAGAGGAATAACCTTTTAGAATAGAGAGGAGGAAGATTTTCTTTAGCCAGAGAGTGGTGAGCTACAGGTGGTTCTTGTGGCCAAGTCATCAGGCATACCTAAGGCAGGATGATGGATTCTTGATTAGTCAGGGCGTGAAGGGATATGGAGAGAAGGCAGGAGATTGGGGCTGAGAAGGAAAATGGATCAGTCATGATGAAATGGTGGAGCGGATTTATTCGATGGACCAAATGACCAAATTCTGCTTCTATATCTTATGGTCTTATTATAGAGTCAAAAAGATCCGATCTGAGGAAAAGTTTAGAAAAACACTATACATTAAGAGTCATGGAGAATTTATTTTTAGGAAATGGTTGAAACAGTGGCAGTTACAGCTCTTAAGGAAAATTTGGCTTCATCTTTGAACTGGAGGTAAAGGAAAAGAGTAGACAGGCAGGAGAATTAAGTCTGGATTTGTTTTTGTATGCACTATTGAGCAATTGTTAAGCATTGCGTCAGATAGTGAAGTGGTGAGTGAAGCTTGAGCCGATTTTATTCCCAGCAGGAAGCCATGTGAGGAAAGTGATAGAATAAAGAATCCTGTTTTCGCTGTTCCTTCTTTCCAAACCCTATTTAGAAGCTACCAGATCATGTGGACACCAGTCACTTGAGATGCAAGTGAATGTGGTCAGACACGAAGACAGACAATTTCACCATCCCCTTCTTCAGAGACTTAGCGTAATGAAGAGGAGAGTTGGAGAAAGAATGGAACATTCTGATTACATGCTCAATAGAGATTACTGCAGACTGTTTTGCAAATTAGTTCTTCCAAAGTTAAAACATGGCTTTTTATTACAACAGTGCTGAGGTATTAAATAAAATTCCTAGCACCTTCATGAATGTGGTTTTTATGCAGTTTTTTAAGGCTTAATTCCTTTCATTCAGCTTCAGTAGAACCGTTAAATCATGTCACTTTTGAAATCTTCACAAAGAATTCTTTTGTTTTTTTTCCACTCCCTGACTTGCCTGATCCTGCCCTTTTATTTCTGTTAGAATTCAGGAATTTATTCAAAAGCCATTTGTTTAACGTAGCTGCTGTGGGGCAGTGTGCTGCCTGGTCTCTTTGTTGCTCATCCATTTCCGGATTTACTGTAGAATCTCCTGCTCTTCTGTTCACTTCGAAAAGGTGGAATGTACAGTCATCAGAAAGGAGTTTATTCGAAATATTTGTCTTCCTTTTATCTCGTTTCCAAAACATTCCATACTACTTCAAAAGGTGTCTCTAGGCTGCAGATTGAGAGCAGTCTTGGAGGTTGTTGGGTGTAAAGGGGTGGGGAATCTTTTCCTTTTTTATCTGTGGGAGAATGCTGATCTGAACATCATTGAGGTATCTAGAAACTGGGAACTGACATGTAAGGGCAGCACGGCATACTCTATAAGCCCCAGACTCTGAAAGATTTTTAACTGAAAGCCAGATTCAAGGCGTAATTCAAGTAAATCCTTTATACATTCCTCAATCTTTCTGATGTGATGAAATACTTACACTCCGAGGACACAAAATAAAAAGAAAAATAAATTTTCTGGTGTTGCTACAAATTTTAGTGGGTTATGCGAAGTGCAAAACCCACTGTACATAGCCCTGTGTTACTATTTGTAGGACATTCTATGTAGTCAAGGATGTTAAAATTGTGTACAAATTCCGTCAGAACTGTGATGATACTGGTGCAACTTGC
The DNA here is from genome assembly GCF_963921235.1 of Mobula hypostoma. Classification (NCBI taxonomy): domain Eukaryota; kingdom Metazoa; phylum Chordata; class Chondrichthyes; order Myliobatiformes; family Myliobatidae; genus Mobula; species Mobula hypostoma. Next base: position 38,037,462 of record NC_086119.1, read on the forward strand.
TCTGCAATGTAGTCCTACATTGCTGCAAAACTTATCAATTTAATATTTTACTTCAGAAAAGTATCACAACTTTTCCAGGTCTGCCATGTTGCACACTTGCCTTCCTCCAGCATTCCATCTGTCTAATTCCATCATAGTAGTTTGCTGCTAATCACACAGCTGCAAGTTTTACTAACTACCATGTTAACTAAAGCTGACCTTGTCTCTGATCTGACTTCTTTTCAGCATAAACTGCAGTTGTACTTTTTTTTAAAGTATTCAAAGGAAGATGCAAATGAATAGCAAATCAAAAGATGTCTTTGGCAGAGTAGACAGCTTCACTATGGTGCTGTCCATTTTTACTGAAGAATGTGGAAGTAAAGGTGGAAACAGTTCTGAAATTGATGGGTACAAATGTTACCTCAAAAGGTTGGCAGTGGACCAGGTAACTATCTCCCTGTCTGGATGAAATTATTTTTTATTACCAGGGGAGGAAGGGGGAGAAACTATAGGTTCTGACCACAGTCACACCACCCTAAATATGGGAAAGTGCCAGCGAGAACTGCAGCTGTTTCATCCTTATTCAAAAAGACTACCAGTCAGCTGATATCAGTGGGGGAGAAATCTGTTAGGTCTGTGTTCCAAGATTCAGCTAATTGGGTATTAAATCAAAGAAGGCTCTGATTTATTTCACTAACTTGATTGAGATCTTTTCATAAGGTAAGCAAGCCAATTGGTGAAGCTAGCATGGTGATTGTGTGTTTGAGGTTTCAAAACCCGTGGGGTAATAGCATAATAGATTTGTCATGTAAAGCCACAGGATTAAAGAGACAACAGTAGCAAGGGTAAAAAGGATTACCATGGAATGGAAAGCAGAGTGATGGTAAAGAGCTGTTCAGTAAATCGGTGTATTATCATCACATAAGGCATGGGAACAGAATTAGGCCATTCAACCCATTGAATCTGCTTGCCATTCCACCATTGCTGATTTATTATTCCCCCTCAGCCCCATTCTCCTGCCTTCTTCCCATACCCTTTGACACCCCAACTAAACAAGGACCTATCAACTTCTGCCTTCAATACCCCCAATAGCCACCACAGCTATCTGTGGGAATGAACTCCACAGATTCACCACCTTCTAGCTAAAGAAATTCCTCCTCATTACTGTTCGTCATAGTCATAGTCATAGTCATACTTTATTGATCTCGGGTTCTGATGGGATGTCTTATGTTGTGAGTCTTTGCCCTCTGGCCCACTGTAGGAAACATCTTCTCCAAATCCACTCTTATCTAGACCTTTCAATATTCGATAGGTTTACCAAGGTAAAGTGAAAAACTTAGTTTCACGTGCCATCCATACAGATCATTTCATCACATCGATTTTACAGACTCGAAGGAATCACTGTTACTTTTCCACGCTTAATTCACCAACTTGACCTCCCATCTTCTGCAGTGGAATTAATTTTTTTCTCCTTATAAACAGCACAGGCATCTGGAACATAGCCTTATTACAAAACCACTACATTAAGAGAAGATCAAGCATTCCTGTTAGCCACCAATCCCCTCTATTACCTCCTGCACTCCACAATAAACACTATAAGCCACTTTTTCCAATGCTGTTGATATTGTAAATACATGCTGCTATTTATGTATTTTATGCTCATTTTATGCCATATCTGTACTTCTATCTTTACTTTTATACAATTCTCTATTCTCCATAGATTAATGTTGTTGGATGGTGCCAAAGCACCACAGCAACTTCATAATAAATGTGTATGCTAATACAGATAAATATTATCCTTGGTACGTCATCCTAAAGCTGTTCAAAATCAAATTTAAGTGTGTTGAAGCTATTTCAGAAGCAGCTTTAACTGGAGAAAATATATTTAGACAAATCGGTAAAATAATTGGAGGCCAATTGAAGAAAAATTAACCATGCATTTGAGTTGTTGTTACCTGGAATGTGTTGCCCAGAAAGGAAGCGAAAGTAGATTTAGTGTAGCCCATGTGTTGCTGCAATAGCTGTGAGGGTTGGCCCAAAGGATCTAATTCTTTTGGATGAAAGGCAAAATTGCTGTACTTATGCAGAATTATCCCTCTTTTTATACCAACAACACTGCACCAAAGCTGTACTGTACAGGTCAGACATGTATCATCATAAATGATGTTGTCCAGAGACAACATACCAGCAAACTAGTCTGTGCTGTCATGCTTTAGAAGTAAACTTTCAATAGGCAAATTATCCTATATTTTAAAGTAGTCTTGAGAAGCTTAAGTCTCTCTCTCACTCACTCTGTTTCTCTTTCTCTCTTCCTCTATTTTTTCATCTCTCTTTCTCTTTCACAGTTGCTCTCTCAGCTAGGGAATCATAGAAAGAAGCAAGAAACTTCCAGAGGTGAGGGGGTTAAGTCGAGGATGGGTTGCAGAGATTAGGCTTGTATTCCTTTGAGTGTAGAAGATTAAAGAGTGATCTAATTTAGATAAAGAGATTTGGTAGAGGGACACTATTTCCTCTTCTGGGGGAGTCTAGGCAAAGGGGACTTAACCTTAAAAGTGCAGCTAGGCCAAGCACGGATGCAAGGGTTATGGATCAAAGCCAAGAATAAGGACAAGATAGATATCAGCTAATTGAATAGCAGGAAAGGCTTGAGGGGCTGAATGGCCCACTAATGCTCATACGTTACCCCTTTGGCTCAAACATGAGTACAGTGGGTACTGAATTTTGTTGTTAGTGAAATGGTAAACATTGGTAAAAGGAGAGAAAGGAAACATTACAGTGAAGGATGTTTGTTACATAAGTAGGACAGATAATTTCACAACTCTAGCCTGGGATGTATTTATAACTCCAATCTGGTTGCATCAATACCTTTGAGTTGTGTCTCAGGCCACGGGAGTTATCAGTCCAATTACTTTTGGCACAGGGGAAGTGTGAGAGGCACGATGCTCTGCTACAGATTTGTTCTTCAGCCTCTGTTATTTATATTCAATTATTATTTCAATAGCATCAAGTGCCAATCAGAAAAAAATATCTTTGGTGCTACTGCTGCGCTGCCAGGAGATGCACCAGGGTTTCGGGAGCAAAACATCAGTGAATGGTGGCCCCTGGCTGATGACTCTGCAGCTGACTTAGGGTACTGTTGGAGAAGTGGCAGGCAGCAACGCCAAGCAGGGAACCTCCGCCTGGAAATTTCATGGAATGTTGGCTACAAGCTTGTATTCCACAGAATGAAGCTGGCCTGTGCTCAGAAGTGGGAGCTCACAGAGCTTTCTTAAGCGTCTGCTGATAGATTAATTGGTAAAATTGATGCAGTGCCACACTGAGCTACAAAGTTCCGAAGGTCCCTGATCTGCTGAGTTGCCTGACTGCCTTCAGAATGGCACTGAAGGCTACAGTTTGCGTTAATGCTGCAGAGGAAGGGGAGGCAGACACTCTACATTATGAAAGACTGCAGGAGTATTACAGAAAATCCAAAACTGATTTGCTGGGACAGCAAGTACCTGTTCTATAGCTGTCAAGGAAGAATGAATTAGTTGGGAACTTTAATGAGAAAGGTCATGCAGTAGTACTAATAGAGATATTTCAGATTATCAAAGGTAATATGGAAGATAGAGCAGCAAACAGCTGAGTAGAGTAGCAATGCGTATGGGCTAGTTAAACTTACTGACCTGATTCTCCGTTGTGTTTTCTTTCTCAATATAGCCAGATTGTCTTTCAGTGATTCCTGCAGGAGCCTGGTTGTTGAAAGAAACTGGACTTGGTTTAGTCAGTATACTGAGATATATTTCAGGACAAGAGGGGAGAAATTGGAAGGAAGGAAGACATTGTTTTGCTCAAGCTGACCTGGAGCCCCTTCCCACATCACTGGAAAGCAGTTTTTTTTGTCTGCCTGAGTTAGCTGGTAGGCTTTGCAGAAGTTGACTGCAATTAGCAGGAACTCAACTTGTTTAAATTCTGGAACGTTGTTCTTAATGCTGCATGGTCGCTTGAGAGCCAAGGCCAAGCAAACAGAATTGGACCGTATGTAATATTGATTAGTTACAGCTCCTTAGGCGCATTCTCAAACTGCTAAGTTGTGTGAGCTTTATCAAGCAATGAAGGAAGTGGCCACGTGGTATGTCAGGGAAGCTTTGGTCTTTAATGTCAGGTGAGCAGTCTGGGGAGGATGATCAAGATCTAAGTTTTTGATGGTATATTTTTGTAGATGGACTAAGTGATACATCAGTACATTTGACCCATTCTTTTAAATTGTCAGAGCAACATTTACATTTTTGCATCTACCTCAGGATCTGCAGAAGAAGGTCAGGCTTGCAGATCCAATGGGTTGCTTCCACATATCCATCAGATTTCTTGCTATTTATCTTCTCTGCTCGTTTATGCTGAAATTGGCATAATAGCTGAAGCAATAACAACTTTCATCTACTTAATACATTTAATGGCAAAATGTTCCTAAAATTAACCCACTGGTTTATTATACAAATATGGTACTTCATAGCATCTATACCTACTGTTGTTTCCTTCCTCTTAATTAACTTGCATAGATAGCACTGCATTGTAACAATCAGTAAAAAGTAGGAAATTGTCAATTAGCCAGTCCAGATGCAGGAATTGTCTTCTCGGGTTGGAGGTGTGCTAATATCACTCTATTACTTAAGGATGTGAAAGAGACCATGATATTACAGGCCAATATTACTCTGAACAACGATAATGAATTATCAATAATAATGTTGGATTAAAAGGCCTATAAAGAAGAAGGGTCTAGACCTGTGACGTCAACTGTCCCAAGTGCATCCAGAGACGCTGCCTGACCTGCTGAGTTCCTCCAGCATCTTTGTTGCATTGTTGTGGTATTATGGGTATGATTTATTTACTTACAGTTGTGGTGTGCTTGCTCAAAAATGAACTTATTAGTTAAAATTAGAATGGATTTATAGGATGTGATCTGTGATGAATGAGTTTATTTGATGTTTTTGAGGAGCTGTCTAACATGGTAGATGAATTAAAAATATGAGAAGATTAGAATTGGAGACACTCTGTTAGCATAAGTTGTGAATTGGTTAGGTGGTGCAAAACAATAGTAGATATTTAAGCATCCAAGTACATGAATAGGAAAGATTGAGAGATATTGGGCCAAACACATGAGCATTTTGGTGGGCTGTGATCAGCATGAGAGGCCGTTCATTGGTGATGCAGCACGAGGTTTTTAAAAAGAGCTCGCGTGTTTTCAGAACTTTTTGGCAAGCTGCAATCATAATGATTCATTGGGCACATGGCAGGGGACAATAAAAAGAAGCGGAGCAGCTACTGTGTGAACGAATGGTGTTAGAGTGAAAAGGCTTTGGCTCAACAGGCTTGGGCAAGCACAAGTGAAGATTCTAAGTAAGTTTCTAATCTGTTTTTTCTATTAGTACATTGCTAGTGCACTGAGAGTGGTTATGTTTTGGACTTGTTCGAGTCTTGAAAAATATTGGAAGGAAATGTTCCAAACTTTTTTGGTGCTTTTTAAAGTAAACTTTAAACCTAACCCTTTGACTGCCTTATTTGGTATTGTTGGAGGAAATGGTATTATTTTGGAGTCACATGATTTGCATATTTTGGTCTTTATGTCTCTTATAGCCAGGAGGGCATTGTTGCTTCAGTGGAAGATGCCTCTCCACCTACTCATACTCATTGGTTACATGATGTCGTGGCATGTTTAAATTTGGAGAAGATTCACTGTTCAATTTCTGAACCTAGACAAGATTTTTTAACATTGTGGGGACCTTTTTTTGAATTATTTTCAAAATCTTTGATTTGCTATTAAACACAGATGTTGGCTAACAATATGTTTTATTATATGATAAGGATTTTTTCCTTTTTCTTAACCAAACAGCTGTTTTCTTTTCTGGTAGTGGGTTTAGATTTTCTTTTGTATAATAGAAGTATATCTTTTCAATATTATGTTTAAATTTATTGTATGCGGATATGGGGTAATGAAACTATATTTGTGATTCCAATATATTGTAATTGGTATATGTAAGAAATCAATAAAAATATTGAAAAAGAAAGAGAATGGGTCCAGAGCTAGTAGTCTGTGCCTTCTGTGAGAGGTGGGAGATTTAGGAGACCTCCAGTCTCCCTGATAACTACATCTGCACAAATTGCACTGAGCTGCAGCTGGATGACCTTCAGCTTATATAGGAAAATGAGGAGGGGATAGATAGGAGCTACAGGGAGGTAGTCATCCCTAAGTTGCAGGAGGCAGGTACCTGGGTGACTGTCGCGGGGGTCGGGGGGGAAGGGGATAGGCACCCAGCGCAGAGCACCCCTGTGGCTATTCCTCTCCGTAATAAGTATACTGCTTTGAAGACTGTTGGGTGGGTGGGGTGGTGACCTACCAGGGGAAACTGCGGCAACCTAACCTCTGGCACTGAGTCTGACCTGTGGCTCAGAAGGCAAGAGAGGAGAAGAGGAGAGCAGTTGTAATAGGGGATTCCATCATTAGAGGAGCAGACAGTAGATTCTGTGGATGTGTAGCAATATCTCAGATCGGGTCCACAGCATTGTGAAGATGGAGGGTGAACAACCGAAAGTCATAGTGCATATTTAACAAAGACATAGGTTAGAAAAAGGAGGAGGTCTTAAAGAGAGGATATAGGGAGGTAGGTAGAAGGCTGAAAAGCAGGACCTCCAGGGTAGTAATCTCTGGATTGCTGCCTGTGCCACGTGCCAATGAGGGTAAGAAAAGGATGATTTGGCAGTTGAATGTGTGGATGAAGAATTTCTGCAGGAGGCACGTTTCACATTTCAGGAACTCGTCTGGGGAAGGTATGACCTGTACAACAAAGACGAATTTCACTTGAACCCAAGGGGTCAATATCTTTCAGGCAGGTTTGCTGGAGCTGTTGGAGAGGGTTTAAACTCATTTGATGGGGGGGGGAGGGGATGGGAACTGGAGTGTTAGGGCGAGGTTGGGGCAGTTAGTATCTAAAAAGATGCAATGCACAGTGAGACTGTGAGGGAGGACAGGCAGATAAGCGGCAAAATTACAGTCAATGTAACGGGGGGCAAAATCAAAAAGGTTGATGAATACAGGACTGAGGGTGTTATATTTAAATAAACAGTATACAGAATAAAGTAGGTGATCTTGTAATGAAGTTAGAGTTTGGAAAGTATGATGTTGTGGGCTTTGCTGAGTTGTGGCTGAAAGCAGATCATAGTTGTATATACATTGTATCAAACGGGTAAGCAGAGGGGGTGGGTTGGCTGTGTTAGTAAAAATTGATATCAAATCCTGGGAAAGAAGTAATATAGGATTAGAAGATGTAAGAAGACCCTGATGGGAGTTTAATACAGGCCTCTGAACAGTAGACAGGATGTGGGCTACAAATTACGACAGGCAATAGAAAAGGCAATGTTGCAATAGTCACTGAGGATTTCAATAGGCAGGTAGATTGGGAAAATCAGATTGGTGCTGAGAGAGAGAGTGAATTTCTCCCAAGAGAAAGAATTTGTAGAATGCATATGAGATGGCTTTTTAGAACAGCTTGTGATTGAGCCAACTAGGGAAATGGCAATTCTGAATTGGGTGTTATGTAATGATTCAGATTTGATTAGAAAGCTTAAGGTAAAGGAAATCTTATGAGGCAGTGATCATAATAAGATAGAATACAACCTGCAGTTTGAGGGAGAAGATAAAGTCAGATGTATCAGTATTACATTGGAGTAAAGGGGATTATAGAGGCATGAGAGAGGAGCTGGCCAAAGTTGATTGGAAGGGGACACTAACAGGAATGATGGCAGAGCAGCAAAGGCTGGGGTTTCTGGGAGCAACTTGAAATGTGCAGGCAAGATATATTACAAAGGTGAAGACATATTCTAAGGACAATATGAGACAACTGTGGCTGACAATTGAAGTCAAAGCTGAATAAAAACAAAGGGAAGTGCTTATCACATAGCAATTATTAGTGGAAAGGTAGAGGATTTTTAAAACCAATGGAAGGCAACTAAAAAAACCATAAGAAGAGAAACGATAAAACATGAAGGTAAAATCACCAATAATATGAGAGGATGCAAAAAGATTCTTTCAGATATATAAAGAGTAAAAGAGAGATGAGAGTGGGTATCAGACCTCCAGAAAATGATGCTGGAGAGGCAGTAATGACAAATAAATGACAAACAAACTTCCAAGTTGTGCATCTGTCTTCACAGTGGAAGACACCAGCAGAGTGCCAGAACTGCGAGTGTCATGGGGCAAAAGTGAGTGTCATTGGTATTACTAAAGAGAAGGTGCTAGGGAAGCTGAAAAGTCTAAAGGTAGATAAGTCACCTGGACCAGATAGGCTACACCCCAAGGTTTTAAAAGAGATGGTGGAGGCATTAGTAATGATCTTTCAAAAATCACGAGATTGTAGATTGGTTCCTGAGGACTGGAAAATTGTAAATGTCAGACCACTTTGTAAGAAGGGAGGGAGACAGAAGAAAGGTCTTCTTTAGTGGTTGGAAAAATGTTGGAGTCTATTATTAAGGATGGGGGAGACTTCCGGTAGCGCTCATGGAGTGAAGTCGCGTTCTTGACTCGCTCCATTACCTCTGAGTTTTTTCTCTCTATGGTCAGCTATACTTTAATTAACTATTAAGGCATCAATTTTTACAATACTTTGAATTAAACTGAATTCTCTGACAATTGGATGATATTGAGATCGGCTATGTCTAAGAACGGGAAAGACGGCAAGGATGGTAAACCTCCGGTTAAACCGAAAGCTACGGATCTCCCTCCGACTGAATCACCGGTGACTTTGAAAGCGATATCGGAGTTAATTCAGAGGGAAATTTCAACCTCTGTTAGGGAGATGATTCGTACAGAAATTATGGGCTTTGTTAAAGACCTGATTCATACGGAAATCTCAACTAAGTTCCAGAAAATTGCCGATTTAATTGATAAGATGCAAACATGTATTGCGGAACATCAGTCGGCTATATCTGATCTTCAAAAATCCGCGCAACAAAGTGAGCTTAAGATGGGGAAAGTCGAAGAAACAATTAATGTAATGAAGAAGAAACTTGACTTTTTGACTTTTAAAAACTCTGACTTGGAATCTAGAATGCGACGGCAGAATTTACGAATGATTGGCGTCAGGGAAGCCGTGGAAGCTAACAACCCTATGAAATATTTCTCCCAACTTTTAAAAGATGCATTCCCTACTGTATTTCCTGACCAACCACCGCTACTGGATCGTGTTCACAGAATCCCATCATACTCGTCTAGGTCAGATAGACCGAGGCATGTTATCTTACGTTTTCATTACTTATTATTAAGGATGAGGTTTCAGGGTACTTGGAGGCACAAGATAAAATAGGCCAAAGTCAGTATTGTTTCCCTAAGGGGAAATCTTACCTGACAAATCTTAGGATTTTATTAAGGAAATAACAGGCAAGATAGACAAAGGAGAGTCAGTGGATGTTGTTTACTTGGATTTTCAGAAGGCCTTTGACAAGGTGCCGCACATGAAGCTGTTTAACAAGATAAGAACTCATGGTATTACCGGAAAGCTACTAGCATGAGTTGAAGATAGGCTGACTGGCAGGAGGTAAAGAGTTGGAATAAAGAGAGCCTTTTCTCGTTGGCTGCTGCTACCTGGTGGTGCGCTGCAGTGATCAGTGTTAGGGTGGTTCTTTACACGTTATATGTCAATGAATTGGAGAAGGAGTTGATGGCTTTCTGGCCAAATTTGCGGATGATACAAAGACAGGTGGAGGAGCTGGTAGTATGCATTTATTTCAAGGGGTATAGAATATAAAAGCAAGGATGTGGACAGTTTTGGGCCCCCATATCTCAGGAAGTTTTGTTGTCATTGGTGAAAGTCCAGAGCAAGTTCACGAGGATAATTCCAGGAATGAAGGGATTATCATATGAGGAGCATTTGGCAGCTTTGGACCTGTACTCACTGGAATTTAGAAGAATACGGGAGGATCTCATTGAAACCTACTGAATGTTGAAAGGACTAGATCGGGTGGATGTGGAGAAGCCGTTTCCTATGGCGGGGGTATCCAGAACTAGAGGCCACAGCCTCAAAATTGAGGGGTGACTTTTTAGAACAGGGGTAAGGGGAATTTTTTGAGCCAGAGAGTGGTGTATCTGTTGAATGCTCTGCCACAGATTGCGGTGGAGGCCAAGTCCATGGGTATATTTCAGGCAGTTGATAGGTCAGGGCATCAAAGGATAAGTTGAGGAGGCAGGTGTATAGGGTTGAGTGGGATCTGGGATCAGCCTTGATGGAATGACAGAGTAGACTGGATAGGCTGAATGGCCTAATTCTGCTCCTACGTCTTATGGTCTATGCAGAAGGACTTAGGCAGATTGGGAGAATGGGCAAAGAAGTGGCAGGTGAAATATTGTGTTGGGAAGTGCATAGTCATGATTTTAGTAGAAAGAATAAAGGTGTGGACTGCTTTCTAAATGGGGAGAAAATTCAAAAATCAGAGATGCAAAGGGACTTGGGAGTCCTCATGCAGGATTCCCTAAAAGTTAACTTGCAGGTTGGGACGGTGGTAAGGAGCGCAAATGGAATGTTAGCATTGATTGGAGAGGACTAGAATACAAAAATGAGGATGTAATGTTGAGGCTTTATAAGGCATTAGTCAAACTGCATTTGGAGTATTGTGAGCAGTAAGAGATGTGGAGGCATTGGAGTGGGTCCAGGGGAGGTTTATGAGATTGATCTCAAGAATGAAAGGATTAACATTTGCGGAGCATTTCATGGCTCTGGGTCTGTACTCACTGAAGTTTAGAAGAATGAGGGAGGATCTGTTTGAAAGTTATCAAATATTGAAAGCCCCAGAAAGGGTGGAAGTGGAGAGAATGTTTCCTATAGTGCACTAGTCTCAGACCAGAGGCCACAGCACCAGATTAGAGGGACACCGATTTAAAACAGAGATGAGAAAGAAAATTATTTAGCCAGTGGTGGCAAATCTGTGGAATTTGTTGCCACAGATGGCTGTGTAGGCCAAGTCATTAGATATATTTAAAGTGGAAGTTGATAAGTCCTTGATTAATCAGGTTACGGGGAGAAGGCAGGAGAACAGGGTTAAGGGGGGTAAGAAATCAGCCATGATGGAATAGCAGAGCGTACTCTATGTGCTGAATAGTCTAATTCTACTCCTATCTCTTATGGTCTATAAGGTGCTTAGATGGGAATCTGGGTTGGCGTAGATCATTTGGGCCAAAGAGCCCATTTCCATGCTGTATGACACTATATTTGATCAAACCAACAGTGTATGATTGGTGTTGTTATATAAAGAGCTCTACTTTTAGGTATTCATTATCAGGATTTGAGCAGGACCAGCACATTACTCATCCATGCTCTCAAGAAGGTGGTGGTGAGCTAGTTTCTAGAATTGTTTTAGATCTTTTAGTTGTTGAATGTAAGGGATAGTTGGTTTTATTCTTTGTTACTTGAGATGGCCGTTGTTTGACATATTTGAGCCACAAGTGTGAGTTAACCTATCAGTCCATACATGAATGCCATCTTTGTCTTGCTATGGATAGACATAGACCGCGTCATTTGCTGAGGAGTTGCGAATGGGCCTTCTTGGCTTTCTACAACAAAAATAATCTGGATGAAAGCATGATGAGCTATTTTTTCAAGTTTCGTTTCAAGACCAAGTTAGATGTCTCTGTTGCTGGTGTAGCTAGGATCAGAGAAATTGCAATAATATATTCAGTGAGTGGGGAGGACATGGCAGAAGGACTTCTGTTCCTTTGACAGGTAAGGACATTCAGCTTTATTGAATCAAGGTGAGTGTGTGATCTAATTAATATGCAGATTTGAGGTACTCAATAGCCAACACTTTTTCTTGATGTCAGCTCCCTGCACACCCCTACTGCATGTCTCATGCTATATATTTCGCTCCCTCAAGTTTGCAATTACACACTCCTACAATCACCAGCTGCACCCTTCTCCTAAAATCCTTCATTCTGGAGCCTCTGCTCCCATTTCAGTGTTTGTTGGCTGCATTTAATCCCTTGTGACTCATTCCACAAGCTATTGAGAGTTGGCTGCACTGTACAAACTAACTTAAAGCAAAGTCTGCAATAATCCTTTGATGAAAGTCCAAGAGAATCCGAACTGGCCGAATTCCAGCTACTTTAAATACTGTAAATAGGCTTCATCTCTGTGTTGGAAGCCAAGCATCCATACTAACCTTGCAACAAGTTCCACTCCGTGACTTTTCTTTTTTAAGTGTTAACAATAGTAGGAACCTTTCTTTGAGTTGGAGATTTCCTGTGCCATTCACCTCTTTTGCTATTTAGTGGGGTTGTCTGTGGCATTAGTCTCATGTAAACGTTAATTGCAGAGTAGTTATGAGAAACCAGCAGCTAGAGGTCGTCAGAGACAGTGAGCCTGAACCTGTCATCATTATATTAAACATAAACCATTACAATCTGAGCTAGACCACAGGAAAGTTCACTTTATTTATGAGTGGGGATGGATGGTGAGCAAATTATATTGGAGTGACAGACGTAATAAATTCACGACCGTGACTCTTTCTGTCCATTTTTTCAGGATTTCTGCCTTAGCAATATGCCATTTGTTAGCTTCAAGCTGAGCAATGATTTTGTCAGTGCTACAGTTGGGCATACAGTGCAGACTCAGCAAAGTTAGAGAGGTCCTCAGATCAAGCTGCAACATATGGGGATCAACCAAGTTTAGAGTCCACACCAAGGAGAAACTGTATCAGAGTTATGTTCTGACCATGCTCTTGTATGGGTCGGAATACTGGTGCATGACAGAGAACAACCTTTCCAAGTTGTCATCATTCCACACCATGGGCCTCTAGAAGATCCTCCGTATATTCTGGCCAATAAAGATCTCCAACCATGCCCTCAGTGCACCAAGAGGACATGGCCACAATCATCATGAAGAAGTGTTGGAAATGGATTGGGCACGTGATGAGAAGAGAGGCCAACTCCATCATCTGAACAGCACTTCATTGGACCCCTGAAGGGTGGAGGAAACATGGAAGACCAAAGACACCTTGACACCATGCCATAGAGGCAGAAATGAGGACCCTGAACCATACTTGAGGTACAATGGAGAAGATGGCCAAGGACAGACAAAGATTGTCTTCATTGCTGCCCTAACCACTGGTAGCGAAATGGACAGTAACTAATTACAGTTGGTCATTCCGTTAAGAACCCTTCCTAGGTGTTATGACAGCCCGTGTCAAATGCTTTCTCCCACCATAATCTTTTAGCATCTGGCCCCAAATGAGTGACAAAGCAGGTTAGTGCTTAGCCATCAGCCTCTCGCCTTAGGTTGCTGCATTGGAACTGGACCATCAGGTAATGGGCAAGGTGATTTTTTTTTACCCAGGGAACCTGCATTCAGATCCTGCTTCATCTGTGGAGAACATTCTTCCTCGTGGGTGTAAGGAGTTTTGAGCATGAGGCTGCAACTCACTATTAAATCATGGACCAGCAACTCAGAATTGATTTTAATCTGGCACTAGCTGAAAATCACACAATTGTGAAGTCAGATCAATGCAGTAGTACTGCCCAACATTATATATTCACAGCCAATGGTAAAATATTTGGTAAATTGGTTTATTATAAAGTGTTATAGTTGCAGAGAAAGTGCAGTGCAGGTGGACAATAAGGAACTAGTAACTAATATGGCAAATTATGAGGTCAAGAGTCCATCTTATGGTACTGTGAAACCAGTCAATAGCTTTATAAGCACAAGGTAGGAGCTATCATAGAGCCAGGTGATATGTGTTTTTGCATCTAATGCTGGTTGGGATCAGGAGAAGAGAAAATGTCTGGTGTGGATGGAGCTTCTGGTTATGCTGGCTGCTTTGTCAAGGCAGTGAGAAGTGTAAACAGTCCATGGAGGGAGGCTCATTTCCTCGATGTGCTGAGCTGTGTCCACAACTCTCTTTGTTTGTTGTGGTACCAGGCAGAAAAGTTACAAGCTGTTATGCATCCAAAGAGAATGCTTTCTATGGTGAGGCTCGGAGCGAACATGTCAAATTTCTTTAGCTCCTGAGGAAGTAGAATTGCTGCTGAACTTCCTTGGCTGCGGCATCAATGTAGTTGGAAGAGGACAGGCTATTGATGATGTTCCCTTCTAGGAACCTGAAGCCCTCAACTCTCTTGACCTCAAAACCACTGATGTAAGCAGAAGCATATGCACCATTGCTCTTCCCCCTTCTGAAGCCAATGACCTGTTTTTTTGTCACTAGGCTCTCTACCTCCTTACTGTACTCCAACTCATTGATATTTGAGATACAGCCCCATGCAATGGCATCATCTGCAAACTTGTAGATTGAGTTACCGCAGAATTTAGCCACAAGTGTATGTGGAGTAGAATAGGAGCTGAAGATGCAGCCGTGTAGAGCACCAGTGCTGAATTATTGTGGTGGAGGTATAGCTGCCTATCCTTACAGACCAGAGATCCAATTGTAAAAGCGGTTGTCGAGTCCTAGGTCCAGAAATTTGTATATTACTTTGATTGGAAATACAGTATTGAAAACAGAGGTGTAGTCAATACACATTAGTCTAGCATAAGTATTTTTACTTTCCAGGTGCTCCAGAATGTAGGGCCAGGGAGATGCAGTAGACGGGATTCATTGGTAGGCAAATTTACAGTGGTCTAAGATTCTCTGGCCTCCAAGAGCACCACAACCTTATTGTTGGGTTTGGAGGCTTGTTTTCCTCAGTGACCTGGAGAACTATGTTGGCTGGAGTCAGGGCCTTGTGCTTTGATTCTTGCTAGGGTCACCCATGCCAAACAGGTCAAAGAGTAGAGGGCAGACCAAGAGTGGCCTACCATTCCTCCAGTTTTGGGGGTTCAGCTGAGGGCGAGCAATCCTGACTGGTAAAACAAAATTGTTATGGAAACAACAATGAAGAATCCTTAAACATCTGAGTGCAGTGGTATCCCTGAGTCTCCAACCGGGACTTGCATGACAGACAGTAGTGAAAACCAAGAGGAAGCTACTGACAAAATGAAGGAAGCCCTGAACACCGCCAGAGATGGAGGACCTTCATTGCTGCCCTAAACACCAGTGGCTTAAAGGGCAGTAAGTCAGATTCTCTGGGAAGTTTGAGTTAATGCATGCCACGTCTCTCCAATCCACACTATTATATAGATCTCATTTCTAATGATCATAGTTCTGATTTACAACTCGATCCCCATGTAATGACAAAATAAAAATGGATTTTTGTAAATCATGATACCCACATGATCAAAGGGGATATTTAAAAAATTAAGTAGAACCCAGGCTCTGCGTTTTGGAATACTAGGTTGTGCATCTACTCTCTCTACCTGAAGTTTATTTGTTAGAACATTGAGGAAGCTTTACCCTGTACCAAGCTTAGTTTAATCTCGAGTGATGTGCTTGAAACCATTGGTGGATATCTCAAAAGTTTTTTACCTGACTGTGGTAAAGTTCTCACCACCCTCTCCCCCACTAATTGTTGTGGCTGATCTACCCCGTTCTTCTTACGTTGCTCCAGGCCCCGTCATATTTTTTTCTTTCCCTCCTTTCCCTCCTCCATCTGCCAATCAACCGTACACTCCTCTTCCTTGTTCGCCTCCCCAGTTATTCGCATCAGCCCTCCACACTTCCATTCATCTTCAACCCTTTGTCAATTCTACCTATAGCCTCCCGGCATTTGGTGCTATTCCCACTCTCCCCATCTCCATCTGCTTATCACCCTCGTCACCTGGATCTACCTATCTCCTACTAGTTTTTGTTCCATCCCTTCCTCGCCACCACCTGTTTTATACTACTTAATCCCTTTCCAACTGAAGGGTCTTAGCCGAAATGCCAACTGTCTATTTCTCTTGGTGAGCGTGGCTCACTGATTTCCACCAGTATTTTTTGTTGTGCTCCCGGTTGTAGAGCTGCTGCCTTAAAGAGCCAGAGTTCCAAGTTCAATTCTGGTCTCAGTGCTGTCCATGTGGAGTTTGCAGGTTCCTAATGGTTTCTTCCCACATCCCAAAGCCCTGCGGCTTAGTAAGTTATTTGGCCACTTAAATTGCCCTTGCTGTGTAGGTGAGTGGAAGAATTTGAAGAGGATTGGCAAGAACATGGAAAAATTAAAACTGGGGTTTGTGTTGGATTAGGGTAAAATGAGTGTTTGATAATCAGTAAGCAGTTTCCTTGCTGTGTGACTCTATAACACAATTTAACACAGTTCTCCAACCTGTTAGTATGTACATTGATTTCTTGAATTTCCAGTAATGCCCTCCACTTCACTATACCCCATTCCCTTTTCCCTCTCTCACTTTATCTCCATATCTAGCCATCACCTCCCCCTGGTGCTCCTCTCCCTTTTCTTTCTTTCATGGCCTTCTGTCCTCTCCTGTCAGAATCCCCCTTCTCCTTCTCTGTATCTCTTTCACCAATCAACTTCCCAGCTCTTTACCTCACCCCTCCTTCCTCCTGGTTTCATCTATCACCTTGTGTTTCTTCCTCCCACCTTCTTACTCTGACTCCTCGTCTTTTTTTCTCCAGTCCTGATGAAGGGTCTTGGCTCGAAACGTCGACTATAATCTGTTCCATAGATGCTGCCTCGCTTGCTGAGTTCCTCTAGTGTTTTACGTGTGTTGCTTGGATTTCCAGCATCTGCTGATTTTCTCTTGTCTTTGATTGGATTGACACAGTTCCCTTTTTAAAGAATCAATCTAAAATGATTTGAATCTGTTCACAAATTCTTGTGTTCCAGGCAGCACTGGACTCTGATGATTTGATGCCACCCTTAAATGAAGTGGTGTTCGGCCTGCTTCTGTCATTTCCACTTGCAGAGCTGCATGCTGCTCAATTTGGCAAAGGGGTTTCTGGGAAGCATTCTCACTGGTTACTAGTTAGAATCCTTTCAATAGTGAGCAAGTAAAAAGAATAATGGGAGAAAAGCCCCAAGGGTCAGGTGTTCAGAGTAAATAAATGTTTAATGTGAAAGGAGAGGCTTAATCTGCGGGATGAAAGGATGAGATGCGCTGTAGCGTGCTTATGAAGGAGCAGTGCTTCAGGTGATCACCATCCTTGAAATGCATTGCTTTCAACTAGAGTGGAGAGGTCATGACCTTTCAGCAGAAACTGTGTGACTGCCCTAACTACAAAGGAAAAGAAGTTGTAGCACAAGTCATGGGTTTCAAACCACAAAATGCTGGACATAACACAGAAATTCCATCAAAATCAAAAAGAGAAAAGCTAGGTTACAAATTCTAATCATACCTTAAACCCTTCTTTTGAGTTAATTGGTACACTTAACCAGTATACCCTGTCCCAAGCACACAGATCTTGTAATATTAACCTTATTTTTTCCTTTCAAAGATTAATACCCTGCAATTCTTTTCTGATATCACATTTCCAACCATCATTGTTTATCGTATATCCTGGCTTTTGCCTGAAGCTGTCAACTACAACTTCACTCCCACGTAGGTGCGTGTCTAAGTGAGGTGACTCTGGATGGCACTCTTTTTACCCTCCGAGGTTAATGCTCGCTGAAGTGTTTAAAAGGAATTTGAAAACTGTTGAACCATTAGTCTTTACTGCATAAGTTACACTTTTCTGAGTTAACTGGTGTCAACTGGCCCTTTACTTCCTTTTAGGGTCTGTCTTGAGGGAGGGTGGGAAAGCTGCTGTGAAATTTGCAGAATGAAGATTTTGAAAGGCTTCTTATATGATCCCAGAAGAAGAGCTGATTATAATAAATACCTTGACTAATGTTGTCACTCATGCACCTATCACGGTTGTTACAAATGAGCCCTTTCCTGAGGATTCTGTCTATCAGCATAATGGCCCTTAACCCTAAGGCTGCAGTTACCATGACTGGTATTTGTAGTTCCAAGCAAGCCCTTCTTACAGAATTTTAATACTTCTTCTGACATGCATGAGCCAGAAGCACTGTTAGAGGTCACTGTGGTCTCTAATCATGGCCTCAGCTGAAGCTGCCAGATCACAAAGAGCTAGAATTACTTTAAAGAAATCCTTCAGTAAATATAGTCCTTCCCTCTGCCCCTGTCATGAAGTCCTCTGTCACAAAGGACTCTCCTCACAATTGACAACTATTGAATTCAATATCCTATGTGTTTCTCTTCATTGGTTAAACCATTACTTTCAGTTTTAATCAGCACTTCAATTATTCTGTTGCAGAGAAAAGTCTTTTTATCCCATCCAATTGTTTTCTGAAGTTGAGAGCAGAGAGGATTTCACTGGAAGTGTTGATTTTCTGAAATTTTGTCCTTGTCTACCTATGCCAGGGGTTCCCAACCTTCTTTGTGCCATGAACCAATACCATTAAGCTAGGAGTCCATGGATCCCAGGTTGGGAACCCCTGATCTATACGTTTGGCCCCAGCACTGCAAAGATGCACACAGACGTATTACAAGGTAAAATTGTGGTAAAACTGCGAAGCTTGGGTAGTTTATCAATATGCTTTGCAGCTTTTCCACAATTTTATCTTTCAAGTTGACTGATTGTACCAATAGAGTTTTTCTCTGAATGCCATTGGATTGTAGAGTAGTGTGCATTGTGATATTTCTGTGTGTTGCAAATTGTAGAGCGTTGTGTTATTACAGTGTCTCCGAAAGAATTTGGATTGCAAACAAATCCTGTTTAATTTATAACTGCATCTTAAGTGCTGTTGCATTTATATTTTCTGTGCAGTCTGAACCATTTCTCACTCGTTCCGCTCTTTGGAACATTGTCTTGAGTGCTGGAGATTGTGGGGAACTCTGTAATCATCTTTGGCACTGTTAAATTGCACAGAGCGATATCAATGGTAGACTATTAGCACCCCCTACAGTGCAGTATATCTTCTGGATCTTGGCAAAATACAAGAGAGCATTTAAGTTTTTAATTTGAGGTGACGAACCTAACTGCAATAGTGAGAAATGAAATATTTTTCATGGTTTGGGTGTAGTTGACGAGGTTGGTTTTTATTTTCCATCCTTTTACCCTCTTGGCTTTTCAGGGACATTTAGGAGTCAACTGTATAATTGGGCCTGAAGTCCCAAGTAGACCAAACCAGATAAACTTAACAAATGTCCTTTATAGTAGGCATTGGTGAGTCATGCAACAAATGCAAAATACTGCAGGAACTCAGCAGGCCAAGCTGCATCCATGGAAAAGAGTGCAGTCGACGTTTTGGGCTGAGACCCTTCATCAGGGCTCATGACTGTACTCTTTTCCATAGACGCTGCCTTATCTGCTAAGTTTCTCCAGCATTTTGCGTGTGTTGCTAAAATTTCCAGCATCTGCAGATTTTCTCTTGTTTGTGATTAGAGAGTTATCTTGTAAGAATTTGGCTGTGTTTGTGGTCATCATTTCAAAGACTAGCTGTTATTTTCCTCAAATTCCAGATTATTAATTGAATGTAAATCCCATAGCTACCATTGTGGAAATTGGAACTTATTCTGGAAATTCCAACCATCTGGACTACTAATCAGTTGCATCACCATTTCTACTGTAATCTGGATGACCCATTCCTCACTCTACTGTTCCTTGTAAATCCCACCTGCTATATCATCCTCTCCATAATACACCCTCCGCCATTTCCCTCTCCCATGTTGTGCCTATCCTGTTGTACCACTCTGGCTGATGTTTGTAGTTCCAGCATTCTGCTGCCCATTCCCTGATAATACTCTGTACCTCTTGTTGACTGTTGAACAGTAAACCAAAGCTTATCTTTGTCCAGATAGGGGTCTATAATATCCAACTTTACATGACAACCAAACATGGACAATTGTAGAACAGGTCCACAGGTTAAAGTCCTGAACTGGAGCAGGACCAGCTTTGGGGGCATTAGACTGGACTTTATTTAATGGCAAAGGAACTGTTGGCAAGCGGGAGGCTCTTAAAAGGGTCACATCATGAGCTGAAGGTCAGCGTGTACCTGTTAGGATGGAGGGCAGACAAAGCCAAGTTCAATGAACCCTGACTGACGGAGAAATTGAGGCTCTGGTCAGGAAATAGAAGGAAGCGTTAATTATTTTTAGGCAGCTGGGTACAAATGAATTCCTCACTGAATGTTTTTGAAGTTTTAAGTGCAGGCTTAAGGGGGAAATCTGGAAGGCAAAAAGAGGATTGAGATGGATTTGGCAGGCAGGATTAATAGTTCAAAGGTTTCAAAGATATATTTAATGTCAAAGAAATGTATACAATATACATCCTGAAATTCTTTTTCTTTGCAACCATCCACAAGAACAGAGAAGTGCCCCAAAGAATGAATGACAGTTAATTGTTAGAACCCCAAGGCCTCCCAGCTCTCCCCACCCACACATAAGCAGCAGCAAAGCAACGATCCCCCCTCCTCCACCAGCAAAAAAAGTATTGGCACCCACCACCGAGCACTCAAGTGTGCAGCAAAGCATCAATAAAGACACAGACTTGCAGTACCCCAAAGACTACTCATTCACCTGGTAATTTGATGTACCACAGGCTCTCTCTCTCTCCCCCTAATAAGGGAAAAAGTGGTGTCCCCATTTCACAGCATGAGGGGAGACATAACAAACAACTCACTGATTTATGATGTTAAAAGTCTGTTGCGTCGCTTTTTCCGAGCTCTGTGCCCAAAGAACTCAGGTCTCTGGGCACAAAGCCAGCAGCTAGTTTGCTGCTTTTGATCTTCCGTCTCCCACAACACACTGACTTCTTGTGGAAACACCAGCCTCGAGTCCGCCTGCCTCCAGAGCCACGAAATCCCAGAACCCTGAAGGCTTGCTAGTTTTCTAAGCCGTGTCCTTGGTATATCAAATAGCGGCCAGTCGTGAGACCCCGAGAGCAGAATGTATTCTTGCCAAGGATCGATGTCAGTGTGTAACTCCAGGTCAGGGTCTTCAAAAGAACCCTGAAAGGGAAAATAAAGATATTAAAGATAGAAAAAGAGCTGTTTCTGAAGATGCAAGCAAAGGAGTTGCCATTAGGCGCCATCATCATTCTTCAGTTATATTAATAGTAAAAGGGTGACTAGAGAGAGACTAGGTCCTCTTAGCGCCCCCTATTTGTGGAAGCACTGGAGATGTCTGAGGTTTTTAATGACTATTTCATTTTGGGGTTACTAAGGAGAATGTCATGGATGCCAAAGAAATGAGGGTAAAAGTAATGAGATTTTGGAACATGTGCATATTACGAGGAAGGAGGTATTTGCATCCTTGAAATGCATTAAGATGGGTAAGGACTGAACAAGTGCACCCTTGTACCTCATGGAAGAAATTGCAGAAGCACTTGCTGATATATTTGCTTTAACATTAGCCACTTGTTAAGTTCCAGAAGACCGGGGCGTGGCAATAATGTAGTTCCATTGTTTAAAGGTGGCAATGACAGAACAGGGACCTACAAGCATGACTTCAGTTATAGGGAAGTTACTGGAGGAAGCTTTGAAGGACAAAGTCTGCCATCACTTTTGATAGTCGAGACCTAATCAGATATAATCAGCATGGTTCTGTATGTGGGAGATCATGTCTAATAAAGCTTTTGGAATTTACTGAAGAGGTAACTAAGGGGATAGATGAAGGTAGAAGAGTGAATGGAGTCTATATGAACTTTAGTGAGACTAATGACAAGGTCATGCATGGTAAGCTGATCTGGAAAGTTGGGTTGCATGGGATTTTGGGGGAGCTAGCACAGTGGATTCAGAATTGGCTTGGTGATAGGAAGCAGAGTGAAATAGTTGAGAGTCAATTCTCCAAATGGAGGTCTGTGACTAGTGGGATGCCCCAGAGGTCAGTTTTCAGATCTCTGTTATTCTTATTTATGTAAGTAATTTGGATGTGAATGACCAAGTTTGGTGATGAGGTCTTGTTGGCAGCGAAGCAGTTTGCAATGATTTACAAACGGGTCTTGATCAGTTGGCAACTGGATTTCGACTTAGACAAGTATGAGATAAAGAGGGTTGTGGAACAGAGGGGACTTGGGAGTGGATGTGCACAGTTCGCTGTAAGTGAGCTGTAGAATAGATGGTGAAGAAGATATTTAACATGCTGCTCTTCATCAGGTGGGGACATCGAGTTTAGGAGTAGGGACATTATGTTGCAGTTAAGTCACTGGTGAGACTGCACTTGGACTGTTGCACACAGTTTTGGTCATCCTGTTAAAGGAAAGACATTGTCGAGTTGATAGGGTGCAGAAGAGATTTACCAGGATATTGCCTGGGCTAAAGGGCCTGAGATATAGGGAGAGGTTAGCCCTACCGGATCTCTTATTCCTTGGAGTGTAGGAACATGAGGGATATCCGCTTAAAAGTTCATAAAATCTTGAGGGGTGTGGATAAGGTGGATGGTTATAGTCCTTTCCTATGGGTTGTGGAAGGGCACAGATACAAGATTAGAGGGGAGGTATTTAAAAGTAACCTGAGAGGTAACCTCGATATATAGAAAGTAGTGAGTACCTGAAGTGAGCTGCCAGAGGAGGTGGTGGAGGCAGGTACATTTGCATCATTTATGAGACCCTTGGGTAAGCACATAGAGAGGAGTTGGTTGGAGAGTTATGGGCTTGAATTGGGGCAACTGAGCCTAGCAGCGAGAATGCTGTGGGTTGGTCGGGCCGTGCTGATTACTCTGTGACGAATGAAATCCTGGTGTCGGGGAAAGCGTGCAGAAACAATTAGTCTTAGCTTTGTCCAAAGTCATGCATTTGTCTCTTTCTTCCTGCAGGCCAAATTTGCTATTCAGAGAGGTGCCACCGCAGTGATCTTCGATGTAACTGATGATGCAAGTGCTGTAGCTCAGGTAAGGATGATGTCCAGCCTTATTATTCTTAATGGCAAGAGAACTGCGAGACCTACGAGCACTTTAGAGCAAAGGAAATGTTTCGTGAAAGCCCTGCTCCCTTTATTGTGGCAGGTGTAATGAATTCAAATACATCACTTTGCACCAGCAACGATGTTGGATATAATGTCCTAGTTGTCTACTTTATCTGTGTGAGATGTTTTCAGTTGTGACGCTCAGGCAGGAATGGCCGTCCTGCTAACATCTCAAGTGCTTAACCGGGAGTGCTCGGTCTGTGCATGTAACCGTTTAGAACAGACATTGACATTGTAGGTTGGTGAATAATAAAACTAATGAGCATAATTGCTGAGACAGAGACAGGCAGCTTATCTGAAAAACATGAGAGTGAAATGAGCAACAAGGAGGTTTCTTTAGTTTTCTTTAGATTGCTTTAGTCAAACTGGAAAATGTGACTAGTTCAAAGAAAGCCACAATCTTGATTCAGAGATAGAAAATAAATAGGATTAGAATAATCATCTGTTCATTAAAAGGGATTTTGTTGCAGTTAGTTCAGAGAAGAATGTTAGCTAATCCAATAGTCACACCCAAACATACAATTTCTATCATCTAGAGGAGTGGTTTCCAAGGTAGGCGATATTGAGGTGGGAGTTTCTAGGGGCCAATAAAGATAAAAGGGATATGGTGGGGGGGAGCAAGGGGGGCAATTGAGAAATTATAGGCTTAATTTAAGAATTTAATTATATATTATTAGCATTTAATCTTCAGTGTCTTGTCATTGATTACAATGATCATCTCATTTCTTGCTAACCCACCATTCTCTTAGTCTTTACTCAAAAGCGCATTAATAGTTATTGAAGAGCAATGTGGCATTTCTGTATTTGACATATCATGAGAAATCTGGACGGAAGAAATTGTGTCATTTGCTGGCCCAGACCACACATTATTGCTGTTCACTCCTTTGTACAGTGTTAGCTAGTACAAGTCCAATACTCTAATCACGCAATGACGCAATTCTTGTGAATTAGGGTATGGCATTCAATGGGGTAAAGTTCAGAATCTGCCCTATTCAATTATCTTTACCTCATTTCTCTAGCCCACGGCCCAACTGAAATAACACCACTGCCCCACTTTATGTACCTTCAGGCAGAGTCAGGTTTTGCCTGAGCTATAATGACATCATAAATGTCCCCTTTTTTGATCATCATCCGTGAGGTTGGACTTAAAAGGTAGCTGATTGAATGTGGTCATTGCCATATAACAAGAATGGCAGGAGCAGACTAATCAAAAAAGAAAGTGTGGACAGTATAGTGTGGAGTATCTGAAATAATGGATTTATACCAGCACCAAGCAACCATCAACAGCCAATGTATCCATGGGGTGAAGAAGTTTTTTTCAAATGAAGCAACAAACTATCCAGGCTCCTTGAATATTTGAAGAAAATACACTCTGATAAAGCAAACAAAAACTTGGCTTATTTTCAGTCACTTTGTGAAAACTTTCAGAAATGGAAAACACTTCAAAACAGCTTTGCCAGCAATCACAACAAAACAGTGATAGTGTCTGTGCTTCATACAACATCTCATTCCTCTTTGCTAAATCTGGAAAGTCCTGTACAATTGGAGAAGAACTGAGTACTGTTTTGCATAAGTCACCAGACAAAATAATTAAAATAATTCTGCTTAGCAACATCTCTGTTCAAAGACGAATAGGTGAAATATCTGAAAATATGGAAGACACATTGTGCAACATACTTAGGTCAAGTAAGTTTGGATTCTGTGTAGCTGGATGAGTCAACGTTGCCAGGTGCTTCTTGGTTATATCCACCTCATAAAAGATGAAAGCATAGTTCAGGAGTTGTTATTTGCAAGGGAACTTGAAACCCTTGCAAGGTGGAGTCAATATTTTGGGTTGTTGAGCAATTTTTCAAAGAGAAGGACATTCTACTCACTAGCATCTTTTCTTGTACAACAGATGGGACACCATCAATGACAGGACACCTCCATGGGGTGATTACTTTCCTGAAATAAGCTTTACCTAACACATCTACCATTCTCTGTGTGATTCACAGACAACATCTTGTCACAAAAATCCTGTGATAAACTGCATGAATCATTAAATAGTGTTATCACAGCGGTAAATAAAATCAAGCCCCATGCTCTCAAATCTCAACTATTTCAAGAGCTTTGCATTCAGAATGATGAGCAGTTTGAATGCTTCTTGTTGTGCACTGAAGTCAGATGGCTCTCAAAAAGGAACTGCCTGAGATGCGTTTATGAGCTTTTTGAAACTGTGATAAATTCTTTGAAGACTCAAATGCTGCATTCAGAAATCAGCTGAAGAATATCAGGCATGACGTTGCTTATTTGTCAGAATTATTTACAAAGTTTAATGAAATCAATCTTCAATTAAGAAGAAATTATGTGAATCTTATGAATGACAAATCAGTGTTCTCCCATTTCTGTTCAAGTTAACCTTATATTGGCCATTGCAATCTTTTCCAATTTCCAAGTCTCTCTGAGATGGAAGTGAAAGAAAGAATGCCAGACTATGATGATCTTCAAGTATACTGTTCCCACTTGGGTGAGCTGCATAAAGACATGTCAGAGTCATTTCAGGATCCTCTCTCGATATAAGTGCAATGGGTAATAAATCCATTCCTGAACACATGCAATGAGGAATTAACAGGAAGGGTGGAGGAGGAACTGAGCTCACTACAAAATGACTTTGAGCTGAAGATCAAGGTGTTCTTTATTGCCTTTCCAACATAATGTTTAGTGGAGCACAGTTTCAGCGCAGTCACCCAACTTCTTTCAAAGCAATGAAACAGACTACAGGTTACTAAATGTGTGTATCTAGGACTCCTTATGAGTGATATTCAGCTTGATGTTGAGTAGCAGATATCACTGCACCAAGCTCATCTATCCATTAAAAGGTGAAAAAGCACTGAATTAGTGAATAGTTGGACTACTAATGTACAGTCTAAAATTGTTGATGAAAATTGTTTTTACTGTAATAAAGAATTTTATTTGTAGCTTTAAATAGCTTTAAATTCAATATTTTTTGCAATTATTTGTCACATCTTTTGTTTTCACTGTGCATCATAAATCAAAATTCTTCACAGTTTTTATGTAAAGGCTGGAAAGGGAGAGGGAGACTCTTGGGATTTGGTCTGGTAACCCAAAAACATTTAGGAGCCACTGACCTTGAAAAACAAGAGCAACAGGCTTGTAGGAAACACAGAGCTTCACGTTCAATATAGATGGATATTCTGTTATTATTGTCCAGTAAAAATCCTGGCATTACCTAGCTAATATATGGGAGTACCTCTGACTCTATCAAAACACCTACCACCCTTTTGAAGTTAATTAAGAGGGAAAGTTGTAGCAGCTGCCACACATCAAAAAAGAATAAATGTAACAAATTCAGTTTTCACATCTCTTTAAACAGAGAGGCATTTCTTCAACACTACACTGAACAGTTAGTTTGGATTATGGCCTCAGTCAAAACAGGATAATTATAACTCATTGAATCTCTTTTTACTTCTCAACAAAAATGATCATCAAGTATTGAACCTTTTGGGCTATAGTAGGCTGTACATCTGTTGACAAGTAATATATAATTTTCTTTGGTATATAATTTCTGCGCTCAGCTGGTTACTGCATAAGAAATTTTTTCTTTGCTCTGGATGTTGTTCTGTAAAAGTAATAGGTCACAAAATGATATTCTTCAAGGATTATCCATTCTTTTACTCTTGAATATTGATATATGTACTTGAACAAACAGAAAGGAGTTTTCTTCAATTTGGTGAATTGAAATCATTAAGATGACTTTAGCCCAGTGATTCCCAGCAGGAGGGGGGGCAGTTATGTGTCCTAAGGGGGAGTTAGAGGAGGGGGGTGCATTCAAGATTCTTAGCAGGGGGGCAGTAAGCGCTGCCCTAACTTAAGGCATGAGACCTGACCAACTGTTAGTAGAGCAGGCACGTCCAAAAAAAAGGATGAGGCACTGGAACACATTGCTCTGCAGGTGGTGAATACTCGCCATCACAACGAGTTTGAAGCTTGGCTTACACCTGCAGTTACTGAAGAAGGATTTTTAGAATCGATTCAAGGATTTGAGCAATCTGGAAATTCCGGACTGGGTAATTAACCCATTTCTTTGCAAGGTGAAAGAACAAGAAGAGAGCTTACAAGAAGAAATTATCATAATTCAGAATAATGAAGAAACAAAAATAGGTTTCATAAATGTCAGCTTTTGCATTAGTTGGCAACACGGTCATATGAAGTTTTGTGGTCTTTGCATTTCCATCCACCTACCTTGCTAAAAGAGGCTTCAGTGCAGTGAACCACATACTCACCAAAAAACAGAAACCACTTGGACATTGTTATGCACGGGGACTTAAAACTTTTGCTGTCACAACTTCAACCAGATATTTCAATCCTTGCTAAAAATCATCAAGCTCAAGGATCACATTGAACTCGAAGCTGATGTACAGGTACTGTGTAAGCTAGGTTTAAAGACAAATAAAAATTTAAAGCAGAATCATTTTTATCAGGTTAGCATATAGTAGATATGTTTTTACACTATGGGGTCAGCGGAAAGTATATTGTGCCTGAGAGGGGCGCTTACAAGTATGAAGGTGCTTTGGGGGACATTGGGCTAAAAAGGGCTGGAAAACACTGCTTTAGCCTAACAGGAGATTATGATTAGTTCGAAGCAAACCACAACTTTGATTCAGAGATAGAAAATAAATAGGATTAGAATAATCATCTGTTCATCAAAAGAGATTTTGTTGCGGTTATTTGGCAATTTCCGGTGTGGCAAGGACAAAACAGACAAATAATTCATAAATAATTTTAACGTAGCAATAATGTTCACAGTAGATGTACAGTATAATTTTCTATAATACAAAACTGATTTCTCCACCCAGGCTGAGAATTGAAATGCTAGACGCTGCAGGTCGTCTGGTTGATGGTAAATTTGGTACAAACTATTCAGGCACATGACTTTCAGATGAGAAACTAAAATTAATCTGAATTCAGGACTTCACGCTACATCCAGAATCTGACATAAAAGGAAAAGCGACGGAAAGGAACAGTAGAGTTTCTTTTTAATGGCCAACAACACAGTCCTTTGTCTAAATTTAAATTATACATATCCTTTAATCTCTTCTGTCTCCAAGACCTTGTCTAACTCCTTTCAGCTTGGATCAAAGTCCTGATCTCCCAACTGATTTCCATATAGCAGTAGATCATTCAATCTATCATCTTTGTGCCAGCTCTCAGAGTATCTCACCAGTCTTAATCCCCATTTATTTGCTTGTAACCTGTTCTGTCTCGCATGCCCACAAATTCCCCCTCCCTATCCTAAATTTCTATCCTCTGCTGCACCTAGTAGCTTGGTAATTAAACTGCCTGGAGTATGTAAAGAACATTAACCAATTGGCTCTAATGAACTGTTTCTATAGATTCTGTGTAATGACTGATTGCACTTTTCTATAACTGTTGAGCAGTAAATTCTGCACTGTTTTTTGCTAATCGGATGTTTAAATACCAGCTCTGATACTTGAACCCTTCACTAAAGTGGAGAAGTTTCCCAGGTCAATATTGTGAAACAAGTGAGTTAGGGTAATAGGACTGAGTAATCAACATGGTATTAAATTACTGCTGAGCCTTGTAAAGCTATAGAAGCAGCTATGTGTTCAGTATATTCTTTATCTCACTATCTCATGTTTTGGTTATTAATTGCTATTTATTTATATCTGCATTTGCACAGTTTGTTGTCTTCCGCACTCTATTTAATCTTTCATTGATCCTGCTGTAGTTACTATTCTATAGATTTGTTGAGTATGCCTGCAGGAAAATGAATCACAGGATTGTATGTGGTGACATATATGTACTATGATAATAAGGTTTACTTTGAGCTTTAATATTGGAACAGATCATCAGTGATGTATAGGGTTTGCAAAAATGAATGTTAAATGCTAAGGACAGAGGTTTACTGTGGAAGCCAGAGAAATTATTAATAATGAGCAAAGGAAAATGTTATCACATTAGTTTGGAAAATGCATTGAATCTCTGTTGGGTACCTGCACCCTCAGTAAAACCATCATTGAAGATGACCCAATTCCAGCTAGCATACATAAGGGTTTAATGCTAATTTAATTCTCCAGGTCCTTTGATTTCCATCCACAGTCCAAAGATGTACCGGTTAGTAGGTTAATTGGTCATTGTAAATTGTCACATGATTAGGCTAGGATTAAATTGGGGTTTGTTCGGCAGTGCAGCTCGATGGGCGGACTGTATCCACATTGTATCTCAATGAATAAATAATCCCAATATTAAGAATGAATGGCCAAGATGAACAGAGAAATGCTGTGTAATAGTGTTAGTGATAAAATAACAAGTTGCCTATTGTGTAAGCATTGATTCTGTATATAGAAGCCAGTGACATTTATTTAAAATTAAACATTGGCTATGGTATACAGCTTCTCTTTTGCTGCCTCCAAAAATTTGCATCAACCAAATCTGTAATGATGGAGCTTTACCTGTTTCATGCACGGGTAGTGGAATTGCTGTAACCTCTCCTGCTTTGTATTCTAAGCAAGATGAGTAAATGAAGCTATATAATATAAATTTATTGCAATTGGAAATGAGTCTGTGCTTTTGTACCATATACCCCTTACAAGCTCTGGTGCCTTTTTTGCTTCTGAATCCTTTTCAGGGGTAATAAGAATCGCAAAGCCTGAAAAGGACTGCTATCCCTTGTTTGATGAGGTCCTCACGTGATGTTGTGTAGTTGTAATTAATGTTGGTATCAGGAGCCATTCTTAAGCCCTCCTGTGAAATAATCCTTCATGTGACTTCTTCCTATTCATAGCTAAAACAGAATCCAGAAGATCTGTTGGCTCGTCCCGTTATCCTGATCCAAGGCCTGGATGCTGCCCAGCTGATGAATGTCATCAACACCAATGGTGAAGCAGTGGTCAGGATTCATGTTAAGAATGATGTCGTGGGCCGGGTAAGTCTTGTTTCAAAACCTAAACCTCAGTAACTCCTTCAGAAAATGTTGTTAAAGCAGGAAGCTGCTATTTCTCCATTCTTGATGCATCTTCTCGTCTCCTCAAACAGCAGTATTGCCCCCATAGTCTCCTCGGTGCAGATTATCTCATTTTACAATTGGACGTAAAAAGCATTTAGGGAATTTAATCAAAATTCATATTCAGCTGTTTTCACAGTGATCCCAAAGATGGGCGGGAGAGATGTACAGGTGGGAATGAGGGGACGCTATATAACTTGATTAAAAGCTTTAACTGAAAGATTTGATTTTAAGCGTCTTGAGTCAAGTAATGGTTTTACAGAACTAATTATAGGACAACTGACATGTAGACGGACATTTCCTGGGGTCTCTGTACATGTAGTCTCAAAATAACTCCTTGTTAATTATGTTTTTCAATAGAAAGTCTAAAAGCTAAATAAATCTGGAAGCGAGTTTAAGGTAGGAAATGTGACTGCACTTAAAGCTAAACAAAAACCCTTCTCTATTGAACCTACTGAGAGTGTTTCCTGAAACCCTATCCATTTATCGAGAAGAATAATAGTAGCTGCCTGACAACAAGCTTCATGGGCTGCTAAGATTCCAAATTTAGGACTGAACAAACCCATATCCCAAGTATTCACGTTGGCTTGTGGAGTTTCCAGCTTATAATGTGTTAAGTGTAAACAGGCAGAGCTGTTAACATCATCTTTAGATGTGATCTACGTAATTCATCAATCTCTCATCAAATCTTTTAAGAAAACCAAGATGTGTCATAGCATTGATCGTTGTGAACTGCTTTTAAGTGGATCATGTCTTCAGCTGCCAACAGTTCACCCAGTTCCTGGTCTGGTGGTATTTCTACTAGAAACACATGGATTAGGAGACTTCTTGTTCTCACAAGAATTCTAAAATGTTGTAAAATGTATTAAAAAAATACGACTAGTCATTTTAATAATGATTAACCAGTATTGGGTGCAGAAATCTGAAGAAGACAAACAAGTCTCCTTTCTAACTATCAGTCCCACTATCTCTCAGTGTCCTTCAATTCCTCCTCTCAGAAAGAGATTTAATTTTCTCAAAAGTGCCACCTCAATGACACTTCCATGGTGGCTTATGTTTGAGCTTATATTCCCTGTTTCAGCAAAGTCGCCACTCCAATTAGTAACATACATCAAAGTTGCTGGTGAACGCAACAGGCCAAGCATCATCTTATACTTGTGTTTTAAGCTTTCTGTGGTCATTAAGTGTAATCCTTCTCAATGTCTGCTCCATTTCTCCGTGTGGAGCCTGTACAAACATATGTTATTCTTAATCTGGAACCCTGGTATGTAAACTATTCACCACCTTGAAAAATGCACCTGCAGCAATTTTGACAATTCAGTCCATAATCTTTTAACTGGGGAATTGAACGTAATTTTGAACCTTTTTATAGTTTAAATGTATAGATCCACAGCTTGTACCTCATTCACATAGCACTTGGCTTCAATTTCCTGCTGGTTATTGGAAGCTTAGAGTCCCTTGATGGAGCTTGTGCTGGTAGTTCGTTCCACACTCTCCTGACCCTCATTTCCCTTAAACTTTTCACCTTTTACCCTTAACCCATGACCTCTATTGTAGTCTCACTCAACCTCAGTGGAAAAAGCCTACTTGCATTTACCCTATCTATACCCTCATTATTTTGTATGAAGAAGAAAGCCCTTAACTCCGAGTGGCGTTATCGGGACGCTGTCAGGATGGCGTTTTTTAGCAGGCTTTCTTAGTTTTATGAGGCTGAGTTGCTAGGTCAATGCTCAACCCAGCACGGATGGAAAGCGTGCAAGGGAGCCAGCTGGATTCAAACTCAGGAGCCTTCGCTCCGAAGTCCGGCGCTAATGCCACTCCGCCACCAGCCGGCCCATTATTTTGTATACTTCTATCAAATCTCTTCTCAACCTTCTACGTTTTAAGGTAACCTATTCAATCTTATAACTCCGGTCATCCAGAGACAACCAACAACATCCTTGTAAATTTTCTCTGTATTCTTTCAACCTTAATTACATCTTTTCTGTAGCTCAATAACCAAAACTGTACATAATACTCCAAATTCGGCCCCACCATCATCTTATACAACTTCAACATAACATCCCATCACCTGTACTCAGTACATTGATTTATGAAGGCCAATGTGCCAAGAGCTTTCTTTACGACCCTGACACCAGTTTCAACAAATCATGGACATGTATGCCCTGATCCCTTTGCTCTGTTGTTCAGTTTGCAACACCTACCCTAGTTCATCCTTCCAAAGTGCAACACCTCACATTTATCTGAATTAAATTCCATCTACAATTCTTCAGCCCATTTTTCCAGCTGATTCAGATCACTCTGCGGGCCATGACAGCCTTCCTCACTGTCCACTACACCCCTAATCTTGGTGTCATCCGCAAATTTGCTGATCCAGATTGTTAATATAGACAATAAACAACAGTGGACCCAGCACCAATCCCAACGGCACTCCACTAGTCACAGGCCTCCAGTCAGAGAGACAACCATCTACTACCACTCTCTGGGGAGAAGGCAGGAGATTGGGGCTGAGAGGAAAAATGGATCAGCCGTGATAGAATGGTGGAGAAGACTCAACAGGCCAAATGGCCTAATTCTGCTCCTATATCTTATGGTCTTACGGCATCTCCCACAAAGCCAATATCTAATCCAATTTATGACCTCATCTTGAATGCCGAGCGACCAAACTTTCTTGACCAACTTCCCATGCGGGACCTTGTTAAGTGCCTTGCTAAAGTCTATGAAGATATCCACTGCCTTACCTTCATCAACTTTCCTGGTAAATTCCTTGAAAAATCCTATAAAATTGGATAGATATCATATACCACACATGAAGCCACACTGACTATCCTTAATCAGTCCATATCTATCCAAATACTTATATATCCAGTCCCTGAGAATACTTTCCAATAACTTTTCCATTATCGATGTTAGATTCACCGGACTATAATTTCCTGCTTTACACTTAGAGCTTTTCTTAAACAGCGGAATAACGTTGGCTATCCTCCAATCCTCTGGTACCTCTCCTATCCCTAACAATGATTGAAATATCTCTGCTAGGGCCCCAGCAATTTCTGCACTTTCCCCCCTCCCCCTGTAAGGTACACCTTGTTAGACCCTGAGTACTTATTCACCCTGATTTGTCTCAGCACAGCAAACACCTCCTCCTCTATAATATGTTTAGGTTTCATGAAGCAGATGGCACTTTGCCTCACTTCTGTAGACTCTGTCCCCATCTCCTGAGTAAATACAGATGCAAAAAAATTATATAAGATCTTTCCGCGTCTCTTTTGGCTCCAGACATGGATTACCATTCTGATCTTCCAGAGGACAAATTTTGTTCCTTGCAATCCTTTTGCTCTTAATATATGTAAAATCCCTTACGATTCTCCTTCATCTTGTCTGCTAAGGAACTTCATGCCTTCTGTTAGCCCTCCTGTTTTCTTTCTTAAGTGTTCTCTTGCATTTTTATACTCCATAATTACCTTATTTGTTCCTGCCTGCCTATACCTGCTATGCCTATACCTTTTTTTTCTTAACTGGGACCTCAATATCTTTTGAAAACCAACATTCCCTACATGTGTTATTTTTACTTTTCATTCTGACAAACACATATAAGCCTTGTACTCTCAAATTTTCACTTTTGGCCTCCCACTTACCAAATGCATCTTTGCCAAAAACAGCCTGTCCCAATCCAGATAATTTCTGATACCATCAAAATTGGCCTTTCTCCAATTTAGAATCTCAACCCACTGAACAATCCTATCTTTTTGCATATTTACTTTGAAACTAATGGCATTGTGATCACTCAATACAAAGTATTCCCCTACACAAACTTCCGTCACCTACCCTGTCTCATTCCCTAATAGCAGATCAAATATCACACACATTCTCGTTGGGTCTTCTATGTACTGATTAAGGAAACTTTTGTGAACATAGTTGACAAACTCTATCCTATCTAGTCCTTTTACAGTATGGGATTCCCAGTCAGTATCTGGAAAGTTAGAATCACCTATTATAACATCTTATGTTTCTTACAACAGTCTGCAATCTCTACAAATTTGTTCCTCTAAATCCCTCGGACTATTAACTGTAATGTTTCACAGAAACAAAGCCCTGATATAGTGGGTATCTTTTCCTAAAATATAACAACGATGAAGATGGCTGATCGTTATTTTGAAGTTGAGCTATCACGTTTTTCTGAATCTGCCCTTGTTGTAATACATACAAAAATGTAGTCACTTGTCCAATAGTGTAAAATTACAAAGGTTGTGATTGCTCAGAGAGCTACAAAACAATCACCTCAAAGTTCAAAGTAAGTTTTATTATCAAAGTATATATGTGTCACCATATACAACTCTGAGATTCAGTTTCTTGAGGGCACTTACAGCAAGTCTATAGAATAGTAACTATAACAGGTTCAATGAAAAATAAACCAAAGTGCAAAGACAACTAAGTGTACAAATGCAGATGTAAATAAATAGCAATAAATAACGAGAACATGAGGTTAAGAAGTCCTTGAAAGTGAGATCATTGATCGTGGGAACCAATTCACCCTCCTGAAGGCAGCTGCAGAGGCTGAGATCCTAGCATCATCAAGGGATGCAGGAGTTTGTGATGGTTCCACCATGTTCTGATAGTCAAAGCGAGCATAAAAGGCACTGAGCTCATCTAGAAGCAAAGCCCTGCTGTTTCCCCTATCGCTTGATTTAACTTTATAAGAGGTGAAAGCCTTCAAGCCCCGCCACAGCTGTTGAGCATCCTTCGTTGATTCAAGTTTCACTACTGTCCACAGCAGATTGTGTTTACTGTCATGTATTATCATGTCAGATAGTGTTTACTATCATGCTGAGTTTCTCCACTTCACACCAATTTGCTTTACTTGGCGTTCCTCCGCAAAGTAACAGAAGTTTGCTACGCTTAAGGTTTTGTTCACTAGCCTAAAGTGGAGCAAATATGATTTCTGTGCAACCTGCTTTGACGTTATTCAGTAAGATGAGTCCAGGGATGATTTCTAGTGTAGTTGCCAGCTGTATGTTATGTTGTTGTTACATCAAAAGTACAGGAAAGTTCTGTATTTTTCAATCAGTAATAATTGTTCGTTTTCTCTTCTCTCTACAGCCAGCCTACGATGTGGGAATCTTAATGACTCTGGTTGTTGCTTTCTCAGTTGTTGTCATGATCCTGGCAGTGAGAATCAAGTGCAAGCAGAATCAAACTCGGGTGAGAGCAGCTCTGCATTGTAGTTGTCCTGACTAATAGTTTTCTTTGGATTTTCACCATTGTGTTTCTGTACTTATCATCCCTTGGGTTTCTGTTCTGATGTTATCATCCTGACAAAGTCAGCTTGTTCCTGGTGGACCTGGCATTAAAGGCATATTGCAGATGAAGTCTCTGCAATAATTTAGCCACACATGTTACAACTGTACAGTCCAAAATATGCAATAAACTACATCAAGGCTTTGGATTTGGTAATCCCTGTTGGTGCTAGGAATATGGAAAACTGCTTAAGAATACTGCTTACTGTAGAATGTGACCATAAGACCACAGGTATCAGGAAAATTAGCTGGCATTTGAGTAAGCTAAACAGTATTCCTATATTAGGAATGGGTATTAAATCTGACCATGGTCAAATGGAACTAATTCTGGCACCTCCCCGATTGCAATCACTGTACTATCTACAGCCTTACATTTTACTGTCTAGATTTTATGCTCTGGACTTGCATTAGGCAAGTCTGTTGACATTTTGCCTAAGCCTAAATGTTTAACCAAGGATACTGTCTATTATGGCAGGGGGGGAAGCCACGGTTCAAGAAGGAGGACATCTTTGGGCCACCTGTGTGGACATCCTCAAGACTGAAGCAGACAAAATAGAGACAGACAGTGGGATGAGAAGAGTATAGTGGAGTTATAACTGGAGACAAGATGGGAGGAGGTGTTGTCAGGGTAGCTGTGGGAAATAATTCCGAATTCATGTTGGATATTTGTCAAAGAATAAGAGGAGATCTAGAAAGAAGGTTGAAGTCAGAGATGTGAAGGTCAGAGTAGGGAGAATGTTGGCAGAAAATTAATGAAATATTTGAGTGTAGTAGTAAATGTACTAGAAATAGAGTTGAGGTTTGAGGGGGGTCAGAGGCAAAGTAGGAAAGAAATCAGAACTGATTCTCCTAACCCACAAAATGCTTCAGCCCAAACAACTTGCCATAACTACATTGTTGATGTAAAGAAAGTGAGTGTTGAAAGAGAAGTTGCTCATTCTCAGTGTAAAAACTTCTTTCCCACTTTTGATGAAGGGTCTTCAATTAGAAATGTTAACTGTTTCTCTTTCCACGGATGCTGATTGGCTTGCTGAGTGTTTCCAGCATCTTGTCGTTTTATTTCAAAGTTTTCTTTATTTCCATTTGCTGTTTTAGGCCATCACAGCTTGTTGTAGAAGATGCTTTCGTGCCTAAGGCAGAGAATGAAAGGCTTAATATCTTCTGTAAACTTTTGCACACTAATTGTAAGTTACCTGCTCCCTTCCCAGAATTCCTTGCAGCAGCAGACAATCAATGCAATCAGCCGTCTGGCCACACGCCGTTATCGATCACGGTGCCGCCCTCTGGGTCACGAGCGTCAGAGCAGCCAGGGCTCCCAGGCCAGCAGCATGTCCGAGCCCGTGTGCGCCATATGTCTGGAGGAGTTTGCTGATGGGCAGGTGAGAAGAATTGGCAGCAGCTTTCACTTCGCTTATGGGGGGCGGGGGGGGGTGCGGAAGCGTTCATGACTTCCCTGTAACCTCTTGCAGAGAGGGTGAATGATGATCTTGATTGCAAAAGGTTTCATCAACAAACAGTTTTACCCCGGACTGGTTCTGAGTTTTGTTTTTATTTTTCTGTTTCTACACAGTTCAGCATAGTTTCAACTTTTGGGTTGGCATTGTGCAGACTATCTTCATTTAGTAAGTGTTAAATAGAGTCGCAGAGTAACACAGTGTAGAGCAAGACTTTGGTCCCTATCAATCCCATTTGCCCACATTTGGCCTATATCCCTAACTCTCCTATCCATGTACCTGTCCAAATATCATTATTGGTCCCATCTCATCTGCCTCTAGCAGTTCATTCTATAGGTACCCAACCCCCTTTGCATGAAGTTGCCTACAAAGTCTCTTTTAAATCCTCCCCTCTCACCTTAGAGCTATGCTTTCTAGTTTTGGGTTCCCTTTCCCTGGGACCAAGACAGTGTGCATTCTCCTAGTCTGAGCTCCTCAAGGATTATACTCCTCTGTAAGGTTGCTGGATTCAGGTAGAAGGTCCCAAGCTCATTCTTAGAGGTGGAAGAGATCCAGAGTTCTTCTGCTGGGCTGGGTTGAAGCCTTAGTAAGTCCTTGGAGATCCATTTCTTTAATTGTAGCTCCACCTGCTGCATGGCATAAAAATACATAGTGCTTCAACTTGCTTGGATCTTTTTCATACAAAATAATCGTGTTTTTCACACATTATTAATGATATTGGTGTCATAATATGAAGTGTTTAAATGCTGTTGTCCCCACACTGGATGTTTGCTAATGTGTTACTATCGATTTTTCTTTGTAGGATCTACGGATCATATCATGTTTCCATGAATTTCACAAGGAATGTGTGGATCCTTGGCTGCTTCAACATCGCACCTGCCCTCTCTGCATGTACAACATCATTGGTAATTCTGCAATTGAAGTTCACATGTAGCTGGTGTAGGGAGAACTAAATATGTGAGGTTTTACATTGTTAGATACTGCAGTAATTTTCTAGAATTAAATAATCTGATCCCAATAGGCAAGTAGTATACACCTCTCTGAAGGCAGTGACTTCTGGCAGATGTGACTATCAACTACAGGGCTTATTGAGTTCCTATTCTCCAGGGAGATCTTTTCATTCTGAGCTACACTCAGGCAATGTGTGTGATTCCAGCCTACTGACCAGTAGTGCAATAATAAGCCAATGAGAAGATTTTTTTGTGAACAAACCCAGTAACTTTTACTAGTGTCCAATTCTCTAGTGCCACTGCCGCTGTCAAAACTTAGCCCTTTTTTTAAATGGAATTGTAGAAAATGCTTAAGTGGCAACACTTGGGGATGCTGCCTTCCCAAAGTGCTAAGCGCATCTCCCTATTGCACTGGGGTATGAGACCTTCGACTAGCCTCACCTGGTTTAGCCCGCCCGTCGAAGCGGTAAACCGTGGTGTGGCCACTGTCACGTGCAGACATCTACCTGGAGCTGCAGGTGAGAGTCAAGTGTCCAGCGGGGACCAAAGGTGAGTGAGCTGCCCTGGAATGGACACAACAAGCCCCTTGACCAGAGGCGCTGCCCCTCCCTGGACATCCCATACACCCAAGTACTTAATAATAAAAGCTAAATAAGTTACAGATGTTGAGTGAAAATCAAAAAAAAACTGCAGATGCTTGAAATATAAAAATGCGGCTTGGGGTGTCAGAAACAGAAAATGCTGGAAACACTCAGCAGATCAGGCAGCATCTGTGGAAAGGGAAACAGAGTTAATATTTCAGGTCAAAGCCTTGAGATACCCTGAAAGTCCTCTCTCTCTACTGATGCTGCCTCAGTGTTTCAGCATTTTCCGTTTTCATCCTAGACAGTCAATTGTGATTCATTGTATCCTGCAACGTCCTGAAGGGGCCAAATCCAGCCACCTGCTTTCACATGTACAATCTGCAAGGGTTACACAACATGTTCAGTTGCAATGGCAGGTGATGCCAGTTACAGATCCGACGACCCGTGAAGATTAAGGCCTGATCTCATACTGCTTGCTGTGTCGTCATATACAGCCCTTAGAGAACTGGCAATGTGTTTGAAGGTTGAGTGAAATGTCGAGGGTCACTTGACACTAATATTGCAATCTTCGATTGTTTTCAGAAGGAAGTTCAACTGTTGCACAGCCAGAGGTTCGTGACCAAGCTACGCCAGGCGCTCAAGTGAACCAGCGAATTCACCTGTTCCGACGCTATCCTGGCCATGCCCACCTTCACAGACCGACCACTGCCATTCCCTCCAGAGCTCCTCATCTGAACAACGCCAGAGCTCCAGGGATGCTGGCTCCCCCCTCCGGTCATTACATTGTTAGGCCGGAAGTCTACCCCGTGGGGTTTAACACTATGCAGTACGTAGCCACCAGGCCAGGGCATCCTCCAACCCTGCACAGGTGCACCTATCGTCACGGTGAAGGCCAGGGAGCGCCCTACCGGCACCAGAGACCCTTCATGGTGCGGAAAGGTCCACCCTGGCTGGATAGGCCTCACCACGGACCGTTTCTGCATAAGCCCTGCAGGCAGCAGCAGTTTCCAGTATGCAGCGCACCACTGTCCTCGCACAAGTCCAGCTGTACTCCCTTGCGCTCACAGCTCGCCGGCAGCCATGACAACCGCAGCCTCTCCGGGGACAGCTTTGGTATCAACTGTTCGGTGCGCAGTGGATACCTGGCAGATAGCCCAGGTAGCGACTCCAGCTCGGGTCCTTGCCACTACTCCTCGAGTGACTCCACACTGGACTGCACTGATATAAGCAACCGCTGTATTTACGGGAGCCAGTCAACTTTCCGCAGCTCGCTGAGCAGCGAGTACGATCCCCTTGTGTACTGTGGGGCAAGTGACGAGAGCATAAAGGCTTCATCCTTTGAGGAGTCGAGGCCCAGGTCGGTGGACTCCACCGGTGGTCCTCAGGACAACCACGTACTTAATCACACCCACTACCACCATCATCGGCACCACCACTACAGCAAAGCTCACCCGCGTCCGAAAGATGAGTTTTGTAGGAACACGTCACAAAAACAGGAAGGTGAGCTGCTGGAGGACTATGTGGGCGACTTCCAGCACTGCCAGCATCAGGCGGAGTTTACCTGCCAATCCCAGTGCAGCCCGCATCCTGCCCAGTGCCCCTGCTTGGAGCAGAGCTTGTTGCTTCCCCCCGGACTTTGCCTCCCCGAGGCCTCGCTGCAAAAAGTGGACGCGGAGAGGGACAAGAGCAAAGTGGCGTGCGCCAAACCCGACCCAGTGCCTTCAGTAGCTAAGTCGAACCAGAGCAGCAGGAGGAGGAGGAAGAGGAGGAAAAGCAGCTTCCAGGTGGAGCCTCCTGTAGTTTACTTCCATCAGGACTGTGATGCCCTGGAGGACTGCAGGGTGCACGTTCACTATGGCAACAGTGGGAGCCCGTGCCCCCCTCCAGGCATCCAGCCATCTGTGCCAATCCCTTTAGTTCTCAACAGCGGAGCCTCCGGTGAGTGGCGTTTCCCGTTCTGCGAGTGCCCGAACCCCCGCTGTCAGCAGCCACTGCCTCACGTGCACTCTGAGTCCATGTTGGCCGGCAAGCCGCACAGCAGCAGCGTGGACCAAGGCCACCCATTTCAAGATAGCTGTTGCAAAAGACACTGTGATACAGAACCAGTACAAGACCAGTCCTTCTACTGCCAGACATTCCCCAACAACACAGGTGCGTAAAGCAAAGCTGGAAGTATTTTTGGGGCCTGAGAAATTTAGAGCTTACCTTTTTCTTTTATATTGCCGGTGGCAGTTTGAGAAGAGTTTTGTCCCAGAGTAATGCAGCATGGTTCCCTGTGGAAAATCAGTGAGGGTGACCAGAACGTCACATTGTCGTGAAGGGAGAAGGAAGCATAAGGAGTTTGTTATATTATTTAGGTGCCTGACTTGAAGATCTGTCTTGTATGCGCTGCCCTAATCAGCGATGATGCATGCAGCCGTTTGTAGTTAGGTTTTATCCCCCTTTCAAAGTGGGTGGGGTTCGGCTTTTATTGCAGCATGGCATCCGAACGAGCGTTCCTGCAGCTTATCGAAAGTCCATGTGAGGGAAATAGCGAAAGAAACCTACCCCCTGATGCTGTTCTGCAGTTAGTTGCCTGGGAAGGGGGGGATGGGTGGAGGGGGTGTTTTTCTGGGGAGCAGAGAATGCCCTGGTTCCAAGGGTGTGTTGGGGCCACTGACACTGTCACTACCAGGTAAATATTGACATGGTACAAATGATTAACTTATTAATCCGTGAAGACCTTGCCACTGCAGGCACATAGGAATTTCCCAACAGAACCCTGACACGTTGTTGTATGTGGACACTGATGCAGTGTATCTAGATTTCAGATTTTCAGTCAGTTTGCTTTTAATCAGGATTAGCCTAGGGTTCCAGCACAGCAGAAGATTATATCCTTATTACAAATTTTGCAATCATTCTGCTTATCCTTAAGGGTTCAGAACTATGGTTACACGCTTAGCTGAGTTTGCATGCCCTTTGATCAGGAGTGTTGTTTTGTCATCCAGTATCAAGTTATATAACCCAGAGGTCATAACAGTATGATTGTGTGTTCCACAAAACCATTTGCCGTGTGTCTGAAAGATAGATTGATGAGCAGTCTAACTTTAACTTGCCCATTTTTTTGTCCCCTCTCAATGTGGCTGCATATGGTTCACTATTCAACCATTGATTCCGACCTTCCTCCTGATCTTCGTAGCAATAATCAGCTCATTCCCAATCCAAACACTGTCTTACCCCACTGCCTACACCTTGTAGATTGCTTCGTGCTCCAGCTTTGATCAGCGAATGAAAGCAACCTATGTTTAAGTTTGCCAAGTACTGCTTCCATTTAAAGATGATTTGGTATCGAGAGTTTTCCCAGTTCTGTTCATCATTCAGTTTAGTACCAAGCTAAAAATCTAACACAATATTTAAAATATCTCTGTTTAGTAGGTATCGATATTTCAACTTACCAATAGTCCATTCTCTAGAAATATATTGTGAGTCTTGTAGTGCTTCACACAAATAGAAGTGTTGGTCTAGTGGAAGAGTACAGTTCCACGCACTCTGCCAGTGAGGGGATGTACAATGCACTGCCTCTGAGAAGAGGGAAATTTGGTTAATTGAGATGCAGAATTCACTGTAACAAAACAGACAATGTGCAGTTTTGTATATCCTTTAACAGTGGTGCTGGTTGGAATGGAGTATCCTAATCATTGAGCCTCACCAGCCGAAGGCTGAGTAGCCAGCAGTAGGAGCAGTGGAAATGTTTTAACACACCAGAGCAAAATTGGAAGACAACTTGGAGTTTAGGATAGATCACTCAGTGAAAGAGGTTAGGTAGCTGTGGTTTAGAAAGTGTCACAATGCAAAATGTTATAAGAATGTGAACTGTTTAGGGAATGACTAACTGTTGTATATGGGGAGTTGTTACATTGCACTGAGGGCCTTCAACATACTTATCTGAATACTTGGTACTGACTCCGAATTGGAGATGAGTTCCTTGAGGATCTTCACAAAATAAATTTTAAGCGTTTGATGACTATAGGTCCATTACGGATGGTTGAAAATTTACTTCCCCCTTGGAGGTTTGCTTTCCCTGGTATCATTGCTCAAGCACAAGTCCCTGATGGCCTGGGCTCATTCCTTTTTTATGTCACCTGTAATATACTATAGGTTTTTCCAAATGTTTGATTGTTGTTTTTTTTTCATTCCAACCAGGTACCAAATCAAATGTGGAAGAAATTTGTGAGGAAGTCGTGTAACTGAAAAACTGACAAAGAAAGCCACAACAGGCAGGACAAGGGGCAGAGGTGACAAGAGCATGGTACTGGCAAGATGAAGGGCAGACGTGGAGAAGCCGCGTATCTGCAGATGAGAGTGGAGACGTGCCTGAAGGATCTGTGTAGCTGGAGAATGAGAAAGGCATGGAAAACACGGAGAAGCTGAGGATGAGAGTAGGGTGGGCATGGAGAAAATTGGCTCCGGCTGGATGCGTGTGGGGAAAAGTGTGTAATAGTCCTCAACTTGGGGGGATAAGTGGAGAAGGTGCAGCAGGGGGAGGAAGTGGAATTGGTGCAAACGTGTCTTGCCAGCAGAATGAAGGTGAGGATGTGTAGACATGGTGGGGTGAGTTGAGGGGGCGACACGTGAAGAGACAGTGTGTCTGGAAGGATGAGTGTAGGGCTTTGCATGAAGTTGTGTGATGTGCAGATAAGGGTGAGGACCTTTGAGGGGTATCAGTTTAGCTGCCGGGATGAGGGAGGGGATGCATCTTCAGAAGCCATAAAGCTGCCAGTATAAAGTGCGGACAAGAGTGGAGATGCCATATAGTTGGTGGGTGGAGATGGGCATAGGCAAGGAGAAGCTGTGTAGCTGTGAGACTGGCATAGAGAAGCCAAGTCCATGGCGGTCTGGTGCAGGTGCAGGAGTGGATACGTCATGTAGCCAAGGGTATGATGTGGGAGCAGACATGGAGAAGCTGTATTACTGGGAATATGAGGTGAGAACAGCCACAGATAGACTGTGTAGCTGGCAGGAAAAGGCATGTGTGGGAATAGCCTGATGATTGATGGATTCAGCTGGCAGAATGAGGGGCAGGTCCAATGTAGCTGTGTAGCTACAAGGCCAAGACCAAGTAATTTCAAAAGTTTTAAAAACTCAATCCAGGACATGAATTTACAGAAGCATCGCTTCATGACATTGGTGCTTGTAATTTGTCATTAACCATCTACTTCAGGAATACAAGTTTAACTACAGCTGTTGAAGAGCCTTTGTCAAGGGACTCTTCCAGGTTACCTTTATTTTCCAAAATAGTCTAACACCTGGCAGATTTCTAGCACTTGTGACCAGACCCTGACTGTCAGATAGAAGCACTTAAAGACAAATGTAGCCTTGCAGGGCCTTGTATTTACAAGGGCTCCACAGTATATTTTGGGTACTTTGTATTAAAAAAGATCTTTTTAAAGTGTTGTATTATATTTGTATAGAAAGTCATTGCATTATGATATGTTCTTAATATATTTATTTACTAATATATTTATCCTCTACCAGGGTGTGTAATGTAAAGTGCCTTATAAATGATCAGTGCTGTCACTAACGATGGTC
This sequence comes from Mobula hypostoma, assembly GCF_963921235.1. Lineage (NCBI taxonomy): Eukaryota > Metazoa > Chordata > Chondrichthyes > Myliobatiformes > Myliobatidae > Mobula > Mobula hypostoma. The sequence continues at coordinate 38,081,107 of NC_086119.1, forward strand.
TGGCCCTATTCAGATTATTCTCCAATAAATTATTTTCAATTACAAAGGTGGTTGAATTGTGTTTGTGTGTCATATATCTAGTTGAATCCCTGAATCGGCTGATGATGCAGAATGGCAGTTCTTTAGATTTTTACTGGTATCCCCATTGGATTATAAATTACTTAGTGGTATATAGATACTGTAACGCTAAGGGCATAGTGAGTTTATTGGGACTCTGAACAAATGTTTAAAAAGATATTTTGTAATGATTTCTAGGAAGTTGTGTTTATTGCCATCTCTGTGATAGGGGATGGTTGAGTTCAAAGGTGCTAATCGTGGATTCAGTGCTTATTGAGTGATACAACTGTTCAGATCCATCATGATCGTAAAATGAACCCTAGAAACAGTAATTGAAAGAATTGAAAGGTAAGTTGTTTGAAGAGTACCCCACATCTACCAGGCTTGCAGCCACATTGTTGACGTGATCAGTCTGGTTAAGCTGCACGTGGTGACCCATGATAAAACTGAGGGTAAAGTGCAGGTAGGCTGACATCACCAGGATGTACCAAGAATTACAAGGTAAGGAGGGACGACGTGAAATACCACAGCTATTGCCACTGAGCAGAGAAAGATAACCGATGATTGTAATTTTTGAATTACTCCATATCTCTCAGGTTCTAGATCACAATTAGTCCTGATATGTTAATTATATTCATAGTGATACAGAATACCTGTTTTTTTGTCATCTGTCATTTCTTCATGTGGTAATGAATTATATTAACAGTTCAAAATTGAAATATACTTTAGTCATGTAGTCTAATGTCCTATCACTTTTTTGTGAACAGGGAAGAATTCCAATGCAGATAGATTGACTGATTTGGTGGTATAAAAATATTGACTAGGTTGAGTTGTGTATTTATTTGTTTGCCATGTTACTAAATGTTTAAAAGGTAGGTACTTCTGGTTGCAACATAACAATTTTATATGAAAATGATTCAAGCTACAAGATTTCAGGGAAGAAAACACTCGGTGTAATGGCGGTTCATATATACGGTGCCAGAGAATGAAGACCTAAACTATTGTAAGGCATTACTGCCCTGGCACGTAGGGAGGCGGCGATATTATGTTGGCATTTACAGGACTGGTATAACATGGAAAATAGAGGCTACAGAGGTTAAATGTGTTTTTTTAACGAAGTGTTCTTGAGTAGGAATTATCGGTAGGTCTCTCACTCCTGAGCAATGCTTTAGGTTGAAGTTTCATTCCAGGTGGAAACACCAGTGCTGTACTGAAGGAATACTCTGCTATTACTGACAACATGTTCAGGATGAGACCATAAATCGATCACATGGAATTAAAGATCCAATGGCACTTTCTAAACAGAGCAAGGAAGCTCACCCTTTGCTGTGGCCTGTCCCTGTGCTGGGAAATATTGCTTTTCCATTAGAGCAAAAGACACTGGAGCAAAATTAGCCATTTGACCCATCGGGTCTGTTTCACCATTCATTCATGGCCAATTTAATATCCCTCTCTACCCCATTCTCCTGCCTTCTCTCTGTTACCTTTGATGCCATGACTAATGAAGAACCTATCAACTTCTGCCTTAAACATACACAATGACTTGGCCTGCCCAGACATCTGTGGCAATTAATTCCACAGATTCACTGCCTCTGGCTAAAGAATTTTTTCTTCATCACTGTTTTAAATTGATGTTCCTCTATTCTGAGGCTGTGCTGTCTGATCCTAGACTTCTCCACTGTAGGAAACATCCTCCCTACATCTACTGTCTAGGGCTTTCAATAGTCGATAGGTTTCAATGAGATTCTGCCGCTCTCCCCCCCCCCCCATAAACTCTAGTGGGTACAGGCCCAAAGCCATCAAATGCTTCTCATATCTTAACCTTTTCATTCCTGGGATCATTGGAATCATTCTCATGAAGCTCCTCTCAACCCTCTCTAATGCCAGCACATCTTAGATAAAAGTCCCAAGACTGCTCACAATACTCCAAGTACACTCTAATGAATGCCTTAGCATTACATCCTTGCTTTTGTATTTTAATCCTCTTGAAAGTAATGCTAACATTGCATTTGTCTTGCTTACTACTGACTCAATCTGCAAGTTAACCTTTCGGGAATTATGCACAAGGACTCCCAGCACCTCTGATTTTGTACCTCTGATTTTTGAATTTTTTACCCCATTTAGAAAACAGTCCACACCTTTTTCCCTTCTGCCAAAGTACATGACCTTGCACTCCCCAACACTATATTTCAACTGTCACTTCTTTGCCCATTCTTCCAATGTAAGTCCCTCTGCAGACACCCAGCTTCCTCAAAACTATTTGCTCCTCCACCTATCTATGCAATAAAGCAATCCATTATTTCAGCCAAATTATTGACATATAACATAAGAAGCAGTCCCAACACCGACCCCAGCGGCACACCACTAGTCACTGGCAGACAACCAGAAAAGGCCCCCTTTATTCCCACTTTTTGCTTCCTGCCAGTCACCCAATCTTCTATCCATGCTAGTATCTTTCCTGTAATACCTTTGGCTGCTATCTTGCTCAGCAGCCTTCTGTATTGCATCTTGTCAGAGGCCTTATGAAAATCCACGTAAAACAACATCCACTGACTCTCTTATGTCTATGCCGTCTGTTATTTCTCAAAGAATTACAGAAGATTTGTCAGGCAAGATTTCCCCTTGGTTCTCAAGTGATATTGCAACTCTGATAAAGAAGAAGAGGGAGTTGTATCACATGTATAGGAAGCAGGGAGTAAATAAGGTGCTTGAGGAGTATAAGAAGTGCAAGAAAATACTTAAGAAAGAATTCAGGAGTGCTAAAAGAAGACATGAGGTTGCATTGGCAGTCAAAGTGAAGGATAATCCAAAGAGCTTTTACAAGTATATTAAGAGCAAAAGGATTGTAAGGGATAAAATTGGTCCTCTTGAAGATCAGAGTGGTCGCCTATGTGCGGAACCAAAGGAAATGGGGGAGATCTTAAATTGGTTTTTTGCGTCTGTATTTACTAAGGAAACTGGCATGAAGTCTATGGAATTAGGGGAAACAAGTAGTGAGATCATGGACACTTTACAGATTGAAAAGGAGGAGGTCCTTGCTGTCTTGAGGAAAATTAAAGTGGATAAATCCCCGGGACCTGACAGGGTGTTCCCTCGGACATTGAAGGAGACTGGTGTTGAAATTGCAGGGGCCCTGGCAGAAATATTTAAAATGTTACTGTCTATAAGTGAGGCGCCAGAGGATTAGAGAGTGGCTCATGTTGTTCCGTTGTTTAAAAAAGGATCGAAAAGTAATCCAGGAAATTATAGGCCGGTGAGTTTAACGTCGGTAGTAGGTAAGTTATTGGAGGGAGTACTAAGAGACAGAATCTACAAGCATTTGGATAGACAGGGACTTATTAGGGAGAGTCAACATGGCTTTGTGCACGGCAGGTCATGTTTGACTAATCTATTGGAGTTTTTCGAGGAGGTTACCAGGAAAGTGGATGAAGGGAAGGCAGTGGATATTGTCTACATGGACTTCGGTAAGGCCTTTGACAAGGTCCCGCATGGGAGGTTAGTTAGGAAAATTCAGTCGCTAGGTATACATGGAGAGGTGGTAAATTGGATAAGATATTGGCTCAATGGAAGAAGCCAAAGAGTGGTAGTAGAGAATTGCTTCTCCGAGTGGAGACCTGTGACTAGTGACGTGCCACAGGGATCAGTACTGGGTCCATTGTTATTTGTCATCTATATCAATGATCTGGATGATAATGTGGTAAATTGGATCAGCAAATTTGCTGATGATACAAAGATTGGAGGTGTAGTAGACAGTGAGGAAGGTTTTCAGAGCCTGCAGAGGGACTTGGACCAGCTGGAAAAATGGGCTGAAAAATGGCAGATGGAGTTTAATACAGACAAGTGTGAGGTATTGCACGTTGGAAGGACAAACCAAGGTAGAACATACAGGGTTAATGGTAAGGCACTGAGGAGTGCAGTGGAACAGAGGGATCTGGGAATACAGATACAAAATTCCCTAAAAGTGGCGTCACAGGTAGATAGGGTCGTAAAGAGAGCTTTTGGTACATTGGCCTTTATTAATCGAAGTATTGAGTATAAGAGCTGGAATGTTATGATGAGGTTGTATAAGGCATTAGTGAGGCCGAATCTGGAGTATTGTGTTCAATTTTGGTCACCAAATTACTGGAAGGATATAAATAAGGTTGAAAGAGTGCAGAGAAGGTTTACAAGGTTGTTGCCGGGACTTGAGAAACTCAGTTACAGAGAAAGGTTGAATAGGTTTGGACTTTATTCCCTGGAGCGTAGAAGAATGAGGGGAGATTTGATAGAGGTATATAAAATTATGATGGGTATAGATAGAGTGAATGCAAGCAGGCTTTTTCCACTGAGGCAAGGGAAGAAAAAAACCAGAGGACATGGGTTAAGGGTGAGGGGGGAAAAGTTTAAAGGGAACATTAGGGGGGCTTCTTCACACAGAGAGTGGTGGGAGTATGGAATGAGCTGCCAGACGAGGTGGTAAATGCGGGTTCTTTTTTAACATTTAAGAATAAATTTGACAGATACATGGATGGGAGGTGTATGGAGGGATATGGTCCATGTGCAGGTCAGTGGGACTAGGCAGAAAATGGTTCGGCACAGCCAAGAAGGGCCAAAAGGCCTGTTTCTGTACTGTAGTTTCTATGGTTCTATGGAAACTTTCCTGACTTGGCCTATTTTGTCATGTGCCTCCAAGTACCCCAAAATGCTCATCCTTAATAAGAGACTCCAACATTTTTCCAGCTACTGAGAGTCAGGCTAACTGGCCTATAATGTCCTTTCTACTGCCTCCCTCCTTTTTTAATGATCTTCCAGTCCTCCAGAACCATTCCAGAAATTAGTCAGTCTTGAAAGATCATTACTAATGACTTCTCAATCTCTTCAGCTACCTCTTTCAGAACACTGGGCTGTAGTCCGTCTGGTTCAGGTGACTTATCTACCTTCAGACTTTTCAGATTCCCAAGCACCTTCTCTTCAGTAATGGCAACAATATCTTATGCCCTCTGACACACTCACATTTCTAGCATTCTGCCAGTGTCTTCCACAGTGAAGAATGATGCAAAATATTTAACCTTGCCTGTCAACTTCTTTGTCCCCCATTACTACTTCTCCAGTGTCATTTTCCAGGGGTCCAATATCCACTCTCATCTCTCTTTTACACTTTATATATCTGATTTAAAACTTCTGATATCCTCTTTGATAGTATTGGCTAGTTTACCTTCATGTTTCATCTTTTGTCTCTTTATGGCTCTCAACTTCCCTTCTCAAACAAGAGAATGGGTGGAAAAGAGTGCAGTCAACATTGACTGCACTCTTTTCCATAGATGCTGCCTGGCCTGCTGAGTTCTTCCAGCATTTGTGTGTGTTGTCTAGTTGTCTTCTGTTGGTTTTTAAAAGCTTCACAACCCTCTACCTTTGCACTAATTTTGCTGTTATATGCCCTCTTTTTTGCTTTTATGCAGCCTTTGACTTCCCTTGTCAGCTATGATTGCCTCATCCTCCCTTTAGACTACTTCTTTTTCGTTGGGATGTATCTTTGCTGTACATTCCAAATTGCTCCAGAAACACTAACTCTATTCTGCTATTATCTCTGCTGATGCCCCCTTCCAATTAACTTTGGCCAGCTCTTCTCTAACACCTCTGTAACTCCCTTTAGTCCACTGTAACACTGATACGTCCAATTTTAGCTTCTCCTTGTCAAACTACAGGGTGAATTCTATCATATTATGATCACTGCCTCCTAAGGGTTCCTTTACCTTAAGCCCCCAATCAAATCTGGGTCATTACATAGCACCCAATCCAGAATTTCCATTCCCCTAGTGGTTCAACAACAAGGTACTTTAAAAAGCCATCTCATAGGCATTCTACAAATTTTCTCTCTTGGGATCCAGCACCTACCTGATTTTTCCAATCAACCTACATTTTGAAGTCCCCCAAGGCTATTGCAACAACGCCCTTTTTACATGCCTTTTCTATCTCCCTGTTCGGAGACCTGTATATAACTTCCATCAGAGTTTTTTTACCTTTGCAGTTTCTTAACTCTACCCACAAGAACTCTACATCTTCTGATCCTATGTCATCTCTTTCTAAGGATTTGATTTAATTTTTTATCAACAGAGCCACCCCATCCCCTCTACCTCCCAACATATCCTTTCAATGCAATTTGTATTCTTGGATAATATCCTCCCAACTATGACCTTCTTTCAGCCACAACTCGGAGATGCCCGCAACATCATACCTGCCAATCTCTAACTATGCTACAAGACCATCTACCTTATTCTGTACACTGTGTGCATTCAAATATAACACTCACAGTCCTGTATTCATCACCCTTTTCAACTTTGGACCCCTGGTACACTTTAAGTCATCCCACTGACTGCAATTTTGCCCTATCGTCTGCCGCTCCTTCCTCACAATCTCACTACGCACTGCATCCAGTTGTATACCAACTGCACCATCCTCGGCCCAATCACTCTTGTTCCCATCCCTCGGCCAAATTAATGTAAACCCTCCCCAACAGTCTAGCGAACCTGCTCGCAAGGATGTCGGTCCCCCTCAGGTTCACGTGTAGCCTATCCTTCTTGTACAGGTTATACCTTCTCCAGAAGATATTAATGATCCAGAAATCTAAAACCCTGCTCCATGCACCAATTCTTCAGCCAATACCAATACTCATCTGCCAAATCATCCTATCCTTACATCACTAACACATTGCACAGGCAGAAATCCAGAGCTGTCTACCAAACTCCCCATATTCTGTCTTCAAGACCTCCTCCATTTTTGTACCTATGCCATTGGTACTAAAATGTAACATGACTTCTAGCTGTTCACCCTTCTTCTTTATAACGCTGTGTCCAAGATACCCCTGACCCTCCAAACCATCCAGGTGTCTTTTGCATCCACAGAGTCTTCTGTCTGCTTCTCTAATTAAGAAATCCCCTATCACTAGTTCACTCCTCTCCCCTCCCCTTCTCTTCTAAATCACATGAGGGGAGAAGACTCAGTGGCAAAGGTCAGGTCATTGTGGCTTCCCCCGGTAGATTTCTCCCACCAAAGAGTATCCAAAGTGGTAGACTTATTATTGAGGAGAATGGCCACGGGGGTACTCTGCACTGGTTACCTATTCCCTTTCCCTCTCCTGACAGTCACCCAGGTACCTGCCTGCTGCAACTTAGGGGTGACTACTTCCCTGTAGCTCCTATCTATCACCTCATTTTCCTGAATAAGCCGAAGGACACACAGCCACAGCTTCAGTTCTTGAACACGATCTCTGAGTAGCCAGAGCTCGGTGCACTTGCTGCAGGTGTAGTTATCAGAGAGACTGGAGGTTTCCCAAAGATCCTACATCTTACACAAGGAACAAACCACTAACTCTGGATCCATTCTTGGTGCACTAGCTATGTCCTAACAGGGGGGAAAAAATGCTAGAAACTTACTCTACATGTGGTTGCCCAGAGCTGGTGAGCCAAAGCCTGACCACTCTAGCACTGTCCAGTCACAAAACAGTCACTCCTCCCACACCTTGCCTCCCTTTATTGGCCCCTGCCGAGTGGCGAACAGATAATTTTGATTGAATAGTTTATTGAATGAGTGAAAGACCTGTCCGGTCTGTTTAGCCTCTTGGGTTAATGCAACAATCTGCATTTCCATTATTAGACAGCTAAATCCCAAGCATGTGAAACCTCAGACTTACCTCACCTGAAATTTAACCCCACATTCTGACAGAGGGTATCTTTCATCTCCTGTTTTGAAAAGACCCAGTGGCTCTCTGCTCACCAGGTGACAGCTTTTCCTCAAGTCAACAGTCCAGAGCAGGAACTTTACTGAGTTTGAAACCATGTCCCTCATCCTATTCAGCGTAAAGCATTCAGCTCCACTTGTCCACTCTTTGCATTGTTTCTGAAACATGAATCACGTACATTCTTCACAATAATTAAACAAATCTTTGTTCCCTGAACCTGTCTCCACAGCTCAAGAACTGCCTTTTTTTGTGCCTCTTTTTGCCGGTGGGTAGGGCAGAGGATGAGATCATGCCTTTGGTAGTTTGCTGGCAATGCTTAAAAACATTTTAATACTGTAAAGCATTAAGTGGGCCAAAGATGAACTTCTACTTACAAAATGATTTTTGTGCGAAACCAAATTTTTAAAAATTATTTCTACTCGACTTACTTGAAACTGCTCGATGTAATCCAAAACTGAAAGTTACTAAGTCTACATTAAGTGTGGTTTGCTTATTTTCAGCTCTTCCACTCCTCCCCAGCTCCCCCTCCCACCGAACAATTCTCAAAGGTGCTTCCTGACTCTTTGACATTGCTCAAGAGCTCTCATGAGTCTTTAAAGTGCATGTACGACTTCTGAAACAAGGCAAAGCTGCACTGGATTCTGCTGTTGCTCCATCCACTATCAACTGACAAAGCATCGCCACCCAGAAAACATGGATAAGAAAGCAAGTTGTGAAGACAAAAAAAACATACGGGACTTTTCATCCTGCAAAACATGATGTTTTTCTTCATAAATGCAATGCCTCAATTTGACTAATTATTTGCTAAATAGGTGAAAAATGTTAGGATACTCATTTGTGTTTGACATTTAGAGTTCTCTGGTGGAGTTATAGGTATTTTATATATTATATATACTGGAAAATGTTGGATTGTTTCACTGTTTTCAAACGGCATGTGCCTTTATCCAAATGTGCACAATGTTGGCCCACTTTTAAAATCAGTGATTCTTGCTTCTTTCTTAAAGAAGCTGCTATCTTTGAGAGGCAAATCTTGAGTGGTATCCATGGTGGGTGTGTGTGTGTGTGTGTGTGTGTGTGTGTGACTCTCTCCCCCTACCCCCTCTGTCTTTCTCAGAACAAGCTCACCTACTTATTTTAATAATGAAACACTTTGACAAATGTACTAACTTCATGTTAACACCGTCATGTATTTTAAATTTTAGATGGAAGTGAGACTTAATTCTTAAAGTTGCAGTTCCTTGGTCTGTGCCTTTCCAGGGATGATATCACTGGAAGTCTTTCTTCAAGTTGAGAGTGAGAAAGCCTTCCAGCCACAATGTTCCAAACAAGAGGAAGACTGCAGATGGTGGAAATCAAAGCAATACACACAAAATGGTGGAGGAACTCAGTAGGCCAGGCAGCATCTATGGAAAAGAGTAAACAGTCGACATTTCAGGCCAAGAACCTTCATCGGGACTGGAAAAAGAAATTAGAAGTCAGAATAAGAAGGTGGGGGGAGGAGTGGAAGAAGTACAAGGTAGTAGGTGATAGGTGAAACCCGGAGTGGAGGAGGGGTGAAGTAAAGAGCTGGGAAGTCGATTGGTGAAAGAGATAAAGGGCTGGAGAAGGGGGAATCTGTTAGGAGAGGGAAAAAGGCCATGGAAGAAAGGGAAGGGGGAAGGAGAGGTGATGGGCAGGTAAGAAGAAAAGATGAGAGGGAAATGGGAATTTGGAATGATGAAGGAGAAGCGGGGGCAATTCTAACAACCATCAAATTTGCTGAGGTTGTTATCTGAGGTTTCACGTCTCCCAGAAGAACACATTATTTTAGGTGGGTTGGAGAATCTATAAATTGTAATACAGCGTCACAAATTATGGCATTCAGCAGGATCAACCACAGGATTTTTAACGTCTCATAATTTTTCATTGACAGTAACCTGAATATTCATTCAAATTGCACAAGTTTAAATACCATAAAACAGTCACAAGTAGACAAAGTAGGTTGACATGTTTATTTATTATTCTCATTCCATAGGTTAAATTCAGTAGTAGTCCAATGGGGAATGTATTTTCTCTTATCTACTAGTGCACATTACAGTGTGTGTGTTCATATCTGTGCAGAGGAAGGAATGCACATTGCTTGTGCAAAGGTGTTAATGATTGTGTGAGAAAGTGATTAAATGTATCTGGTTAGTATGAAAGTATAGAGTATGTGCAAGTGCAAGAGAAAATAAAAATGATCACACGTGAATGTAACTCAAATGTACGATGTGAACACATGTTGCACATGAATGCTAATGAATGTGTGTTAGGTGCAAATTTCTACATGGGGTGTATATACGTGCGCAGATACATGTTGAATACTGAGAATAAGCTAGGAGAGAACTGCGGTCTTTTTTTAGATCACTGAGCTTGAATGACCTGTGACCTTTGATATCACAACAAGTACAATTGAGAAGTACAACACTCACTTAGAAACTGAGATAACAGTAAGTCACAGACACCTACCCAGGCAGAGAGAAGACAAATTAAAAGCCAAGATTATGTAACACTATCTTTGGATTTAAGTTTATAAAGTCTCTGGGAGGAAGTAAAGACTGAAGAAGATGAAGAATTACTAATACTACTGAGAAGCTCTCTAAGTGTGTGCTATGATTTGCTGGCCAGTTATTTTAATAAAATGGTTGCATTTTGTTGGGTGTGTAAACAGTGAGGTTTCCTCTTGCCTCTTGATCAGCCTCAATAGCTTCAAACAATGACTGGAAGTTTCCAACTCCAAAGCCCTTCAAAAAGAAAAGTAACATGCATTGTTAGTTATGTCCAAAATGCATGACATTTAAAAGTTCAAAGTAAATTTATTATCAAAGTACACACTCAGTGGCTAGTTTCTTTGATACACCTATACATCTGCTTATTAATACAAATATCTAATCAGCCAATTATGTGGCAGCAACTCAATGCATAAAAGCATGCAGACATAGTCAAGAGGTTCAGTTGTTGTTCAGACCAAACATCAGAATGGGGACAAAATGTAATTTAAGTGACTTAGACTGTACAATGATTGTTAGTGCCAGACAGTGGTTTGAGCAACTCAGAAACTGCTGATTTGGAATTTTAACACACAACAGACTAGAGTTTACAGAGAACGTGTGAGAAACAAATAAATATCTGTGGGCAAAAATAATTTGTTACTGACAGAGGTCAAAGGAAAATGGCCAGACTAGTTCAAGCCGACAGGAAGGCGACAGTAGCTCAAATAACCACATATTACAACAGTGGTGTGCAGAAGAGCATCTCTGAACGCACAATACATCAAACATACAGCAGCACAAGACCATGAATGCACACTCAGTGGCCACTTTATTAGGTTCAAGAGGTACCGAATAAAGCAGCAACGAAGTGTATATCACCATATAATACTCTTCCAGGCATTCACAGTAGATACAAAGAAACAACAGAACCAATGCAAAACTACACACAGTCAAAGCAATCCATGTACATAAAAAGACAGACTATGCAATTCCAAACAATAACAAATAATAATAGTAATAATAAATAATATTGAGATATAGGTTGTGGAATATTTCGTTGTCGCGGTGAGTGAAGTTAGGGTTAGGGTTCAGGAGCATGATGGTTGTAGGGTAATAATTGTTCCTGAACAAGGCTCCTGTACCTCCAACCCAATGGCAGCAGAAAGAAATGAGCAAGGCTTGGAAGGTGGGCATCTTAGATGATGTAGGCTGCTTATAGATGTGCTCAGTGGTAGTGATGGCTTGAGCTGTTTTCATTACTTTTACCACTGTTCTGCAGGAACCACTAATAATTGCCGAGTATGGTCTGTCAATTGGCATTAGGTGTTTGTATCCTTTCTTCCCTTGTCTTTCTTTTAGTCTGGTGGCAATTACAGCCAGATGGATTGGACTGTCAATAATTTTAAACTTTGTTGCTTTTTTAATACAATAGGAAAGCTACAATATGCTATATACACACCAGAAGACCCCTTGTTTAATCCCTAACTCTGAGGATCATTATTGTTTCTAGTAGGTAGGTCACAATATCAATAGAGGAGGAGAAAACTGTCTGGTGTTCCTGCTGTGACTGCAGTGGTGTGTGCTGGATTGTCAATGGAGGCCCAATAATGTCACACTCACCCTCCCTATCCAACATCAGCTAACAGATTTAGGAGGAGACTGGTAACCTGCTGGAGGTACAACAGGACTCCCCAGTGGCATGGGAAATACCTCTAAAAATGAGCCCATTGGCCATATCTTGATGTGTAGCAGCCTCATGGCAGGTTGAAGGGTATCGCCCGTGATTGGGTGATTGTTGAGGTCAAGAATTAGCCTGCTCCACATGGAGAATGCTGGAAAAGATCCGATTTCACCAGTATTACGAGGATAGATTGAAAAAGAAATGATTATTTCAGATTCACAAGAAATTCTGCAAAGGCTGGGGATCTTGAGCAACGCATACAAAATTCTGGACTCAAAAGAACTCAGCAAGTCAGGCAGCATCTGATGAAGGGTCTCTCAGCCCGAAATGTCGACTGTTTATTTTCCCTCCAAAGATGCTGCCCGACTTGCTGATTATTTCAGATTGATTCATATTGAATTTTCCATGTTCATAGACTGAGTGCAGATCAACAACACAGAAAGCAGGTGGTTATAATATGAATTTGAAGGTGCATGACAGAATAATGCATGTTTTTAAAGATAAAGAACATTGGACTTGTGGATTGTGTGCACAACAAACAGGTACTGGAATGCCTATGTATCTAATTCAAAGGTCAAATGTACATTTAATGTCAGAGAAATGTATACAATATACATGCTGAAATACTTTTTCTTCACAGCCATCCACAAAAGCAGAGGAGTGCCCCCAAAGAATGCATGACAGTTAATTGTAAGAACCCCAAAGCCCCCCCAGCTCCTCCCCCCATGCGTAAGCACCAGTGAAGCAACAATCCCCCCCACTAGCAAAAAAAAAGCATTAGCACCCACCACCGAGCACTCAAGCGCGCAGCAAAGCAACAGCAAAGACGCAGACTTGCAGTACCCCAAAGACTATTCGTTCAATCTAATTGAGGTCTGGGTTTGAAGCTCGTATGCAGAGATGAGAACGGTCCACAGTACTTACATTGAAATTATGCCTCTGTATCACCTCCAGAAAGAGGGTGGGTCTATCTTGGACAGGCTTGGTGAAGATCTGCAGTAAGTAGCCATTCTCATCATAATCAATAAGAATCTTGAGCTCCTGTTACAAAGAAGAAGTTTCCAAGTCACAGAATCATTCTGCTATTATTGTGCATGAAAGGAATTATTAGGCAGCAAGCTATCTGGTATGTTTGGAGTAAGTAAATAATTATTCCAGATATACCAAACTGCTGACTTCCTAATAATCTATGTGGGAATATTGGCCTGTTTTCAAGACGCTATTGGAAGATCCAGCACTGAGCGGCTGAACTGCAGTCAAGTGACTAACGTTAAGATGTTGGATATATGCCTGAACCTCCAAGGGGATCCCAAACTTGTCATAGGGCTTGGAGGCTTATGGGCCTCAATAACCCGGAGAACTATGTTGGCTGGATTCAAAGTCTTGTACTTTGATTCTTGGTAGGATCACCCATGCCAGACAGGTCAAAGGGTAGAGGCCAGACCAAGAGTGGTCTACCAGTCCTCCAGATTTGGGGCTAACAACCATGAGTGGTCAAAAAAGAAATTATTACAGAAACAGCAATCCTTCTATATCTGTGTGTGACTGTATTCCTGAGTCTCCACCTGGGACTTGCATGGCTAAAAAGAGGACTTTTGAACCTGGGGCACGAGGGGGAAAAGATGGCCAAGGTCAGACAGAGATGGGGGGACCCTCACTATTGCCTAAGCACCAATGGCGTAACTGGCATTAAGTACCAGTTAAGTCAGTACGCCTGAAGCAGCCATTCCCATTGATTATGTGACATTTGACTCTTGTTTACAATCACTTGACTGGATTGTGCTCCCTCATGGAGGGGAGCAGCACAGCTTTCGCCGAGCCAAGTTTTAATTTTTTCATTACCATTACCAGCAAATAAACATCATCAAAGGCAGGTACCAATTTCAAGTGCAGAGTTCCTTTGTGTGGAACCCGAAAAGCCAAGAGTAGAGATAATTGGGCATTTTTGCTTTCAGTCAAGCTTGATGACCACACTACTGTAAATTATGTAACTTACATGCAATCACTCCCCCCAGCCCCCACACACACATGTACTTACTGTATTCTTCAACAGAAACAACCACATTTTAATTGGGAAATATGCTATAGTTTCCCTTCTTCAGTCTTAAACTATGTTCTAAATTGAACAGAATTGTTTGAATCATATTCAGTTCCCCACCTTCGACATTCTGCATATGTAATGTCTTAAGCAGGACACTAGCAAGGGTGATTTCTTCATTGTTGATGCTGTCAGTTAAATGTTTGGCTGAAAATTGCCTTCATTCTTTGCACTTGGAGACCTGGTATCTGGTCATTCAGATGTACCTGCAACTTTTTCAGGTCCTCTTGCACCTTTATTTTCGCCGTCTTCAATTTTTCTTTCAACTGAACGTAGTAGGAGTCTGGGGTGTTCAGGAACTCCGTCCCACGACTTTTTAAATTTGTGACCTGTCAACAGTTGAAGCAGTAATCAGCCACACTTCAAATTACGGAGCTCTGCCTTTAAACATACGGCAGAAAGATTGTGATGACAGTAACAGATTCAACGGCTGAGTAACAGCTCCAGGAGGAAGCAGGAAACACACTGATAACATCTTGCCATTCCACACAAGCTGAATGGTCGGCGGAGTCACAAATCACAGCACAGCTACAATATCACTGTGACCTAAAACAGCCAGAGGGCTGGAAATAATTCACCCATCTTCACTCTGAGAGGCAGTCTATTGCCAAATGACAGCCTTAAATGGAATAAACCTCCATGGTAGATTTATAATGCTTTCTCCTTCAACTTACGCTTCCTTAAATCTGAATTACAGTTTAAAGACCACTCTGACCCTTATGTTTCAGCTAAATTACAAAAAGCATTTATATACGGCCCTTCACAAGGTTGCCAAGCAACAGAGACCAATGAAGAGCTTTTCTGAAGGACAACCACCTTGAAGATGGAGAACATTCAGTGGTAAATTTGCAAGCAGTAAACTTCAACAAAAAGTAACGTGATAGCTGTCAGATAGGATATTCAACAGGGCAGCATTGTCAGAGCCTTACACTAGTGCTTTAGCCAATTTTAACCAATTTCCCCTGGGATCAATGAAGTATGACTACTACTACTACTACTACTTTACACCCAACATTTATTTTTATTCTTATTTTTATTTAGAGATACAGCACAAAATGGGCCCCTCCTGCCTAATGAACTGCGCTGCCCAGCAACCCACCTACTTAGCCTAATTACAGGACTATTTTTCAATGACCAATTAGCCTATAAACTGATACATCTTTGGACTGTAGGAGGAAACCCAGACTAACCACTACACTACCCTCCACACCCCACTGGTCCTCTTTTGCCCTCTCGTTTCTGCGGGAGATTTGAACCAAGTCTAGATGGGTTACCACCATTTAACATGCCGGCCTATCTCTATGGAGCTACATATACTGGAATCCAAACAGTCCTTCCACTGCGGTGAATGCAGCCACAGCTCTCCTACTCCTTCCGGGGAAATGGCTGGGAATATGATCAGATCCGCAGTCAGACAACAAGCATGCACTCACCAGGTTCACATACAAGAGATGACTACTAAAATGAGGCTGCAGGGGCAGCAGACATCCTTAACTGTTCTCTTCTGTCCTTTCCCAAGGTTTAAACTGGAATATTGTCAGGATTATCTGCTGTTCTCACTGCTGCCAGCAGAGTGCATTGTTTCCAAAGGTATATTGTTGAAAAGCCGGACAAGTGTTGATCTGACAGATTAGTGGCGGTTTAGTGCTGCTGTCTTAAGAGTTCCGGGTCCTAGGTCTTATTCTGACCTTGGAACGCTGTCTTTGTAAATTTTGCCTGTTCTCCCCATGACGGTTTGGGTTTCTACCAGGTACTCCAGCTTCTTCCTACATCCCAAAGATGTGCTAATAGGTTCATTCATTATTGTCAATTACCTTGTGCTGAGTGGCATAAGACCAAAGGGGAGTTGGTGGGCATCTGAGAATTCTGGTTATGGGGAGGTGGTGAAATGGCACAGATGGGATACTGATGCTGAGAGCTGATACGGACCAGATTAACTGAAAGGCCTTCGTATTTGCTGCAATAAGAAAGTAATTAACTGCACTCTGAACCACAGAAAGAAACCAGCCCTAGTAGCGAATCAGAGACATTTCTGAAAAGCAAGACATTCAGCTCATTTCTGGTTTACATGGATTTTAGATCTGCAAATCCCATTTCCCAGTTTTTTGTATATTCATCTGTATGTCATCTTTCCTCAAGTTCTGATCAGATTGCTTATAAGTTGGTGAAGTTTTTGTTCCAATATGGAACACACAGCCTTGTTTCAGGTAATGAGTTCCAAATTGAATAAAATTATGTTTTTTTCTTAAATTTTCCTTATCATGTTTAATAGGTACCGCTCTATCTTAGTTCAATCTCTAAATCTCCCTGTGTAGAAGGCTGCAGGGTCACTTGCTTGCAACAATCGCAGTATTCTACCAGTGGCCCAGCTAATATCTACACAGATACAGCATAACAACACTGCTCTTTATGCACAGTCAATAAAGACAAGAACCCAAAGTTGCAGAAGTTTTGAAACCCCATTATACTTTATAGATACAAAGTTTGGTGTGTCTTAGAGCTGCAGCTTATTGGTTGGCCCTTTTAGACCATAAGGCTATAAGATACAGGAGCAGAATTAGGCCTGTTACACGCCTCAAGGAGATCTGTGATTTTTTTTTGTGAGAATGATGTAATGGTCTTTTGGAGGTCACTTGATGTAATTTTCCCGCCGATGTGAGGTTACGTGATGACATGTGCACCATGTGGGTAGACCCCAGATGACGCAGTTAGTTTTTAGTTTTTAGATTTCCAGGTAGAACGCGCTGTGTCTCTGTTTCCGTTGCGTATTTGTTTTTATGACGCAGTTTCATTTTTAAAATGGAGTGTTGCGTTCTGTTGCAAGATACAATATTATTGGACTGGAAATTTTTGGCTAAATGGGCTGATTTACCCTACTGCAGCAGTAGAAGGGAGAGTGAAGACTTTATCGAAGTGCAGGATCGAGGGATCGAGAGGAGTCGGCAACGTTTGGCAGTTTAACAAAGGATCGACCTTATTGAGTCTTCGTTGAAGGAGTAGCAACCTGCATTGAGATAACTCTTGCCAAAAGAGCAAAGAGTTCTTGCAAAGGTTTGCTCTCTCTAGAATTTAAGGTCAGTTGTTTTAAACTGTGTATTTACTGCATTGGGAATCCTGTGGACAGAACCAGCAGGAAAGTCACGCCTATGAAGAAATCCTTCTCCAGAGAAGTCTCTCCCAATTGAATGTATAAATCTGTTGGACTTTCAAATTTACCATTTTAAGAACTATATCTGACTTTATCGCTTTAAGAACTGTTGTCGCATTTAACGCTTTACGAACCAGGGCCCAGTGACGATTTGTTGAACGGCTGCATAGTGGTTAACTTCCAGTTAAAGTTTTTGTTTGTTTTTTTATCGTTTATCCGTGTTTAATAAATTGTTTTTATATAACCTGTCTCGATTGATATTCATTGTTGCCGGTTACGTAACAGGCCACTTGGCTCATTGAGTCTGATCTGCCATTTCATCATGGCTGATACATTTTCCTCTCAACCCCAATCTCTTGCCTTCTCCCTGTATCCCTTCATGCCCTTATTATGAATCTATCAACATCTGGTTTAAATACCCAGTGACCTGGCCTTCATAGTCACCTATGGTAATGAAATCCACAGATTAACCACTCTCCAGCAAAAGAAATTCCTCCTCAACTCAGCTCTAAATGGACATCCCCCTATTCTGAGGCTATGTCCTCTGGTTTTAGACTCCTGAACCATTGGAAACATCCTTTCCAAATCTACTCTGTCGAGGCCTTTCAACATTCAATAGACCATAAGACCATAAGACAAAGGAGCAGAAGTCGGCCATTCGGCCCATCGAGTCTGCTCCACCATTTTATCATGAGCTGATCCATTCTCCCATTTAGTCCCACTCCCCCGCCTTCTCACCATAACCTTTGATGCCCTGGCTACTCAGATACCTATCAATCTCTGCCTTAAATACACCCAATGACTTGGCCTCCACTGCCGCCCATGGCAACAAATTCCATAGATTCACCACCCTCTGGCTAAAAAAATTTCTTTGCGTCTCTGTTCTGATTGGGCGCCTTCAATCCTGAAGTCATGCCCTCTCATACTAGACTCCCCCATCATGGGAAACAACTTTGCCACATCCACTCTGTCCATGCCTTTCAACATTTGAAATGTTTCTATGAGGTCCCCCCTCATTCTTCTAAACTCCAAGGAATACAGTCCAAGATCAGACAAACGTTCCTCATCTGTTAACCCTCTCATTCCCGGAATCATTCTAGTGAATTTTCTCTGTACCCTCTCCAAAGTCAGCACATCCTTTCTTAAATAAGGTGCCCAAAACTGCCCACAGTACTCCAAGTGAGGTCTTACCAGTGCCTTATAGAGCCTCAACATCACATCCCTGCTCCTATACTCTATTCCTCTAAAACTGAGTGCCAACCTGCATTCACCTTCTTCACCACCGACTCAACCTGGAGGTTAACCTTAAGGGTATCCTGTACGAGGACTCCCAAGTCCCATTGCATCTCAGAACTTTGAATTCTCACCCCATTTAAATAATAGTCTGCCCGTTTATTTCTTCTGCCAAAGTGCATAACCATACACTTTCCAACATTGTATTTAATTTGCCACTTCTTTGCCCATTCTTCCAATCTATCCAAATCTCTCTGCAGTCTCTCTGTTTCCTCAGCACTACCGGCCCCTCCCTCTATCTTTGTATCATCAGCAAACTTAGCCACAAAGCCATCTATTCCATAATCCAAATCATTGATGTACAACGTAAGAAGAAGCAGCCCCAACACGGACCCCTGTGGAACACCACTGGTAACCAGCGGCCAACCAGAATAGGATCCCTTTATTTCCACTCTCTGTTTCCTGCCAATCAGCCAATGCCCTATTCACGTACGTAACTTTCCCGTAATTCCATGGGCTCTTATCTTGTTAAGCAGCCTCATGTGTGGCACCTTGTCAAAGGCCTTCTGAAAATCCAAATATACAACATCTCCTGCAGCTCCCTTATCTAGCCTACTTGTAATTTCCTCAAAAAATTGTAATAGGTTTGTCAGGCAGGATTTTCCTTTACGGAAACCATGCTGAGTTCTGCCTGTCTTGTCATATGCCTCCAGGTACTCCGTAACCTCATCCTTGACAATTGACTCCAACAACTTCCCAACCACCAATGTCAAGCTAACAGGTCCATACTTTCCCTTTTTCTTCCTTGCCCCCTTCTTAAATAGCGGAGTGACATTTGCAATCTTCCAGTCCTCCAGAACCATGCCAGAATCTATCGACTTTTGAAAGATCATTGCTAATGCCTCCAGAATCTCCACAGCTACTTCCTTCAGAACATGAGGATGCATTCCATCTGGTCCAGGAGATTTATCTACCCTTAGACTATTCAGCTTCCTGAGTACTTTCTCTGTCGTAATTGTGACTGCGCACACTTCTCTTCCCTGCCACCCTTGAGTGTCCGGTATACTGCTGATGTCTTCCTCAATGAAGACTGATGCAAAATGCTCATTCAGTTCCTCCGCCATCTCCTTATCTCCCATAACAATTTCTCCAGCATCATTTTCTATCGGTCCTATATCTACTCTCACCTGTCTTTTACTCTTTATATACTTGAAGAGCATTTAGTATCCTCTTTGATATTATTTGCTAGCTTCCTTTCATAGTTCATCTTTTCCCTCTTAATTTCCTTCATAGTTTCCTTTTATAAGCTCTTAAAACTTTCCCAATCCTCTGTCTTCCTGTCAGCCACGGTTGCATCCTTTTTCCATTCGAAAATTTCTTCTTTTTTGGAATATATCTGTCTTGCACCTTCCTTACTTCTCACATAAACTCCAGCCACTGCTGCTCTTCCCGCTAGTATCCCTTTCCAGTCAACTTTGGCCAGTTCCTCTCTCATGCCACTGTAATTTCCTTTACTCCACTGAAATATCGACACATCGGATTTCGGCTTCTCTTTTTCAGATTTCACAGTGAACTCAATCATGTTATGATCACTGTCTCCTAAGGGTTCCTTCAACTCAATCTCCCTAATCACCTCCAGTTCATTACACAATACCCAATCCAGTACAGCTGATCCCCTAGTGGGCTCAACAACAAGCTGTTCTAAAAAGCCATCTCGCAGACATTCTACAAATTCTCTCTGGAGATCCAGTGCCGACTTGATTTTCCCAATCCACTCACGTGTTAAAAACCCCACAATTATCATAACACTGCCCTTCTGACAAGTCTTTTCTATTTCCTGTTGTAATTTGTAGTCCACATCACTGCAGCTGTTTGGAGGCCTATAAATAACTGCCATCAGGGTCCTTTTACCCCTGCGATTTCTTAGCTCAACCGATAAAGATTCTGCACCTTCTGATCCTATGTCACCTCTTTCTAATGATTTGATACCATTTCTTACCAATAAAGCCACGCCTCCCCCTCTGCCTACCTGCCTGTCCTTCCGATACACCATGTATCCTTGGACGTTCAGCTCCCAGAGACATGCATCCTTTAGTCACGTCTCAGCGATGGCCACAATATCATATCTGCCAATCTGTAGCTATATGATAAGATCATCCACCTTATTCCTTATTCTGCGTGCATTTAAGTATAACACCTTAAGACCAGGGTTCAATATGATTCCTCCCTCATTTTTCTGAAATCCTGTGAGTACAGGTCCAGAGCCATTAAATACTCCGCATATGATAAGCCTTTCAATCCTGGAATAATTTTTGTGAACCTCCTTTGAACCCTCTCCAACGCCAGTGCATCCTTCCTTTGATAACAGGCCCAAAACTACACACAATACTCCAACTGAGGTTTTGTCAGTGCTTTATAAAGCCTCAACATTACATCCTTGCTTTTATATTCTAGTCCTCCGCAAATGAATGCTATCGATGTATTTGCCTTCCCCACCACTGTCTCAACCTGTTAGGCATCTGTGGAAAATAAAATGCCTCCCCATTGGCCATCGAGGCCTAGCCTAATTTTAAAAAGTTCAGGTGATCCTCACTAAACTAGAACAATGATCAGGGACTGTTTGTCATTAATAAAGATTTCTCCCTTTTAGTCAAGGTACACAAATTACAAATTAGAATGATTACATCCCGGGCTGTCCGGGATAGAAATAAAGTGGAAATAAAATTGAGTGACTTACAGCCTGGATGATATCAGAGGTGTGGAGAGCAATGTGTTGCACTCCAGGTCCGCCATAGTAATCCACATACTCCTAGGGCGAGAGAGGGACAGAAAGTGTAGATATTAAAATTTCAAATGCAGTGTGTTCCATTTCCATCCCTTACCATGGTTTTTATTGAGTACTGCCATTTCCTTTTGTGACATTTGGACAAACCTCCTGAGTCACTCAGTTACATAGTTCACCATTTGTATGTGAAAACTTTGAAA